>NC_142196.1:7297500-7991250 GCF_026936395.1 Plectropomus leopardus
AACTGTTTTAGAAACAGGCTCAGGAGATCCTGAGGGGAGATACAAGATTGTCTTCACCACCACTGGAATTTTGTCAACACAAAATGAATAAATCAAAGCTAATAATGGGCACATACTGAGCAATCTTGCCAATATCTCGCATGTACTAAATATGCTGAGACTATCCTGTGTATTTAAATATGTATAATATATCTTAAAATGCATCAGGCTGACATTCAATGGTTAGCCCATTGGTAACTACTTAATGGACTGTCATTAAATTTTGGATAGATATTCACGGTCCCAAGAGGATGCAACCTTCTGATTTTGGTATCTTTACTCAAGCGCTGCCACTACATTTAGTTTTTACTAGAAATGTCTTGATAATGTATTGGCACAAAATTTGGTGCAGACTATTTATAAAATAACATTATTACGCATGTTTATTGATAGGACTTATTTTAGCAAAAGTAGCCTTCTTTTCAATAAATAAACATTATAAATCTACATGCCTCAATGATATCGCTCTTTGTAGCATGCCTGTCAATTGTTTTTAAGCTCAATAAACACAGATGATGTTGGAGCAGAAATTCTCCCATTCATGCAGGACATTGAAATCTTCCAGGACACCACATCAAAGACCAGTTTTGTTATCTCCAGCTTTTTAATTGATAGTGCTTTTACTCTTACTGTTTTTATTATCATGTAAAGTCCCCTTGAGAACCTTTTTCTTTAAAGCACCAAACAAATAATGTATTCTTATTCGTATATAGGATGGAGTTTCTAATTCACTCTCCCCACCTAGACTTTCTCAGCTTGTCTTTGGATCCAAATCTCCAAATCCTCTCTCACTCACTGTCTTTTTTTTTCTCCCTTCTCTTTCACATTTACTTTCTGGTCTGCATGGACTCCCAGAGTGAGCACTATGAAGGATTACCCTCCCCAGATGTAATCCAATCAAAAAAAAGCAGGAACTGATTTCTTATCTTTCTAAGATGCTGCATTTCCCCTCATCTCTGAGAACACACAGGCAGCATTATCAGTCATTTGATTACCCTGAGTAAAAATGGATACAGAACAGCAGCAGTTTCAGCCTCCAGAGGCCTGACTTGCACATTGAAATCCAATTGAAGGCTGTACCTTATGTATTTGTTTAAGATTTGGAAATAATTAACTGGGGTAAAAGCTGTTATGGCCATACAATGGGATTAGGCGAGACATTGAGATTTTTATTTTTTTTTTTTAGTTTAAGGCAATCAAGGCTTAAGAGCACCTTTTTCCTGCCACTTAACTTTTATATATCATCTGTAAAAGAAAATGTTCTGGATTCAATGGACATATGGCCTTTAGATGTTTTTATACTGTATGTGCAGTGCATGTGTGTGTCTGCACACTAAATCAGCCACACACGCACACACACACACACACACACACACACACGCACACACACTGTACTTAAGCCCGGGGCATCAGCAGGCCAACAGATGTTGGTCACGGAGGACAGCTGATCCTGTGAACTCACTGCATTCGCAAACATGTGTTCTCTGGCTTCCATATGGATAAAACACATGTAGCTCATACAGCGATCACCCTGACCAGTGATAACGTCCTAAGCCACTTAAAGGGATAGTTCCGGTTTTTTGAAGTGGGGTTGTATGAGGTGCTTATCCACAGACAGTACAGTATATTACAAACAGTACATGTCAAGCAATATGCCCCCAGTTTTAAGTCCGGATTTTAGCTACCAAAAAATATGGTTAGTTTGGACTCACCAAAGTCACACAATAACAAAAACTAAATGTTTTAAATTATTACATATTGTCGCTTTGCAGTGGACTTCCACATCTAACTATTATGCTCTAGGTATCCTTCTGTGTCTGCTATTGACATTCTGGGAAGACTCTACTGCGATGTCAACACAAACACATGGTGCCAATAAGCTGCACGTATTCATGTTATGCAACAAAAGCACATGTCAAAAAACACACATTTTGGCACTGATGGCTGGGATTAGGCAAAAGCGGCACAAGGTAAACTGAAGAAAAAAACATTACATTCAGACAGGAAGCCAACACCACACTCCTACATAAAAGTCCAGGGCTTGTTTGATCCATCCATCGACTGCCTAGGGACATTCGTGCTCCATATAATACATCATTACCTGCGGCGTTTCAACCTGACGTCATCATGCAGCATATCATGCAGAGGTGACAGTTCCATCCAGCTCTGTTCTCAACTGACGCGGCCTACCGGTGTATCATACTGCCATGGCAGAAGCTGTCCCGCCATCCAGCTAACATGACATGACATGACATGAGAAGGATCTTCCACCGTCAGCACTGCAAGTGTTATGTTTTTGACAGAGAAGAGCACAAAAGTTATCTTCAACGAGCTCATGATAAGAATGGGTTAATTTTTCACAATGGGGTTTTTTGGCCTTGACAAGAGTAAATATTGTGAATTGAAGCCACTTCCTCAATGTAATGGACTGTGTGATGGAAAGGTTAAGCGCTAAAAATACATTCAGTGTAACATACACTTAAACTTATCTTGATAATTTTTTTTAGGTGGGGCTTTTTTAGCTCTCTATTAACTTTTGTTGCTGACCCCATCCACAGTAGGACGTTGCTTAGCTTCTGTACCTGCTTTTCCAAATAGGCATGCAGATTGACATCTACTGTATGTAATACACTGACTATGGATAATTACCCATATAACCCCACTTAAAAAAAAATCCAAACTAACCCTCTAAGAACAGCCAAATGAACTCAGCTCACAAATCTTGTGTCTAGAACACTTTCTGAACATGTGTCCTTCTTCTGTTTCAGTCTGAATCACCGTCACTGCTTTGATACATTTTTTTTTCTGTGCATGTGCACCTTGTGATAAATTGACTCTGAGTGGTTGTTACACCAGAGGATGAGCGTTTAAGCAAATCCAGCGTCCTGAGTTTGACCTATAAACCGCTGGAGCTCTGAATGGCGGTCCGTCTTGCTGGAAGACATCTCTTTGTTGTAAGCTTTTTGCTGAAGTGTCCTGAACAACGCTTGCTGTAATTGCTAAAAGGTAATTGTGCTGGCAGGTTACGGCGAGGCTTTAGTTCCCATGAGCCGCACCCTGATCCCTGCATAAGGATGTGATTAACCGCCATCTCCCGTCATTAACTGTGAGGGCTTTTGGCAAGCGGGCTGCTCCAAGTGTGTAATTGTCATATTAGGCCTGTTGCTTGGTGTGATCGAGTATTGGAATCAAGTTCCTGGTCTGAAGTGGCTGCTGGCAGGAACTTAAGCACATGGCAGAATTGACCAAATTGTTAGCTCTTGTTCCTGCAGTGATATGTGACAGCTGAGCAGCCATCTAATGCTCAATTTGCCGCTCTGCTAATATAACCATACACACCATCCATGAAGGAATATTTTTTCACCGTGAATGGTCCATAGCTCAAGGGCCAAACATCTTTCGAGTGACACCCAGCAGTCGTGCTACTTTATGGAGTATAACATTAAAGCCGCAGGAATGAATCATTTGCCGTCCTGTATGAGACAGTAACTGCCAAAAGCTGCGACCAGGCAGAGAGTCAAAACAAATAAAGCCAAACACGCATTTACAGACCTGCGGAGGTCCTGTTTGTGTTGTACATCACACTGTAAGTGTAGCACAGATTGCTGGAAAGAGCTCTATCCTTTTGCCTGAACTGGCAGAAGCAGGGCATTGATCTTCCCTGCCTTCGTTGCCTCTGTAGACAGATGGGGAGGGGAGGAGGGTGCTGTAGCCTTTCAGTGGAGCATGCTCAGAAATGCATATGCTCAGTGGCCTCTTGATGGTACTTCAGAGACGAGCCCAGTTTTGCTTAGATTGCTTAAGGATGGACTCATCGGGGCAGTTAGCATCACTTTGAAACTGAGAAAACTGAGCGATGATGGCCAAAACAAGCTTCTTCTTTTTTTTCACTTGGAGGTCAGGGAGAGGGAAAGCAGAAAATGGAGCGAGCTTTGGAGCTATAAAACCAACAAGGAGCATTTTGTTTACCATGACAGATTTAACACATCATGCAAATAATTACCCTGAGTGCTTCTAATGGGGCTCCAGTCAGATGTGGAGATGAATAGACAGTTTTGTTTCATGTCCCTGATGCCGTTCGGAGGTTCTCCATTTAGAGGGATTTTCTGTGGAGCAGGGATAATGGAGCGTCAGTGGGGAACCCAGGAGGAAGGATTTAGATGTGTTTGAATTGACTCAGACATTTTGTTAAGTGTCATTGTGCATGGCCCGTTTATCCCCCTCCGCTCCTCCCCCCTGTTCATTCATAACCACTCTGCCGTCTCTTTCACGAGGGGTTATGCCAGGGATTTGTGTGTGTGCGCGTACATGTATTCGGTAGTGAGGGCACATGTGTGTGGTTGTGTGTGGTTGTGGTTTGGGGAGTGGACAGAGCAAAACAAAGACCCTTCTATTACAAGCCCTAGTCATGTCTGTATTGTGTGTGCAGAGTGAATCATGACGGCATTTACACACATAGACAACACACACACGTAGTCAAACAGGTCCAGCTGGGTTATGGAAACAGAAGTGGCATTGGCCTTTGCGTCGGACCTGAGTGGGCCAGGTCAGACTATGCTATTGTGTGGGATAGAAAGATGGAGCAACGCAGGGACAGAGGGAGGAGGGTGGAGAGGTAAATCTCTTACAGCTGCTTCGTCTCACTATACTTAATCCCAGCAGGCCAGTGCGAGGGGAGTGTACAGTTTTACAGATCTGTAACATCTGTATCTGTGTGCGTGAGGAGAAAATGGTTACTAATGCCATCAAGGTCTCATTTACATCCCGTGGCGAGACCGTGCTGGGCGCAAAACTGGATGCTTCATCACAGCCTCTCTCTGCTATAGTGTTTAAAATGCTCAGAGCACAATGTAACACATGATTGCCCACTGCATCTCCCGCCTCCTTTGTCTTTCTCTTCTGTCTTTCACTCTGTGTCTCTATTTAATGTTTCATTTCACAAAAAAAATCACAATTCAGCTTGAATTTCAACCAAACTCCAAGAATAAATGTTGGCATTATATGTTTTGACAAGCCACCTTATATTTGCATGTTATTGTATAGCAGGTACAATTAAACTTTTCTTTACATTTCAACAACATTGTGTTTAATGTGTGTTCCACTTGCTTATGGTTAGGAAAAGGTCATGTTTTAGCTTAAAATATCCAGTTTTGGGAGCACAATCCCAGCAGGAAATGCTATGTCACTGTATAAAAACAACTGCTTTATGTACCACTATGCCCACAGGTCACTATTAAAAAAAAACATTTTTGTGACTATAAAGCTGCTGAAAAAAAGCAAAAGGTTGCTATAAAAACATCCACAATGGGTGACTAAAAACCGACTAGTACAACATCAATGGGGTTGCTAAAAACACCCAGGTTTGGTAGCTAAAACCCTGCTGGAAAAACAGGTTGTTCAATAAACATCCACATTTGTTGGCTAAAAAGCTGCTAGAAAAGCAGTGGGCTGTTAAAAAACACCCATGTTTGGTGGCTAAAAAAGCAGCTAGAAAAACAGCAATGCGTTGCTAAAAACACCCACATTTTGTGGCCAGAAAGCTGGAAAATGTTCTCAAACAGGGGTGTGCAACTTGGCAGGCATCTCGCCAAGGTGTTATGGCATCCAGCTCCTGGTGACAAAGACAGCTCATATACTAAGTCACTTCGATACACTTATATGATTCATATGAAACTTTGATGAATTCAAGGTTTGCAGAAACATACAATACTGCCATTTTCTTCTGGCAACTGGACTATTCTTTTTCCTCCTCATATCTAAAGTTTTTTGGGACATATTGTATACATTAAGTCATTCACGGTACATATTAAACAGTAAAAACCTCATAAAGAATGAGAAGCCCCCAAAGCTATTAGTTTATTTTATTTACATACCACTATTCTAAAACCAAATTTAAAAGTGCTACACAATTACAAAAACATGATAAAAGCAGGCAAATACATATTTAACTCAAAGATAAGCAATAATGTTTGTGGGTAAAGAACAAGTTGGGGAGAAGAAGAGTAAATAAGATGCCTCTGAGGACACACAGGTCTTGAGATGTACATTACACCCTAGAGGGAGACTGTTACATAATCAAGGAGCTGGGAGAACAAAAGCTCTGTCACCACAGGCCTTCAACTCACTGATGTGTGATGGAGCCAAATTATGCAGCGACTTACAGATATTTAAAAATGATTTTGAACCCGATACAAAATTTAAAGAGAAACTACACCAGTTGGTACAGACGAGCGCAGACCTCTGTGCGCTATCTTGCAATGTTACAAAAAGGGAAAAATTATTATTACATCTGCCGATTTCGATCTGTTTCAAGATTTGATGGGTTCCTCTTTGGCTCATGCTAGACCGCTCCAACACGTTTAATAAAAAAAATAAGGGCAATCATTTTTCTGTAATCCTGCTGACAATCAAACAAATCAAACTGAGCCAAAAGCATAACCTCCAAGGTGGAGGTAATATGATAGTATAATGTGCCCTACAGGGAGCATATACTAAAGGCAGCTCAGGACAGATCTCAAGATTCAGCCTGGAGGAACTCCGCAGGTTAACAGAGCACTGTTAAGTCAGTGATGGATAGAAAGACATGGGGATAACATAAACATAATGCATAAACCATTCAATAGATATCCCAGCCCACTTCCTTGTGCTTTCTAAGAAAATATTTTTAGTGCCTCCTAATAGATTATTGTCATCTGTGGTGTCAGAATGGGCACTTGAATGAGCCCAACAAACCTTGGACTTTCATGCTGATGTCCAGTGTTGGCTTCCCATCTGAATGTGATGGTTTATTTCTACTCCACCATGTGCCTCTCTCCTTTAATCCTAACCATTTGTGACTTCGTTAGCTAATCCTAACCATCCATAGCAGTATGTGCTTTTGTTGAAGTCCCGGCGTTGGTTGCCATGTGCTTGTGTTGTCTAAACAAAACCACATGCAGCTTAATCCCACCATGTGCATTTGTTGACATCACTGTAGCACCATCCTGAAACATCAACAGCAGACACAGAAGGATACCTAGAGCGTAATATGTTGTTGTGGGGGTCCACTGTAAAGCTGCAATATGTGACGACTTGGATGAGAATGTGTTGGAGAAATGGAAACACACTATGTAGAGAAAGTGTTTTAAATACAGATTTAGAGAAGAAAAAACAAATTATGTACATTTATAACCTTGGGAGAAAAAAATACATCATACCTTGTTCCAAGTAAACACCAAGCGCACATCAGGTAGCCACAGACTGGTTAACTCATAGTGCAAGTATCTAACTTCCGCACTTCGCCCATGTCAACAAAGGCCGAGTTATTGTTATTGTAGGCCATGGAGGCTATCGAGGATATGGTGAACATCCTAAGTGTTTATAGTTGCTGGAGTGAGGAGATATAAATGAGGAGACCTGGGTGACTCTGGTGACTCACACGAGGAAGATGAGCATTTATGAATAGCAGCTCAGGCCACGTTCCTCCCGCACAGCTCAATGGAGTTCATCAGCCGCCGTGAGCTCCAGGAAACAGATGCGGCCCGATAAGCGGAGAGGATGTCACATTGTGCGGTTCTGCATGAGTGTGTGTTTTCCTATTGTAAATACGGTGTGTGTTCTCCCGCTTCCAGCTGCTTCCCTGTTCCATTCGACCTCTGAGACAATTGGCTCGGGGGCGACGCGAGCAGCAGGCCGCTCTCAGAGAGACCAGAGGCCACTGTGACCGCCGTCTCTGCCCCTCTACCCCTCTACCCCTCCTTCACGGCGGAATAACAGAGAGGTAAATCACACTTGTTTATTCCATCATCTCCGGCAATCTGCCAGGAGTCTTGCTTGCTGTTAACCTGAACTGTGCCATGCTGTACCAAGGAAGGCATCCCTCCAACAGCCTCTGAAGTTCGGAGCGCCAACAGGAGGAGCAAGTCTCCTGCAATCTGGCACTCTGGTGCGAGCAGAAATGGAGAAGTGAAGTAAATCACAGCTGTTTATCTGCATCTGTCAGACACTGTTTGTATGGGTTGCCGGAAAGAGATATGCATTCGTGTGTGTGTATATGTGTACCTACCAGTACTTGCTCGCCCGTGATTGTTTGCAAGTGCAGACTTTAGAGGGTGTGAGTCACCGCAGAGCTATTACACATCACTGGGCGTATAATAAGAAACAGAGCAGTGAACAGACAGTACAGTACGACACACGTGGGCCCACACCCGCACCGGCACATGTCTGAACACTTGTATGAAGACATACAGTAGACACACCATGGAATTTAGTTAAAACAAAAGTCTCATTTACTGTCGAGGAGCCTAATGACTCCCGTGAGGCTAACATTTGAGCACACACACATACACACACAGGAATTACACTCCTTAGACACAGAGAGCAAAAAGTGCAGTACATCATTTTTATTCCACGCTGGATACGTGATCTCAACCTTTATCTGGCTTATAAAAAGGTGACCTTTCCATGAAATAAGCACGGACCCTCCCTTACATGAAGTTAATTCCAGGCAACATGACGCAGGTGTTAGCGTGGAATATCAATGCTCCTACATTATTCTTTTTTTTTTTTTTTATTTTGTATTTTACATGCTGCAACTTTTCCCTCAGAGCAAGGAAACTTTCCCCTTGGTGATATAGACCTAGTGAAAGATATTCCCCGTGTAAAATTCATGAATTCATAACTTTTGAGGGTACATTTCACTACTGATCTATTGGGCCGTGATAAGAATTCAAAGGTGAACGGAGCTGGAGGACATCTTCAAAGCCGGTCGAGGACATCATAGGAAAGCCAATGAGGCGCATTGCCCTCCTCCCCAACATCCTCGGAATACATTCTGTGTGCCGATGTGATGCGCTGTCAGAGAAAATCGGATGCCATCGCAGTCCACTGCCATTAACTTGATTTACTCGGGGGTTTCAGTCAAACTCTGACAAAGAAAAAAAGAAAAGGAAAAAAAGCAGCTGCGTCGGCAAGTTTCATGAGGATTTGTTAAACTACGCAAAGACACATTAAGAAGAAGGGCGTTGATAGCCGCACTCACACTGAAGGACACTTTTAATCAAAGAAAGAGTTCATGCAGTTAGGTTCTCACTGATAAACACTACAGTGCATGTTCTGTTAAGCAGTGGTTCCCAACTGGTCCAGATTTTGTCCCTAGTCATTAGTTCAAGGTCCACACCTAAGATAAATGACCACATTTAATTTTATTACACAAAATATATACAGCATGTGGGCCTACAACATAATAAAATAAGATATTGCAAGAATAAAGTGCACTAACTTAACCCTCTAAAATCTGAGCAAATTGGTTGAATTTCTTTCAAAATCATGGGGAAAAAAAGGCAATGAGCATTTAACAAGACATGTTTCCAAAATTAGCAAAACAAAAACCAAAAAACAGCAAAACAGTTACAAGAAAATCACATAAAAGTAAGCAAAAAAGGACCTAGAAAAAAGAACAATAGATAGCTAATTTTAAAGTAATTTTCTTGTCACCTTTTACTAATTTCTCTCAATTTTTTGGACATTTCTTGCCAGTTTGGTCATTGTTTTTTTTCCTCCATATCTTTGCAAGAAATCAAACCAGTGTGCTCAGATACCAAATGGTCAAACAACTTGTAAACAGTGTCTTAACGCAGTTCAACAAAACGGACATCAATCCAGGTTTCATAGAGTTAAAATTTAATAAATGAATACTACTGCAACCAAAAAAGTGCATACTTTTGCTTCAAGGTCAGTGACATAGAAATGCTGCAAAGGCACAGCATGTTAAAAAGCCAATACCGAGAAAAGGGTAATTAAATAGTTTCTCAGCAGCATAAAACTGCATTTCAAAATAAAAGCCCTGGGCCAGAAATTCAAGACAAACTTGACATATTAAGGGGTTGCTGGTCCATGCAGAATGAACTCATGACCCACTTTTGGACCATGTCCCACCAGTTGGGAACCACTGCTGTGTGAGCATAGGCTCAGCGGCTTCCACTCCCCCTGGCTTGATTATCAAAGCTAACGGCCTTTAGCATATGTCAGTGGATGCGGATAACCCCTGGTAGATACAAGAGGACGAGGAGACAATCAAAGGCAGTTGGCTCCACTGGAGTTGACAGTGGTCAGCTTCTGGAGGTGATAAAGGCCTTTGAACCTGAAAGCTGCTCCAGGCCCCCATCCCCCCTCTCTTTGTGTCCCCCCCAGCCCCCCTTGAGCCTGGCCATAGAGGGGTCTACTTTGATTTAAGGCCCCTAGAGATTCAAGAGCTCTCTTCATCTCTGCTGGACAGAGAGAGAGAAGCAAAGAGAGAGACAGAGACAGAGAAACAGTGAAATAGCCCAGATCTATCAGATATTGGTCCATCAGTGGTGGCCACTCAATTGCAGGCCGGGTCACCATGTTTGACCTCAAACACTTGACTTGGAATGCAGGAAAAAGCAGATAAGTGCATCTGAGAGAGCCCACGGTGTCTAATGATGACAGCAGTGTGGGTGGTTAATATGTCTCCTAAAGCACAGAGATTACACGTTTCCCTGTAAACTCAAGTACTGGCAGTAGTGGGTAGATTACTGAAAATCTATACTCAAGTAAAAACACAATTACTCTCATAAAAAAATGACTCAAATGAAAGTGAAATTTACCATTTGAGAAATCTAATCAAGTAAAAAAGTACCTGATTAATAAATTACTCACATACAACTAGTGCAAAATAAATGAAAAAGTAGCATATGTTTGGATGAGCACGTCGGCTACTGAAACAAATATCCTATACAATTGGCATATGAATAATCTCACTCTCTCTCCATTTGGGATTCATGATAATATCGGCATGTCATTAGTATCAGCAGATATTGCTTTTAAAATGAAACATTGTGAAAAGAATATTATATGATTCAATCAATATTAAAAAAGGAAAAAATAAATAAAAAATAGCAATTCGCCAACATGCTGATTTTAGCAGATATCACCAACCAATATGTTTTTTTAACTGACAAAGTGAACAAGTGCAAAATGTCATCCTTTACTTAAGAAAGAAGAAAGAAACTTACTTTTCTGAATCTGCTGGTGATTATATTGGCATGCCAAATATCAGCAAAAAATCCAATATTGTGCATCCCCATCTCTTTTTCTCTATACTTCTCCTCCTTATAATGGCCTAACTAACAATAGCTATGTGCAATGTACTTCAATACAGGGTTACCTCCAGTGGAAAATATCTTTTGACTGGGCCTGGTGGACAAGTATCTTTTTTGACAGGGGTCAAGGACATTGCATGTTGTGTTGCATGTTTTTGTGCGTACAAAGCAGCATTTGGTCTGACATGCATATGGAATGTGACGCATATTTGGTGTTCATGAATAATTGAAAAAGGGGACAAAACAAGGTTTTGCATAGGGCCCCCAAAATGCTAGAAACACCCCTGCTAGCTGTGTCTACTGGAAAAGACAGGCCTGTCATGGGGTGGGGCGCAGCACTGTTAAGGAGTTAACGTGATGGAGCAATTTCAGTGCATAATTTTGAGCTGCAGCAATGTTTTGACTACTGCAGTTAAGGTAAAAATTATCATCAGCTCATTTACTGTAAACGCAAATGTCAGCTGCTGGCTTATTTAATGTAATTTTATCATTTACATTAAACAGTCTAGGGTTACCAAACTTGTGACGTTAACATTAACAGTAAGCTTACCTCATTGACTTGAGTTGAATTCCCCATTGCACCTGCAGCTGTCATGAGATCAGAGGCTGGAGGCTCTGTGCTGTGCGTTTGTGTGTGTGTGTGTGTGTGTGTGTGTGTATGTGTGGTCACTTTAATTTTCATAGTGTTCACTGTAATGTAGCAGGGTGTTTTTTTTTCTTTATCCTCTAAGCTACTGTAGTTTAACAGCTACTTAAAATCCTCACTGCTTTAGGCCAGGTGAGGGTCAGTTGCTGCAGGGTGGGCCACCTGGTTTGCAGTACACTCATGGACACCCTGCAATGTGTAAGTGGAAGCTAAAAGAGGAGTTTTTTAAAGTGGAGATCATGTAACTTTTAGTGTTTTTGGAGCAGACCGGTTATAACGAAGGTATAAATGGCAAATGGAGTGAAGTAAAAAGTAGATTACTGGCTCAAAAATAGATCATAGAGTTACAGTTTTAAATACAGAGGAACATGAGAAGTATTTGTTAAAAAACTACTTTTTTACTCATCTGTGTGACTTGTAACATGTTACCCACCCCTGAATACTGGCTAAAGGAGAGGATTCCTCCAAAGGGCTTTGTCAGCTGGATCCTCATCATAATAACTGCTGTTTTGAAATCGGCCAAAACCATAGTTCATAGTGTCATTCAGGGCTGGCCATTTACACATCATTGAGTTTTATGGCTCAGACCTTCAGATACACTCACATGACAACAGGGAAAATATGTCTCATGATTGGAAAAGTCTCTTCAGCGAGGAGAGACTCCCCGAGAGACGTGTGCAGTAAGGTTATGGAACAAAAGCCTTCCCTGCTGGAGTGTTGTTGCGGTTCATGTCATGTCTGTCTGGCAAGCACACTGTCTACCTTGGCAGTCACAGAACATGAACCTTTTTCGTTATTCTGAATACAAGTTGGAAGCACATTTAAATCTATAGGATGTCTCACAGAGAGTGGGACATTTGGATTATGCCTGTTTCCTTAGCTTCAAACGAGAGAACATATTTCAAGAAAGGGACATTCCAGCCCTCGTTTGAAGTCCACGCTGCAAAATAAAATGCAACAGGGAGCCAGGATTTTACGGTGAGCTGGGAAAGGTGAAGGGTCACAGGGGCGGCCAGGTGAGCCCTGCCTGCAGGGCAGCTATCAGTCATCAGGCAGAAGGATGAGCGCCTCAGCTCGGTGTGCTCAACCCACCATGCACACAATGTGTCCAAGTATGCATGCATGCATGGAAACACAAATGCATCCTCTACATAAAACAGAGCATCTATAATTGCATCTCTATGTGAGAGCAGGGGAAAAATAACTTGAGGCCTGAAGTAGCTGATATTGCTGCGAAGTCGGGGGATATTTAAGCAAATTGAGTTACGTCTGGTTGAGCACGTTTGTCTTTAAATCCAGCTCTGTTTTCAGAAGCAGCGAGCTCACTGTTCATTTTAAACTCCTTTGAGAGGCATAACCCCCGGAGCTTTATGTATTAAAAGAATGTGCTGAATGCTTCTCTCTTTCTTGCTGCTCAGGGATGCTAAAATGTCCTACCTGCAAAACTAAATAAAAAGCGAGCAAGAAGCTGTAAAATTGATTAATCCAGTCAATGACACTCAATATGTTGTTCCTTGTACTTGTGCCCACTTGGGGCTAATGACTTGCCCTTTATTGGCGATTACTCGCGGTCCTTTTCCATGAACATCACAGCCATGTAGAGTGATATCTCTATATTCATTGTCCGTTTCTTCATTGTGACAATCAACCACAGGGGGTGAGAGGGATGGGGGGGTGTGGGCAGATGTGTGTTGTGCTTGATGAGGCAAAGCAGAGAGAGCATTAATTATTCAATGCTCAAATCACAAAAATAAAGATGGCAAAGCCAAATTGTTTTGAAAATTTCCCGAGGAAAAAAAAATGTTGGCAAGCCTCCCAAAATGCTGTTTGAAAATGCTCTTTGAAGGTAATGAGGCATGCTCGTGGCACACAGAAGCAGGGAGTAGTGCCATGGCAAAGCAGCATGTTCTCAATTGGGTTTCTTTTTTGCTTACATATCACTTTAGTAAGGCACGTGTAGTACATTTCTAATGAAGTGCAGGATTGCGCCCTACCCCCACTAAGGGCATGCATGTCTTTTAAGGAAAAGAATGAGGGGGAAAAGGTGGAGGGAAAACTTTGCGCCCTGGCTCCAACACATCAACAGAATAACGCCTGCCACATTACATTCACATGATGGTAATAAAAACTCCCTAACTGATCGAAATTCACATTTTTCTAACTGTGCAAAATGTGATATCACTCTTAGCTCTATTAAAAAGCGCAAGACTCTATTGGCTGCAATGAGCAAGGGTGTTATATTAAACTCACTGTTATACTGGCCATTTTTATGGGTAATGAGATATGGGAGAATCTCCTCTCTCGTAGTTAATAATACATGTGAGGTAAGGGGGGAAAATAATATTTTTATTGTATCTCCAAAACCCTTCAGATTGTGATGAAGAAGAATGTGAAATCACAGTGGTTATTAGCCAGCTTTTTGGTGGTAAAAATGATATAGGGATCATGAACAATTTATGTGAAGAACCACAGAAAGAGAGTTTCAAACTTTAGCGATCATTTATTTATCAAATGTAAATGGAGAGGCATGGTCAATATAAATTACCATCGGAGCTGGCTGGGAGCAAAGCAGTAAATCATGAAAATGAAGGATGAAGTGGCACACAGAGGTTTCAAAAATCCAAGAATTATGTTTAGGCTATACACCCTTCAAATTCTTACATAAAAGGGTTCAATAAGGAACCTCTGGGTTCTGACTTCAAAAAGGTTTCAGCATGGCATCAGAAAATCAATCTTTATAATGATGTTGTTGTTTGACGAGGCAGTTATAAAGAGGGCAGTTACAGTGCCGTGGCTGTCTGTGAAAAACCCAAGCCCCCAGGAAGTGCATTGGGCCTTGAAGCCAGTTTTTATAGTGGCTAAACTGTTGAATTACAACTTCTGGATCTGTACTGCTGTGCCACTGGGACAAAAACTAACACCGCTTAAAAACATATCAGCACGTATTAAATTATGAAATAAAAGCCTTTAACTGTTGTGTAAAGAAAGCTATGGCTTGCTTAGTCAAAGTTTGACATTTTCCAATTGACAATATGGCTCAGTTTAAGCTTAAATACCTTTTATTTGAGTCGCTGTCACAGTTTCTTAGATAAGATTACTTTGCCCTTCTACTACAGCCATTTTTGTTGCAAGGGTAGACAAAAATCCTGTATTTAAAAAAAAAATAAAGAAGACAATACCTACATCATTATTCTTTCAGACGAGCTGAAACAAGTAAATATTTGGCATTTTTGCTTGAAAAATGACTTTAAAATGAACCAATTATCAAATGTTGAACATGTTTCAATAAATACAATTAATAAAATGAAAAGTTTAAAAAAATAAAACTATCTTAATGCTTATAAAGAATCTGGAGGTTCATTTTAAAGGACCTAAATGAATCTACAGTATATTGGTGCCATTTATGAAGTCAGATATAAAACCTAAAAGGGTTAAAATGAAGAGCCACTTGTTCTAAGAGTGTTGGCACAGTGAAAATCTTTTTACACACAATCCACACAGAAACAGTGCCCTTCAAATCTGTTCGCTCCCAAACAGATGAAGAGGAGGAAACCAAATCCAGCTAATCTGTAATGCATTAGCAAGCACACTAACAGTATGTTACAGGCCATTAGTGGTTAACAATGATAGCTGATTTTCAGATGGCACAGATAGCCATTACTGTAATTCGCTCCAGCCTGCGTCAACTCCCCAATGACAACCACTGCTTCCGGCCCTGACATTAGATCAATAATGCAAAACCTCCTTAAAGTTCTGCCTTGTGGTTTCATTTAAAAGAGCTTCCTCTCAAACTAATGATGCAGGTTAATTGGCTTGTCATCGTTTGGGAGTTTACTGGGAAAGGAGCAGGGGCCCTTTTTTAACAGCAACCCTCCAGGGATGCACCATGTCCCCTCTGCGTATTGCCTCTCTAGTCTTATTGATGGGTTTTCTGTGTCTTGGCTGACCACCAAATTGCTGGACTTGTGTGTATTTTGCTTTTCACAGGGTCAATGTGGTTAAGAGGAAACAGTTTGCCAAGGAAACAGCAAGAAAATCAGCTCAGATGAAGGACTTGTAAAAACAGGGGTCATCAGTCCAGTTAGAACATGCTTTTCACATTGATGCTTCCATGTATGAATTAATACAGAAATTCAGCCATCGCTGAAAGCTGCTGATAACACAAATACAGAGAAACATATATTCAGCTGGTCAAACATATGGTCCATTATGTACACTCTGTCCATACTGTTGTCCCATCTGGCTTTCCCCCCCACGGATCACCCCAGGGGTCGGCCACCTCCATCGATTGCCACCGCTTATTAATCAGACTCTGGGTGGACACTACAGCTCTGCCATTTGTTAGAGGCTCTCCAACAGGATGCCATTAGAGCGTCACTGTCGCACATTATCTTGAATAAGTAATGAGGAGGCCGGTAAAGCTGCAACTTCCTCCCACATTAGGATAAACGACTTTCAGGCGGAGAGGAACGAGGCACATTTCGTTAATATGCATGCAGGGAGAACAACTGAGGGAGAGTGAGATAGACAGAGATAGACAGAGGAAGAAAGAGAGGCAGAGAGATGAGCATTAAGGACCGGGGACAAACTAAAGTCTCTATAGAGAGAAGGACATTCAAGATCAATTGCTGAGAGAAGATGCAGACTAAGTGCTTTTGTTACGGTGAGAGAGGCAGAATTAGGACTGATTGTTCCAATATAGCCAGACCTTGAATTTGGTTGAAACACAGCAATTTCACTAATACTGCTGCTGAGGAGCAGGTTGTGTTTTTTTTCCAACAGCAAGACATTTCAAAAGTATGCACTGCTTTTGTTAGTCTGGCCTGTTGGCCTAAGGTGTACCAGCACAGTAATCATAAATCAGTCTGTGTCAAACTATCCAGTGTTTCCGATACCAGAACAGGGGCAGGACACCTGTCCCAAAGCTATTGACTCATGGCTGAGGAGCTTTTATGGCAGATGGACGCCGTGATCTCTGACACCCTGAACTTCTCTGACTAGTCCCTGACCAGACTTTGCGCTCCTAACACCAGGCCCTTGTACGTCAATACTTGTACCTCTTTCTACCTGTCTATCAAGCCAAGGCTGTGTTACCACCAAAGCAAAGCAGTCCATTGCAGATGTGCATTTCTAGACAAGTTTCCATCACAGATTTGCACAAAACTTTAAGCAATATTTTCAAAATGTCGATAAAGCACAATGGCGAAATAGTTGCTTTCCCATTGAGTGACAGTAAGGGACTTCTCTCACAACGTTATGCACATTCTCCTCTCACCATTGCTGCCACCGCCCTAGCCGTCATTATTTCCAATTGAAGGCAATGTAGGCGTGTTATGTGAAATTCTGGATTCAAAATTTCTGGATGATCTGCTCAACTTTTAAAGAGTTATGTGATGCAATAACACCTTCTGTGGCACCTGCTGCATCATGAGGGAGCCAGTTCTTACTGACAAGCACATAGCTATAGCATTATGTGACCTATAGAAGCAGAAAAAGTGTTTCCATTGCAATTGTGCAAATGATAGCGCTGAATCACCTGAAATAAAACCTCATGCAAGTATAAAAACTGTTTTGTGATATATGGGAGTTTTTCGAAATTGTATTTTTTATTCAGTTTGAGGGTTAATGGAAACCTGCCTACTGTCTCCCCCACTGTCCACGCTTGTCCACAGCCCATAGACTTTAGATTGAGATGAAGTCAGACAAATAAAATTCATTTTTCAAGGAAAAACTCTTGAAAAGTTTTACAGAAATGAGGCCTTCATGGATTAATATTTCATAATGCAAAGAAGAATAATCAGCCTTGTTTGCTGTTGGAGGTGTCCTGTCAACAGTTTTACAAATGTTTCCTTCATAATAGTGGCAAACTGGGAGAATGCTTTTGGGGCTGCAGAGGATTTTTTCATTGCCTCAGAGGAAATTTGGCAGCAAAGCTGAGTGGTGGTGCCGAATCAGCTCTCTTAATGCATCCATAATTCTGGCACAAAATAAGTGTTGCAGTCAAGATCAACTAAAATGATACCAGGGATAGCAACTTAAACCAAGACCAAGTCATGACCAAGACCAGAGTATATCAATTCTGAGACGAGACCGAGTCAAGAACAAGATTTTAAAGCATGAGGCCAAGTCAAGACCAAGGCAAGGCAAGACCAAGTAAAAAGCAGATCAGCGCAAATCCCACACTGCATGTCACACTTTTGATAAGATGTGGAACATGCAAACCATAGGCACTTCTCAAATCAGTCTGAAAGATGCACAGTCCCTTAAAATAACCAGACTCCTCCTCCACATTCACCTTTTTTATATCCAAATACTGTATATGTATATGAGAACAACTGCAAGACCATGACTGATTTTGACTCATAGAACAATGCACATAACAATATTTAACATGTTAATTAGTGCGCTTCTGGCAGGTAGATTTTGGTACCTTTCGAGAGACCTGAGCGAGCTGCTTCCATTCGACATGCTAAGCTAAGCTAACTGCCCACTGATAGAAGCTAATCTTCTCATCTAACTCTCTGCAGGAAAGTGAATAAATTAATTGCAAATGTGTTTGTTAATACTGTGTGAACCACTGGAGCACATGCTAGACTGCAGTGATGGATGCCTTAAGGCAACACCTGCTTTATTATCTCATCTTTGGGGCCCATCTTGTGGCTCCAAGCAAAAAAATGGGTCTTAAGGTCTTTTGCTATCTAGCTTATGTTGTGATTACAGGGTAAATTTGCTAAATAAATTTCAGCTTAATCAAGTTAACACAGACTAATTGCTAATTACTACATGCACAGAGCAAAGAGAATGGAAGAAATCGGGGGTCAATAGGGGCCCACAGCTCATTTTTGCCCAGGGCCCCCAAGGTTAATACGGCCCTGATCAATCATAGAAAATATAAAAGACATTTCTGCTCTGGCTCACCCAATCTTTAGACTTGTTGTTGTTTCCATCTTTTTTCATATCCTTTAAAATCATTGGCACCAATACGCTACATTGTTTCCAAAGTGCTATTTAATGTCTCATCTTTTGTTTCGTTACATATTTCACTGCATCATTTGCTTCTCTGATGGACTGCTGATTAGTTAGGCGCAGTGTCTGCAAAGTGCTCGCACACAGACTCATGATGAAGGTCTATATAAATAAACCAGACTTAATTTGACTTGTTGTAAACACTAGAGAAACATGGTGTGCCAGCAACTACTATTTTTCATACATACTAATATCAATTTGCCCTTGGAATATTATTTTGTGTTGAAAAAATATATTCTGAAAGCAAAAAGGATGTTGTCAATATATGTGAGCTCATAAAAATATCTATATATTTGATGTACTTTGCAATTAAAATCATTGCGATTGATGCAAACCATTTTTTGGCTGATTTCTCCAGACAAACTGATCAATTTTTAAAAAGTACTTAAAAACTCATCTGTAAAAAAATGCTATAGATCCATCCAAGCAGACTCAATCACAAAGTTATAAACTTTCCAAAACTATTGTAACCCTTTGAGGCCCACATAGACCTGAAAGCACGGAACATGATTAATTTGAAATGCTGCACTGTGTCACATTTTTCTTCCTCATGTGTCCATCATCTTCATGCATCTCTTCCCCATTTTTTTAAAACTGTGTGCCGGTTGGTTTAGTGCATATCCAAGACAATTCAAAGAACCAATCATAAGAGACAATAGGCCATGTTTTCATGGCCATTGTCGCCAAGTGCAGTAAAAACCCCATTTGAGACACATATTCTGAATTGGCTGCATACATGCCCCAATAATGCTCCAAAAACTGGAATAGTATCAGCATATTCCAATTACCTTAATTGGAAAATGCTAATCTCGGAAAACGGCTTAATCGGAATATTCAAACGGAATATGCTGTTTAGATGACTCACATCAAATTCAGAATATTGTCATATAATATTTTAGAATATGATATGTGTGTTACGGAAGCCCTAAGCGGACGTTTTTTTTTTTTTTACAAGCCATTTTCTCGATATAACGAGATATTATCTCGTTATAACAAGATATTATCTCGTTATCTCGAGAAAACGGAGTTTGGTTTTCCTGAGATATTTTCTCGTTATCTCGAGAAAACGAACTTTGTTTTCCGAGATATTAAGTCGTTTTCTCAAGAAAACGAACTTTGTTTTTTGGTTTGTTTTTTTAAACTTTATTGAATGAACGTCAGAAGAAGAAGTGGCGGGTGGATGGTGTGACAGCAGGTGCCGTGCGGTGTTCAGCGCGGACAAATGCGTGCAGGTTCTCGCCCCTGCACGTACCAAAAAGCACCGGAGCAACAGTATAATAATGTAGTTATGATTACTGATGAATTTGGGTGATGTGTTCCTGTAATAATCATCTTACCTTGCGCATTTGTCTTAGGGCTTCCGTAGTGTGTCATATTATATTTGGAAATAATAAGTGTGCATGTAACAGTAGTCACTGATGTTCGGTCATCTTTCTTGTTTCTGTGGTAGTGAGAATGGTTTGAATTCCATTTAAAGCTGACAGTATAAGCAGTTGCTTTTATACTAGTTGTATTAAAAAAAGACAAATAATAGAAAAAAAGCAAAGGATAGCTGTATAATTTTCAGCTGTTCCTCTACTGTGCTGTAATGCAAACTGACTGCGTCTTAAGTGCTCGTGCTTGTTAGCAGATATTCAGCGATGATAGTGTCTGCTGCTTGGAAGACAAGCTGGTCCCCTGCAGGGCCAGGCTCAGTCTCCACTCATCAATAGGCAGGGTCAAACCGTAGCACCATTGAAGATAGCAAAAGGGGGAGATTTGCAATGTGAAAATATCACTGTGGCATTTACAGGGAAGGTTTGTCTGCAGGGTGAGGGAAGGTGTAGTTAACTAACTCATTGTGGAAGCAATCGAGCAGACAGCACTTTTAGGAGAACATTTTTTTAAAGCCCCTTGGCTTCCGTAGACATTAAAGGGAAGGGTCTTGTGAAATCTTCCCTGATGTTTCCCATCCTGCTTTCTTTTTCATTAAGGAAGCCGTAATGCAGAGAGGATGCCCTTTGAACAGGGAAGGGGAGACTTGTCATGTTCAGCTGGAGGAGTTGTTTACAAGAACATAGCTTGCTTTTAAGGAAATTGGGGGCATGTGTCTGGGTCTCGACGACGTTCGGCGCTATGACCAGATCATTAGTGCGGATGGGATTTGACTCTCAGTTGAACTCCAGTTAATTTAACAGAAATCGAGTAAGAACTTTTTTAGAAAATCAGAAGTCTGATGAATTTCTGCTGAGTCAAAATGTGTTGGTAAAGGGGTGAATCATCACAAACTTGATTTTTTTGGAGGTGTCAAAGGAAGCTCTTGCTCTAGTCAGCTCTAAAAAAAACCACAAAAAAACAGCAGTGTTCAGTTGTTTTTTTTATCAACTTGAGAGGCAGCAAATACTCTCAGGGGTGACAGATAAAGAAACATGGCAGAGCAAAAGGACATTTAAGCTCTTTATTCAGGCCCGTTCTTTTAATCAGCCAGGAGATTGGACGGCACATCTCACTCTGTTCATCCCACTAACACAACAAGTGAAAGATGCTTATTAGAGTTACTCAGCAAGACATAATGCACAAACAAGGACATTGGAGATGTTTATAATGGTGCTTCAGAGCCAGGGTCAGCGTCCGCCTCAAATCAATCAGGGGAGTTTGAATCGAAGGAGTGCTTTACAAAGGGCACACACCATCATTTATCTTATCATTTGACGGTTTGTAAGGTTGCTTTGTAAACAAATTGGAATGCAAATTGCATTTGTTTGCTTTTTTTCCCCCAAAGCTTTTCAGGCTGATTTAAAGCACTCGCGTATCCTGCAATCACACACACACGTGTGCATGCCAACACACACGCACACACATGGAGGATAATGTTTTCTGGCATGAGAGAGCTGGACAAACCTCAGATGAATGTTCTCCCTCCCCCGCCAGGTCTGATTTTCTCCTGGTTGTCGTGTTGCGTGTGTGCGCAAATCAATCAGGCCCCTTGTTCTAATCAGTCCCACTTATATCACCCTGCAAATAAATGACACCATTCAGGAGGGGAGATCAATAGGAGATAAGGTGAAAGTCTCCCTGCTTCCTGCCCATGGGGCACAGGGCTGGGACAGAGGCAAGGGGGGGCTCAGGCAGGGGGGCAGACTAAATTAAGCAGGTTTATTCTTTTGTCTTCTACCGAAAGTGATTTCATTCTCAAATGTCACTCAATAACCACAGCTGAGGACAGACTGGGAAAAGATGAAGAAATGGATTAAGTGTGTGAGTGAGTGCATGTATGAGTGTATGTCTGAGGTGGGCACAGAGGGACGTACTTGGTGGTTTGCATGTGCTGTACAGTTGGGGAGGGAAAATAATTGTCACTGCATTATATTGACACATATTCTCTTGCAATAGTGAGGCACAAGTGATAATAATATATTAACTTTATTTATATAGCACTTTTAAAAACATATTTTACAAAGTGCTTTGACAAACAAGGAAAAACAGAAGCTGAACTAAAAGATAAAATTTAAAGTAGTTAAACCAGAGATCTGAGGCGAAAACATATTAGAGCGAAGACAGATGATAATAAGAAATAAATTACAAAGCAAAAATGACAAGCACAACTCATACCAATACGATATCAAAGAATATAAGCTGTAAACATAGAAATACAAGTAAAAATCACAGAATTAAACACAATCAAGACAGAATAAAAGTTTTACTCAAACTGGAGTAAATACATTTTTTTTGTCTGGGAACTATTTTCAGTCATGGATTAATACACATTTGCTGGTCGAACGAATTTACTGCAGCAGCAGCAGCATGTGGAATTATCTCAAGAAAAAAACAGACACAGCGTGTCTGTCCTTCAGGATAAAGGAACACATCAGCCAGTGCAGCATTGTGGCTCAGTGATGTGTTTTTCCTAGTTTTTGAACAAAAATGGAGCTCCATGACACAGAGGAATCATGCTTTGTCAATACCTGTGAGTATGATACATTTATTTCATTGTTGTAGTCTGCAGTGTAAGGATTCAGACTTTTGGGAAGACTGGACAAAGTATACAGCTCAATTAAGTTAAGTTGTTTTTCTTCTCCTGTCTTTCTGTGCTACCTTTCATTTGTTAACCCAGCTGCACACCTGTCCTGCATCAGCCTCATTAGTCCTTCCTGCTCCTCACTTTCTCCCAGCCAATCAGCTCCCTGCCTGTTCTTCTGCCTCATCACTTTATTCTCCTCACCTGAGCTTCTCTGCTCTTTTTCTCCACCTGCACTTCATCCCCTCGTCAGTCTAGTTTTTATATTAAGTCCTGCTTTTCACTTCAGTCTCTGTTTTGTTCGTGTGAGGCTCAGCACTGTGTCCTTGGAATCAATCGTGATCTTTCTGCGTTTCTATTGTCTGCCCTCTCCCACATTTCGGTCCACCTGCACCTTGAATCCCATGACACATTGCTGGCTTTGGTTATTCTTTAACCTCCTCTATGCAAGCTGACACAAATTCATAAACTCAGACCTTTCTTGACCTAAGAATGAGGTCTTCATTACATAACCGTATGAAGAATCTGTGGTTTTACTCTGTGTTTCATTATGACTTCCCCTTGACCCCATGTTGCCAGGCACACAGCTCCTCCTCCATCCGACCCGCAGATTAAAACATGCTGCTGACAAAACATATTGCATCTGCTTCCCATTTTTGGAGTGCAGAAAAAAAAACTCAAGAAATTATATTGAGTCTGAAGGTAATTTGTAATCATTGCTGTTTTTTGAGAAGTGCAAATCACAGTGCTTCCTTCATATTTTTTTTAACAAAACATTGAAAAAGGGGCACTCTTTTTTAAGGGTACTAATCATCAGAATTATCTTCCACTTCAGTTAGGATACAACACATTTACAAAAGAAAGCCTGCATTACAAACTAGAGGTATGAAAGATGTGGGCATTTACCAGACAGCGATGGTAAATGATGGATGTATTCAGTGTTAAAAATATTGATTTTGTCAGCATGGTCTGGTGATTTTTCTACATAATCATGGAATGAATAGAAAGTGTCAATAGTTATAATCACTCTGGGGTCAGCAGCTTATTTTAAAAAGCCCTGTGTCATATTTTTTAGAACTTCAAAAGGTACATAATTATAACCGTATATGCTTCTATCCATCTACAGTTTGTGGTTGTCCTGTTTGTTTCAGCTTAAGTTTAAAAAGTATTTTAAACTTTTTAAAATCAATCTAGTAGATATGCTTGACAGTTTAGCAGCTTTGCAATGCAATACAAAGAAATGATTGCATCCAAACAGTTCCTAAGGGTTTTTTTTTTTTGTTTTATTTTAATAAAATTATAAAGTAAACAAACTAAACTTGTTTTATATGGCTCTTATCACAATTCCACTTGGTGCAGCATTTTTTGAAATAAAATAACAAAGTAAACAAACTGAAATGCATCCTCAGAAATTGCTCTCAAATCCACTTAGTGTGGCATTGGAATAAAAGTACAGTACATTATAACTTAATAGTATGATCACAATTCCACTTCAACGTCATGTTACAGCTGAACTTTAACATTCCCACTCACAATAAATAAAAATCTGTCATAATTATGCTTATTACAGCATCATAGTATAACTAGTTCAATAAAAAGGAAAAACAGAAATTTCAATTCCACTTGAAGTGGTGTAGCATTTTAAACTGAACCTTTAAAAAAATCAGTTTCTACTTTATGAATATCCTCCACAAATCGTGCTCTCTGCTTATGACACCTGTGTGACATAAATAAAGGATCTGACAGGGCGTGGGCTCAAAAGACCGGTCCCAGTCAATTAAAAATTGATTGGGCCAGATTCCAATCTGATTTGGACATTCCTAAGTTATTCTTTAAACACACACATATTAGTAAGCACAGCACAAACACAGCTTGAATGCAGCTTTGATCCAAGTTGAAAACAGTTTGTGCAAACTCCGGTACCACACTTGAATATGCAAGACATCCTATCATCTTAGCAAGATGTTGCACATTATAATAAAAAGGTTTTATAAGTAAATATGAGCCAAGGTGACTTGTAACAATGACCAGCCTGTTAATGTTCCCGTCTGGTCAACCTTTTTGGATGACCAGACTGCCTGCTGGGAGCCCCCAACCACCTGCTGGGTGCAACTCGCCCAGAGCGATTCACCATCCTTTCACCCTGCTCTCTCCCTGTCTCCTGTGAGCAGCGAATGAAACACGCAGTGACTCACAAAGAGTCCGGACCTGGTCCAAGAGTCAGGCCTGGGTTTGGTTAAAAGTGCTGGTGCCAAGCCATAAAAGGGCAGGGATAAAACTGACTAAAGAGGAGGTCTCTCCCCCTTCTATTCATGATTCATGAATGACTAATCTTTAATGTAAGCCTCCTCAAACACAATTTATTTTATTATTCACTCGCTCAGTATGCAGCAGCTGGACTTTAGCGGCACCACACCCTCGATAAACTCTGTAGGGGAGGAAGAGGGCTGAGCAGCACTCGTGCGGTTTGTTATGGTTTGAAATGTTTGCTCTGGGCTAATTTTTCACCCGCCACTTTCTCTGACTGGACAGCAAAGCAGAAACATGCCAGAGACACAAAATGGATTTCCAAGATGCTCCTTATGTTTCACATTAGAACAATGACATGAAATGCATTCACTGCAGAAATATTTGAAAGTACACATTTGAGATTTCCATGAAGAACATTCTGCAAAATTGTCTTTTTTTTTGTTTTAAAGTTGAAAAGGATTGTTTTCAAATTCATGTCACAAATTCATTATCATATCATTATACTTAAATACAATTCATTAGGTAGTCTGTAAAGATCCGCTGCAAAAACGTACAACTATTGCCCAAAGGAATTGCAAGGAATTGTGGTTCCTTTGGGCATCAAATAGTTGAGATCTCCATTAACAGTTAAAGTACCTCCTCAATCTGCATAGTTTTGTCTTCAATAAAGAGGAATAATTAATTACACATCTCTTTTTGTGGCATGTGCAAAACTCAATAAATAAAACATTTCACTTATAACATAATTATGATTTTTTTAGAATATGAATAAATCTCATAAAAAAATAACCAATGGTCAAATTAAAAAAAAAGCCAAATGTCATATTAAATTCAGGTCTTTTGTAGAATTTAATCAGCTGATCATTTGTGTTTTAGTGCAACCACATTCAGTTGGTTGTGGTATTCTACAAACCCTAACATACTAACATACATTAAAATACCATAGAAATGAGTATTTTCTTGTTTCCATGTCACCATCCCCAGTAATCAGAATGGATTTGTTTGACTTTAAGTCATTATTTCCTCTTTCACCTGGGTAAAATTGAGTTTATATCATTAGTAATAAGTCTTAAGCAAACATTGGCTGCAGGGTGATGTCATGCCATCCATCCATTAATCCATCCATTTTCTTACGCTTATCCGGGGTCGGGTCGCAGGGGCAGCAGCCTGATGTCATGCCCCTGGCCAGATGGTGACGTTTCCCAGTGGTCCAATCAGACCATCCTTAAAAACCAGAAAATATTGATCTGTTATGAAGAGAGAAAATGCATTGGTCTTTGTTATTGTACATTTTTTTGACAATGTATTTATCAGGGTTAGATGCAGAAGTGCCAAAAACTGCAGTTTATCGACTGGCCTCTTGAGGCTGCCTCCAGAACAGAGTAAATCTCTATACACCCCCACAATAAAATGCCCAACTCTGCAGCAGAAATAAACATATTTACAGCCCAGTACAAAAAAAATGCTTTTGTTGTCTACAGCCAAGATCCCCTTTTATGACCACTATGCTCCTCCAGAGCACCAGTCTTTTGTCCCAGCGTGGCCTTATATGGGCCCCAAAAAACCAGGATGGCAATTGCCGGAATGCAGAACTCAATCCTTCAAAACAGGAGTCCACAAACCAATGGGCCAAAAAAACAAAAGTTTTTTTTTTTTTGTTAAATTGGAGGATATACCGCTATATTTGGTCTTTCTTACTCCTTCTCTAGCTATTAGTGAAAGGCGTGGTGGGAAATGTAGTAAATCACCAATTGAAGTAGACCTATCAAAGGGAGGTTAATTGCATACATCATGTCATTAGCAAATAACTGTTGCAATAAAAACATGTGGAAACCGTGTAAGATGGATGCTTCTACTTTTAATCCCCCAATTTGGATCCTAAACCCCCTCTTGCTGTAATATGCAGGCCACTTTATGTTCTTCGCCTCATTATGGGGATGGTTTTAAATAATTGATTTGGTGGATCCTTTTCTCTCCAATAAACAGCACCATGGAAAAAAAGTGGAAGTGTAGGTTTCAGAGTGATGAATTAGAAGCAATTATTGGTGAAAATACAGTATAAACCAAGTAATTATTGTTTCTTTAATTTATAATTCAGCAAGGTACCCTTAAAAAAACTCAAGTGTAGAGCACACAGTACAGGGTGTGTTCCCTATGTGCTTCCTTTCCACATAACTGAGTTTGGATAACCATATAAGCTCCTTACATGAGGAAAAGTACAGTAGATGGTCAGACTTCCTGTCTATGAACAGTGAGAATGGTTACATAACATAACAGGCTTGAGTGCTTTTTCTCGCTGACAGCCACTCACACTGGAAATGATTAACTACTTTATATGGGAAGTGACACTCAACACATAGGCTTTAAATTAACAAGGGATCTTTCTGCACAGCTTGAGTAATATCTGAAACATCAACAGCTAATATCTGATTACAAATGTATAAAATAAGCGGAAAGAAAAGGAGGGGGAAAGCCAATTTGTGGAAAATGTAGCCGCCTAATGCCAAATGCAAAGTAATACATGTTAACAGAGAAAATAGAAAATAAATTAATTCCACTGAGTAATTTTTTATTCAGTTTTAACTCGGGGAGTTTCTTTGATCTGGATAATTTTGATCATGTAGCTGTTTAATCATAATATAAGCCCTCCATTTCTTACACGGCCTTTGGTGCTTTACTTAATCTATCAAAAGAGGATTTGAAGCTATTGTTCAGCGCTGTAGCCACATAAATACTGATATATTTACTCCTTGTATTGAATGTAATGCTTGCCAGATAAAATAGCAGTTCATGAACTCTAAGTGTAATGGATATCAATGCTGAAATTCCTCCACATGCTCGTACCCAGGAGGATACTTTGTCACTTCGGTTTAAAGTTCTTCCCATGAAACCAAGCTGCAAAGGTCGGGCCCCATCTTTCTGACATCATTATTTCCTCGCATGTCCGGAGCAGAAGGGGTTACATGTGGTAAAGCTTCAGAGAGGGCTGGAGTGGTGGGGGAGGTCCTCTGCTCGGGGTGGGACCACAGAGGATGCCCGGCTTCTTTTCCCATGTTCTCCCCAGCCAATGAAAACACTGGAAAACGGCACGTTCCCATCAGCTAAACCGAGTGACACTGCGACCCCAGGAAAAGCGTGAGTAAATACCAAAGGCAAGGCCACGGGCTGGGAGGAGGAGGAGGAGGAGGAGGAGGAGGAAAAAGTGCTCTGAAATCTCTCAGACCGGCCCCATTGTGGATGTGGAAGCAGCACCTATTACCAGCCACCTGTGCTTCATTTAGGTTAAATCCTTCATTGGACTTTAATAGCTCATTTATTTTCATTTTCTAATCCCCTCTGTATTGCTTTTCTGGGGCCATCACCTGTCAGGTGCAATTTAATCCTTTAGAAGGTGGCAGTGATTCAAGACCTGCAGGTGATGTGTGCTTTTTGGATTCTTTTTCCAGCCCACTTACCCCATATTTACCTTCTCATTGTGTTTTCGGGTTGTTTGTCCTTCCATTCGAATGTTTGTACATGTGTTCCTCCGTCCCATGTGGGAATTTCTTCAAATTTACCACAGACACCCACTTGGACTCAACAATGACCTGATTAGATTTTGGTGGTTATAGGTTAAAGGTCAAGGTCACTATGATGTCATCTGTGTCATTCTTTTGACAGGATTTACCTTAAGAATACCTGGTGGAATTTTGTTTTGTATTTGGCAAAAACATCCACTGTGAGTCAACTATGAATTTATTAGAATTTGGCGGTCAAAGGTCAAGTTCACTGCGACCTTGTATTAATCTTATATTCTTGTGAATGCAATATCCAAAAGCAATTTGAGGGAGTTTCTTCAAACTTGGCACAAATGTTCACCTGGACTCAAGGATGAACTGATTAGATTTTGGTGATCAAGGTTAATTTGACCCTGTCTGTACCATTCTTGTGAATGCGAGAACACCTTGAGGAAATGCTTTAAATTTGACACAAATGTCCACTTGGATTTTACTATGAACAATTTAGAATATGGTGGTCAAAGGTTAAGGTCACTATGACCTTACATTCATTTTATTATCGTGAAAGCAATATCTCAAGAAAATCCTGAGGGGGTTTTATCACATCTGGCACAAATGTCCACTAAGAATGAACTGACTGGAATGTGTTGGTTGAAGGTTAAAGGTCAAAACTCCAAAATTCATATGCTGATCATGACAAAATTTCACACAAATATCTAGTAGGATAAAATGATGATGTGATGATATTTTATAATACAAAAAGTTAAAAGGTCAACTTCACTGTAACATCATAATGTTCTGCAAAAACACTTTCTGGCCATTATTCAACATCATAAATCAAGAACAGAACGGGAGACATTTGGCCAGATACTGAATTGGTGGCACTAATCTTGGTGTGCACCTTAAAACTGTGCTGATTGTTAGAGAGCGTCTGTGCTGCTGTGGGGAAGTTGTGTGTGAGGCATCTGTGTTTTCACAGACATGTATGTGATCTGTAAGTGCAACTTGACTGGTTTGTAGAGGCTTACAATCGCTAGGTGGTAATTCTAGTTTTGTTTGTGGACTGATCTCCATTTATGTTTATCTATGTGGTGTAGTAAGCATTTCAAACACAGCTGGTATTGAAGAAAATATTCAGGTCACAGTAACGTGACATTCCAGCATTGTTTCTGTGTAACCCACAATGCGATAGCGTCAGTTGTGGGTGTCAACAGGACACGAGAAGAGTGTTTTGTGATCCCTGTGAGTGAAGGATGTTTATTTCAGGCATTTGTTTTTCCCCAAGCCAGGCCGCATTGTAGCAAATGGCCAAATAAGATGTTATAGCGCTCATGATTGCGGGACTGTAAAGACCAAAATGACATCCAGATGTTTCCAATTATACAGCCCCAGCCTTCAGTTTGTTTGTGTTACTACAGTAATGTTGTAATCCTCCAAGTCCAAAAGCACACAGAAACTGATGAGTGTTTTCAGGCAGTAAATCTAAATGAGATAGATGTTATCTAATTCATAAGTGTTTCTGTAGGTGTCTGTAATATAGGATAATGTCAATTTATAGTTTTGCAGAGGCAATGACTCTACATTTAACAAGGTTGAAAAGCTTATTATGCTAACTGAATAGTTTTAGCTGTGTATTCCGCAGCAGTTTTGTGTTGAAAAGGATGCAGGTTTTGGGGGGGTGTTTGCATGACATTAGTTAACTTTGAACACAGAGTGGAATTGCAATGAGTGTGGCTCCTTTGCTTTCAAAGAGAAACACCCCAGCAATTCAGACTGCACTCCAAGAATGCTTTCCTTTCCTCAAGGCCATTATCCATTATTCATAAAAACTGTAAATAATCTTTCCTATTACAGCCAAGCATTTTAGCCTTGTATATTTGTAAACAGACGAGGGACCTCAGAGACGGACAAAATATTATTCAGCGTCCTCATAAGAACTTTCTACCAAATGCTTTGCATGCTTCACAGGTCAGCAGGATTTGGAGGTTATTTGAGATACGGAAAACATCCCACGCCACTTAACAGAAATTTGAATTTGAAAGTGATTTGCACTTTCCATGGAAGGAAATACAAACTAAAATGATACTACAACTATTGTGCATATTTTTCCATTTTTCAAAAGAAGCTAAACCCATTGAGGTAAATATTTGTGGAAAAAATAAAGCCTCATCAAAAAATCCACACACATCTGGCTTTTCAATGCATTGGCAATGTGTACAATCGACATTCACACCTGGGTGATAACTCTGCAGTAAGTAGACAAAGGTGTTTATTACCGGTTCCAAGTGGCATCGATGGAAACACAACACCAGGGTGAATGCGCTAATTTTAGCTCCTTACCTGGCAAGATACAGTGACGCACAGCCATTAATTATCATCTGTCTCCTCCTGATCACTTAAACATTGATCCTAATTAGTCTGCACAGTGAAAGAGAGACTAAAAAACAAGGAAGCGATATGTAAAGAGAAGTAACCGCAGTAAAGTTTTCACAGACTTCTGTCCATGCTGCTGTCTACTGTTTATCTGTCCCCTTGCTTGTGAGTATGACACACCAAAGAAACTCATACACACACGTTCATTGTTGCAGAGCCATGTACACAGCACAGCGCTACTGGCAATGGGAAAGCCAGTAGCCTATTTTTTAACGGGTTTACCCATTAAAAAAACCGGCATGCATGTGCTAATTTTGGTGGAAAAGTGTTAGAAACCTCAGGACTGTGAGTGGGTAGCAGTAGCCTATAAACCTTGATAAAAGGTGTTTTTCTCTTCTGCAGGCCTACATAGCATTAGCTATCAATTAGTGATTTGAGATGCCTGTACCTTAACAAAATTCTATATTTTGGAGGACCCACTGTGCCATTACTGTTGTATTCATTTTGGAAAGCTGAAGTTAGTTTGCCCAGCTTGCTAATACAGAACCAAACAATGACAGCATCACGCTGCAACAGTATGATTTTAAATAGCATGGGGTGTCATGGAAGCACAAGAGGAGCCACAAGTGGTGTAGTGGTAGGTGATGAGTTGGCTGTACTTCAAGGTAGATGGCTGGCTGGGTTGCTGAGGATAATGTGGGTATAGTGGATATTGCATTTTTACAGAAGGGTATACCATAACGACCAGAGTTGCACCTGTCCCATGGTCCTGTCCTGCCGGTTGTCTCTTTTACGCAGATCTCGATTCTGTGCTGTTACAACCTCTTGTAAAAGGGGGTAATGGGAAACTTCTGCATTCTCAACGTTGCCTTTGTCCCATACTATTAAAAGGACTCATTTCCTCCTGTGTGTGTCTGTAACAGGAAGTCCTGGAACTTAAGCTCTCCAAATGTTATGTGATTCAAATCACAACACAGAGTGACTAAGACTCGTGGAATAACCATATTATTATCCACCATATTATGCTGAGAGAGCTCAAATCACAGATGGAACAAAGCTGAGGACAACATTGGTCCCTAGCTGCTTAACAGCCTGTGTTGTCACTGCAAATTAAGTAATGTATTAAGCGCTATGCTGGGATTTTAAAAAAGTACACAAGTCAGATTAAATACACAGAAAAATATATTTCTTTGCCAACATTATGACATCAGTTTGACGTGAACTCATCCCTGTTAATAAAACATCTCTGCATTGCTCTACTATAGCTCAGGATGACCTGAAGTTGCAGGAGAAAGGTCCAGTAAACATGTGTAGTGAACTCATGGAAGGCGTATCCTTTCCAGAGAACAGGGGCTTCCTCTGGAGCTGCAAACAGGACGGAGTGTTCTCCGGAAAAAAAGAAAAAAATGTGTTTGGCAATGAGTCAGAACCTCTTTGAAAACCATAGGGGGATATCCCTGCTTGCACTCCTACACAGGATCACACCCAGAACGAATGGAGGAGTGGTTTGTGTGTCTGTGTGTGTGTGTGTATCTGTGTGTGCGTGCAGTTGTATACTGGCCATCTGGCATATCAGGACAAATCCTGTCGGGCCGGTGGACCATCAAAAAATCCATAAAGTTTTGATTGTCCCTCAGTGCCAGTCTGTCTCTTTACCTGCCCTCTCTGTGAGCCTGTCTCTCCATGTTTAAATGAGAACATATTGCATGCATGTTTTGGCTGGTCAGCCAATCACAGCCAAGGGGGTTTAAGTTCAGTTTAGTTTAATTGTAGGCTTCTCTGTGGCGACTGTTGCAGCTGTGAAACAGTGAATACATTATTTTTAGAGTCATAACCTCAGCAAAATAACTTGTCACCATCAGAAATGTATCCATTTAGTACAATAGCATTTAGAAAGTCTAGAGCCGCACAATATATTATCATTTGGATTAGCCCAGGGCTAAACCAGAAGTTAGCCATCTTGGCCGTTGAAAGTCTGGTGTGTATGTGGTGTGACTTCTTTCGCCTAGCTCATCAAATACCGCCACCGCTTTTCCAATGGCATCGGCATCAGATACAGACACAGAGATGCAAATCTTGCACTGGACTGATCCGCACCGGATGGCTGCAGTTTGTGATGCCACTGGGTTGCATCGGTTTGTATCACTGCCAGCAATTACCATAATATAAAGAGCTAAAAAGTCCCTTTCGGGTGATAGATAGGTCCAAAAAAACCCAGACTTTCTCCTTGTGGAGCCTGCTGTTCCAATTCCATGTTTGTAATGTCTTTTTTTTTTTTTTTTTTTTTTGCTGCACCCTACCACAAGCTCCTGTTGCACAAGGAAATAACAGTAAAAACTAGGGATGTCAAATGATTAATTTGTTAAATCGCAATTAATTGCAGCATTTTAACAGTGTGTCCCAAATAAATCGCATGATTTAATTGTTTTTTAAATTCAATTATTTTGCATTTCAGTTTTGAAGTCCATATCGACAAGGCAAAGCATTTATTATTTACTGATTAGTGATCAAATGACAGCAATAAACTGCATGGGACTAGCATTAGGTGAGCATGTCTGTCAAGAGGAGACTCATGGGTACCCACAGAACCAATTTTCCTTCAGATATCTTGAGGTTATAGGTCAAGGGAACAGAAGTGATATGTCCATGCTGTTTTCACAAAATGTAACCTAAATTTAGATTGTTTGTTATTTAGCACCCTTCCTGATAAACTAGCATAACATTATTGGTACCAATGGATTCCTTATTCTGCTAGTTTCATATGATGCCATTATTCTAGCTCAACCCAGTACAGCCTCTTAAAGTTAGGAGTCAACCCGTGATTAATGGTATTGAAAAAAAATAATAATAACGTGACCTGTAAGGACCTTAATCGCATTGTGATTAATGTAGAAAGCCCCTAAAAACAAAGTGTGTTACTTACATTCAATACAAGTGTATTTTGAAAGAAAAACAAGCAGAAACTGTACTCTTCCTATGAAAACCAAAGAGTATTTTGAGAAGACGCAATGCATATAACAAGCATAAACTGACATGGCATCCCAGAACGTAAACAACAGATGCAGCAGGCCACCGAGGTCTATGAAGGTCCACCGACAACGAGTTGAGATGACAACATGTTGGAACACACCCCATACTCCCTGTGTGACTATCTGCACTTCTCCACATATCTGCTCCAGACTTTTCCTTGTTCAGCACCGTTTGGTTTAAACTTGTCGACTCTCAGACATTCCCTGTCATCCTTGAGCTGTTTTGCCTGAATACATTTAAAAGCTTCCCACTAATGCAGGGAACAATTAAGTTATCAAATGGACACAACCATTATGTAAAAGGCGGGTTATATTGCCAACAATTTGAACACTGTCTGCTTCCTGGAAGTGCAGATGAAATGTCAGGGGCACAATATTTCAAGGCTATTAACTTGAGTGCTTTTTTATTCAGTCTCATTACTTTTTAAACAGCATAGGAAGTCACGGAAATGTAATATTAATTTTAACATGGCTTTCATTTTCATTCCTATGGAGCTGTTTAAAATTCAGGGATTTTATATATATATATATATATAATGCGGGGGAGCAGGAGGGTCCACATGTATTATTCTATACGTCGTGCGTCAAAGTCACATCTGCGCCCACTTTCTGGAGGAAAATCAGAGGTGTTGGGTGTTTGTTGAGTGTGAAGTCATTGTGTATTCTGCGGTAAATGATGTGACAATGGACACGATGTAGGAGTGGATCTGACAACACGGAGGGAGAGGAAGGAAGAGAGTGTGTACATCAAACCAGGCAGCTATCTTTGGGGAAACACATGCACTACCTTGGGATGACAATACTGCATGCATTAAAAACACACCTTTCTATGGATTCAAATAGAATATGTACTGCACGATGCAACATAGAGGATAAGCTGAATGAGAAATAAAGACGAACTGGGCAAAAAAAAAAACAAGAGAGAGGCAGAGATGTTTCATTAAATCTTTATTTTGGAATTTTAAAAAACTAGATAAGACCAATTTTGATCTACGAGAGCTCCCTAATTTAGGTCCTAATGAGAATTTTTCAAATGTGGGGAGCCTTATCATGAAAAATGGCTGGAGACCATTAATAAGTTATAGGTTGAGTTAATGATAGAGATGACTCCTAATTGAGCTCTACAGAGCTTTACTATCCGGTGGTCCTTTTCACCGGTGCCAGGAATCTCTCTCATTATTTCAGACTTTTTTTAACAAGAGAAAAAAAGGCATGCATAATATCCCCTTTTTAGGGATAAGATTAATTTATATTCCCCCAAAAAAGATCCTGCTCGACTTTTACAAATCATAATGTCTCCGAATCAGAGGATGAAGTGAAGAAAAAAAGATATATATTGTGTAAATCAACTGTTAATTTAAATGTAACAAAAGAAGACAGAAAAAGATCTGCCCACACTCAGTCATCTCTGTTATGATACAGTTTCCATGGAGATTTAGTTTCCACATAACTTCAGCATGTCTTTCCATCTTCATTTGTTCTCCAGCAACTGACCGAGCGCTCATCCACTGTTGTTAAGGCCATGCTTTCCACTGAGGCTGCATTCACACACACAGTGTCTGCACACACAGTTACCGTCGACACTTATAAATAGACATTACCATAAGAACACGTCATCTGCCTGTTGCTGCCAGCCAGTCAGTACAGTAAACACCAGGTCACCATGGCAGCAGCATGAGCGGCTGACAAAACAGGGGAAACAGGAAGGGATTCCCTTTCAGCACCAGTGACGGCCGCAGAGTCACGCGGATTCTCATCAACCTTTCCCTGGCACGGCCATGCATGGGGCTTCCCCCATCTTGCTCAATCGCGCCAACTGGTCGGTAAAACTCCCCTCGGAACATGTGGTGGCTCTAATTACCGCGCCACACAGGCTACGGCTCAGGAAAACCACAAAATGGGGGTTCAATGGCTGTGTGCTTTTACCAGGCCAATGTGGTGCAAAGAAATGTGCTCAATTATTAACGAATTGTGATTTGCAGGCGAGCATGATTACAAATCCAACTTCTAAAAGAGGTGAAATATGGAGAGCTATATATACAGCTCCAAAATCAGCCTCCAACTCTCAGACTGAGGGCAGATTTCCAACATGGCAGATGGTGACTGTGAGACAGTCAGTGGAGAGGAAGAGCTGAGCTTAAACTGAGGAGGAAGCCAGTGTGTGTGTGTGTGTGTGTGTGTCTGTGTGTGTATCACAGTCCTTCACTGTTGATAGAAGAAATGAAATTCAATCGCCCTTCTAACAAGCTCTCACATTCAGCTCTGCTTGTCTTGCAGCTTCTGATTCACCCACAGCGATTCGGAGTGATGAGGGATAAGCAATTGCTGTTATCACATTGTTAGATGTCAAAATAGAGTTGCCCCGTTGCCCATTATTTGTTTTGGGAATTAGAAACCTTCTCCCTCTGTTTCTAGCTTTGCTATTTCGGGGAGGGAAATAAAACCTCAGTGGACGCTGTTGAGATGGGGGAGGAGATAGAGGCAGAAATAGCCTTCCTGTTTGAACTTCAAATAAACACAGCACACGATGTCACCCAAAGCTTCCTTTTGGGGTGGATAGATCCGGTTCTACAAAAAGTGACATTTTGACTTGGCAGGGCTGTAAATTTTTATGTTCAGCGGTTTACCTTTGACTGGAGAACAAAGAATGCGAAGGGTTTGACATTTACACTCCAAACTTGCTCATCGACTGCCCTAAAAACTTGCCAGTAAATGTAATGTAATGCCTTCTTTCCACACAGTCCTCATTTCCATTCCAATCCTTTCCAGCCTGAAAATTTTCCGCAAAATACTTAAAATTCCAGAAATTAACATTGTTTTGTGCGACTCCTCTGCTCAGCACATCCGCGAGGATGCATATCTGAGCAGGGATCCCCAGTGGGGAACACACTCACCCAAACCTCGCTCAGATCAGTTGGTGAAAGCTGCCGCAGCTCCCGCAACCGAGGGAATTCCTCTCAGAAATATTTGCTTTTTTGTTCTAGTGAGGAAATGAGGGTGAGTGAGGCAGTGGGGGAGGGAGTGGGCCTGAAATTGAATCACCATGGTAACTTCAATAACATTTCTCTTCCGCCTGCCTCCCCTCCTCGCACACACACAGGAGGAAATGAGTTTCAAAACCGAGAAGGCGCTTCAACCGTCATTTGTTTTTGACGCCTGCCAAGCAACAGAGACATCATTGACTTGATAAGGACTTACTGACAGTTTTACTACTCTGCATCATATTACAGCACAGGAAGGCTAGGCGCTGCTAAAATGCTAATGGCTCATAGGTCCTTGTTGCAAGTAATAGAAGAACATTATTTAAGTATATTTAAGCACGCTCTAACCCAGCGTACTTTCCACTTGCTCTGTCTTGCTGTAGTTTTGCCTGAAGAGGCATCCTGGGAATCTGTGGATGCTGTCAGAAGCCGCAGGGCCACATTTGACAGGAATGTGGCTGCAGCAGGAAGACCTGCTGTAGGAGGCGCCTGCTGAGGAGTCATGTAAAGCTGAGGATCTGCACATCGCACTGCTCAAATTCTAGAGAAAATGTGATTCTGAGAACTATAGGTTGAAGAAATAATTGAAAGCAACATCAATAAATAACACTATGATTCTACCAATGGCAGATTCTTGGCAGCGTAAGCATTTCTTAACATCCAGAAAAAAGAATTTTATAGGAAAGAAAACACCACAACTGGCACGTCTCAACAGCAAAGATGTGACTACACAGAATCAGCAGATATCCACTTCAAAACTGCATTGATCTGTATTTTTATATTACCAATGGATCACATACTGTATATATATGAAATGTGAAAGATATGGTTCAAAGAGAAAAAAACACAGATTTATCATTCAATTCTCTATTTCCTCTAAAATTTTCTCAAAGCCTTTTTGGTTAATTTGGTGTATTTCTTGCAGTGGCAGTGTATTATTTTACATGACCAGACCAGATGAGGCCTGAAAAACACCAAAACTAAAAGCCATAACTGATTACTTCAGTTACTGAAGCATTGCCTGTAGGCTATAGCTGAAAATTTTGTCAATATGGAGAGTTAAAGAATTGCATAGATATCCTTTGGTTTCTTATTCATGTCAACAAATATCTGATATATATAGACTAGCATCAGTACGGATATTATTTTAAGTTCCACAACAACCCTTTTTTATGTGTTATGTAACTATATATGATCCTTTTTGCTTGTTTTGTTTTGAGGATTTTGTTCATATTCTGTTGTCTTTTGGACTTTGTTTTAGGGATTTCTCTTTTAGTTTTTCATTGTTTCATGTATTCATCATGGTTAGTCTCTTATTTTGTGCCTGTTAATAAAGGATAAATCAAATCAAATAGGTTTTCCTCTCAAGTGTCTTTTTCCAGCCTGTTTTCTGTCATGCCTGCCCTGCATCAGCCTCATCACCTTATTCCCCACACCTGAGCTTCTACGCCCTTTTTCTCCACCTGCACTTCATTCCCTCATCAGTGTGGTTTGTTTTTAAGTCCTGGTTTTCAATTCAGCCTCTGTTTGATCCTCGGTTTGATCGCATGATCTTCAGTCGCTTTGTCCTTACAATAGAGTGATATTTCTGAGCTCCTTTTGCCTGCTGTGTCCCATCCCTATCCTTGAAAAGACAAATATAGAGCTTTTATTTGAAGGACTACATTAATTGCAAGGAACAAAACATTTACTGGGAAAAAGCAAGTTTAGGGGGAAATCATTTTCATTCAAACATTTTAAGATGAGAGTTCAAGGCACTGTGAAAATAGCTATGCCAGCTGTTCCCTCGCCAAAATTTAGCCTAACTTTTGTGATTACTTATTATCATTTGAGCAACTTGGTAAGACATTTCCCAAAAATAATAAGAAATTAGTAAAAAAAAAAAAAAAGGGACAATTAAAGAACCTAAAAATCTGTTTTAAATGAGAGGGGAGGATCATTAGAAAGTTATTTAAAAAATTAAAATAAAAAAATGGGGGAAAATGTCCAAACTATAATGATTATCATCATTTTTATTTTTAAAATTATGTAACAGGGAAAAAATATACAAATATTTTTTTCTGGACTTTTTTCAGGCCATTTTCTTGTTTTTGATTTACTTTTTTGTCTATTTCCATGTACTTTTCTTGTATCTTTTATTTTATTAATTTTTTTTATAATTTTCGGGGGCTACTTCTTAAGTTGTTGTTGCCTTATCATGTTTTTGAAAGAAATCAAATTTTTTACTGAGATTTCAAAAGGTTAAATTCATCATTTTGCCAGACACTGAAAATTGAAGTAACTCCAAATGAATGCTAACAAGTGAATGCTAATGGGAATAATCATGATGTGGTAACTTCTAGGACATGAAATGTGACATGGTTTTCTCGGACACAGACTTAACATGGTGCATTAGAAGCAGGACAAACATGCCACCATGCACATCAGCCTGACTGCATGTCCTCAGTTCGCAGCACATTTCAGGTATTTCTGTAAAACATAGCGGAGACAACAGGCAGCTGTAAATGACATGTTTGTCTGAGGCCCTCCACTGTGCAACACTAGGATTTCTCATAATGGTCAGCTCCCCATGTCCCCAGCCTTCATTTCTACCATGTGCCACTGGACAGTTAAGCCTAAAGATACCTGACACCATATGTTTCCCTGTGCAGTAATGACTGCTCCTAGCGCTACTTTTATGGCAGCCGGCCTCTGGAGGCTCAGTGATCAGGGACATGTCCAGGCCTCAATTAGAGCTGCTGGAAGGAGCCGTCCTTGCTTACCAGAAGCAGCTTTTACAGGATTATCACCTCTCTGGTGCTGCATGTATTCTTTTGTGCTGCAACATTAAAAAAAATGCATGTTGGCTGCAGTTTGGAATTTACAATCAAATCCATGAGGGGCACTGAGAAGAAAGAGGCAAAGGGTAAAATGTGTGTGCAGGAGATGAGCGGTGAAGTGAGGACAGAGAGCAAAGACGAGAGAAGACTAAGAGAGGCAGAATGAGGAGATGAAGACAGAGAGAGAAACACAGAAGACCAAAGGCATGTGGAGTTCACCATCACTTTGCTTGGCTGCACTGTGATTAAAGCGAAGAGCCCCTGGAGAGAGAGGCGGCTCTAGGCCTGCCCAGTCAGTTCTCTCGCTCCCTTGATCTCCTGCGTGTCGCCCACAGAAACATACCGCCAAACCTTCAGGAAGGGCTCCCTTTTTATTGCACCGGGTCCCCCATCGGCTCCAAAGAATCTGCAAAGCAAGCACAGATTGTCATGGCGCGAGCTCCTCTCAATTTACAGGAAGGAGGTCTGCCTCGGATGAGCTGCTGCCTCGATCCTCAAGACGTTTTTTGATGTTTTAATGAAGATATCGCGCGCATTTCTGAAAGTGCCTTGTTACACATGAACTTGTCAACCTCCGAGATTAGGTAAAAAGAGAATTTTTGGCAAGTGATTTTCCAGAAAGTTTCTGAAAAAGAAAAAAAAAAGGCAGTAACGTGAAAATAAGCCGACTAAACCTTCATTAATCCCCTCAGGGGGGCTCTATGCTCATTTGATTGAAGTGCCTATTCTTTGAGAAAAAATTGATAATCAGAACCTTGCAGACTGAGATGCAGGAAAGAAGAGATGGGAAAAGAAAATGTCACTCTCAATCTTAATTAAATTTGCTATTCAGTGGCGGTGGGCTGATCAGTCCGTCATGGGCCTGGTCCCTCCCTTGACCTTTTTTCTCCTGGTCAAGTGACCTTCACTCCCTGTCTGCCAAGCATCTGACAAGGAAGGAAAGCGCCTGAGGGGGGTGAGGGAAGAAAGGCCGTGACATTACACACATTCATAAGGCGCCGCAGCCGGGATAATTACACCGATGCTCACTTAACATGCATTGCAGGCAAGCCTATCGTTTATCAGCTGCATGACCTCTAGCGAAGCATCCTTCCTCTGATCTGTCTAATTATTCCTGCTTTTATTTTTCCTTTCCTTCGTCTCTTCCTCTCCGCCATTAGTAGCAAACGGAGAAACCTTTTGTGTGTGCGTGTAATCTAAAACAAGTCAGAGTTGTAAACATCACAGCTGGCTGGGAGGGGGAATTTCGGAAGTGATTCACTGATGTTTTGTGCAAGATTCAAATTAATTCCAGTTGGCCCACAGCTATTTTGTATTATTTCTTCTCCTATAAAAATACACTTATCCTTCTTTTCAGTTCTCATGCCTGTGGCCGATTAAAGCTCTATGGAGGGTTTAGGGGTGCCACTCTAAATTTGTCAGAAAATGGGGGAAAGTGAATCCTCCTAAATCTGATTTAAGATAGCTTGCTCCACACACAGAGCAGCTGCTGTCCTAACAACAGCTAGTATTTAATGACTGTACAGAAATGTGAATAGAGCACATTTAAAAGTTAAAATGGTTTGAATAAGGGGTCTTTTCATTTTAAATGTTGATTTTTATTTCTTTAAAGCCCACTGCACCACTTTACTCATTGATTTTTTTCTGTGCAGTGTGAGAAAACTTATCTGTTGAAATACTGAAACAAATCAAATAGTCTTCAGCAATGGTTAGCAGCTCAAAGGGTAAACTTAAAGTGGTGCTGTGAGCTAAATTTTAACATCAGCATGCTAACATGAAAGGCTGTCATGCACTCTTCATACGTATAGCTACGAAAAGAAATGCATCACTGTTAATGTATAACTCACCTAATCTGAAAGGTTTTGATCATATTTCCAATGCAAGGTCCTTCAAAAGTTAAGACGAAGGCAGGTTGGGGTGAAAGATGCATCACAGAACAAAGGACTGTGCCCCAAGAGAAACTGCGTGCAACCATGTAAACTTTAAATTTTGTCAACATACATCATCACCATGTTACTTTCCTATGTAACTATACATCATGTATGTGACGTCATTTGTGGAATGCTAATTCAAAAATCATTGTATAAACCATTGTGCATCTTCAAAAGACAATGCTAACAGGCTAATGTTTAGCAGGTATAAATCTGAGCATGTTCACCATCAAAAGCTTACCTCATAATCATGCTAACATTTGCTGATTAGGACTTAACAAAGTACAGCTGGAGCTGATAGGAATGTCTGCAAATAATTGGTTATGAGTAAAAGTATTCAACAAACTGAAAGTTTGACCTGATGATGGTGCTAAATAAGGGGTCAGGGGATCAAAGTATACAATACATCCTCTGGGGACCATGAATGAATGCACCAAATATTACAACAATCTTTCAATAGTTGTCAAGACATTAACTCAGTGTTTTTTTCACCTAAAACTGTTAACATGGTGGTGCAAGAGGAAAAGTCAGAAGATCGCCAAAGTCATCAGGATACATCCTCTGGGTATCAAGAATATCTGTGCAAACTATCTGGGCAATATCAGCTAAGACCAAAGTGGTGGCCTGATGCGACATGCTGAATAATCAAAAACTTTGACCTTATGTTGGTACTAAAGGAAAAGTCAGAGGATCATCACAGTCATTAGAGTATATTGTCTTGGGAACACAAATGTGTGTAGTAAATCTTGTAGCAATCCATCCAGTAGTTGCTGAGATATTTCAGTTTAGACCGAGGTGGTACCCTGACAGATATCGCCATCCACAGAGCTACAAACCATTGTAAGCCTGCACACGGTCAGTGCATCCATCTCAACCACCTTTCTGCAACAAGACCAGAATGTGATGGATAACTTGGAAAAAGGGTGCACAGATGCGCCTTCACTGACATTAAGACGTTTCTCATTCTTGGCAGGAACACAGTGTACATGCAGTGGAGAGCGTGAGGAAGCAGCCAAACAGTGTGAAAGGGAGAAGTGTATGTAATATAATATGTGCCATAAACCTGCAGCTGATATTTCTGGGTCACTTATCTGCAGGGAGCTACTTGCACTGTTCTAACCTGTCAGCTTATTATGTAACACATTGGCCTACTTTACCCTATACACTGTCTGTAATTTTCCACTCAGTCTGTGTATACCATGGGTTACCTATGAATGCAGGTGAAACTGACAGGATTTGAAGCAGGAATTTCTCAGTTAAAGTGCTCAGGGTTCGGATGAAACGGCGTGAAGAAAAGGCGAACTAACAGTGTTAACAGCATAACTGTCCATTTTCAGCCTGTACATATTCCACTTTTACTTTAACCATAGCATGGCAGCTTTCACTGCATTTTTTTGAGCTACTTTATAGAGCGGCTTATGTCGACAGGCGGCTGGTTGACATGGAGGACACAAAGAAGAGCTCAAGCAAAAAGCCAAGAAAGCATCAAAAGTGTTGCAGAGAAGCGTGACTGGAGACACTCTTCATCTTTTCACCAGCAGGCCTGACTGCAGATCATCTGGCTGCTTTGAGGGTTAAAGGACCATAACAGTGGCTTTGCATGATTTAGTGCACATCACAAATACTTTACATCACAGCTCACCATGCCGCTGAATTTATAGAATTTTTTGTCCCTGTATTTAAGGTTACATAACTGATTCAGCATGATGTGAAACCGCAGAGATCAATTCCATTCTTGAACTGCATCACCATGCAACATCAAACATTAGCAAATAATCAACAGGAAGTGTGACGCTGGTAGGGAGACAGTTTCTTTATGGTATAGTGGTTTACTATGTGGCACAGAGTCCACAAAACATGCTGCATGTGCTACACAGCAGTTCCTGTTTGTGGTCTGACCACATCTGTGCAGACTGATTACTTGTGATACTGAAGATAAACTCATAATTTGCTCAGTATGCATCAAGACATGAAGTTAGAAGGAGTTGCTTCTGAATACATTTATAAATGGTTATTCTGGGCCCCACATGTCCAATAATCCAAAAACGTCCAGTGGTGAGAGTGACACTGTGACTCTGTTATCTGTACATCCCCAGGCACATTTATGCAGCATTTACACTGGTCTGTATGCTGTCTGGCTTCTTTGCTTCTGTAAATCCTGGGTTTTCAACACAGAGCAGCAACCAAACCCCCTGTTGACAAAGATAAAACCGCCTGGTCTCACAGAATTCATGAAGTGACAGCGACCTGCAACAGTGAATGTGTTAAAATTATCATTTTCTCTGTTCATGTAGCACCAATGTCAAAAGTATGTGCATCTTTCTACTGCATAGACAGCTAAGTTTTGTTTTTGTTTTTCTGTTTTCAAAAAAGACCTTTATTGCAACAGTGAAATACTTCTTTTAGATGTTGAGATCCGGTTGGGTTAAAAATACACAAAAAGCTATTATGGGTGCTGTTTCTTAATGACGTAAGGCTGAGTCAGAAAGGACGGGCATTCATCAATTCAAACACAGAGCATCAATAATACTGAGTATAAAATACCACAGCAAGAAGGTATTTGTCCATATAATATGTTGAGTAAGTAAGTTTATAATTTCCTGTGTTGTGGTTATCTTTGCATGCAGTTTTAACCCAGGCATCAGCCAAGCTTGTTGCAAACACAGCGCATGGTTGATTTTTCCACTAGATATTTAAACTGGATAATTAATGTGAAAGTTGACACCCTGTTTACTAAAAGTTGGTCAGTGGTTCAAGAATTACTATAATTGAAAAAGAGTTGGTGGTTTTGGTTAAAAACTTGGAAGAACCCCTCTTAGTCAGTACGTAAAAGAGAGTCTTTCATGGGAATTTCCCAAAAGACTTCAGGTACAGCACTAAGGCGCAAAATACATTTTAGCCTATAGCCCCAGGGAAGCCATTAAACACACTTTGTCACATGGATATTAAAAATGTGAAAAATGACTGCGGCTCAGAGGGGGAGAGCCTCTGTCATTATTATCACATCCATCTGTAACTCTGCCTCATGCAGCATTTTTGGAAAGATGCTAATTGATAAGAGGAGTGCAGAGAGGTGGGAAATGAAATCAAAAGTGGGGATGAAGAAGGGAATGAAAAAAAAAGTAAATATTTGCAGCTCTCTATAAATCACAGCACTTGAACCATGCACAAAAAAGCCATCCATCACAGCGGGAAAAGGCCTCGTTGGGGTTGAAAGGTCAAAGGGCTGAGTTATGTTAGAAGGTCTCTCCACTCCCAGGGGGCAAATTTGACCGGTCCCCGAGTGAGACGAGACGAGGGTAAGCCATCGCTTTTGTCCGCCCAGAACTCGACCTATGCGTTTCCAGTCTGTTGCTATTGACCATATACCCGGAAAAAAAGGTTGCGAGCAAATGGCCCCAGCGTAACCCCTCAGCTGTTCTCAATCCTTCATCCTGAGTGATAGCTCTCTCAGCCACATCAAGTCTTTTAATCCACACTCACTGTACTGCCTCACTTATATGTCAAAGTGAAAAAGTTGCGCTATGGCACTTTCCTGGTTCTTCACAGCTTCTTGGTCAATATTTCTCATCAGGTGGGGGGGAGACAAATGACCTCCAGAGCATTGACCTTGTCGGGGTTATTGGCAAGAGGAGACAATTTAAAGAATCTCAAGTCCCTGAAGTTCAATTTCTGCCCTGCGTTTCACAGTCAGCCATTAAATACATCACTGTTACTGCCGCTTAATTAGATCATTACAACATTCCTAGAAGCATTCCCCAAAATTGATGTCCGTGTGTAATGATTGAAATGATGTAGCAGGCACTTAGAAAATTTGCAAAATTTGTAAATGATACAAACCATGTTAACATAAGCTGGCATGTAAAGGGTGATTTAAAAATTAATGAGCCTTTAAATTTTAATTCCAAATGTGATCCTAATCTCCCCATGAAGCGCTATCTTGGAGTGTAACATGGCGTGAACGGAGCGCAGATAGTGCCCGTGCAGAGACGATGTGACGGAATTCACATGCAGGAGAATATCAACCAGAAAGGAGGTTTTAATGAAGCGCTGATGCCCTAATGAATGCCGCTCACCCCCTTTTTTTTTCATGACTATCTCTGGAGAAGCGGCCTTGAATTCTGATGCGTGAGGATACTGTAGCCGCATCAGCTCCCTTTAAGGATTCCTCCCCGTGTCAGAAGCCTCCTCTTCTCCTCCGCAGAGCCAACAGTCTGGGGGGCTATGGAGCAGGTTGTGCTTAATCAGCATTTCAAAGCTGCTCCACTGTCAATTATCCCAGGCTGCGTTCCCTCCAGTCTGCGCACAGGTCAATGTGTAGAACGTCTGAGGATGACATCACCCTCCCTGGGAGTCTGTGTTAGACACGGGTGGAGAAAGAACACAAAGAAGTGCTTGATTTCTTGTATTTTCTATTTCTCTGATCGCTTTGCTGAAAAAAAAAAATCCTCACTGTTTACCATAAAGGAGCGTCTTGGGGTCCAACGGTCACCCCGGGAGGCATTCATGTGTAGAATACAATTTAAAATTCCATCACTCAGAGTGACGCTATTTTTTTTATATCTTTTCCATTAGCTCCAGATGTCATATGAATACCATATGTAAAATTGTTTTGCATTTGTTATGCACACAGAGGGGACAATCTGTATGCTTTGCTGGCAGACTGTGGCATAATTCACTACTCACCCCATTGACTACTGAATATGAAACATGCGTTCAGTATCAAGCCACTTCTGTCACTGGGCCAGTGGAGTGTAGCTGGCATGCCGGAGTTTTCTCGGGACTTGTAAAGAGACAGACTTTATGGTTTCAAACTGAGATATTAAGGCCGTAGATCTCAAACATGACAGTCGAGGGAGTGGTAGTACTGCATGTGTAATTTTCATGCAAGCTCCTCTGTTTCCCACAGTTTTCAGTAGCTTCTGGATAGATAATCTCCTGCTATAGTTCTGCTGTGTAGCAGCCCTAGTTTTGGGCGGACTCCAAAAATATTTGCTCATTAAGAGTCAGATGTGAGGAAAGCCAGATAGGGCGAAGCAGCTCTGAGAAAAACCCTCCCAGTAGCATTCTGTGAAGGTGGTTATGACATAAGATATGTTGAAAGAGTAACAGGCATTAAGGGCTCACACTGGGCAGGTTGAGATTTAGTTATACAAACAGAGCAGCTCTCGGGGTAAGGCTTGTTCGGACCAACACTCACACTATGTGGGAAATTGTTGATGGTAAAAAGTACATACATATTTAACAGGTCGGTTTTATTTTGTACTAATTGCTGAAAAGCTCCCCAGAAAGATTTAAGAGGGAAAATAATTACAAAGTTCTGAGACTGTTAATTGAGTTAGTTTGTTTCACAACTCTTTCCTTAAATATCTAAGTGTACCAACTGATCATCGTCTATTTCCCTCACAATTAGTGCTAAATTACATGTTTCTTTCTCAGGTAACTTCCTTAAATTTTGGGGGTGAATTATAACAGACCAAGCAGCAACTTCCTGGGCTAAAAAAAAATATCCATTTTTATTTTGTGTTTCCCATGGTATCATTCTGTGTCCCCTCTCGAAAGTCAGAGGTTTTTGCAGGTTCCTGAACTCAGCTCAAGCAGAACTTTTGTTTTTTTTTCCTCAGCAGCAGTTTGTGGAGTGTGATTTGCAGGGTTAAGACATGATCAGCAGATCCGATCAGAGCTGATCAGATCAGATAACTCGATAAGAGAAGCAGCCATTGCAGAAGCTAGTAAAAGCAAATTTTTGGACTCTGAGCTTCACTTTCTTTGTGCCTGGCTTTCTGCTGCTCAGCTTGTGCCCAGAGTACGCTCTGCACTCTGAGTCTGATGCAATGGTATAACAAAAATGCATCTAATCTTCAGGTCCAAATACAGGAAGTTAATATGTGGCAGTAGAAGCAACAAATACAAATAAATGAATGTGTGAGGAAACCCTAGGTCACTTCTGGCTCCAAAAATCCAAGATGCAAAAATGCTGAACTTGAGGACTCAATATAGGGGTCCACAAATTAGTATTTATACAGTCCATGCTAAAGACCAATAAAATAAACTCACCACAGCAAAATGGAAAAGTTGACTCAACTTTTACCGCAACACAACTATATTCAGCACATCTTCCAATCAAATGCAGGCAAGTGCACATTTTTAATAAATAACCTTGTAATATTAACTGTTTTTTGCAGGCCTGTAAACTCCAGCAGGATGAAAAAAGTGAGAGCTCCTTCGAATAGGCTTGAAATAGAGTCTGCTGGGTTTGGGGATGGACATTTCAGGGTTGTTTCTGGTTAAACAAAAAGGATCTAACTCTTGAAAAAAGGGTCTTTCTTTGTAGGAATCCACTCCCTAATGTTGTTGTACATACTTCTTCCTCAAATTCACTTTGTGTGTCTGCTTGGATTTAAAAGTTTGTTTCTCCAAAAGGCAATAAGTTTGCACTTACGGAATTTCTGGTGTTTTGCCTTGCACAAATCAAGGATAAAATAACTGTTTACAAGATGATTGCACAGAGTCATAAAATCATGTCTCAAAATATTTCAAACTGCTGTCCGTATGTTTTGTGTCTAATAAGCTTTCACATTCATAAATTACCCAAACCTGACTTCTCTAATCATATGTCATTATTTTACCAGTACTTGTATAAGTATATCAACACCAACTCAGCCCTTTGCATTGTTTAACACAGCTATTTTTGGTCTGAACACCCACTTGGTGGAAAAAAAAAACTGTTTAAGATTTAACTCAAGCTGCCAACAAGTTTCTCCCAGCAGAACATCTATCTTACTTATTTATTTTGAAATATTATTCCACCATCTTCCATTTTTCATTTTTTTGCCAGTAAATGTTTTTTCTATAAACTGTTCTTTCTTCCACTAAGATCTGAACACATTTCATCCAACAAGTTAAACTTTTACTACAAGTGATGCAATTCAGAAACGCTCTTAAAAAATCTCTTTGTTGGTGCCGTAAAAACGAATGAAAGACCTCAATGACACATAAGACCATTTATTTAGCATAAATCTTGCTTAGTCCCTAAATGTGCAGCCAAACTTCGGCATACCACGGCACCAACCGCATGATATATGGATCACAAACTGTATTTACCATCTAAATTGCTTCTCCACAATGCCAAGATGATGACAAAGATTAATCGGCTAAAGAGCTAAATCCCCCCGTTCTCCCACCTTCAATATGGTGGCACATCTCAGGCCACACGTTTCCAACTTAAAGGCAACATTTGTATTCCTGAGGAGCATCTTCTCTCGCCTGCTTTATGATATTACCGCCAGGAGACTGCAGGCAGGGGCCTCGTCTCCATGTGTGGGCTCCAATTCTACCATCATCCATTTCCCCCCACTATCTTTTTATCATTACACAGTCTAATAAATGTGCTGTGTGCTCTGTGATGCTGCATCATACATCAGACAAAGTGACCTGGGTCAGTGCATCGCCAGCCACCAAGGTTACCCTCTCTCCCTCTCACTTTCACCCGCTGCTACCTAGAGAGGGATAATATTTTTCATCTTTTGTCAGTTGGAAATATTCTCTGACAAAGTAATAACCTCTTCCACGTCCCCTTTGAATGTCTAACAATGTGTCTTCTGAAGGAAACGACAAAGGTGTACAAGCCGCAGGGGTTGCGTCGTGGTTGTTTTGATCCGGCAGGTCGCCATTGACAAGTGCACTTCAATCGGAGCAGCAGGTTGTTCTTCCCACTGTGGCTGCTTTACACCAGGTTTTTGAGAGAATTCTTTAGTCGCCCACATCAAACAGCAGAATATCACAGTGTCGCGGTGCTCGAGCGTGCGTGTGTGTGTGTGTGTATGTGTGAGAGTGTGAAGGTATCCGCGCTGAGGTGTGCTGCGCAACCTGCACGCTCTCCTGCAGATGGAGGATTAAAGAACTTTCAAACTGGAGGCCAGCCAGAACATTTTTTGGTTTACCATAGCGCCTTGGCAGAACACACTCATGCACTCACAAATACACACAGTTGGTCATTTCAGTGTGAGATTGTCTGATTTTTAAACACACGCGATCCGGGCTTGGCAGCGCATGTCCGGCTGTCTCCAAACGATCACTCATCTGAGGCGAGAAAATCAGCAGTGGCCCCAGAAACTCAACGCACTGATTGGAGCCAGATTGGAACAAGGCCTCCAAATCAAAGAGACATGCTCGGCTACATTGTTGAGGTGAAGCGAGCCTATTATAGTCGGGGATTAACTATCCCAGGCAGTGGCCGCAATGAAAGACCTCCCCATCTCTGTCTTTTTTTTTTTTTAAAGCTGGAAAGCAGAAGAGTTTCATGACAAAGTCCAGCACAGACCAGCACATAGACATCCCCCATCAGCACTCCCACTCACTCTTACAATGGCACCACAGAGGAAGAGTATCCAAAGACCACTTGATGTATGGCCGCTTTGAGATATGTGCACTTTCTCTTTTTAATCTCCCAGACATTCTGCTGGTGACGGGAATGAATAGTCTGTATGTGTGCTCCAATGTGTGCGTGTGAGTGTGTTAAAAGGTGCTGGTGCATCACTCCCATGGGAAAGGGTAATGACTGTGCCACTAATAGAGAATCATTATAAACAACTTTAGCAGATCAAAGAAAAGATGTATTCATTGAAGTCCGAGGCAGCAAAAGGATGACCAATACATCAGCAAGCCCTTTCAACAACTGTCCTCTGTGTCTCTCTGTGCTCGCTCCGCTCATACTACATGATGTCTCCCGCAGCCTTATAAATGTCCAAACCTGGGTTTAAGAGTGCGCTTGTTAACTTTTATAGATGTGTGTAAGATCACGTCCAATAAATTACGATAAACTGAGTTTGCATCAGGTGCACAGAGCCTTACATGGAAAGATGGCACCAGTTTGATTTTTCCGAGAAGGCGCTGTTTATGGAAGCTGGGCAAGTGAAGGTCGGGCCTTTAATGTGACTCGGACACAAAGACCAATAAGACATAAAGGACATGCTTAAGAGAAAAAGAACACAGAAATATGAGCTGAAATACAACAAGTAAATATGTTGAAGTGAAATATTCCTTTTTGTCAAAGGAAACATAAACCATGTTGACAATGCAGCTCTTTCAAAAGAGTAGAAATGTATTTCTTGGTCCTGCTTTAGAAAAAGATCACTCAAACCACTTGCCAAGGTGCACTTAGATGCATTTGAACCTAATAATGTCAGTGCTAATGTATCCCAATGACCCAACAAGGACATCACAGGAAAATGTCATTAATGCAGATGCACGTGGTTATGTACAGACAACATGGCAACCAACACTGGAACGTCTCATATGCCGCCATGGATGGTTAGGGAAAGATAGCGCGTGGTAAAGTGTAGAAAAAAACATTACATTCAGTCTGGAAGTTAACACTGGACTACCACAAGAAAGTCCAGTGTCTATTGGATGTGTTGACAGATGTAAAGAAGTAAGTGATCCCAAGTGGTCTGGTAAGGAGCCAAGTTGAGGTGGTCGATGGGTCACAAAGCACAGGACTTTAAACTTTAAGTGAATTATTAGTCATTTGAGGGTACATCCTCACCATATTTCTTTTCCTAATTCTTAGCATTCCTAAATCTAACGTCTGTAACTTTACATTCAGGATGCAACGTCTTTCGCAGGGCGCCAGTTCATAGGATATCATGCAATCGTTGTATGAGGATGTGGTGGTTGCTTGTGCCAATGCTCTATAACTTATCCATTTTACGCTAAGTTGGACGAAGTGTTGCATAACTGTCCATTGTTTTGTCCAATGAAAGAAGAGATGTTGCATTCTGCTGACAATAATATCATTAGCTGTACTGACACAGCCACTAATATGACTGGCCAGTGTGGACGTGGTAACTGTACCCAGTCAGAAACAAACTTTGAATTCAGGTGGTCAGCTTAAAATGCATGATAGACACAGGTGTGAATGCTAAAGTGTCTTGGATTTTCACTTGTGTTTGGATCAGCAAAACAAATTTTAAAACCAGTTTTAAACAATGTCTCAGCTTCAAGCCTGTATAAACCAAGCAATGGTTGACTGACATTTAAGAGCCCATGTTGTTAGCAGACAGACTGTGGACTTCAATGGTGCACTACTGACTAAAGACTGTCATACTGTTTAGCCCACAAGCACTAATAAAAGACATTTTTTCCCTTTTTTAACAAGCCCACATGATGGTGGTAGTAAGACATCTGCTTGCAATGAATAGTCATTCATAACCCAATTTTTTCTCCCTATGTTGAAATTAATCCTACACCCTTGGGGGGCCCTATCACAGCAGAGAAATAAATAAAATCAGATTTTCTTCTTTTTGGTAATTCCAATTTTTGACTAAGAGGTACACCAGTCAAAATAATCAAAAGGGATTTATATACTGATTTCTTAAAAAAATTTTAAAAAAAGAATTTAAATGTCAGTTTGACTTTAATTGTCTGCCATTTTTCATTGTCCCCAGGTCTTAAGTCTATCTTTGTCATGATCATGATGTGAAATCCCCACTATACATCACTATTGCACAATGTCACACGTGTGCATTCCCATGTGTAAAGGAGAAGTGCAAAGATCTGTGATAAATTCCATCCTGTCAAGTGTTGATTTACAGGTCAGGTCTATGTATCTGTGGGTGAATTTGTGCAGGAGCGTATGTGCCGGCATACTAAGTGTGTGAAAATGCCTGTGGTCATTTTTCATCTCTTAGATTAGTCAGTGTGTCTGTGTGTGTATGTGTTTGTTACAGCGTGCATGCAGGATGGAGTGTGAGAATATTTCCTCTTGGCCGTTGCCAAGCCGATATCTATTTCTTCACTCGTTACCTTTAATCTTTGATTACCATGCGGCGGTTTTCCAAAATCCCCTAACGGTTGAGTGATTTAGTGTTATTATTTTCCTGCTGTGTCCTGTCCGAGCGTGGGGCTAACTGCCACCAAGCACTGTTAATTACTTAATTATGGAGATAAGAAAATGGTCAGGGACAGAATTGGCACTGATTAATGCAAAGTCTGGGAATACTTTCTCTTTTTCTTATTAGAATTCAGTTTTTAGATCATGCCTCGTTTATGGAAAACACACACAAACACATGCACAGATTTTAACTTGTTGTTTTAACCTCAGATCTCTATCTGCTTCCAGAGTACATCTCTTTTTGTCTTTTGTCTCTGCCCATTAACATTCAATTGAAAGTGCATGAATAGCAACCGTAGATTCATCATGTTTTTCTCTCTCCCTTTCTCTTCCCTCATGAATTATGGAGCACCTCCCCTGGTACATTTAGTCGAGCCGCTAGTAAATTAAATGCAGTGTGCCTCCATGCCACACAGGAGCAAACGGGCCAAGCAGGGATATATTGGCCTGCGCTGTTGTGGCCAAAACATTTATATACCCCCCAGTGTTTCCAGGCACCACAACCTCTCAGAAAAGCTACAAGACATTTGTACTTAAAAATGTCATTTTTTCCTCCTTTTATTCCAACATCAGTCAAAAGAGCTGGCGTGATATTAAAGCCATCATCAGCCAAGTGAGTCTATTCAACATGACTGATCATGTAGTAATGTAGAAATGATGTAAGCATGATAATAGTGGAGTAATTGAGCACAGGCCATGCTGTAATGTAAAGTATTTGACCTAAAGGCAAACGAGAAGTTATGACTGACTTTTAAATTTTTCAGACATGATATCTACCTCAGCTTGTGGTGCGCAGGCTTCCCACTGCTCCATATTTCTCTCCTGAAGCAGGCATGAATAGGGGTGCTGGCCCCCTTCTTGCCCCCTGATTTATAGTGCTGTGGTAGTAAAATGGCAGACTAGGATAACATGGGTGGTAATAAATGGCTATAAGACAGCGACTAGCAGCTGTTAATGCTACCGCCATTAGACTGAAAAATGAAGGGCGCCAGTGATTTCGTCAGATTTATACATTTCCTCTATGCCATGCATTAGTGCATGTCATGGTAAAGTGGCAATCCATATATAAGCATTAATCGTCTGCTGTGCAATTTGGCCGAAATATTATGCAGGAATTTTTAAATAACCCAGGCCTGTATTTATCAAGTATCTATGAATCACTCACTTGGACAGTCAAAGTATAAAACACCACTATGTTAGACTTGAGAGTTATTTATGAAGTTTCCTAAACTGACTGTCAGCAGAGAGAGGTAGTATTCAGTTGAGTGGGTGTGATGTCAATGTGAGATTATCAGACGGTATAATGTAATGTAATTACTTTTATTCAGCAACAAGCACTGCGATGTTAAGGAATTACAACTTGTACAGTGTGTTATTGATAGATTGATGTAATATGTAATGATAATTATTACATTTTTCACATTACCTGCCCAATACTATTTACTACATTCAGAAACTCAAAATATAATTGTTAAAACAATTTTATGCAAAATTCATATAGCGTTCAAATGGAACTTGTGAGTTTGTAGTTACGACATAGAAGACTGTGTACATGACATGCTTGGCATTCAAGTGGTTAAGTCATGAGAGTCTTGCTGCTAGGCAACGGCAACATGAATGCTACTGTCGGCATCTAGAGGCCACTGAGGCTGACAATTTAGCAAGCCAGCAAGCGAGTCAGGAAATGCAAAGGCCTAATGACAGAGAATAAGACAAACAAACAACAGAGAAGCTTGGATTTCAACACACAGAGACTGTGGTACTACTCCTCTACATCTTAACAGAGCAAAAGGCAGTTTGCTGCCATATTAATGCTCTCAATGTTGCATACAGAACCTTTTTTTTTATAGCTAATTATAGCTTATATTTTATGATAGGAAAGCTATTGTGCTAATTGCATTTGCCATCAGCATAGTAGGCTGCAAGAAATACTGGCAAAACAGTCACATAGTTTAACAAATAAATGTGATATTGGATGATGGCTGCATTCAGATGTATCCATTTATCCATTTAGTAGGCTAGGCTACATTGTTTTCTAATGGGAATTGTAGCACAGCATCTGCAGAAGCCGATACAGTTATGTTGCAGTTTCTGTGCACCATGGAATTTCATCTTCCACTGTAGAAATAACCCTCTAACTCACTCCTGGTTCATTTTTTGTGGCCTATACATTTCTATAATGTCACCCAGTCTTGGGAAATGCACCATATCAATAGGAAAAAATCTCTGAAATAGTATAGCTCCAACAGATTAGGCCATCTCTGGAGTGCTCCTGCATATTTAGATAGGAGAAATTTACTGCTTTAAGAAATTTGACAAAGCGCTTTTTCTCCTAGTCCCTAAAGGAGGAGGACAAAAAAGGACAAAAAAATGCATCACTGACTTTTTTTGGTCAGTTAGAACTGATTCCCTTCCACTTTATGAATAAGAGCCCAATGGTCTGAAACCAGCTTATGAGGGAAAAGGTGGTGTCAGGAAAAATACTACAAAAGTAAGATATTCCTTGTTAGGAAAAGATCTACTGGTCCATCTGGTGTCCATGCTGTGCCCTTTACCCCTCTTCATCAGTGGCCTTGCACAATGGTGGTGGTTTAGAAGAATAAAGAGACAGCCCAGCGGAGATAATGAAAAAAGGAACGGACATGTAGGTTTGCTTTACATGGCCAAAGACAATTAGCGGCTCCATCGAGCATGGCCAACAAATATCGTCCAGTCACCTCCCTCCTTCCTCATTTCCAGATGACTGGGCCCAAATTCTTATTCAGCGTTGCACCAGGACACCAAGGACCAATAGCTGTTAAGGGATGGGAAGAGCTGTAATTATTAGGGATTGTCTTGAGTTCAATTGGCTCTGTACACACCATTTCATGCTGAACGGATATACGAGGTGAATTACAAGAAGCCTTTTAACTACACAGTGCAGAAAGAGATCAGAGCTTCCTGATGTTAAGTTGGACTCCTAATTGAGTTGTGACATCTTAACTGCAATAAAGAGTTGTCATTTCCACACTTTGTCGAAGGCAGTGTGTTTATCTGAGAGCATCTGCATTTAAATCCGAACAGAGGCGCTTTGATGTTAGGAAAACAAAGTCTACAGCAATATCTTTAATGCAGAAAGAAAACAGTGTTTTGCTTCAAACGGGCTTTTCATGGGGTAGATATGGCAGAGTCAGACAATCTTTATGCATTGATTAAAGGCTGTCGATGATGGTGGAAAAGGCTGGATAACATTTGTAAAAATGGTCTTTGAGAGATGGCTATGAAAGCAGATGTTGGCCTTTCATCTCTGCATCTGCGTGGGCCCATTACTGAGTTTCGGTGAAAAATAATGACTGTGCCTTCCAGTATGATGAGCACTTTTTAAGTGGACCTCATTCTTCATGACCTATATCCATTGTCTTACCCTGTCAGCAGTGGGAATAGCGCAGCCATTCTTGTCCCATATCAAATACAGAGTCAGGGATATTTTTTGCCATAAAGCACACATGCCACTTCAGACTTGATAGTGAATATGTGCCTCCTATGAATTGTTGGATTTGCATGAATATTTATGGATTCATAGTGGGAGTTACAGCATGTGAGGTAATTACATTACAGATAGAGGGAATGGGTGTGAGTCACAGCATATTTTACATTCTCATGTACAAATTGGCCATTGTAGTAGAGATATAAAAAGCCTCCCTGAATTAATGGCTTCCAAATGAGCTTGGTAAGCAAAGAAAAGGATTTACTTTGAACCAAGTGATCCATCTAAGGGGCTGTATTTCAGTTTTTGAGCCCATTCCACTTTGTTTTCGTATAAAGAAAAAGTAGATCCCAATACCGCATTCACATATAATACCGTCCTTTGTGCCGTCTGACAGGATAATGTTGCATTTGTGTGGATCACTGCTGATGATACTCATACGAGGGGGAAATCATCGCTGCAAACTTCCCTCTAATGCGCCCATTACTTTATAATGACGCCAAGTGTTCAATTTCACAGTGGTGGCATGAATTTGTAATTACCACATATAGATTTCCCAGTGTTTCCTGATTGCAGGAGAAACATACTGTATTCACTACCGCCCCGGGTCCAATAACCAGATGTGGAATAGTCTCCAGCTTGCCAGCAGCATCCCTCCCAAATGAGCCTCAGTCGGCTCCGATGGGAAGTGTTTTCCAGTTAGCTATCTTGCAGCGATCAATACTCCACCTCCTCCCATAATGTTCAGAGAAACCCAAACTTCTAATGAGGGACTTTTGTAGCCATGTTCCCCAAGCCCTGTAATGCATGCGGTCAATACAAGAGAGGATCTGCTGGATGAACTCGAGAGGCAAGAGACAGAGAGACAGAGAAAGAGGATGGCAGTGTTCAATAATAAGCACTAACAGTCTGGCAGGCTGGACCTGACCCAGATACAGTTTACCTCAAACTGTCTCACTGTGCTATCTCTGATTTTTCATCGCGCTTGATAAAGGGCTCTGGTTTTCTTAATCCACGCTGAGGGATGAAGCACATTATGCCCGGCCCCAGTTTGTCAAATCCAGATTCGATTTTTGAAAAGGTTAATGGCTACGCTTGCAAAAATCCAAGGCAAAATGTTTAGGATGGAGCCTCTCTGATCACAAATGGGCTAATATTTGTGGTCCAGGTTTGGATGTTTCCTGATGACCTTTGTCAGAAAAGAGCTGATTAAACAGAAGGCAAAGTCGATGCGATAGGCAGACAATGCAGTTTTCAAAAGATGAAGGCCAACTTCATAACTCTTGTTTTGGGTACAGCAAAAACTTTTCCCTGCATGTGTGACGCTTGTGATTTTAACTAATAACAAAAAAAGAAAATGGCAACAAAACAAGGTGAGTACAGTACAGTAATACAGAGGTTATCTTTATATATTGTTTGGCTGTAAACCAAAGCATTGGACTAAACATCATTTTGATCTGATGGTTGTGTCAGACTTTTATGTTCTGATACTTTATTTTGGACTAAGTGTTTGTTCAAGATTAATTTAAAATGCCCTTATTAGTTTGTTTGTCTTTGTTTTCACTTGGTCACCTTATTATTAACGCTTGAGCTTTAATGTTACACATAGTCCTGACGCTCTGCACACAAAATGCGCTTTTCAAAATCAAGCTTCAAAAAATATGATACATAAATATTATTTCCTACTTTCATTGACTTTATTTTTAAACCAACATCAGTGCTAATCTTAATTATCAAATATTTATTAATTTTCAGAATTTTAACCCTTTGCCAGGTTTTTGTCATGATGCCACTATGTTTTTAGGTGGAAAAAAGTGGTGTTTTTTTTAATATACTACATGCAAAGTAGATTTATACAGTGCACCTAGTGGAAATAGCATGCACTATATGCCAGATATGATAAAAATTACATCATCAGGTGCAAAATGGTTTTAAAAAATTGTTAAAACTGTGTATTTTACAGTTATTGTGGGAGCTGAGCTGAAAATTCAAACATTAAACAAAAATACACAATCTTGCTAAAAAGTATGCCATATGCATGCACACAGACAAAATTATCAAAAAAAGAAGAATGAAAAGTGTGTAAAATGTGCCATACATTTGGTTTTGGGGGTTCAGTTTGCTATGTTTTCTCCTCCTGTGTTGCTGTGCTGCCCCTCCCTCATTTACCATCTACACCTGTCCTGCATCAGCCACGTTAGTCCCTCCTGCTCCTCAGTTTCTCTCAGACAATCAGCTCCCTGCCTGTTATCCTGCTTCTCCGCCCTTTTTCTCCACCTGCACTTCATCCCCTCATCAGTCTAGTTTATATATAAGTCCTGTTTTTCAGTTCAGTCTCTGTTTGATCCTTACTTTGATTGTGTAATGTTCAGTTGCTGTTTCCTTGAAATATAAAGCGATCTTCTAAGTTCCTCTTCTGCATTTTAGTCCACCTGCTCCACATCTCATGACAGCTTGTGTGAGATGAAGTCAGGAGATGCACATTTTACTTTTTTATACAAAGAACAGAAATGTAAATGAGGAACATTTAAGCTGTATATATCAAGGAAATAAAAGTGAGAGCGGAAAAAATAGGGAAATAAAACAAAACTGAGAGAACAGAAAGAAAATTAAACTACTTCACTCAACAAAATCAAGAACCCAAGCGCACCAATATCCATACCCTTTACTCTGGCTTTTTAGAGTGCACATACCCAAAACCAGTATTATCAAAACCAGCCCTTAGTTCAGAATGGCCTTTTAGTCCATGAAATACAACAGAATAGGTTTGTGGAAGAACCTGAAGTGACATATGGTGATTGGTCCAGACATAAGTGTACGTTACTTGGTCAAACACAGCCAATGTAGCATCAGTAAAAGAAATGCTAAAAAAAAAAATGTTAGCTTTGGGAATAGCAGACAACACAAAACCACAGCTTGTGAAAAAAAAATGGGAAACAAACTGTCAATGCGAAAGTGACATTGCTATACCAACCCCTGGCTGGCAGACAGTACTTAACTTCTCAAGAAGTTCACAGAATATTGGGTCCAAAAACCCTTGTTGTCGTCCCTAGACCATCAAATAAAAAAAGAATTATTGGAACTATGATACAAGTAAAAGGGTCAGATTTAGAGGTTTTTACCTCAGCTTTAGAAATTGGTATTTTGACAAAAGGTTCTGAAAATCCAGTGTGATCTCTTGTAGTCTCCAAGTGCATTTTCTGTCATTTTTGGCACATTACACTTCAAAGGATGAAGTTGAATAAAAGCACAGTTGTCGCTAGCTGCATCTCCAGCCTGTTGTCAAGAAAGCCAGCCGAATACTGAAAGCAAAAATGCACTCTGTCATTGGCTAATAGAGATTAACTCGGCGCACCTCAGAGAGTGTCCTTTTCCACTGAATAAACGAGGAATTAACAGCTCCTTCAGACAAGGTTCCCCATCGTTGTAAATGTTAAGCTGAGTTTAATGCAGCCAGGTTGATACATTTTGCAGGTCTTAGCGTATTAAAAAGAGATTTAAATGAGCTTCGTTGATCAAACTGCTGGAAGCCTTTGTTCTCCAGCCCATGATTTATTCAGAGACACCGCACTCGGACCGTCACTATTTTCTCTCCGTCGTGTTACGGCGTGCGTTCGTCGGCGGGGTTCATTTGTGTTGAGAAATGCCATCTGGCTCAGGCAGCAAAGGCTCTGTCAGAAAGAGAAGAGAGGGAGGGGGGTGGCCACAGGGGGGAAATAATATTTGTGTGTAGGTGCAGCGTCTATCTATTGACCTGAGAGGGCTGGAAATGGTCTACAGACAAATCAGAATGTTGCAAAATAATCGGTCACCTCTTGGAGGGGAACAATATGCAGGAAAAATCTGTTCAGTGCTTTGAAAATGAATTGCAGGGTCAGAATATTGCCTCCTGTCTGAGATATAGTTCAATAGGCTGCTGCTTTAACACAAAGAAATTCCATTTTTGTCTGAATGTTATACTCAGTGTCAGAGTCATATACAGAATAATTGTACAGATAGCTGAATAACGTGGAAAGTGAGGCTCTTGAAGCAGCCTTTGTAATAGTCTGTGCTACAATTCAAGCCCTTTAAAAACTGCTATGTGACATTTATATAGTACATCACTCTCCTGTCGGTCTCCAATGCAATAGATGATGTAAGGTGGCTCCTTTTTCTTCCCGTCTCTGTTATTACTCTTTGCTTGGCTGCCTGCCAGTGGTTCGTGTAAACCGCAGTTGTCCTTGCTGATGTACTTTGCTATTTGGTGTACAAACAAAAGTGACAAATCCCCTCAAGTCCAAAAAGGGCCATTATCTACTGCTTCTTATGCGGCACGGCATCCGTCTTTTTACGACCACATTATGTGTACTCACATGAAGCATGTTTGACTGAGGAATGATGAATGGTATTCGATACAAAATAGATGTGCGGAAATGTGGCAAGGACAAACAATACAGCGGTGCCTGGTATTGAAAATTTTAATCACTAATGTCAGGCAGCGTTCATGTAGTGTTGAGATCCATCACAGGTCCTCTGGGACTCATTGATTATGAAAACAAGATTATTGGTATCGGAACAGCAGTGTACACTATATTACATCTAATTACCAAAGCTATGCTGGGACTTTGAAAGGAAATGGTGCAGTTTCTAGGGCATTGCATAAGTTAACTTCACAGTTCATACACAGTCCATGTGTTGAAGTCATTGCTGGTTTATGAAGACCAAAGAGAGGCAGCAATTTTGGTTGTAAACATGTCCATGTGAAAATTAATTCTAATTAAATACTTCCATCTGTAAACAAAGAGCATAAACCATGCAGTTTTTTGAATGGTTAATTGCTTTTCAGCTTACTTTCATTCAGGGGGATTTTTTCTACAGAGAACTAAATACCATGTCCTCAGGCCACATCGCTATATTTGGAAATACATGTTCCTTTCCGAGACCAAGTCAGGCATATGAGAACATCATCTTTCCCTTCGACCACCCCTCCTGTTTTTATCTTTCTTTCCTCCTGAGTGATACCGTGTCTTCTGCCTCTCTGCACAGGTTAACGGAAAGTTGAGACTGAGTTCAATCAATTCTCCGAATTACCAGACGAAGGACGATGAAGCAGCCCATTACTATGGCTGACCCACTTAGGGTCTGGTCATAAGAGCCAAACAAAGTGTGTTTCCAGCCAGCCTTGGAAAGCCATGTTTTTAGAGTAAAACAAGTTTTTCTCATTACTGGCCTGTCTAGCGAGGGGACGGCTGAGTGTATCAAGCATGAGCCGTGGAAAATATCAACTTGATCAAAACACTGCCAGAGCATCATATTAGTTTCATTACATCATGGCTTTTCTGGGGCTATTTTCATTATCACGTTAAGTTCAAACTTTGATGTATGTATAACCTGATTCATGTGACATAACCATGTCGTAGATTCCACAATTAGAGTTCTTACACATTTAACACACTTAAAACCTGTGAAAATTATAGACTCCTTCAACCTTGTGTCAGGCATTAAGCTCCTTGTTGTGGTTATATGAAATGAGGCATAGACTGGTGAAGGATAAACCTCATAGGTTGAAAGCAGGGTTATATAAGTAAAGAGGGCCTGTGCATGATGAGTTTCGGAGAAAAATGATTGTATCAATAGGGGTGGAATAACCTATGGCTAAAGCCCTCTCTGAAAAGTGTGGTGTTGTAGCAGTGTGCGTGTGAATGTGTTAAGACTGATACCCTATTTTTAAGAGTTTTGATGTTAGTTTCTTTTTTCACCCTCTCAAAAACCAAAATGCAAGAACAAAAGTTTAAGCAACAGTGTATGTGCCTCTGGCTAAAGTGTGATTTATGGTAAGGCGCTTGACACCTGTGGCGTGTCGCCTGACAGACTGGTATGACATTTTCAATTTATGCTTCCGCAAATGTTTCAGCCATCTCCATTGTAACTAGACGTTAACCTTCAGCTCGCTTCTTTAGTTACATTATGTCATCCAAGTAGCCTGTTTATATCCTTCTTACAGCTGTTTATTTTGTATCCTTTGATTTTGCCAAAGCCAGTGTTAGCTTAATTAGCTTGTTAGCTCCAGCTGATAAAATCGCCAATCACCACTGAGAAATGAGAAGCAAAACAGAAAAAGAAAAGAAAGTTGTCTTAAATTTTGCATAGTAAGTCTGCCAAAGTAATTATTGTCAAACTCATTATCATTAGAGTATCAAACTGAATCTGTACCATGTGCCAACAGAGAGCTTCCTGGGGATAGCAAGTGTAACTAAGCATGGCAGGCCTAGTAGATGCTAAATTTGCCTGCTTGGATTATGAAACTGAGGCACATTGTGTTGCTTGTCAACATAATACTCTCAGGAAATTTATCATCTTTGAATGAGCATTTGAAATGTTCATCTTCAGACTTGGTGATGCTTGAAGATGCTCAACCACCAGCTCCAGTAGGAGTTTGTGCACCAGACGGTAATCAGAAAACACTGTGCTGGGGATCAAAAAAGGCACTGAAAGCTTCTTTAACTTTCTTTCACACACACCTACACTCACTGCTCACCCTCCTCCGATAATATAATTATGACAAATGCGGTAAGATGAGAGGCAGTGAAGTGATGTAACCAGGTCAAGTAAAGTTGAGATGTGTGCGTCACTAAGATGACAAGTTGGTACATGCTGGGCCTGGTGACTGAAGTCTGATGAGCCCCATCAAGCAGCTGATGGACAGACGTGTAGTTTATTGCCAAGCTGAACATGACTGACACAAATGAGCAGAAAATGTATATTGCATATGGTATATTTTAGTTTTGAAAAAAATGTAGCCTACTGTATCTTTGGATACTGTCGAAAGCTCACATGAGAGAGATATTGATCACGCCATTGATACATTGGTAGTGTTTCAGTCTGTGGTATCAGTTTACATCTAATGTTGCCGTATATTTTTCTCACTGTTTTGAAGAATCCCCATACTTCTGTTTCATAATAAATGAACAAGCGAGACTGGAAATGCACCCTATGGCTAATGAGTATCCAGCATTGAAGACATCTGCATCAGGGCATGCAGAGTGCAGGACCAGCCAGCAGGGTGGGGGTGCAGGATGAGATTGAACCGCGAGTGTGCGAAGAGGGGGATTGCAGTGCCTCATTAGGCTACAATCTCAGAAAACTAAAACCATAGGCCATACAGAGACAATTTCAGTCCTGGAGGATCATTGATTTTCATCCAAACTGAATTGATGCTCAAACACGTCATAGACATGGTAACATATGTGCAGGCATGTGCACTGAGTCAAGGCAGCACTCGGTCCACATGATGCGAGCAACCCAGCCATAACGTTATCCATCTATGTACTTTTCCAGCGCAGCAGCAATATGGAATGCTGACTCTTATTAGCAAGGTTAATTGTGTTATTTTCCGCAGTAAATACAGAAAACACCAGTGACATTTATTATGATTGGGTTCTCTGGTAACTACAAAACACAGGATATTGTCTAAGTACAAACAAAATTGGACTTACAGAAGCGGATGTCATACAATTTTAATTCCACCCTATATTGTTTGTATTAGGTATGGAGCAGTGCTTACCTTGAGGGCATGTTCTATGAAACCAGTCCTTGTAAGTCATTCAGTGAGAGGCTTACTCATTCGTATGCTAATGTTATGGGTTAATATTTGTTCCACTGATTTGCAATAACCCAAAGTCCACCTCCTCTAATAAGCCCAATGAATAATGCACAATGCTTATACAATGTTTAGAAATGCATATCTTTGGAAATGAAAATCCCGGCCAACCTTGGGTGAGTTAATGGGAAGCGACTATTCTCCCTGGAGGATGTAAAAGAGGCTCAGCAAAGTCCAGTAAACACTCCAGCTTCTCTGATATGAGAGGTGAAGCTCAATACTAATAGCTCAAAAACTCACCATGTAGTGTGTTTGTAGCTGCAGCTTTGAGGATTAGATTTGAGTTGTGTTAAAGACTTGATGTGTTGTGCGTATTTTTGCTACTAATTATTTTTTTTAAAATGCACACGTCACATCAAAAAGATCACCTGTCCGTCAAACAGAGTGCTTAGTGCTCTGTCAGTTTCTGTAAGTGTTGCTTATTTCTGTCTTCTCTCAGCCACACTGTTTATCACTTTTCATGCTCACTGCCAAAATCCTCTTCTGTTTATTCTGAGCGAGCCGCCGTTGGTGGTGATATAAACATAAATGCATGTAGCTGGGATCCAGGCCTGGAAGGGCTTTAAAAGTGATTGGGAGAATTTTAGAATCAATCCTGGCAGGAAGGCAGTGGGGAGGCCAAAATAAGGTGATTCTGTCCAAGACTTATTTCAGAATGCTAGACAGTCTGCAGCCAGTTCAGAGATGATTTGCATTGAGGCTATTAAAAGAACATGATAATGCCCTTTTAATGAAGTCTTACGGTTTTCATAATTTATTGTTTCATAAAACTGAAGTGGGGAGGAACATTAAAGGTACCATGTAGATTTGAATTTTCCCCAAGAACAGGTGTCTGAAAGGAATAAAAATGGTCCAAGAATTGAACTCTGTGGAGCTCCAAAATAAAACAATCACAAAGTGACAAGACATGATCATTAAAGGAGACAAAACTTTCTGGCACCCAGTTAAGAGATTTTAAAAACTAGGTCACAACAGCAGCTAATTCTGTTTCAGTATACAATACACACTTGTGTCAAAGGCTGCAATCAGGTCAAGTAGTGCTAAAACAGAGCACATCAGCGAGTCATTTGACATATTGAGGACTATAGTCTCTTTATTTGATGTTGTGTGCTCTGGCACAGCAAGAAGATTTTTCACTGTTATAGCGGTTAAATTGAAAAGTAATGGTTCCTTGTAAATATAATCCTTCTTTTTCAGGGAAGAAAGTTCTTACTTTTTCAAAGAAGTTCAAATGCTGAAGTTGAGATACATCATGGCTGTATCCACTAGAAAGAAATGAAGCTTGCCGAAAGTTCAGTCCGCAAGATTATTCACATGTTTATTCTGTTTCGAGTTTTTTGCTTCCTTTTTCACTTCCAGCTCGATCAGCTTACTTAGATGATTCATATTTTACTTCTACCAATCACATTTTGTCACAGCCTTCATTTGTGAATTAATCATTTCATCGCTGTCAAACTTTGCTGTCCACCTCCACCTCATTCACCCCCTGTCTTCATCAGAATCAGTTGTCCATCGGTCTCTCTAGTGGGATCTCTCCACTTTTAGACACCACACTTGTCAACACTCCATCTAGGGGATATTCCTGACTTCTCCAGTAGAAATAATGATGTCACGGTGAAGTCACACATTTCTTCAACTTTTCCTGTTGGGCACACCATGTCAAATTAATTGAATAGCTTTTCAATTCTAATAAGTCTCTCCAGACTGAAATACTGAAATGGAAAAATACAACATGCAAACAAGGCCCAATATTGTCCTCTTATTTGGGGTCGATTTTGAGAGGACTGGAGAGGACTGGAGAGAGCTGTCACATGTGACGATATACTTCTTGCACAGTAATGAGATTGAATGTGTCCAAATGGGAATGGTTGGCATTGGGGCAGGATTGTAGTTGGATCTATGAAAGATTGGACAGTTTCTATCCACTAATTAAAGAAAAATAAGACCTTTTTGCAGTCAGAGCTGCTAAAGGCAAAAACACCAGTGACGAGCAGGTTCACTAATTGGTCAATAATTTCAAAATAATAACCTGGTGTCAATTTATAAGATTGTGGAATGGTCAGCTGTTAGTTAATTATACATTTTCATTGAGTACTTTACTCAGTTGATTTAAAATATAGTAGGTTTTTTGATGCCTTCTAAACTTGTTGACAGTTATTCTTTACTTAGAGACTAAAACTGGATGGTCTGTGATGTATTATGAAACAAATTCAGGAAATTAGCATGGGCTTTGTCATAGTGTTTTGAAAACTTGAGTTCACAAATACAGTATGAAAATCAAATCGGATAAACTTAAATTGAAGGTTATGAAAACCTGCAGAAAAACAGAGCCGTATCAAAGACTGAACATAAGCAAGTAGTGGCTTTAATGCACCCACCCTCCCCGTCACCATTACCCTCCAGCTCCAGTTCAGCTCAGACTCACTATCTGTTTGAGATGCACGCTTTCATCAGCTCCCCGCATGTTTACGTCACATATACATCTCTCAGCCAGCAAGAGTTGGGGAGAGTCTGGCACCGGTTCAAATGCAACCCCCTCCTCCCTTCAACACATAACACTCCCTCCTACAAAGAAACACATTCCACCCTCCTCATGTCGAAAGGATACCCATCTGCCCTGGAGCCAAATTCCAGCCATGTTTTCTGGGAACGTAGCGCTCGGTTTTAGTGAGCCTCCCCTGAGAAGACCAGGGCCTCCCCCCACAAAGGCCAAAAAAAACGCTACAAATTATTGCGGGCTCACACAGTGAAGTCTTTCTTTTAACCCCTGACAGGTACCGCTGGGCCTTTATCAAGATGTTAATGGAAGCTGTGTGACACAACAGGGATCGCAACAGTTTCAGAGGTGTACATCTTCAGGGTGAATAGACCTTGTTACATCAGCCATGTTTTGACATCATGCATTGTTGAATATTCATTAAGAGACACTATCACTTAGTATCAAAAATCCCCAGAAACAATACGTAAAGTTGAATCTGACACCAGCGTCCCTCTGCGTGGTGGATATTCAAATCTAAACGTTTCATTTTGTCTTTTCTTCAGAGGGCAAACAATTAAGGGGGAGCTCAGGAGAGAGGACATGTACGAGACATTCCTCCCACCTCTATCGAGCAGGCATGAGATGTCAGAGAAGGTGCCTGAGGCTGCTCTGGTATGGTTCATCCTTATCTGCACAGATGAACCCTTCTGGCTCCGACCTGGCAGCCATCAGCCTGCTCCGACGCTGAGCACACAGCCCCTAATGAAAGAAGTGCAGATCAGTAGTAGAAGCACTCACATGCTGCCACCACACATTAGGCAGCTCTCTGTGTGGCAGCAGGAAGCAATCGCTCAAATTTATGTCCATAAAACCAAAAGAGAATTTAAATGTCTTTTAGCATGAATGATCTGGTGTTTTTCCTCGTCTTTGATGCACATTTGGTTGTGTGTGTTCTGTTGTGCTAAGTGCTGGTCAGTGGTAGAAAGAGAGTACTTTCATTCAAATATTGTGCTTTGTTGACTTTTACTTTAGAAAGTATTTTCATTTTTTTCCGCTCTACTTTTTGCTCCACTACATTTACTCTACACCTATAGCTACTACTTATTTCTCAACAGATATTATGCCCATAATCAAATTAAAGCTTAAGCTTAAAAAACATCAATGGTTCATGATTTAACAATGGTCACCCAACCTTTTTGACCTTTGACCTCTTACAAAAAAGCAGGTTTTTTTTTTAAATGATTATTTAATAATTTGTCATTTCGGCATCAGTTTAGAAATGTCCCCTGCATCCCCCCCTGAATTTTACACCTCTGCAGATGACTATGAGTTGTTCAGCTCACCCAGGGACAAATTTCTCTTCTTAACTTCACAGTGGGAGACTGTTTAAGGCAAAATGATCCAACATGTCACAAAATGGCAAAGACTGGATAACAATCCCAAAAAAGGACAACATGAGTCTGTGTGTCAGAATGAATGAATCATCTTCTCTACCCCACTAATCATCTCACAACCCCCTTCAATTGGTTAGCTTAATGTAACTGCAGAAAAAAAAGCAGTGCGCACAAGTCCAAAATATATTTTCAGCAAATAAGCCGTCTTCAGTCTGACGAACCTGAAATCAATGCATGTCCATTATTGCCCTCAATAAGTGAAATCTTATGAGTGCCAGTGGTATTTCTCTTGTCTAACCTCATGTATCTCCCAGGATGTCAAAAAAGTGGCTTGGGCTGAAGCCCTCAGCATCAGATACACATTCAAAATGCAGCACCTTCAGTATCTGTATGAGACACAAAGGGGGGCTTTCATACAACTGCAATGTATACCCCTCTGCATCATTATGACAGGTTCTGAGCAACACACGTATTATAAAGAGCGTGAAAGTCCACTCAGGAGGAAGTTGATGGGTCCAACAAGCACAGGGCTTGACCCAAAAGACTGGTTTTTGTGTCCCATGGGAAACTAAGTTTATTTTATAGATGATACTTTACTTAACTTATAATTGAGTGTGAGACATAATGATATTGGACCTTTTGCTTCAGTAAATGATCTGACTATTTCTTTCATCTCTCTTATTGATACCACTGTGTCTGCTTGCAAGTCTATTTTTCTATTAAATATTAAGTGCTTCATTGAACACGTGAGCTCATCAGACTTGACAGCTCAGTGTTTGCATATAGTTTAGCATTTTTCCCTCCACCTCTCTCATCGTATTTGTATCTTAGCAAATGCATTGCAGCATGTAAGTTCCTGTCGTAAGTTAACGGAAAGAGGCGATGAAATCATTTCCTGTTATCGCCTCACTGTTTGGTTTCCTGGTAACACCACAGCGAAATCAGGGAGGACAACTTTCTGAGAGCTGCTTTGATCCTTGAACCTTGTCCCCTAATAACCCTCATCACACACTGTAGATGAAATGTTAGATTAACCCCTTACTCATAATGAAGCTTTGCTGTCGAGCCAGACTTTCCTATTGATCAATATAATGAAACATTTTTTGTCTGCCACGGAAGTCTCAGACAAATCAATCAGTCTTGAAGCCCATTAATCACAGATATCTGACGCCGCTCGGCTTTGTCATGATTATATTTGCATCAAACAGCTTGTGCAGTATCCTCACCGAAACCTCAGTGCTGAAAAAAAAACACAAAGCAATATACTCACTCATGCCTTCCATGATCCAATCTATGTTCAATGACAAGATTCTCCACATGTAAAGTCTAATACAGTGGATCCATACTCATTGTATCAATATTCTCTATCTGGTCCCAATGAAAACATTGTATAGGATCAATGCGTTCAGCCTCAAGCCCTGAGATGTTCTATTAACACTTTCACACAGCCATTTAAATCAGTGTGAGGAGATCGATCCGGAGTCGTCTAGTTAATCGATGATGGTCGCTTTTTATGACTGGAATGCTAGCATGAATAACACAGCGACGGTCTTTTCGGCTCTTTTGTTGCTAGAAAACTGTGTTATTGGGAATATTACATGCTGCAGAATGTGAAAAAACACACACACATATAGAGGCGAAGGAAAAAACACATTGGATTTAATGAGGGGACAACAAAAGGTGATATATCTGAGTCCAGTAAGTGGAGGCAAGGTTGAAATGATGGTGTATTCGGCTTTGTCAAGGATAAATCTTTTTGTAAAGCTGGTAAAATATATCAGTTTTAATGCCAAAAGACTAAACTCAGCAAGCATTTGCTTCAGATTTAGATTTTTTCATGATGGATTATCTTGAGGCTCATGATTTCAGGAAAGAGACATCACTATTGAGTTTCTCAAATGTCTTTTTTTTTTATTGTTTTGAGCACAGCATGACAAGTGCCATCGAGTTCCATTATGTTTGAGAGAAGACAGATATCTTCGTAGCTGATATCTCCAACACTCTGCAACTCTTCCAAAAACAATCCAGATTAAGGGTGTTAAAATCTGGCCCAAAGTTAAAAATCAGACCACCAAAGGGTCCAATCTGGCTCACGGGTTTACTTTGCACACCTAATATTGATACAGGCTGTAAAGGCTAAGAGGTGCAGGTTAAGAAAAGAGTAGCCTATGAAAAATTTCTTCTGAGGCTTTCACACCCTGACCAGAATACAATTCTGTAAGAATCGTTTTTAAAAAAGGCTGTTTGTTGCCTGTTTCGTAAAAAGATGAACATTTTCAGAATGTACTTGCACCTTTTTTTTACACTGAATGAAAGTAAAAGGTTATTATGTAATGGTTTAACTGGTCTGACCCACTTGAGATCAAATCAGACTCTATGTGGCCCAGAAACTAAAATCAGTTTAACACCACTGATCTAGGCTGATAAAAAGCCCTACAAATTTTGGATGAACTGTCCCTTTAAGTATTTTCATAGTGCACTTCCTTACTTTCAGAGGGAAGTATTGTACTTTTTTACAACAGCTGTTAGAAGTTACATCACCTGCTTCTTACATAATACCACAATGACAGTGATTCATCCTTTATTTAAGACTCGAACATTTACACATGTACATTTGCTTATAATACTCATTTACCTTTATTTAAAGCAGTTATAATCATTGTTTAACACTGACTGAAAATACTAAGTGTATGTGTATGTGATGACCCCACAAGAAAATCTGTTGGATATGTTGTGGACTATATTCACTGGCAACAAATTTTCCACCAAAGGAAATTTTACTTTATGTAAGGAGGAGTTAAGGGTGGATTGTATGCTGTCAAAGTGCAGATATTTGACACCAGAGATTGGGGTTCATTTATTTTATTTATCAGGACAACACACATCAATTAACATGTCTGTAAATGTGTTAGCCATCAGGCTAATTTTCAACTCCTTTGGCAAGATGTATTGAAACCTTAAAAATGATCAAATTCACAAATCAACAGTGGCAAGACAGCGACAACATAAAGACAACAATGGCAGCAACATACAGGAACTCCCAAGATAGAACACAAGCCATGTGAAGCAACAAGAAACAACAGAACAGTGCAAAACAGTAGCACAGCAACAACATGTAGCATTTTAGCACAAAATAGCCATGCACGCAGCATGAAGCAACAACACAAACTAAGTACAACATGCAGACATGCAGAGCAGCAAAAGCAACAACAAACAGCATCAGACAGAAGCAGATATATAATACAAGAGTCATAACATAGACCTTAATAAAATGTTAAAATATGCAGTGACGGGTAAACAATATGTTTGTATGCAGGCCATGCAACACAAAGTTAGGCACATGGTCAATAAAACAGATATTTCCTACATACCCATGCAAAGCTCACTGCCTGGCAAGTCCTGCATGTATAGGCAACAAATATACTTTGTTTTAATATTAGTGAAAGATTGTGGTTTTGGTCAAAAATAAGTATAGTATAAGTATAAAAGTATAGGGTCCCCAGTAGCTTACCTGCTAAAGTGAGCGCCCCATGTACAAAACATGTTCCCATACCGCAGTGGCCAGAAATTTAACTTCAACCTGTGCCTTGCTGCATTTCATCCCCTCTCTCTCTCTCTCCTTTTCACGCTTAACCTGTGCTATCTGATAAAGGCAAAAGCCAAGATAAATAAATAAATTTTAAAAAAAATAAAAACGTAAACACACACGATTTTTCAATATTTAACTTGAGTCATAGTCCACCCTTAGCCCAAACAAAGTGCTTTATTATAACCATAAAAATTCAGCCATGCTTTAGCAGCTTTACATTGAGTAATGCCAGTGTGGGAAGACTATTATGACCAAACAGGCCACACAAGGTTTGTGATGAGCGGACACATGTGCAGGCTGACTGTATGGGCCTAACGATAGCACAGGAAGCAGGTTGAACAAAGAATAACTAGAGAGCCGAAAACAATGAACATCCACCCAGAGAAAAACAGAAGTGACTTCAGCCTCTGTTTGTTCCTCCATCATTCCTTGTGAGCGGTAATTGCACAGTGAAACATCCTGTTTTGAGTTACCTAACTCAATAGAGTCACTGCTGCAATAAACAATAAGAATATTTCCTAAGCTGTGTAATGGAAAGAATCGCAGGGAAATGGGTTGTGACAGAAGAATGTGGCAATTGAAGTTAATGTAGCCTAACATCTTTTATGCCGTGCAACATCCATATTTTTTGTCCTAAATAAGAGGTCAAGCTGACACACTGTCTTGTTTATGCTGCTGTAAAGATGACAGCCCCCCAAAGGACATTATGGATGAATTGATAAGATTCCAACAGAGGGGAAAAGGTGTGATTTATGCCAGGAACTTGCTCACAAGGTGGCCTGGGTCAGGGAGAAAACGGTGGCCAAGGTTGTCTGTGTGAGCAGATTAAGTGTCCAGACACAACCTGTCAGTGAAAATACAGCCTCAACTGTGGGAGCCGGGAACAAAGCCAGAAAGTGAATGGCAAGTCTGCCACATTTTCCAACACACATAAGGGCATAAAATCCCTGCACAATAACACTGGCGAAAGAATTAGACACACAGAGGGGGGGAAAAAACGATTGTGACAACAGGAAGTGAGGTAAAGAAGCAGGTGCTGCTTCCTGCTGCTGAAATACAAGCATGGAGAAGGAAGGAGGCTGGGAGATTTAAAGAGGGGGAGGCGGAGTGGCGAGGGATTTGGGCAAGCAGATGGTGATTCTCTCGCTGTGGAGGGAAGTGAAGCTGAGCGAAGATACGAGGAGAATGGTAAAGAGTGCGGACAGAGGAGGAAGGATGTAAGTTGGTCCCAGGGGGAGGATGAGGTAGTGGGGTTATCCGCCGGCTGGGCTGGGCGTGCTCAGTGCGGTCTGGAACCATATGAGCCGAGCAGGGAGGGTCAGAGGGAGTCAGAGGGAGTCTCTGCAACTGCAGGAGATTGAAAAGCTCAAGTAAGATGCAGAGATAAAGAGAGGAGAGTTCAGTGTGATGGGTCATATCACTGACATGTGGTGGGATTCTTCTTAGTTTACTCACTGACTTAAAAGAATACCTCAAACTTCTGGAAAATATGTTTATTTGCTCTCTTGCTGAGAGTTAGATGAGAAGATTGATACCGTTTTCACATCTACGCCATAAGGTGCTGCTGGAACTAGTAGTCAGTTAGCATAGCTGAGCATTAAGACTTGAAGCAGGGGGAAACAGCAGCCAGTTCTCATTCTGAACTCATAAATTAGCGCCACTTTGTCAGTGCTTTTGATGGCAGTGTGCAACGCCACATGATACATACATGAGCGACATCACTTGAGAACACTTCCAGACAGAACCTGTCATCTGGACATGGAATACAGCCTCCTTGCCCTAAACTGAACCATCCATGCCAGCATGTGCATTTGTTGACATCCCAGCATTGGGTGCAATGTACTGTTGTTGCCTAAATATACACACATGCAGCGTAAACCTAACGTGCTTTTGTTATCATCATGGTGGCAGCATCCCTGAGCATAAACAGATGCAACATGTGACAAGCTGTGATGAGAATGTGTTGGAAACAGCTGGCCTGGCTCTGTCCAAAAGTAACCAAAGTCTTCATAAATGTATGTCTAAAGCTCCCTAATTATAGAAAAAAGTCCTGACATCATGTCTAGTCTCGTATCCATTCCTCTGGCTTCTTCCAAGTTATTTTTTAATGATCTCTCTGGAAAAAAAAAATCAAACATGTTCCTGGTATTTACTCTCCATATTCCCCAAATTGGCACCCATTAGGACACCTCCTGGACTGTTTTCTGGTTGCCTTGCAACCAGGTGTGTAAACTTATCTGGGGTCAAAAAAATTGACAAAAATGCTAACCACATAGGGGACTCCAGGGACATGTCCCCAGAGGAAGAACATGTTTTAAATATCAAATTGTGGATTTACAGTCAATTTTAGCATGAGGATATAAGGCACAACTGACCCTGTATCAATGTAATCTTACTGCTAGTAGGTATTGTAAGGCCAAAAAAACAAAACCAGTCCATTTGCCTCCTTCTCTTAATCCTAGCCATCTGTGCCAGCATGTGCACCTGTTGGCATCCAGGCGTTGGTTGCCATGTGCTGTTGTTGCCTAAACATAACCACATGCAGCATGTCAAAAGTAGATGCAGGAGGAGAGCATAATATGTAGACACAAAAGTCCACTGCAAAGCAGCAATATGTATTGACCTGGGATGAGATCATCTTGCACCTCCACCAGAATGTAAAGCCGTGCTGCTGTGATGATTTTCTAAAGTGTCTTAAAGCCACCTATTCACAACTGCCTTCAAAAATAGTTTGAGAATACAGGAGTGGGTCATTTATTGATATATTTTATGTTGTCTTAGGCCTGAGTTTACCACAGACCTCATTTCAGGCATCTAACCAAAAACCTTTTAAAACTGACTTCCAGATGAGAGAACCGGAAATGCAGAAATGTTAACTCACTTCCGGCTTTTATGACTCATTCCTGCACCACTCATGCAGATTAATCCCACTCTATTGAGCTTTAACCCTTTAAAACCTGAGCAAATTGGCCCATTGTTATTTCAAGAACATAAGAAGGCAATGAGCAACTTAACAAAGAATGACTCCAAAAAAAATTAATAACATTCATAAAGTTACAAGAAATATTTTTGAAACTTAGCAACAACAAACAATAGTAAAATACAAAAAGCAAACATGAAAATGACCTGAAAAGGGTGCTAAAATAATGTATATTTCTGTAACATAATTGTAAATATATAATTATAATATATATACTGTATATATACTGTGTGTGTGCGTGTGTGTGTGTATGTGTGTGTGTATATATATATATATATATATATATATATATATATATATGTGTGTGTGTGTGTGTGTAGTTCTCTCTACTTTTTCTTTTTCTCTCTCCTTTTTAGGTCATTTTCCTTGTCACTTTCTACCAATTTCTTGCATTTTCATTTCTTGCCAAGTCGCTCTTTGCCCTTTGTTCATATTCTCAAAAGAAATCAAACCAATTTGCCGATATTTCAAAGGTTTAAATCAAAGGCATCTGAATGTTTTACAAGAGAAATAATGTTGATTCAGGCCTCAAAGGGTTAAAGGGTGCTAGTAGGCAAATAGTGTTACCTTTGGACAGAGCCAAGCAAGATGTTTCACCTTGCTTTCACTCTTTATGCTGAACTAAGTTAACCAGCTGCTGACTCCGGCTCCATATTTCAAGTGAAGACATGAGAGTGGTATCAACCTTCTAATCTAACTCTCAACTGGAAAGCGATTAAGCGTATTCCCCAAAATGTCAGAATATCTTTTAAATTCTCAGCGTTGCTCTCACTGAAATTTGCATAGTTACCTGACAGGGACACTTTCCAAGGCTCTCTTTTCTTTCTTTCCGTCTTTTTTTTTTGAGGAATAGCTGTGCTGAAAAGTGTAATCAGCTTTGTGTCGAACAAAAAGCAGGTGTGTGAAGCTAGCTGCAAGGGGAAGGAGCTCAGAAGAGAGAAGAGGGTGGTGGTGGTGGTGGTGGTGGTGGGAAGGGGGGCCTCGCTCTTCACATCCATTTCACCCAAAATAAAAAAAAAAAAGAAAAACCTGAGGATAAATCCCCGAAATAGATTTAGGCTCAAAGTGGCAGACTCCAAGCTGTTTCTCTTTGCCATACGGCAGCTGTCTTCAAACGTCTGGGATGACACAGCAAGCATCCTGTTTATTGACTACCAGCAGGAAACGCTTTCAATGCTAACAATGTGCGCTACTTACAAGTCTCCTTGCTGCTGCGGCTGCCTCTTTTTTTTAACCTCATCCCTCTTCTCCCAAAAAAGGGGGGAGTGTTAACTTGAAAATGAACCGTCTAGGGAAAGCTGTGCATCAATATTCATTCATGCAGAACATGCATTGTCAAGTCGAAATAGAGACGGTGATGAGTGCTGCATTTATTTGTCATTTACCTCCTGGTATGCTAATATAATGAGGTCTGCACACCAAATAACCAGAGTCTGCATGAATACTGATTCTGTGCCGTGTTTCCAAATGCAACTGGCACACAGAGAACACAAATACTGCCTTTAGGGGTTTTCTTTTTCCTCGAGAGAATGCTTAGTGATAATAGTGGGCTACATTTTCCTTTGCAGCAGTCAAGAGAAAATTATATTATTCCATCAGCATAAGATTATTGCATTATGTGCTCCTTACATACTTCAATAAGCAATAAATCTTACGGCAGGGCACCAGTAAAACTGCACAAAGGTAGAGCACAACCTCACTTTATTGATGACAGTTGTGGGGCAGTCAGACAGTCACATCTCTTGTTAGAGAGTAGATGGACAGCTCATACTAAGGGACTGTATGAAAATTATTAGGGGGTCAGAAAAAGTGGGGAGTTAAATATTTAAATAAATAAATACTATTTTTGCTGAGGGGACAGAATCTGACTTTTGCTCATACATTTTATTTGATGATTTTTGTGGTATGCAGTGTACTCTATAAAAAATAGAAATAAATATAATAGTTAGACTACTTCAACTATTTTGTTCAACTTAAAGGTCTAGTGCAGAGATAACCAACTTGCCATTTTTGGGTGCCACTTTTGCAAAATGACAGGAGGTCAGGGACCACTTAATAAACAACCATGAATATTTCAGATACAATGAATAAACAAGACAAATCCAGTGTCTGCAGCCCTGAACAGGTCAGGTGTTTACAGGAGCGTTTCTAGGATTTAAAGACAATGAGGTCTTGGCACGGACCCCTGATACTTCTCTGACACTTTTTTTTTAAGAAACAAGCTCTATTTTTATGTTTGACATAACAAAATGGTGAACGGTGAGGGGTGACAGTGTTGCAGTGGGTTTTTTTGTTTGTTTGTTTTGTTTTGTTTTTAAATCAAGTCAGAAGAGGGTCCAAAGAAAATACAGACTTCCCCTCCATCCCCACGTCAGTAATTTTTGTACAGTCCCTGAAGTTGATGAAAACTGAGGGATGATTTAGCTCATTCAAATTGCTTTAATTAGGACATTTAGATCAGATTTTTTTGCTTCAGACGATGAATGTGTGCCACCTCAGCTTGAGCAGCGAGGACAGAATGAGCCAAGAAAAATGGTTAATGGGAAAACCATTTGACATTTGCTTAAACATACTTTCCACAGTCAGAAAACAGCCTTCTGCTCACATCAGAACATGTGAATGATTCTGAAGTCAGCGCACGTAGAAAGGGAGATACAGTTTACATACAGTCTACAATTTAAATAGCATGTACATACAGTTTACTGTACACTGGCACAGGTTAGCACCACTATCTCGTCATCACATAATGTAAATAGTATGGTTTCCTAATAACATGTTTACTGGAGACAAAGTGAGTCAGGTCCCGAGAGGTTACAGAGGGACACTGAATGCCTGCGTCATTGCAACCATAATGGAGCCTTTAAGCTAGGAAATATACGCTGACATTGACCCAAGGGTGCAGGCCTTTGTATCAGGTATCTGCGGGGGTTTGTGGCCTTGACATGTGTCTTTGAATGGGAAATTGGACGTTTTTGTTTGGAGATGGTTATTTTCCTGATAATCATTTGCACAAGGTTTTGCAGACCCTCGCATAGCTGTGATGGTCTGTTTCGTTTAAATTTTACATGATTTTGAATAGAGGGTTTGAATAGATTTTTTTCCCCCTATTACTATTAAAAGTGACCCCTCTGACTGGTAAATTCTTTTCTCATTTCATCCAAAGATTCCTTGTCTTTTTCCACATTAATAGCAAAAAAAGGGGGAAAAAAGGAATGTTGGGCACAAATGTCATGGTTGTAATTAAGGGATGTGTCAGTAATGCTGCGTCTCTCCAGGAAAAAGCCCTGAGCCCTCCCTCCATCTCTCTCTCTCTCTCTCTCTCTCTCTGTGTGAATGACATTGTTTATGTTTCACTTATCTCTGGCAGATGTTAGCTGAGTGAAATTGAATTCCTGGCAATGAGGGGGAGAGAGATCACGGTGCGCATCCTTTTTTATGTCTGGGGACAGGATTTCTCCTGGCCGGCCTTGATCCTTTGATTGTCTGCCCCCGCGATGTTGTTGCTGGATAATGACAAAGGTCAGGGGTGAAACAGGCTTTTCCTGAGTCACGGGGCCAAGGAACCACCGTCAGCCTGTTGGCTCAATTCGCATTCGCATTCGCAAACATCTCAAGCTGGCAGAATAGAAACTGTGCCAAAAAAACAAGCCCATTATGCACAATACAAGGCAAATTATATGCAGTAATACAAATCAGCTGTCTAATTCTTTTATTCAGCGATAACAGCTCTGGTGAATTACAGGTTCCAGCTCAAGTTTGAGTAAAACACTTATCATACTGGGGTTTATAGTTCTTCATATTTCTGCTTTTTTCCACATTATCAGAACGGACTTGTAAATCTTCCTGAAAGATAAATCCTGCAGTGATAAAATGTAGTCAGTCATCTTTATTGGATTTTCAGAGACTGGTGTGAAGACGGCGAGATGAAATTGCTGCTCGCAAATAAAAACACGGCAGAGCCCCTGAGTGAAAGGCTTTGCTCGTGTGCTGAATAGCGCGCATTTATCTCCAAACTCGGAAGCTGCCGTTTCTGCTGCAGTCGAGCATTTCCCCAGAAATTGTTGGTTAGATGATGCAGCATCACTTTACTGTAAAACCAATACACAGAGAGAGAGAGAGGGAGAGAAAAAAAATAAAGAGAGCAATTTGATGTCATTTGCTGAGAGGACAAGCTCATGTGTAGGCGCTCTCTTTCCTCCTGTTTACCCCGAGCTGTTTCTCAGCCCGGGATAACAGCCCTGAACAAACATGACTATCAGCTGATATTGCAGAGGTCTCCACAAAGCATGTGCAGATGACACTCATTACCAGAGCAGGCCAGGAAGATACGCAGGCAGCAGTTACACAACAACACCTCGCTGGCTTCGTTACGCTTGATTGAAATAACAATTTGCCCCCCGGAGGAGGCTACAAACACATAAACAAACAATGGAAGATGACAATAAAAACTTTAACAAGAGGAAATGGAAAAGTATAATATACACAGTATATATCAAAGAGCATCTGTACTTCTGTCTGTGCTCATTTCCTGAGTCTCCTCAGATAACACCTGTCAATATTACACTCACTGTTGCACAGCTGTCGTTATGCAATGAACCTTGAAAAGATGACATAATTCGAGGTAAAATGACCTTTGTGGGTCTGCCATGTCTGATGTTTACAGTCGTTGCCATGGTGCTGTTGACATTCTATAGATGTAAATCATTCCATACTGACTCCCATGTGCTCAAAATTTAGAATCATTGGAAAATCTAATTAGAAATCAAATATATTCTGCTGAACTTGTGTGAAAGCATTAAGTTTGCATAAGTAACTATAATAAAACCAGTTTGGAAGGTCAGTTTGTCCAAATCTAAGCCTAGCATGGCCATATGTTTTCAGTTAAAAGAAGGCATGCTTTAAATAGTTCATTTGTTGTTGTGTCACCCGACTTCAGTGAAAAGACACTGTTAGCCTTAGCAGTCTGTCAGAGTGAGGCTGCAGTTTGTAATCTGTTAACCTTGTGTAATCTGGTTATGTTTTGCCCAATAAGATGATAGCACACGCTGGAATAATGACTCTCCAAACACCATGCAGCATGCTTCTATGGCCCAACCGCACATCTGCATTGTCAAAGCAGTGGCGTGTCCAGACGTTTTTTTTAATGTTATTTATGTACCAAATGTAATGGCAATTTATCCAATAGATTCTGAGACATTTCATTCAAAGAATGGCAATTGAAGCAACCTTAATAACTGAACGTTCAGTATCAAAAAGTCTTGATCCTACACTTTTTACCTGGAAATGCCCTCATCTTTCAAAAATTAAGATCTTCATGCCAGAGCTCAAATAACCCTCCTGACATCACTATGACATCATCATGGTTATTTTCTCATTGACCAAGCTCCTCCAGAATCAAAAAGAACATTATAAATACAGCGTATAATTGGTGGAGTACGCCTTTAACAAAACTCCAGTCTGACAAATTATTATCATTTTAACAGACTCATTTAAAAGTGAGCTCTCAGCAGATAGTGAAATGATGTCTTTTGTCCGCCCTCGTGTGCTGGCTGTTCACCAACAGACTAATTCTCCGTTAATGTAGATTCAGACTGTGCAGCTATATATCATCTGTGACCATGAATACAGCCGTACAGTATTTATCTGCCCTTTGACAATACAGATGATAGGCCCCTGAACGGAACAGCAACAGTTGGCACGCTCCCAACTTCCATGGGCCAGTTAATAAATAAAATCCCTTTTCTGTAATAATTCATCCTACATATCTTGTCTGGGCATCGCGGCAACAGCGGGCATGAAGGTGCCCTTCAAGACGCCTGAATAAAACGCAAATTCTGTACATTGAAAAAAAAGGACCACTAGAACTAAACCTGTTATGGGTTCAATTTGATCCCTTGTAGCATGAAGTTGACCCCTATATCTGAGCCACAGATTGAATTGAAGAGTTTGTGTGGACTTGAGTTATCATTCACGGCTTGCTTTTGAAGGGGGTCTTGGGTTTTAAATACACAGATAATGGAAGTGAGGGAGGCACATTATTAAGAAAAGCGCGTGGAGCTGAAGGGTGGTGCCATCAGTCAAAGAAGACATTAGAGATTTAGATCAATCCTGTTATATAGGGAAGCATATGCACAATGTGGCTGATCTCCATATTCATATGTATATCTCTGTGCAGTGTCATTAATAATCCCAAAGATGGTCCATAAACTCAATGGTGTCGCAATGGAAATTCAATATGAGTAAGCGGCTGGTGTAGGGCCCTAAAATATGTGGGGGTTTTGATTAGGGTACACGGATGGGGAAGTGGATAAGGAGAAGATATAAAAGCAGCCACACATCTGCATCCCCACAGGAGAGCTTTTGGAGAGGAAGATGAATATGGATTCCCATTAGAAAGCGAATAGTTCATATCCAGGTGATTTGTTGCGAGGTATCAGCAGCTCAAATCTCTACTCCCTCCCCTCCGGTGCCGCCACTCCTCCGGTGAAGTCATTTGCGGAACGAGATTCCTCCAGACACCCCAGATTAAAATGCAGTTCAATGAAGTGGCAGGTGGCAATCACTCCCCCCAACCCTCTCCCCCCCAGGCTCCCTTCATCTCCCCCTCATCCGAGCTCTATTTTATTGAAGTGTAAAAAAAGGAAAAACTCTAAGAGGATCCTGGTTAGTGAGATTTGGGGAACATCGGTCACAACCTGATGCTAACGACGTCTGATGAAAGGGTGGGAGATGAGCGGCGGGTGATGAAAATGCATGCAGGTGCCCGGAGCGAGAATCAACAATGAGGCTCGGTGACAAGACACCATAAATAATAACCAACGAGTGTTTGAGCAGTTTTTTGACAAATGCTCGGCGGCGTGCCCTGACACTGCTTGGTTTTGGTTAACGACGCTCACCTGGAGAAAGCGGCAGAGGTTGTATTTTGGGGTTGGGGTGTGAAGGATGTTCTCGCAGTGCAAGACGCATTGACCTGGTTTCTCGAAATAGAGCCATTAAATGCAACTTTACTCAATGACACAAGTAGCACTTGAAACTTTTCCCATCGCAACTTCACCACGGTATGAATGTGGATCCCAGTATCAGCAGATCGGAACATGTTATCACTCTCTCCCCGTGTTCACTGAATGGCAAACCAAGGTCAGCATGTTTGCACGAGGAGGAGATATGTTGAGGTCAAAAGTTTATCAAAGAAAAAGAAAGTCCCCATTCAGTGCGGCACCCATGGATGGACAATGGATGAAGATGGAGATCAGGGCTGGACAATGCTGCTGACCTCAGTCACTCTGCCTCCTTTCACCTTCATATCTCTGCACCACTTCTCAGTGTTTTCACACCGAATCAATAGGAGCCGTATAGAACGGCTGACTTGAAATTAGCTGGAAAAGTAATGACAAAAAATATCAATAAGTGTAGATAATGTGGCTGCAAATGTCTTCATTGCCATGACTGTAATGGAAAGCCATTATCATTTTACTGCTGAATTCCCTAACCAATTGGAATTGCAATATTATAGCCTATTGTGATATTTTTATTGATGCAGCTTCTATATTTCAGGGGAATGAACAAACAATGTTTGCCAACAGTGTTGGGTCCATGAATTTGACAGCATTTGGCCTGGAAAGTCCTTGAAAAGTCCTTGAATTTGATGTTTGTGGAGGTGTGAGAACCCTGTGTTTTGACAGTTTTAGATAAATAAGGTTTTTAAAAAGAGATGCTTATGTATTTGTTAATAGGGTGACAACTGTGTAGTATTTTGTTAGGTCAGCTTGCATGTAGAGAAAAAAAATAACCAGGACTAACAAAATGTAAAGGGTTAAATTAACTTCATATTTTGACAAGCAGAAAAGTTGGGCCACCTTGACCTCAGAGAGACAAATAATTACTTCATCTAGCAAAAGTAATTTTAACATTAACATTTTGAGCCATGTGCACATTGTGTCGTCTAAACGGCAATGACAATTATTAAACCAGGGCAGCAATTTTTCTAAAAGATGAATAAACTTAAAAAGCTTTGAAATTTGTGTCTTCTGGAATAATAAAGTTTTTTTTAAAAAAAAAAGGGCTGCTTGTATATCTATTATTAGGGTGACATCTGTGTATTTTATTATGCCAACTTCCCCAATAGAAGAAAATTAGTTGAGCCTACATAAAAGTTTGATTTCTTTTTATATTAAAGAGTCTCACAACTTAACATTTGAACTATGTGCACGTTGTGTCAACTAAATGGAGATGTGAAATATTAGACTATGGCAGCAGTTAAACTTAAACTTTAAAAATACACAAGGGGGCACAGCTTTTTTACAGTGTATTTGTAAATGGAGGCACCTCTTAAAAACATGTTTCAACACAAACTTATGCAAGAGGAAGGGTTTTTGTGTTGTTTTTGCTCCATCTTCCAGTGGCATGTCTCAACCAAGGCCCCTCAATCCCTGTGAATCCGTGCAGTGTTTCCTGGCTGCCACATTTTGTTTGCACACGACAAAGCAGGAGTTCCTCCGCTTTTGTTACACATGTACACGGAGATCAGCGTGTGTGTGTTTACAGTGGACCATGAGGATAATTCCCTGCCAGGCATCTCAGATATGCAGGTGTTTCCACGTGTTTGCTCACAAGCGCCTCACCCTTTTCCATTGCCGGGACCTCCAAGAAAAACAGCGAGGGGCAAACGTAAACATCCAGATTGATGAGTGTGAAGCCCTGTTATATAAGCCAGTGCTATTCAGCTTGGGGGGGAGTGTTTGGAGGTTGGCACAACACACTTGATGTAGGTGCTTGAGAGAGATGTAGAACACCGGTGGACTGTCAAAACACCTGGCTTGTTGCAACACGCCGCATTTGCTCTTGAATGTGCTTGGTATTTCTATAGCATACTATTTCATGTGTGTTGCAAAACACGCTGATTTGATAGCAGGAGCGGCGATGACAGATTTGCACGCTGGTGATTGCATGGAGCTCTGAAAAAACACAGAGAAGAACCGGAGGTCTTTCAGCGGCAAGTGATCAATTCAGCCACGTGTGGTTCGACTATCTTTTATAAAGGCAGCAGACTGAGGAGTTCTTCCATCCCAGGTGTAGCTGATAGTAATGGCCACGAGGCTTTTTTCAATTGTTGCTCTACCAATTAAAGCGGCTCATCAGAGACTCATGGTGGAGCTGTTGTTGGTCTAATTAGTAGCCGCAGGCCGTGTTGGAGTCTCACTGCTCTGGCTATGGCATAAGCTTTCATATGAGCAAGTAATCACAAGTCCTGTCTGCAAATCCTCCCAAGAATGTCTCATTACCTAACAAACAGAGCTGCAGACACATCATGTCATTTTTATCATTTGCTCTTTTATTTCGGTGTCTTTAAGAGTTTAAATGCATGTGTCCGTTTTCGGTTCAAGCTCCACTCCATTTAAAATTTTCACTTGGACGTTCACTGTGCAGAATTATGTATGGGTAGAGTTTGGCACCAAAAGGCTGTTTTCACATTCATCTTCTGAGGGGAGGAGAGCTTCTCTGTGCTCACCTTAAATTACCTTAAGAGTTTTAGACCTGTGCGTACGAGCAGGAATTTGTAATATCACAAAGTCTGGAAGCAAGTGTGATGTGGAGGTTTCTCCAGGACACACACAGCGAGGATTGGCCTTTTAGTGAAGTACTTAGCACTGTTAGCTGCTAGCCTCAAGAAGCTTTTGAAAAACTTTTTGAAAAATTAACTTAAGTTAATTTGTGCACAATTTTTTCATCTTTTAGTCTCCTTTTTACACTTTTATGGCCCTCAATGCACATCACAGTCACATTGTAAACATTGGCAAACACATAAATGAGACACAGCTTTTGTTTGGTATCCTCAGTATTGTTGGCACCACATTAGTTTGTATTTGTAGCGTGCACATTTACAGTTTAAACAAGCCTACAGCTTAAGCAAGTCAGATTTAAGACTTTTTTAAAGCCACTTGGAATTAATTAAAGACTAATGTTACAATAACCAATATTAAAGAAAAAACATGAACATGACTTTAATTACTTTTTGCCCAAATATTTATTCTAGCATAAAATATGATTTTGTATTTTATTTTATTTTATTTTATTTTATTTTATTTTATTTTATTTTATTTTATTTTATTTTATTTTATTTTATTTTATTTTATTTTTGGGCACTGTTAACACAAGTGGAGAAAAATACATGAACAATTAGAGATTTTTTTATGTATTGTCAGAAAAAAACATATAAAATCCTTAACCTCAAGCATTTTTAACTTTTGAACTTTTTACATTTTAATATCAATTAGGGCCTTATTTTTGGTTCAATGAATTCAATGCCTTTTAAGATCTGCAGGAGCTCTTATGTAGTTCATTCCTGTACAGCCACGCTTTAGCTCATCTTTGGTTAAGTTTGCATTAAGTTGTCCTTTTGAGTAACCAGTACTGAGAGTTCTGCTGCTGCAGGGACATGTTGTCAGGCCCGAGCCAAAGCTGCAACCCCTAAACCTCAGCTGTAAAATACAGGAAGTGACTAATCAGGCTGCACCAAGTGCTTGCCAAGTCATAGGTGGGAACGGGGAGTTTTAGCTCAGAGATTGTGTGTATTTCTGTAAAATATATGAGCTGATATATTTAGATTTTGTTTTGGTTAATGGTTAAAATATTTAAACTCACTGAGAAACTTTCCTCTGTTGTTGTAATTTTGGCTGAGTTGTTTGTGTCTGCGTCTGTCTTACCCCCTTTTGATTCAAAAATGGTCTGATCAGACATTTTTTTAAAGCTTTCCCTCTGTGGTTCAAACCAGTTTGGTTTGTTCGGTTCAGCTCAGGTGGGGTCATCTCAGGTGACTGCAGCTCAGTTCAGCTCAGGTCATGTTTACTGAGTTTTAGTTTCAGAGCCAGAGCGTAGTTCTGTTTTATGGCCCCATAATTTTTGTAGCATGTGTTCTTGAATTACATTCCTCATTTTTGGGTGAATAAAACATTCTTGAATGTCCTCATGTGACCTCATGCCTGCAACCTCAGGCCCTCACATATGTCTGCAGTGGTTGGATCAGCAGTTTCGTTTTCATTCATTTATTTCAGCAGCTCACACATCGAGGAAATGCAACAGTAAACACACAAACAACATTGTGACTCAGTTCCTCTTGTTACAAAATTGTTTGAAACGCCTCACTAATTCTTTAAATATTGTTCCAATACACTTAATCTTTGACTGTTCAGACAGGGTGGAAACACTAACATGAATAAGCAAAAGACATTAAAAAGGCTCTGTGTATGCTGAATATTAGTTAACATGAGCTTCTCTGTTGTTGTGGTAGATGGTCTGATGGACAGGGGTGTCTCTGAAGGAGCTAGTTCCTACCGACAAGCACTTAGCCATAGCATCATGTGACCTATAAAAGCGAGAAAAGTGGTTCCATTGCACTTTTTTGAAACATGGCTATTTGGAATCGCCTGAAATGCCAGCTCATGCAAGTGTACAAACACTTTTATAATGTTATATTCACAATTTGAGGGTTAATGAAAACCTGCCACGGCGGTGAGCAAACTCTGCCTTAATTGATTAGTTGTAAGCAACCTAAGAAAGGCCGGATAGGTCGTCAGATCCGAAACTTCAGATAGCTTGGACCACCATGTTTAACTTTATATTTTTATATATTACAGTCTGGATTGTAGATTAACAAGTTTGCAGAATTTACATATCCCTATAGTTCAAAACCGTACATAGCCAGTTTTCCAGTTTTCTACCAAGAAGTGACTCTTGTTGTTGCCGCAATGTCACAATGATTTGGTCTGTGGAGCTCCCTTAAATTCTCAGTGTAGTTCCTCTGGTTCTGTGGCTCCTGGAACTATTTGGTTGGCTGATATTTACAAATCAAAAATTCTGCATTTTTCAATAAAGGGAGGAGTAGGTGTGCTGTTAAAAATTTGTAGTTTATTAAATTTATTAGGCGTAGTATTTTTATATTTCTCAAAACATGTCTGGATGGGGATCTTTATACCTCAGTCCTAGTTATTTTCAACAGCCCCCCATGACTTCACCAGAATCTAATGTATAAAACTAAATAATTCCTTGAATATGGTTAGTGTTTGATGATACCTGTGCACAAAATCACGACTCCAGCTAAAGTACAGAGTTATTAATAGGACCAGAGCGTGCCTCCTGGTGCCCTTCGCCCTTTCGCTCGTCCTTTCCTGGACAGCAGGTCCCATCAAAAGTGTCGTCCCGCTTCACAGCAATGACAAGGCACCATTTGGCCAGTAGATGTTTAACCATGTCCCAGGGCACCAGCTGGCACTCAAACGCACTTCACATTTCCCTCCAAAGTGAGCCTCCTGTTGTCCGTCCATACTCCTAGGAGCTGAGAGGAGGGAGGTGGCGGTAAGCAGGGGGAGGAGGAATTGAGGGAAAGGGAAGGGAGGGGGGGATAACAGGCAAACACTAAAGGTTACCATCCCCATTTCACATCAAATATCAAGGACACCAGTAATTACCGCATACAGCTGAGAGGTTCCGACACCAGCGTAGGGTATCTCTTCTATCTGACCTTGTGGCAGCCTGGACTGAAACGCTAGGAGCTCATACTGAAAGGGTGACTACAGAAAGAAAGAGAGAAAAAAACACTTGAAAATGACACTCACTAATTGCAATGCTCCCAAAGTGCAGTGTACCCTAATTGCATGTCAGGATGTGTCCAGTTTTTCCGTCTCTCTGGCGTGGGGTTGCAAGGAAATAGATTTCTCCCCGGATTTGATCCCATCGCCTCGACGCAAACACAGCCTGCTCTCCTCACCTTTTTGTCAATGTCACAGAGCATAATGCAAGTTTAAGACCTCACCAGGCATCTCAATTGGGTTAAATTTATGTTGAAAGTTAGCTGAAAACACACATGAAGGAGCAAGGAGGATTAAAAGAAAAAAAGAAAACTGGAGGGAAACACAGAAGCGCTTATTAACATCCCTGTGTTACTCAGTGTTGCGTGTGGCCGAGGCTGCAGAATGAAGCGATGGTGTGAGTGTGTGAATTTCTGCCTGTCGGCTTTGTGGGTGGGCACAGGGCCGGGGCTGCATGTGCTGGCTGGGCTAATACGGAGTCAACCGGGAGAATTTGATCCCTGGTTTGGAAGGCCAGGCGCATTGTTAAATTCCCGGATTAGGCGGCTGTAAAGGGAGGGAATGTTAACTGTGCTGGTCAGCAGGCTGGGCCGGGGATCAGCGTGCTTATTGAGGCTGCTCTGAGCGGCTGTCGCCCGCTGATAGCGTGAGATGACATGACGCCCAGCTGCGTCGCTCCCCACTGACCCACATATCACACCTACGTACAGAAAGTCCCAAATAACTGTGCTAAAATCTGCCGTGGCTGTTAATTAATTCTCACAATAGGTCAGGCGGCTGCAGGCTCGTGTCGGACATGCTTTGACTGCATTAGCTGAGAATAGGGAGGCTGTGTTCCACAAAATAAAGAAATGCTCCTGTGTGACACCTCCATGATATCAAACCAGATAAAGAGCACACTCTATGAATAAATGTTTCTGGAATATGTTTACAGCCAAAGCAGCTGAGCTCCAAATAAGAATTCCAGTAATATGGCACACCTGCGCTAACAATAGCCACGATGCAAAACTGTGGCGTGTATGCGAGCGTGCGTGTCATACAATAGCAGCGAGGAGTGGGAAGTCTCCAACCGAGAATGATCAATTAGGAACTCGCTCAGGTACCCTACATGCTGTCATGGCTTATTTGGGTTGTTGTTGCCACCGCTGTTGTTTATTGAGCCCCAGCCATTAAGGTTTGCTGGGGAAGAGGTGGTGATGTGCGCCTGTGCTCCCCCCACCCTCCTTGTTTTTCCCCCTGGGGAAGGCAGCCGTGTCTCCAGTCATTACAGGCTGTGTGTTTGAGGTGAGTGGGCTGCTGTGTGTCTACACTCGGCTCTTCAGTCATTCGAAAGCCACCCGCTCCCCCCCGCCTGCCTGCCTGCCTGCCTGCCTGCCTGCCTGCTCGCTCAGTCTCTGTTGCAGTGGGGAGGCAGTGGCTCGTGTCATTGCTCTCTGGGGCATTGCCCCGGCCCTGTTTGTCTGTCTGTTTACCTGTCTGCTTTAGTCTGCCAGCTTGTCTGTCCGTCTTTTTGTGTCACCTTGCCGCCTCATGGTGTCTGTCCTGTTGCAGGGCTTCAGAGTGCCACTGGTTTGGGGCTCATGGCAGAGACAAGTTCACACATTCTTCATTATTAGCGTCAACATGTTGTGCTGGGTCCTACTCGGTGCTTGTTAGGGCTATGGCAAAGGTGCCTGTGTGGTGCCTATTAAAATAGGCTTCATTTTGCTTTAGAGAACGGCACATCGTGCCCCACAGGAGGGTTCATGGTGTTTTTGTTTGACTGTTATCATCATTAACAGTCAGTGTTGGAAAGTAACAAGTACATTGACTGCGCATATTGCAGTGAAGTAAAATTCTGAGATGCTTGAGTATTTTAATTTTGTACTGCTCTATACCTGCATTCCACTATACAATACCTTCAGGATTTCGCACTTTTTTTTTTTAATCTTGCAGCCTAAAATGTCTGATTTTACAACAGCTTTTCTTTTAGGAAAAAAAAATGCAATCCATCTTGTAATGTTTTTTGGCATTTTTATAATGAAATTGCAGAAGAAAGTGAAAATTGCAAAAACAAACCAAAAAATGTGTGAAATTCAATAAAAATCTAAAGGCAATGGGGCGCCCAGTAGCTCAGCTGGTAGTTTGGTTGTTGCAGTTGCAATATCCTGTAGGGGCTGACTATATTTTTGAGGGAAGTGTATATTTACACCATTTTCGGCAGCTATATCTGCTTTGCGGTTTAGATTTTAAAAACCTATAATGAGCATATAAATATTATGTATAGTAATGCAATTAGTTAAATCCAGTGTCATCCAGGAGTCAACTGGGTAACTTTTGCATGAACAGTCTCAAGCACGGATGAATAGCGCAGCTGGCCATGCATGTGGATTTAAATTCTGCTCAATTGAACGCTCAAGCGGACTTCAAATGCACAAGAATGCCTAGGCACATATTCGTATGAAGAAGTGTTTTTAAATCATAAGATTTTAGCTAAAATGCATGTTTCAGATGCACTGAGTACGACAGGATGAATGACATGAATTAGTGGCCAACTTGCGTGAGTTCCAATTCATCAAGAATTTTGACCATTTTTGATTTCTTCATCCTCTGTGAAGGCATGTGAGAAAAACGTTTTCTTCCTATATTAAATGTATCACAGGGTGAGCAACTGATTTGTTTTTCGGTGGTCTAACATTTTGACTTTTGGGGTGGTAGCAGTAGTAACAGACAAAGAAGAAGTATCATTAAAGCTTAAAGCATTCCTTGTTTTATAGGAGGTGTTTTTTTTCATTATCTGGTCATTTTACACATTTAGCAGCACGTTGTGTTATTAGTCGCAGTATCAGTGGTAGTAATAGTGTCAGTATTACAGCTAACTCATTACCTGCCTGGCCTGCCTTTAAAGAGAACCTCAATCATTACTACCTGCAGGTTTAGTGAGAAACCAGTCAGGCTTCACTCTGCATCAGCCCATATTTGACGAGTAATTAGGGCCATTAGTATGTACAGTTTGTACTTGCTATATTTGTTTATGTCAGTCTTACTCCCTGGAGCCCGTAGCGCTGTGATGGTATAATTCACCACTCAGCCTGTTTCCCGGAAACTGCTGCTCGGAACAACAAGTTTCATTGGAAAGCAGTCATGAGATATGAATGAGTCATTCTCAGCTGGGCAAAGGTATCTGCTGCAGGGAGGGAGGGAGGAGAGTGAGACAGAGAATCTCTAACAGTGATGATTATCATCTGATTACTGCAGCAACCAGATGATGATGTACAAACAGGAACACATGTTGTTTTATAGCAACCTTAATGATTATTTATTGAACCTGTGTTGGCTGTGATACTGTTCACTTGAATAGGAACTGAAACCTAAACTGTGAGCATCACCTGAGATCAAAGTGCTCGCTCAAGTGTTCACTCTCAGAGGATATCCTTTATGGAGGCTTGGGAAATGGACTTACAGGGTTTAAATGAAAAGGGGCTTACATGGTAACGATTATGCTAAAGAAAACACACAATGGAGCGGAACAAAAGCAAAGGCATAATGGGTTATGGAGGGAAACACAGGGTTTCGGGATAGGATTTCCTTTTGATAGGGAAAGAAAACACGTAAAGTTTGAGGACGGAGGGCGGGCGTTGGAGGGGAGGAACTTGTGAGAGGAAATGCCAATGACACACAGATCAAATAAATGACATAACTGTTCAAAGTTCAACAGCGTTCACAGGCAAGTGAGGTCATAGTGGGTAGGATTTGTTACTTTGGCAACAGCAGACTGTTAGCCGGCCCACTATCTGTGTCCTAATGTACAGACAGGCGCTGAGTCAACAAAGCCCGTGTTTGGAGTCAACCTTTAAAAGTCACGACCTTAGCAAAAGGTGCTGTGGAGTTGATGTGTTTCCTATACTGCACAGATACCTAAAGTTCACACTCACCATATTAGCCGCTGTTGATCAGCTCTCCTGACAAAAACACGATTATAATAAAGTAGCGCCACACGATAAAGATTTTCCAAAGTTCATTCTTTACAGTGCCATAAAATTTGCTCTGATGAATCTTACCTTGCATGTTTTACTAGCCCAATTGCCAGAATAAAATATTGGCATTGATTGTTTCTGCCATAGACTATCAAATAATGGAAGTAGCTATCGTGACGGTACTCCATGTGTCATTGGACTCCTGTTTGTAAGCCTCGAGCTTTTTTGGAGCCAAAAGTGATCTAATTTGCATGAAAAGGTTGGAGCTATGGGGGAGTGAGGGTTGGCTCTTACTCATAAACCGTGGTGTTGCCTCACAGACAGCCTGTCACTCAAAGGAAACATGTTATTATGTGTAACTTTAAGCCTTATTAAAATGTAAACTGGTGAGTTATCTTGGAGTTACCTGCCTGTATGGTTGTCATGAATCTTAAAGTTAGCTATAGAAACCAAAACCTGTTTTTTGTACCGGGCTGTAAACTTGTTTATTTCTGCTGTAAAGTTGGAAATTTTAACACGGGGGTTTATGGGGATTGACTACAGACTGTATAAAATAATAGACATAGCTATTGTGACATTAACCATTGGTTTGTAGACTCCTGTTTTGCAGCTTCAAGTTTGGCATTTTATCCATTACTATGTTGTTTTTTGTGGCCAGAGCTAGTCATATTGGGACGAGAGGTTAGAGCTGTGGAGGAGCGAGGGTTGAATCTGAATCATAGACTGTGGTGACGCCTCACAGACAGCTTGTCTCTCAAAGCAAACACATTATTATGTGTTACTTTATTCCTTATTGAAATGTAAACAGATGAGTTATATGAAAAAATCACCTCCAAGTTGTCATAAATGTTGGAATTAGCTATGGAGGCCCAATCCATTTGTTTAACTAAGCTGTAAAACTGTTTATTTCTGCTGTAAAGTTGAGCATTTTGACATTGGGATCTATGGGCATTGGCTCACTTTTGGAGCCAGCCTCTGATGGCCATTAGAGGATCTGCAGCTATGGGCAATTGTATGCTTCCCATGGAAGCTATGGGGTATTACTAGTGCTAGAAATATAGAGATAGTGTCCACTCAGGTGCTCTTTAGGTGCACTCTTTCCAGCCTCCTTGGCGCCTCCTCCTACATTGGGCTGAAAATAATTTTTGGGTACACTTGAATGGATGGCGGGTGAACATTTTTATATGGAGAGCATTTGTTTGTAGTCTTTTATTAAAAATCTTTTCAATAATTACAGAATTGTAGACTAATTCTCAACTATATCTTTCTAAATATATTTTGTGCCGACTGTGGTCACCTCAGTGAAACAAATCAATCATCCCCATGTTCTATGGTGGTGTACCAGCAATTGAGCCTTTCAGAAAATGCAAACCAGATTTTACTGCGCATTTGTTGTACCCCAAGTTATGATACAATGTGACGGCATGACTTTTCCTCTTTTTAACCTTCATGGTTATGCATGGTTTCAACAAACCATCGATGTGTTACATTTGTATATTTCACAAAAATCATCAACAATTCAAAAGTGGTGTAGTTCAGATTAAATGTACATGAGCTGAATTTCTCATCAGGATGAGGAGGGGATGGTGGATGGCTGGGGGCCAAGGCGAGATGCCTGCCAAGCAGCAGTCAGCAGCAAACCACTGTTTAAGACCAACAAAATGAGTATTTTTAATGAGAGTCTGGGACAATTTCAGCTATGTTTTTAACAACCAAACTGAGAATTTACAGCCAAAAGATGATATTTTCCTAACCCTAACCAAGCATTTTTTGTGCCTAAACCTCAACCACAGTGTTGTCATAACATAAAGTTAAAACATATCCACTACAAATGCAACATATCCGTGGTTTGCAGAAATATACAATGCCAACATTTATTCTGCCGATTGAATTGGGATTCATACAAGGAAGCAGGATCTTAATGTGATGACCAAAGGTTGACTCACAGTGCTGCTGCTCAAAGTCTCCCTTTAAATGCATCTGACAGTCACTTCACTACAAACCTAACCACGTGGAAAAAAGTCCCTCTTTGTGTACCTTCAAAAACAAAAGCTCTTCTTCTTTCTTATATCTCCTTTTGTATTTCTTTTCTATCCAGCCATCAGCAAGAGCAGCAGAGGAGCTGGGTAACTTCATCCGAAACCGATCTGTGACCCAGATCTGCGGCAATCAGTGAGAGATCGGAGTTTGGATAAGAATGATAAGCAAGCAGTGGAGTCACATTGTTCACAGTTGTGTGAGGACAAAGACCCCCCGAGCAGAGACCTGCCTCCCAGGTCACTTGCTCAGAGAGCACAGTAAGGGAGGGGACTAGAATTACATCGTAAAACACAGATTTGGAGTCAGATTGGAACTAGGGACAAAAAACTTTTAACTCTTAAAGGAATTTGTGTATCCAGTGGATCAATTCAGCTCAAGGTGACAGATTGGATCCATTAGTGTTGCTATCCTTTAGGCTGTTGGGATTGTGGAAAAAATGTCATTTTAACCCTTTCAAACTTTGAGCAACATCTCTTTTCTTGAACTGGTTTCAGGCGCCATTCACAAGTAATTTTAACTTCAGCACATTGGTTTGAGTTCTCTCAAAAACATGGGGGAAAGACAAGAATTATAGATAATTATATAAAAAAAAAAAACCATAAAATAAAATTATGTATTTAAAAAAAGGTAAAAACAGCTAGGGATGAATGTCTAGAAAACTATATTCATAATAATCCTTCACAGGTATTTAAGTTTTTAAACCTTTGGACCCTGAGCAAATTGGTTTGAGCTCTTTCAGAAACATGGCGCAAAAAGTAATGAGCAACTTGGCACAAAATGTAGAAAATTATATATAAAAATAATAATAATAAAATTGTATCTAAAAATATATATTTACAAAAACAGCTTGGAGAGAATGTCCAGAAACTATTTATATTATCCCTAATAATAATTGTATTCATAATGATTGTGATTATGTATTTGAAATTGCGTTGCAGAATAATAATTATTTTTAAGTGCTTTTTTCAATTTGTTTCTTTTTTTCCCCTTTTTGTTGTTATTTTTCCCGCAATGTTCTAAAAATGCATGCCAACTAAGGCAACAATCACTTCCCGGTGACAGTAATGACAAACAGCTCATATGTTTTCCACAACACTGACTGTGAAACTATGAGTCAGTGTTACTTTTATTCATACACAAGGAATCCATCTGTGTGCTCTCCAGAACTGGGTGATACGTGATCCTGTATCAGAGTCTGAGAATACCACATTCAGACCATGAATGCGCTCATGGTCATGGTAACCTGATCATAACCCCTTGCTCCTCTCCTCTGTCTCTCCCACACCCGAAAGTGTACAATGAATACATCCCAACTCCCTAATCAGTGGGTTGGGTTTGTGTTTATACCATGGCCTTGATAAATACCACCCCCGAAACAGCCAGAGAGTGCTGGTTCCCACAGAGGATGGCAGAAAAAAATAAAATACCTCACATTCCTGCAGCCGGTATAATGGTAGTAGCCTTTAGTGCGGAGCTGGCATCACTGGAGGGGAAAACAACTTTCCAGCTCCTGAATGCACCACCCTGTGTGAAACAATGACCATTGAACTGTCCTGCACATTTTCCAGCACTTTTAAGATCTCACACTGAAATCTCTCCCTGCGTGACTGTAATGTTCAAACAAAGCGCTACTTAAAATCTCTGGCTGGCACAATGTCTTTCCGTATTTTCCGAGTCTGCGGTTGGAAGGAGTGAATGAAGCTCTGTTTGGAGGGGGGGCACACGAGGTCCCCTCTCTGTTTGTTTTTACAGAAATGCCTATTTGTTTCATCTGAGCAGAGACTCCTGAGGGCTACAAAAGTGTCTCTGCAGATAAGAGGGACTGAATCTGTTGCTATTCACTTGAGTGATAACCTCAAGGCCATATGACACAGCCTGCATGGTCACCAGTAATTTGCTGTTGTCAAAACAATACCACCATACACATGGTTACATACACTTACAGTGCATTACAGGGCTTTTCAAATGATGGACTGACATTGCCAATTTACACCTTTTGTGAAAATGTAATAGTTTTCAAGGCAGAACAAGAAAGGTTTCCATGGTAATCTTAGTCAAAAGACTGGTTTAAAATTTGCAAATTCTAAGGAATGGCCCATCTTAACTTGCCTGTACTTGGCTTAACTTGACGTTCTTACCCTAACCCCAACAAGTCCTGCTTGTCATGCCAAAACCTTACCTGTCCAATAAACAAAGGCAACAAGTACTAGTCAACCAGAGAGTAGAGCGGGTTATTTAAAGACACTATACGTGTTTAAAAACATATGAAACTATGATGCTTAGTAAGATCTACTTGCTCCAATGCATTAGGATAATGCCCTTTTTATGTCTCCTGCTTTTTCAGAATTGAAAAACACATGCTAATGTTAGCATATTAAAATGCTTAGAATGGCAGTGCTGACATGCTGATGTTTAGCATGTAGCCTAATGTTCCATCATTTCTTTCTACATTTTTTTTCTTATAGGCTTATTGAGCTATAACACCTTCTATGTTTTCTATTTTCATCTTATTTTTTGTATTTCAAAGTCTTTTATTTTGAGTTGCCTTGTTGGCCTGTTTTATGTCTCTTTTCTCTGTTTTTATGTGAGGAACTCACTGCATGAAATTCCCTTATTATATAGCATTTTTCTTGTATGAAGGGTGGTATATAAAGTTTAGTAATATTATTATCTTCATTTATCAAGTTAACGTGCTAATACAAAGCATGCTACAGCAGATGGTCAATGGCAATGCCATTAGTTCTGTATTTTGCCAACATGCTGAACAAATTAAATTTGTACCTAATGATCAATTGAAGAAAAAATAATTAGACCACCTGAAACATTAAAACTCATCTTCAGAGGAGCATGAACATGTGCACTAAATTTCATAGCAATCTTACAAATAGTTGATACATTTTACTTAAAAACATAAATGTCAACCTCATTGTAGCACTAATCACTTTAAAAGTATGAGAACAAAGTATTGTGATAGTCTGGTTTTAATTATGTTGGAGCTGTGGGTGCAAATTGCCTGCTGAGCTAACCTCAGCATATTTATATTGATGTATTCCAAAGGTCAGTGTTGATAAATATGGGATTAATATGTATGGTCCCCTAGTAATAAACAAACACAAACTAATAATGATATTCTTTATGGGTAAATTAGCTGAGGATGACCCACCAGACTTGTCCGCCCAAACGAAAGAAGATACATTTTATCGCAGGTTTTCCACTGTGTGGCGACGTGTGTGTGAAGCAATGATCAGAGAAGAGCCTCCATCATAACAGACGAGGTGGACAATATTGATTTCCACCCCAATATATCAGCAAACTGATATATCGGTCTGCTCTGAATGCAGGTGCACAAACCAATTCACAAACCTCCATCACCAAACATCACAAGAGCGTCCTGACTGATTGCTGTGTCCGATGCATGTTCAGTCAGACGCACTCAGCAAAAACACACACATGCACACGCTCACAGGGCCTACTTTTCATCCTCAAGGTCAAGAGCTGCTGGGAGGCAGAGGCTCCTCGTTGACGGCCTGATGGAGCTGACACCACATGACCCATTGTACACACATGTTGATCTGTCCCCAGACGTGGCCTGACAGCGGCACATAAGGCCAGCGTCGCACTAAACCATCAATGCATTTCAATGAGCGGATCTTGACGCTCATGTTTGTGTGTGTGTGTGTGTGTGTGTGTGGGGGCAAGAAATGTAGCGAGTGGGGGATTGTAACAAAGCTAAACACATTTGCAGGCTGGACAAGCCTCAGCCCTATGGAGTATGTAATCCAAAACCAGGCCAATGATTATCTCCCCTCCCCGCAAGCGCTGACTCAATTCTGATTTATGATTGGAATGAATATCGATTTTCCAGGAGCTCTTTTTCCCCCCTCGCTCTTCCCTTCCATTTCTCCTTTTAACAAAAGAGTGAATGATGTATGTGCATTGATTTCCAATCAATTATTTTTATTTTCATTTTATTTAAGCTTGGACAAATTTTCAGTGGCACCCGCGGAGAGCAATGCATCTCTATCAATAGTGCTGTACCTCATTACTAACTGGCCCTCTGATAGTAAGCAGGGAAATAATGAGGGGGCGGTTATTTCAGAGTCTGTCATGTCTGCTTAGACATTGTTGGGCCATAAATTTGTCTCTGCTTCATTTCTTTGGCACAGATAAAATAAATGAAGTAAATAAACACGTTAACACTTTTATTATGTACCATTGGTCCCATTAGTATGTATAAAATTATGCCTTTACTTAGCTTTACTTTAGTGAAGATCTTCCTACTCTACTTTTTTTCCTGTATATGTGTGTTGATATAGATATGGATATAGATATAGATATATAAATCACTCCCACACTTTGTACTATGAAGTTCAGTTTTGTCCACACAAGACTTTGATAACCCTGATGATTTCATCATAGTTATATTTAACATAGAGCTGCTGCTTATGTAGTTTGAAAGAAGTTGGCATTTAGGAGGCAGTGAGGGCTTAATGAGAGTTGCATAATGGGAAATGTGTTTTCAGAGGACAACCAATACAAGGAAGTTACTCTCAGCTTTCTTCTTTTTTTTTTTAACATCTGGCTCTTGTATGAACCCGATTGTTATGTAAGTGAAATAATAATGAAATAGCAAATTGCTGGAATTCCCCTGTAAGACTCCCACTGGACTTTTATGTCTGATTCATTCCCTACTGCTAATGTCTGTCCAGTCATAAATGTAATTGTTGTACCTATGAGGCATGCTATTTAAGTGAACCTATAGAAATATATAGAATCTTATCCCAGTCACTTAAAAAAATGGCATTGAGCGTTTATGCAAACCATGGGACATTTGCACATTGTTAGGCAGCGGATACATTAAAGCTGCTTTCATTGAACTACCCCCGCTGACAGGTCACTACAAAACTTGAGCATTAAAATCAGCTGGAAACCCACTGTCACTACAAAACACCCATGATTGGAGACTAACAAACCAATCGAAACATACTGACAAGTTGCTACAAAACACCATGAATTAGAGCCCACAAACCCACTGCAAATACACTAATGGGTAGCTACAAAACACCCATGATTGGAGCCTAACAAGCCAATGGAAAAACACTGGCGGGTCACAACAAAACATCCATAATTGGGGCACAAAAGTTGATAGAAACACACTGACAGGTCACTACAAAACACCCACGATTAAAGCTTAACATGGCAATAAAAAAACACTGACAAGTCTCTGCAAAACAGCTACTACAGGAGCATAAAATGTCACTGGAAACACATAGACTGATTATTACAAAATACCTGTGATTAATGCCTAAAAGTTGATGGAAACATGCTTAGGTGTTACGTCATCCACCATCCCCATATTGGTGGTTTGCAGAAATGTGTGATGCCAACAGGGCTGATTAACCTCATCTAGAGTCAAAGTATGTTTAAAGTGAGTGAATTTTTTTTTAATTAATCACTTAATCTTTGGCATGTAAAGTACCAGAAAAGAGTGAAAATTTTTAATTATTTTACTGGGCCCAAGGTGATGTCTACAAATTGCTAGTTATGTCTGACCAACAGCCCAAAGCTCAAATATATTCAATTTACTATCATATAAAGGACAAATAATAGCAACAAAACCTGTCAAATGTTAGGCATTTAAGCCTATAAATTGATTTCAGTGATTCATTGGTTTTCAAAAATAGACATTTAATTTTGTGAGAATCAGTTTAGTCCACTAATCATTTCAGTGTTAGTTCCTGCATAATGTCCATAGGGGATAATGAACACAACACTAGGGAACAGCCATAGTCTGTAGTCTATTCCCTCTACACATTATGGAAAACCACACAAGAGTGGGTCTCCAGTGCACCCAGGTTGCCCAGAAAAACCCCTTAGAACAACTCACTAATTGAGTTGACAGTGATGCATTAAAATGGGTCATCCTGGAATTGCTCTTTCCTGTGGCTACTGGCTGGGCTGGGATTACATAACGATGATAAAGCTGCGGACCTGGCCTTCCAAGATAAAAGCTGCCATGCAGGACCCCGTGCATTCTCTAAATGCTTCATCTAAGAGGCCTTCTGAAGGAAGTGATTACTGCAGAGCTGCCCACTAATGCTCCAGCGGGACCCGACGGTGTACTCTGTTATTCATCAAACGCAGACAGTGTAAGCCTTGGCAACTTTGGAAATGCATGAATAATGAGTGGGTATGTTATTGTGCAATGATAAGCCGTGCATTCTGTTACGTTTCATGCTGTGACAAAAGAAGTTTTAGCAGCTCTTTGGAGATGGACATGGGCTCTGAGTTTTTTACTCTTCAAAGTGTTCGCTCAGTCCTGGTGGGACATAATGAATAGCCCCATTAGTGACATAAAAGCAAAGCGGAATTCCTTTGCAGGGCTACTGAGGCCAGCCCGAGGCTCCACAAGGCATCCCATCGCCATATGACTGAATCAGATGCTATGGGTGACAAATATGGCCTCACAGCTGAGAGCAGCACAAAGGACACTCAGTTGTCTAGTCGAGCCGGCAGCAGAAAATACTGCCACTCGGAAGACAATGTGGCCCCTGTGTAGAAATGTTGTTTATCTCATGAGGCGATGGCGTGGGGGGTTGTAGCGCGACTTGATGCTGTGAACTTAGGGGATAGCTACAGGAAGAGATGCCTCCGTGGCACGTGAGCACTTCTGCAAAGCGGAAATGATAAGAATAAGGCGGGATGATGTAATGCCATTGCCAAATATGTGGTGGAATGTTACTGGAATGAAGAGTCATACATGAGTGAATACAGATGGGTTTCACCAGACAAGAGTGGAATTATGGAAGTTTTAAAGTAACTATAGTGTAAATGCTTCTGTTTTTACTTTGATGAATGTCAAAGTATGTTAATAGCAGTTAATTTAAGTTAATAGTTGAGTAAATATATGATTTTAATTTTCTTATACAGTGGCTTCACACTTCTGGGTCCAGAGCTCACCTATGGGACAAAGAAAAAAGACATTCTGTTACAAAAACATGTTTATTTCTTACCTTTTTTCTGTTGTTGTGAAACAGTGGATGCTCTCACCTCTTTGCTCTCTAAAAATACAAACTAAATTTGGCATATTGGTTAAGTCCAACTGATGGAGAGGCTGTGGTGAAAGGAATGTAAAACACCCAACAAAACAGCGTAATTGTAATCAGCTAACCATATGAAAATATAAAAACACTTGAACTAACTCAAGAAATAGACTTGTATCGTTATATCATCAACAGAGTTGCAGCTTTAAAACAAATTACAAGAAACTGGTTAAAATCCACTTTGCCAGGATGGGAAAAGAATACATTTTAGGAATTCAAATGATGAGTAGTTTAATAGTAATAGTTTGTTTACAAGGTGCACACTAATAATATAGAAAAGTATGTCATTAGGGTGAAGCCTTGAGAAAAAGTAAAAATAATGGATGCCACACGGATTGACTGAATGATTATATGCTATGTCTTTTTATTTTTAAAGCTAAAACACATCAATATTGCAGGAATGCAGAAATAAGCAGTGTAAATAATCAGAAATGTGTGATCTTGTGCTACCAAGTATAAAAAGGAACCTATAAAAATAGCTCAAATGAATCCATCTGAGAAGGAAAAAGGGTATTAGTTGTTCTGCTTCCAGCTCATGTGGACACTAATGTGGAATCACAAGCAGATTTCACTTTTTGAAAAACTAAAGTTAGGGACTGTTTGTTATTTATGGGAGGGGAAGGGGTGGTACAAAATGGGAAGGCCCTCAGATAGTTTTTTAGTCACTGGGGAAGGAGTTGTTTTTTGGTTTGGTTTAGGGACCGGACATTCAACTTAAAATGGTCATAGTTGTACTTATGTGAAATACCGTCACAACCCCAAAACCTGCAAGTGGGTTTAAAGGGCATGTTTTCCAAAATTGCACCGTTTATTATGGCAATTTTCTTTTACATATGTAAGGGATAATGCCGTACATAGTGTCCATAATCTATTTTTAATGGCCAAAATGGAGGCATGAGCCGTCCGACGTGCAGTGAACACCCTGCAGCCAATCAGAGTTGAGTATTCATCCAGATCAGTATAAGGTTATTCTGTGATGGAGGGTCACACATTTTACCCCAGTCACTCAAGTCATGCTCAAGAAAAAAATATTTGTGGCTCTGGAGGGGGTCATGATCTAAAAAAGCATCAACTAAGTCACAACTTAGCCACCCCATTACTCAGATAAATAAAGTACAGTCCCTAAGGAGCCACTTTCCTGACGCGTTGGGTGAAACTGCTGCTAAAAGGCACACTCAGGTCTAAAATGTTTTTTGGAAATAACTGAGTATGTCTTCCGTGTATCTTAACTAAACTGGGGTAAAACAAATTCTTTAACTTTGGGGAACCACTCTGAATATTAATTCAGCTACACGCTCTTTTAAGTGCAAATTAGATGAAGGGAGAAAAAAAAAGCTTTTTTAACTAATGGCATACTGCACTTGTGGAACCTCCGCTTTAGGACAGTGTTAACTCTGATCTTGTACTTTTTCGGCGATAAAGCAGAAGTCTCCGGTCTATATTAATTCAGTCAGAGAGGAGAAGTGAGGACAAATGTTTCCTCTAAACTCATACGTGTGCTGCTGATAACACAATAATGTCCTGCTGCCATCCATTAGTCACTGTGTCCCAAGATGTGGTGGCTGATGTCAACACATGCACTTGAACACAGTCACAGCCTCAGTGAACTCATCTGCTTAACCCTTTGAAAGCAGTACAAGGAAATGATGTCGCTCCAGGTTTGAGACTCCTTTCTCAAGTGTTTAAACCTTTGAACCCTGAGTAAATTGGTGCGATTTCTTTCAAAAACGTGGGAAAAAGTCAATGAGCACTTTATCATAATTATACTACATTTTTAAAATTTTGATACAAAGTAATTATGATTTTAAAGCACTTTTTTTGTTTTTTTGTTTTTAATTTTTTCTATTATTAATTTATTTATTTATTTATTTATTTATTTTAGAAATATCCAGGTAATTTTCTTGTACTTTTTAAGTAATTCTTGCTAATTTGGGGGTCATTTTTCTTTCGGTACTCATTGACTTCTTCCCATGGTTCTAGAAGAAATCATGCCAATTTGCTCAGGTTTCAAGGGGTTAAATATTATATTTTCAAGTACTCTTTCCAGGTCTTTTTTAGAACATATTTATTATTTTCTTTACACATTTTCAGGTAATTTTCTTATTTTTTTTCCACAAATTTCTTGCTGATTTCAAGCACTTTTTCCAGGTCTTTCTTTCTTTCTTTTTTTTACTTTTTAAATGTATTTTTATTTACTCCTTTGACAAATTTCTTGCCATTTTTAGGGTCATGTCTTTTGTTTCTCATTGCCTTCTTCCCATGTTTTTGAGACAAATGAGGCCAATTAATTTTAGGCACTTTTTCTGGGTCTTTTTTTTTATTTTAATTTATTTTCCAAATGTTATGTATTTTCTGTACTTTTTACAAAGTTCTTGCAAATTTGGGGGTGATCTCTTCATTCCTTGCTTGTTGCCTTCTTCCCATAGTTTTGACAGAAGTCAAGCCAATTTGCTGTTTGCTGTTTTTGAAGGGTGAAACAGCGTGTTGCCAAGTGAGACTTGTGACAAAGTTACACACACACACACACACACAAACACAGAGAAAGAGAGAGAGAGAGAGAGAGACTGAGATGTTTTCCACTGAAGATGACTAAAACTGTTTCGGCTCACATGCGCTGTCTGTGGCGAAACACGTCGCCGACAGAAAAGACTACACTCTCAGAGTACATCACCCGCTTATATATAGGTCTATAAATAACCAGCCAATCAGCGACGAGACACTGCGAGTTAAACGCGCCAATTAAAACCGAGAAAGAACCAAATTAAGTCAGAAGTCGGCCGCCATTGGCCGCCTGTGATATCATTTGCAATCCCTTACGCTGCTCGCCGCTGATTGGCTGACGCCCCGCAGGCGTAATCCTGCCGTGAAGGGGGAGGGGGGTGGGGGCGGGCATCGAGGTTTGAATAGGGAAGTTTGCAGAGCGCAGTTGTTCCCCATCCAGTCCGGTGCAGTGTTTGCAAACACCTTGAACGCGAGCGAGAGAAGAAGGAGGGGGACTGACTGACTGACGGACGGAGCGCTCGGCTCGGCTCTGCTGCTCCCGCTGCTGAAAACAAGAGCTTTGGGGACCACTCTTATTCCTTTCCCACTGGGTGTTTTTCTACCTAACAGACACATTCAACAGCAGCTATTTTTATTTTTAAGACAACCTCTTTGGGGAAAAAAAATGGATGTTCTACCCATGTGCAGCATCTTTCAAGAACTTCAAATAGTTCACGACACGGGCTATTTCTCAGCCTTACCGTCACTGGAGGAGTACTGGCAGCAGGTGAATATATCTAACAACTCTGTTTTTTTTTTATTTTTTATTTTTTGCTTAGCTTGTGTGGCTTAATTTGCTTTCATAGATCACACGCGAGAAGTTAAAAAAAAAAATCCCGTGAGAGCGGTTGTAAACACCCAGTGATTAGACGGCGCCCGTGCATCCATTCACCTGATTCCGTGATCAGTTTCCGTTATGAAGTTTCTGGCAGGCTGAAGTGGATCAGTGTGTCAGTCTGACAGCTGGAGTCGAGGCTCTGCTGCGCCAAGATGAATGGGGACAGAGTAACTCAAGCAAGCAGCAGCGTGCGTTGCTGCTCTGCTATATTTTGACTTCTTCTTCTTTCAGCGGGTGCTTTCCGAGCTGGTTTCACTCAAGAGTAGAGTTTGAAATCAGTCAGCTTTTGATTCAGAAATCAAGATCAGCTCCGTAGATCATCAGTCAATCTTTTCTTTTTTAATATGAACAGTCATTTATTGGCACAAAATGTCATAGTGATTTGAGCAACATTCTCACCCAACATTTATCGCCTTTCTAACACCCATTTGCATCCCCCTTGCATTTGAATGGGCTCCACAACATGACACTATCAAATGTCAGCCATGGCCAACTCTTGCTCGCATGAGTAGGCACTAGCACAGCTGGAAAATGTTGTGTAAGGCTCCAGGAGCCTGGAGGAAATCTTTTTTTTTTCTCTTGCGCCTTGCCTTGTTAGATCTGCTGTCTGTCTCTGAGCACCTCCTAATGTAGGGTCCCTGCTTTTCAACTCCTGAAGTCCAAAAAATAAAAGAAGGAGCTATGTTCTGAGCTGGACAGTGAGGAAGGATGTGATTGCATGAGGAAAAGCAGCTGAATGGCTCATGGTGGAGGAGGTGGTGGTGGTGGTGGTGGTGGTGGTGGAGGGGGGAGTTGAGCGGCTTCCTTAAAAGGAGTCTAGTTTTGTTCAGTGAGTCATTGGAGTGCTGAAATGACAATGCATGTTTAGTGTTGGGCCGCGCTCAGGTGTAAGAGAGTTTGAGTTCAAAGGGGTGACAGCTCAGGCCTGCAGAAATCACATGGAGCTGAAAAGGCTGCTGCATGTGGTGATGTTTAAGATCAGGCTTGATGAAGTGAGGGAGGCTGATTTTTAGCCCTTAATTTGGGGTTATGAAATGCAAAGTTTGTATATTTTAACTTTCATTATCAATACATCTGCTGCATATTTTCTTTATTGAGCATTTAAAGTCCAAGATGATGTGCTTAACTTGCTTGTTTTATCTGTCCAGTCATTGTATGATTCATATCAGCAGCAGATCCTTGTATTCCTTTGTACTTGTTTTTGCATAAGAAATGATTAAATTTCTATCAATTGATCAATCTTTTCAGCTGTACAGGGTTCCAAAAGTCATGGAAAACCTGGAAAGTCATGGAATTTGTTAGTCATTGAAAGTTTTGGAAAAGTCATGGACTAATGATTTTTGTAACAATCTTCTGTGGATAACCTTCCACGTAATTCAACATAACAGCAAATACATTTTCTGTAGCTGTCATTGTAATGTAGCTTTAACCCGCGTCAGTGTATGACAACGTTTTATTTACCGTAGCGTACGTTTTGTCACTATCTCCCAGGGTTCCTCTCTCCTATTCTGTATGTAAGCTAGCTGGAATTCTGTTTGTTTCTTGAGTTTGAATCTGATATAAATGATAAAAAATATGGGTCCTTGAAAAGTCATGGAAAAGTTTGGAAATTTCGTCCATGATAATGTGTGGGAACCCTGGCTGTAATGCTCCAATCTGATCATTACGAGCATGAGCCTTAAATGCACAATAAAGATAAGTGCGGCAATAGCTACAATTTCCTGGTTAATGCTTCCTGCTGCAAGCACTTAACAAATATTGCACCACACAAGGCATTTTGGGGTATGCACACATGCATGATTTAAAAGGAATTCCCACACAGAAGCATTTTGCTGCTGTGAATGAACCTCCTCTCTTCCTCTGACTCATGTATCCTCACTGTATCTTCTCCTTTGCTGCAGACATGCTTGGAGTTGGAGCGCTATCTACAGAGCGAGCCTTACGTCTCCACATCCGACCTCAAGTTCGATGGCCAGGAGGACCTCTGGAGCAAGTTGATCTTGGCCTGCGGGGACAAGGCCAAGGCCGAGTCTGACCCAAAATTGCCCCCGGCCCACGAGGAGGACAATCAGGACAGCCAAATCTTGGACACCAACAGTGTGAATTCTGATGCCAGCAGCGAAGCTTCAGACAGTTCTGAGGAGCTCTCGCCCACGCACAGCTTTACCTCCAACCCTCTGGGCTCTGTCTTGGTTGGCTCTGGACCTTTTAGCCCCTCTGTCATAAGCACTCCCCCATCCTCTCCGGAAGCCAACGTGACAAACGGCTGGGTCGCGGCGCACGCCGGGTTGCACTTGCCGGTTAAAATCAGGAGCGGTGGGGTGGCAAAGACTACAGAAAAGACGGGACTCATCTGCGGGGACGCGTCTCCGGACGGCAGGAGGCGAGTACATAGGTGTCACTTCAACGGGTGTCGCAAGGTTTACACGAAGAGCTCCCACTTAAAGGCACACCAGCGCACTCATACAGGTGAGTTTGAAGCGCCTTGAAGAGCCGGGGTTATTATCATGACCATGTGTGATGTATGTAAACACAGAGGAAGAACATGAGGGTCTCTGCTGCTCATTCATACAGTTACAAAAAAAACTCCCTTTTTATTGAGTGAATGGCAGAAGTGCTTTTAATTCAGTCTTCCACCTTAATGGCATTGTCCATCCATTGTGTAATGTAATTAAAGGTCCACATTGCATGATGTCCTCAGCTGCAGCGCTGTGAGTATTAGCTCTGCATGGCTGGATACCTAAACTGTGACCTAATCTATCTGGAATGTGACTGACTGAGCCAGTGAGTGAGCGAGCGAGCGACAGAGAGAGAGAGAGAGAGCAGGGGGGAGGGGTTGCACATGGGAGATAAAAGGACTTGAAAACAGATTGAGTTTCACCATGGGAAAGGGGTGAATGGGCGGGGAGCTAGGGGGCACGGAGTTGGAGGGGCTCTGAATGGTCATTTGAGCGCTTCTTATTTTTGATTAGTGGCGTGAAATTGCACGCCTTTTTTTTTTTTCATTTTCTATATTTCACATTTTCGGCTGCACAGTGTCTCTCCTAGCATGTTGCATGGAAAAACACAGCTAGTAATCCAACAGGTTTGGCGGAATTTGGGTCTCTGGTGACTTGTCAGCATATACATGTCATCTGGTCTGGCCCCCGGGCTGATTGATCTGAAAGCATTTGAATAACAAAAGCTGCAGAGGCGGCCAATCACAACCTGAGCAGGAGAATATTCCTTTTGTGTTTTTGTGCTAATCATCTCCTTGTTTCTTCTGCAGGTGAGAAACCTTACAGGTGTTCATGGGAGGGCTGCGAGTGGCGTTTTGCACGAAGCGACGAGTTGACCAGACACTTCAGGAAGCACACTGGGGCAAAGCCATTTAAATGCAGTCACTGTGACAGGTGAGCCACGTCACTGATCTGCAAATAACGTCGCCTCGGTCCCTTTCACACAGAGCTGAAACGTGCGGTTTTTGTTGATGTGATCTGCTTTCCCTGCATCATGAAGATAACCCGTGCATGTCTTTAACATTGAAAGCCCTGATGCATGTCATTCAGAACATTAAAACTAAACTGATAAGTCATCCAAAATAAGCTTATTGCCAATATAATGCATTTGTATTAGGGCTAGACGATATAGAGAAACAAATATCCCAATTTTTTTTTAACCTGAATATTGCTAGGATATTGTAGAGTTAACTATTGGTGCTTTCACAAAATATTTACACAATGAGATTTTAAATCAATAATCATCAGTCATGTGGACATAATGACGAGAGGGAAAGGCAAATATTAGAACAGCTTGAAAGGCTCTGGTAAATTCAAAAACATTACATCATCTCAGTGTAATGTAGCCTTGAAAACTAATTACGTTATCCAAAATCTGCGATGATATCTGGTCTCTTATCACAGTATTGATGAGATATCTATAAATTGCCCAGTTGTAACGCCAGTAGAACAGCTATAATATCTTTTTATTATTACACAGCCTTTAAAACCAGAAAAAGACAACATTTATGATATGACAAAACCGTATGACAAGTCTCATGTCACAATATTAATAAAATAGCAATATATTTCCCGGCTGTAGGGCAAAAAGAACAGTTAAAATAGTCTGATAATTTTAGAGAATTACATAATATTACTGTAATGCAGCCCTTAAAACCAGAAAAAGACAACATTTATGATAATGCAAAACACGAAATCTAAGCTGATGTAAAGTCTCATATCAGGAAATCAATAAAATACCGATATATATCCCAGCCATAGTGCAATAAGACTAGCGAGAACAGTCTGGTAAGTTTATAAAATTACATTTTCTGTAATGCAGCTTTTAAAAACTAGGAAAAGACAACACTTAGAATATTACGGTATCCCTATCTGAGATGATATCTGGTCTCATATCATTATATTGATGTAATGTTGACATATTGCCAAGCTCCAGTGCATAAGTCAGCCGACAAGTAACAAGAAATTGCAATAAGGAAGGGTCAAGCCAGGTTTGAGGTCATTTCAAATTGTGTGTCCACCACACACCGAAGAGCACCGACAGATTCGCCCAAATATTGAGATCAGTATCGGCCTTCAAAGTCAGATATCAGTCAGTTATACTAAAGCTGAGTGAGGAGGTCATTCGGAGTTAATCAGCCTCTCCTCAGCAGGAATCACTCTCAAATTCTTCTCATCTTCTGAGGCATTAATATTTACAATCACTGTAGCTCTGAGCTTCCTTCCAAACTTATTTCATTCATTCATTCACTTCCTAAAACGTGTCTCATTTCCCAGCAGTCCATTTCTGCATTGTTACTGACTTCCTCCTCCCCTCCCCTCTGTCCCCAGATGTTTCTCCAGGTCTGACCATCTGGCTCTTCACATGAAGAGACACATCTAGAGCAGGGCAAGCTCCAACCAAGCAACGCAGCGAAGGGGGAGAGTTTCAAAAGAGGAGGAAAAAAAAAAAGAAAAACAAATGCCGTCTCCCGACCAGTCTCTCGGTTGAACTGTCCCAGAGCAGAGTCGTGGGAGTGTGTTCCAGCCAAAGCATGCCGTTTTGCACCATACTGAAACCCAGTGCCTCCGGGACCTCTCTTTGGAGAAAGGCGCTCTGAAGGTTGTCTGTTGCAACAAGAGGACAAAATCATGGATGGGGAAGAAAATCGTTTTTTTCTGATTGAGAAGGACTTACAACACACACAAAAAAAAGAAAAAAAAAGATAAAAGACACAAACAAAAAGAGTGAATGATTTGTATGTGTGGTGCATGATGTTTTGGGGGACATCTCCCGGACAGCAGATACACTGGTACTTTACAAAACTGTCTGAGGTAAGCATGTGTGCACTGTGAATGTCTGAGATTGGCTAACCGGTCCCCTGGGAAGAGAGAGGAGTTTTTTTTGGGAGATGGATTGATGGATGGTGCGGGGCTGGTACCAATGTTGCTGTGGACTGAATGGGTTTCTGGGGGGAAACATTCCATTAGTGTTTCCCCGGTGGCAGCGTGAGGACGGGGCCAGGGATGGAAGTTCCTGCCTGTCTGTCTGGCACCCAGACCTGGGGGGGTCTCCGAAGCTTTTGAGGCCTTGGGTTTGACCAACAAGAGAAGGTGTCCGCCTTCTGGTCAGCGACCCAGGGACCAAAACCCCCCCCCTTTGGTCAGTGTATGACAGGAGCTTTTTTTGGTGTTTTTGGTGCAGCTACTAAATGTGCAATGTGTTATGTAGCCTGGTTTATTATTTTTTTACAAGCTACAAAGCTCATTTGTAGTCCAATTGTATAAGCTGTGTGCTTAGAGGTATAACACAACTATACTATAACTTCAGTATCATAGACAGGTGTTGCATGGTTCTAGGGTTTGTTCATTTCATGTTTCCACTGTAATCAGGACTGCAAATAGTTTCAATAAAAGTGCAGCTAAAGTGCGAACGGTTAAATGTTACAATATTGTACATAAAGCCTCGATGATTTCCTCTTTTTCTTTTTCATCCGTTTTGTTTTTCAACTGGCTGGAGACTTCACCACTGCTTACTCATTTTTCTCATTCATCCTATGCCTTGAGGAGTACTTTTGATTTTTCTACTTTCTTTTCTATCTAATAATGCACTGTTGACCTTAATGGTGCCTTATGCAAGTGGCTGGACCCTGCGGTGGTTTTGCTCCCGGGGGTGGTCACGTTTGTTGTATGGGTGATTCGACAAGCTTGATCAAGGCTCAGTTACACATTAACTCGCACCACTTTTGTGTTCAGTGTCTGTCGATTGTGTCGCTAAAATGTTAAGAGAAGCACCTTCTGTCGGTTTAATCACTGTTTTTCGTCTGTGGGCGCCAGTTTAGTTGACGCGTTTGAATAAGTTGCAACATGTAAAAAAAGAAACTGTTTAGAGCACTTAAATTCATGTATTAAAGACGTTGACTACTGTGTAGTATGTACTCAAGTCCATCACACACAGCTCTAAGGTACAAGACAACCAGACTAGGGAAACAATAATGGGTTATTGTGTGTAGTTGCTCCTTTTTTGCTGTATTCCTCCAACGCCATCACCCCCCTTCTGTCCCTCCATCCCTGCAAGTGGGACTGAAGAAAAAGCTAAAGATTTATTGTAATTAACAGGCTGCAGTCGGACAGGCCTCGCCTTGTACTGCCTCTCAGTAATGAATTGCTAAAGGCTTTGTTGGCATGGAATCTGTCACAGACTGCTGACTGTGTAGGTTGGTTATTGACCTGTCTGGGGAGCGTTGTTTTAGCCAAGCTGCAACAGTATTATGAAAACCACAGGAGCGAGCGAGGGGGCGGGGGGAGGAGGAGATAAAGATCAGGCGTCGACACATAGAAGTTGGACCAAAAAAAAAAAGAAGCCCATGACAATATCTCTTTAAAGGTGGATTTGTTTGATTTTATTAGAGGCGGAGGGGGACTCGATCACAGTAACTATATGGATCACACTTATTACAGTTTCAGGATAAAGTGATCCGTGCCACCCACTCCAGATCAGCGACCTCGCTGTAGGAATTCAATGTTGCAGCGCGGCATGCTACGACTTATAGATTTCAGATCCAAATGAGACGGGATGAGTACAAACTTGAAAGTGCTTGCTGCGATAGATTTTGGAGTGCTGGCAGTGCCTTTTGTGGGCAAGGGAGGGGAACATCCATTCTGTGAAAACACGGCAGCCAATACTGTTCAAGTGGTAATTGAGCCTTGATTAAGCCCCATGTTTGCTTGCATCTTTTATCATCATCGCTTCTCATCCCACTACCCCAACTTCTTCTGTCACATACACACACACACACACAGCTCTTTGTTCTCAACTGAATCTTTGTATAAAAAAGAAAAAAAAAACAACTTTTGTAAAATTGTTATGTTTATGCTTTATGAAATTTTTATTTGAAATTGTTTTGCAAAATTGTTATATTTCTGTATGAATGTATTTTTTATTGGAATAATAAGAAATTCTTATCTGACTTTGGCTTGCTTCCTTTGTCTCATTTGTTGATTCTCTTCAGTTATGCTTCATTATTGTGATTTTTTTTTGTTGTTGTTTTTTGGCCGTGGGAGGTTTGCAGGTTGTAGAGGATGAATGGCTGCATTTCAGCTGCACTTTGCCCTGCAGAAAAATTACAATAGGGCAGGGTGTGTGCACCAGGGGTGCATATCTAAAATTTCAAATGTGATGCTTAAAACAAGTATTAGAAACAGGAACAACTTGTGCATTACACATTATTTGTGCCTGCTGGAAGGGTAACGTTGGAATTTTTCAAGCTGAACTGTATTTTTTTGTTAAAGCGTATAATGGAGACAACAAACTCTGAAAGTGGTCCAAAACTGAGCGGAACCACTGCAGCCAGCAGCAGTGAAACTGCCAATTTATTTCCACTAAAAGTGCTTATTTTTGCCACTGACAGGATCAGATTTCTATTATAAGTGTGTGTCAACATTATAAAAAAGGATCCCTACAGAGATAGAGCTCTCTGTTAAACTAGAAACAACCCTGAAATTGCTATTGCCAAACCCACCAAAAAACAAACTCTATTCAAAGTTGACAGGAACAAAAGAAGTTGAGTCTGGTTGGTTTGCTGGTAGCTTATTTGGGGCTGTTTCTGGTTCAACATAAAAGATCTTAAACTTTAAAATAAATGTATATTTCTGCAGAATCCTTTCCATAATGTTGTCAGCAACTGAAAACAACAATTTGAGCCTGTCAGTGGCAGAAACAAACATTTTTTGTGAATGTAAATTGATGTTGTGCCACTGCCAGCTGCAGATTTTTTCTCAAAACTGGACCAAATTCTAAATTTGTTGTTCCCATTAGTCACTTAGACACAAAAACATGTAAAAATAGGGCCCAGGTAGAAAAATTCCAAAGTTACCCTTTATGTGGCTTCATCTCTTTCTGACTATAAATAGCAGCATGAAAATATATCTCTCAAATGTGAAAATTAGATCTTTGCAGAAACTGGTTGCTAAACACAGAAACCTGATGCACCTCGCTCCCAATGGCAAACTCTCTTGATTTTTTTTTTTTTTTTTTGCCCAAACACCCCCCCAGAAAACTTTCTGTAAAAATCTCACTGCAGTGCTTTCAGTTCTAAAAGCGACTGACTGCTCACTCCTTAGAGCTAGCTAGCTCTCATCAAAGCAGTATAAATAATTTATCTCCATCTCTTACAGCCCATGGCATTTAATTAGAGAGCAGCTTTTATACATTTGTTAGATAATTACTCTACTTGACACAGATAATGATACAAAACAGCAGTGGATAAACCAAAGAGCTGAGTTTAAGTCACAAACTAACAAGAAAATGTAAAAAAGCCGTCTTCCTCTGTGCTCCCCAGCTCATGGTGATGACCTAGAATGGGCAGGCAACTTATTAGCTCCTCTGATTTCTAGTAAAAGCCCTGTGGTTTATAAATGAAGCTTTGCCTGCAGTTGGTAATTAAGCTCGCTTTGGAGAACCTCCCAGCTTTGGAGTGGCAAAGAGTGTTGTTTTTGCCTCAAATGCTACAGCTCCTTGATCTCTCAAAACTGCTGCCCCACTTGATTTCTCATCTTCAAATCTACCTGTGATGCATAATGCATTGCTGAGGAGAAACACAACCAGCAAGTTCTGAGTCCAAGCACTTGACCTGCACATGGGAAAATATCCTCGAGGCTCAGATTCTTGTTTTTAACCTCTTAAAGGAGCCGGGTGTGTGTCGCGTTTCATTTCCATGCAGCTGACTCACATCCTTTCGATATAAGTGGAACATCCTCTTGTGAAGTGGACCATCATGGATAAAGTTCCTCGTAAATGTGGCACTAAGATTGCATATTTGCTTTGATGTGTCCAGACTGTAAATCCTCCATATGTTTTCCCACATTGATATTGTAACACAGCCTAAACCCCAAAGGATTATGGGAAACTATTCATCACTTTTAGATGTCACATCTAATCTTAAAGTCTCCTTATAGTAAATAAGATCTGTAGGGTTTCTTAGCAAAGGTCGATGTAATTGTTAACCGGGAAAGCAAGATGTAATTTATTCGAGTTTTTAACTAGTTACTTTTAAGATTAATGTTATACATTAAAGATAAAAAAGACATATAATAGGTCATAAAAATATTCTAAATTGTTCTAAAGAATGATTTCCCCTCTAAGCATTCGTGGTCTAGTTATTAAATAACTGTGTGGAAACCAAAGAGGTACAATTATTTTTAAAGGTTAGAAAACATTCCTAAAATGTAATACAGGTTTGTGCAGCAGAATATCATCTTTCCACTCCCAATAATTATCTCACGAGTCCCAGATTTATTTGGTGACCTTTTGTAGGGGTCCAACCCCTGTGTTGGGAATCACAGGACTAAACTATTGAAATGTAGCAGTAGTTAAAACCACTTACTGCTCAACCAGCAGTAAAATGCTATCTATGCACTGATGCCATATATAATAATATTTTAAAACAATTTATTTTTGTCCAAGTACTTTTACTCTTTAAACGATTGTCATGAAATCAAACAAAACATTTCTAACCCAACCCTCTTTTATCTGCAATAGCAATTCACTATTTAATATTTATACTCTGTATAGTAGTTTTTATTGGTAGTGGCGGAGTCCGCCATTCCTGAGACTAGTTGCTTATCTAAGCACAAGCGTTTCACAGAAAATGATGCATCCAATCAGTCTAATCTAATGCGATCTGAATCTCACTTGAGGACTTACTTACATAGTATTTCAAACTAGCTATACCTCAAGCAGCTACAACAATAAAAGACTGTTTACACTTTGAGGCGTCAGTGTTATCAATATAATACTGCCATGTTTAATAATTTATATGTCGCAGGGGCTATTTTTCTGCATGTGCACTTTTACTTTTGTATATTTTACTGCTGATACTTCTCTGTGTTTACAAATGCAGGAGACATTTACCTCACAGCTGTACACAACACTATCACTTCTGATAGTGAGAGTGATGGCAGGAAACATCAGATCCAGGGGTGTAAGTATAGACAGTGGAGATAATGTCGCTTCGCTCACAGACTTTGCAGTGTGGTGACGTCTCAGATTATTAAATCACTTTTCTTGGCTCTGGGAAAATTTTGCAAATATAAAACCACCATGGCTCAAAAAATTCAGAATAGAAAGATTAATAATTGACCTCATTTGCAGTTGAAGGTGTCCTGTCAACAACCTGTCAAGTTGTTTATTTTATGGGATAAATGCTCTCTGAGCTGCAGCAGATCTTGTTGGTGTAGTACTGCGAGTGGCCACTCCGAAAAATTTACTGCAAGGGGGAGATTTCCTGGGTGCCTAGTCAGGGCCTGTGACAAGAGTGGGCCCCGCCTGATGGATAGTGTGCCTTTGGTAGATATGGGGTTATTAAAATAAAATAAATAATAATAAAAAAAAGCCTTACAAACCACATTGGTAAAGATATTACCTTTGCAATATGTAGCTCACACCCAAATAGGTAAACCCATCTCTGTTCTGGTGTCAAAAAAAGACAGCATTAATCAAACTTTTAACAAATTGTAGGCTTCTTCTACATATATTATAACAGCTATTAATAAACTCCTGAAAACTAGGATTTTTTTCCACATACAGACGCAATCGTGATTGGTTGATGTGTGTATGTTGTTGTCCAATCATAAGTCTCTATTTGATCATGTGACAGGACAACGAGACCCCGGCAAGGTGAAGCACAAACTCTGTCAACACTGGAAAAGTTGAGCACACCTCGGCAAGCCAAGCCAAGTCAGGCCATTTAAACACAATAACGACTGCAAGAAAAAACAGGAGAGACAAGAAGAGGAGGAGAAGGATGCAAAGCTTCCCTAATTCGACTGTGTTGGATTTTTTTTTTTTTTTTTTACAAACAGTCGCCACCCCACGGCCGCCGCCGCCTCCTCAGTCATGTGTGCAAAAGGTAAGCTAACCCTAAGAGTAAGCTAGCTAACGTCGGTCTAAATAATCGTATCGTTAGGCTATAAGACAATACATGCATTTATTATGTAGGTTAAAATGTGGGCTACTAGTAAGTTAATGTCTTTATCAGGTGCATAGCTAGCCTACTATGGTAAGCTAACAAATGGACTAGTAGTTGCGGGCTGTCACTAGCATTAGCTAACCGTTATATTTACATATTTTCGGATGCAGGCCTAACCAGTCAGAGACAGAAGCCTTCAAATAGGTGAGTACACGTGTCTTTTCAAAGGGATTTGTGGTATTTGACGGGCCGCCGTGCCCCTGTTTTAAAGTTTGTTATTGTGTGGGAGTCAGGTCGCTGCTGAGCACCTGTTTTACTGTGTGTATGTAATCTTTAGGGATGCACGATAATGGATTTGTAGACGATATCCCATATGCCGATATATCAGCTCATGTGGCCAATAAAGATATCAATGTAAACACTGTATTTCCCACCTAATTCTGGTCATTGTCTAGTCTCTTCTGTAACACGTGAGCGTGAAATTAACATAATATTATACATAATTTCGTTGTGATAGCTCACCACCAGATAGAGACACAAAATACAAGGCTTTTCAGTGTATGTAATATTCATTTATTGTGTAAAATAAGAAAAATACTTCAATTTAGGGTTGATGATGTTGGCATTATCGTGCATCCCTAGTTGTTTTGGATTATTTTTGAGTCAGGTTGCCGCCGAGCACCTGTTGCATTGTGTGTGTGTGTACTTTTATGGGTAAACTGTGTATGTGCCACTGTAGAGGGCCAGTTTTCAGGACATGGTGTTTTGAGAAGTATTGCAGCTCTCCTTTCTCTAATGTATTTGCGAAGGCTACTGATTTACTGTAATCAGCTTCTCTGCTGTCAGGTGATTGTTGTCACACTGCAGAACATTAACTGTCACAGCACTATCAATGGCTCTGATAACTTCCCCAAATTCAAATAGATTTATTTGCATGAATGGAAATATCATTGCCAAAGCAGTTTGCAAAACAAAACAAAACAAAAAAATCATTGTACATATATTACATACATTCATTCATTTCACATTATATAAAATTTACCGGTCCATCTATCCCTCTCTATTTATGTATGTAACTTACATTCATTCATCCATTCATATATAACTTATATATACATTTAATATTAGTAATAAAGTAAGAGAAATAAATGAAAAAGCAGTGTGAGCTGTGAGGAGATGAAGTCCAGTTGTTATGTGTTGTTTTGTTGGTTGTTTCTTAGGCTGTGACATGGAGTGACATATCCTGCTGCTTCTATGGTGCTGACACTATTTTGTCCAAGTAGATGTTGCATTTTAATCTGGTCAGAGACTGTTATAAAATCTTTGTCTTCTGTACCTTGCAAAAACAATAGTTGAGGTAACACATTGCGACTGTAAAATCCAACATGTGGTTGGTACTTAATATATACGCCTAATTTTGTGTGCATGTCTAAGTGTGTGCGTATGTGTGTGGATGTGTGCTTCGTAACTGAGGAGCCCAAGGGCTAGTCATATTAGCCAGCACTGGGGCCTGTTGTTAGTAACTTAGGCCATTGATCAGATTGATAGAAAATAAGTAGATTTGCTGCACATAAGAATTGCTTATATTTTTATTTAGCCTTCATATGAAATGTTGCAGTATTTTAAATGAGGACAAATCAAAAGAAGAAGCAACCCAGCCTTACTGTGTGTGGTGAATCTACTTATTTACCATCAATCACTTTTATTTTTAAATGGTGGTATTGGTACTTTTACTTAAGTAAAAGATGCATGCACTCACTGCTGACAGAAAGGCTGAATTAACTGCCGGGCAACCACCCCTGTCTGGGTCCCAGACTCCAAAGTGCTGCAAAGGCTGGTGCTAATTTGATTAAATGCAAATTTGTCAGGAAAATGGACCATCTAATATCAGCTAAAATGATAGAGGCAGTAAGAGATCCCATTCTTATCTTCACTTGGACATCATTCTTTACAAGGACTGAGAAATAATTCAAGTATTTACAGTATGTACAGTGTATTTTAAAGGCCTGTGTATTTTCATGCGATCTATACTGTGCTGGTGACACTGAAGAAGAACGAGCATGTTATTCACAGTCATTTGGAAGCTGTCCTGCGTCCACATCAGTCGTATCTGCGAATCTCAATGAACGTGACTATCTCTCACTACATAATTGCAAAGGGATTACTATTTTATCATTCCCTTTCAAGCGGAAGGCCGTCCAATTGTGGATAGTAAAATAAATCATTATCCAAAATTGCTGTGAAATAACAGGCGTGCTGCAGGAGTGAGAGATGTCCTCGCCCGAATCTCTCTCACTCGCACACACAGACACACACACACACACACACAGGAAAATGGACTGTGATGGAGGCACACAGTGAGTTAAATGAGGGGAAATAATAAGGAAAGAGGAGGTTATCAGGCTCTGAGCCTGCTTCATTCAGCCAGCCAGACTGCAAGTCATCACATATGCAGACTTTACTCTGAAAGCCCCAGCGTCAGGGCTTTCTCTCTCTCTCTCTCTCTCTCTCTCTCTCTCTCTCTCTCTCTCTCTCTCTCTCTCTCTCTCTCTCTCTCTTTCTGTTAATGGAGTCTATTAGGACTTGGCTTGTAGGGGAAATAGGACTGAAATCAGAGGTCAATGACCCTCCTTTATGTTCCTGGCTTGCCAACACCACAGCCGCAGTCGCCGCCACAGCGCCATAATCACCATCATCACCGTCCTCATCATCATCATCATCATCATCATCATCATCGATGCTATCTGCCTCTCCTGCATTGTCAGTCCCATTTCAATCCTCACTGTCACTGTTGGTATAAAAACACGAGTATCATCAGAACTATTGTTATCCTGCTATCCTAATATTACTCCTCCTCCTCCCTCTCCTCGGATTCCCCCTTGAATAATGCATATTTCCTTAAACGAAGCCCCATAGTAAATTAGATTCTACACCTAATTACCATGTTGCAATTAGGAAAAGAAATGAGAGAGGATCTAAGAACATTGCCCACAACAAAGTGTGCCAGATTAGATGTTTTTTTTTCTGTTCCGTTCTGTTTTGTATTTAAGCCCCAGAAATATGTATGAAGAGCTTCAGCTTGTTTTGTCTTTCAGCACAGATTAATTTCCGACTGAAACTGTAAGAGTGTCACTTCTTTTGAAAACTGAGATGCAATCCTCAGAGAGCCTGACTCGCCCCAAAAGAAGCAACACCTCCTCCAGAGATTTGTGGGTGAGACATTGTAGTAGCCAGTGGGAAGCAGGAGGAGGGGGGGCTTACGGGAAAACCTCCGCCAACTGATGTCACTGAGCGTGACCTTGTCGCAGAACTCACGGTGAACCAGCGAACACGTCTGAGTGCTATGCAAAGTAGACAATGTGACATTGGAAGTACGAATTCTCAGAGGAAGGATTAGTTTGAGTAATAAAAATATTTTTCGACAGCAGGTCTGCTCTAGAATTTCTCAGTGGTTCAGACCTCATTGAACCTCACTAAAGAGCCATAATTTGCCTCATTAAGTAGGTTCAAACCAGCATCATCACTGAACAGAACATTTATTTCTACTTATATTTGTACAGTAACCAAAAATACTTAATTGCCAGTTAGCTAAGATTTCTTCAGAAAAACTGTGCTTGCATGGCCGGGTAACCTGGTTGGGGGGCTTGGGGCAAAAATGAGCTATTAGCAACCTATTGTTTATGGTTGTGGTAATTTGTTAGTCAGAAAATGTCCTGTTCCTGGACTTGTCACTCCCTACAAGGAAGCTCAGGAAGTGGAGAGTAGTATGGTTTTATGGATATTTTTACCTAGCTTTAAAAAAAATCTAATAATTTCCTGCAATTTGCAGCACATTTTTTGCCAAGTTGCTCATTGCCTTTTTCCCCCATGTTTTTGGAAGAAATAAAACAAAATTGCTTAGGTTTCAAAGGTATTAAGCAAACTGAAAAGCAGCACAAGAAAAGATGATGCCAATCCAGGTTTCAAAGGCTTGATGCGCTGCCATAAAATAATGCTTGATCCTTTAGTTAATTTACATTTCTTTTACTGGAAAGCAATAACTCAAAATTCAGGTTACCATGTAATTGTCAATGTGAATGGAGTAGGGCTGGATTTAAAATCCTTATCATGATAATTTAAGGACATTTCCGATATCATTATACGTAACAATATCGAAAATGTGTCAATAAAAGTGATGTTCAAAGCAATGAACAAATGTTCCACTGATGTGCATCACCAGGTTGTGTTCAGGCAGACTGCAGCACTGCATGAAAAAACACTGTCCTCTTATTCATTTCAGTCGAGCCATAGCTTTATTTATATATATTTTATTGATGTATTGAGAGTATAGACTCAAAAGAGCTATGGAAATAAAAAGTTGAGCTTTTCCCACAATGCACCTGGCAAGGCTGGCCATTCAAATTTGTGCACACACAATCCTTGGAGATTACTTTGTAACATAAATAGTGTACTTTAAGTGTTTTCCTTACGATTGTTGGAATGCAAGAGATGATCGTCTCATCGTATTATAATCCGCTGTGCCATGTGAAACAACACGCCCCCACCAAGGCGGCCGTTTTTTAATACAAGGCTGTTTTGTGTAAACGTTCCAATCTATCATTTTATTAGCGGTGGTTAATCTAAATCATTGCTATGAACAAGAGAAATTTATAGAATACAATAAGAACATGTCACAATATGGTTCTGCTAGCAGTCGATAAACTGTAATATTTAATTTTCACCCAGAGCTAATGGAGACCTTCTGGTTAAATTATACGGCTCAGTTTGAATTAATACATAAAAAAAAGAAAACGGTGATGCATTCAGCTGACAAATAAGCATGTATGTCACTGATAATTGTGCGCATTGTGTGAGCATGTAATAAAGAGACTACTGCTTTAGAGAGACTGACAGAAGAGTCTCTGGGTTCACACTCAGTCCTCAGAAGATGTAGCTCCAAAGCTCAAGGTAAATGAGTCCATTTGAATACAAATCCGGGTCGAACTGGGTCGCAATCATAATTGTCTCTGTAATTAGATTCAGTCTCCGAGTCTCTGGCTTGTGTCAGTCCGGCAGACAGCGGCAGTGTACTCAGGAGGATGGACCAAAATACACTGTTAGCCTCTGGAGCCAGGGGTCGGGCGGTCAAGAAGGGGTGAGGACAGGCGAGTGCACATTCCAATATAATGGTCCCTGGTGTAATGATGTTTTTGTCCCTGCCCTTTCTCACTCTCATTAAGGCATTCCTGGTAGGTCACATTGCTTTCAGAACTATAGATGCAATGCTGCGCCAGTTTATGTGCACTAATGATCCCAGTCCGTATGGTACTGTCGAGGCTTCATTCTAAACAACTTGTTGCTATGTTGCGTGGTGTCAGCGTTGGCGTGTTGCCCAAAATAACTACATTGTCACATCTGAAAGGCTCAGTTTCCAGCCCAGTATCTGACTCCCCGTACCCAAAGTGTTTTCCTTGAACCAGGCAGCCGATCCACAATCTGAAGTGCAGGGATTTCATTTATAACATCTAAGCGAGATGTCAAACTTTATGAAAGCCAGTATGATTTTCAATTTCTACTGGCATTATATAGGTGGTGAGAGGAGACACTTATTAGTTAAAGTCAAGGTTTGAGATGCTTTGAAAAGTCCTTTTCTCTCTTCTACAGGTTAACAGTCTGCATTTGCATTAATCACCATGACAACTGCCTCCTGACTACGTGTTATGCCTGGCAGAGAGAAGAAAGAAAGCAAGCAGAGAAATTGCGATAGTCTCATGACAAGATGTGTTTTAATTTCACACTTTGTGAATATTTTCACTTCAAACTCACTGTAACGCGTCCCGCTTTGCTCAAATTGCAATTATTGTAGGAAAAGATGAGGTCATAGCATACAAGCTTGATTACTTTCTGCTTTAAGAGCACATCTGTCCACTTCATCTGAATCTTAGAAATGCATAAAATAAAGTATTAGTTTCTCCGTCTATCTGTCCGCTTAAAAAAAAAATGTTTATCATGGGCAGTGTTGCAGCAGGATGGAGCATAAGGGTAATACACAGGGGTAATACATATATACAAACCTATTCACATGTACAGGCAATTTAGAGTTTGGAATTCGCGTGATCTGCATGTCTTTAGACTAATATAATCTTTAGCCATACTAACAGCACGACTGCATGGATGCCAATGTCAGTCTGTTGGTCCGCTACTTTGTTTCAGACTAAAATATCACAACAAGTGTGTGATGAATTGAATCCTAATGAACTTTTGCTGTCCCCTGACTTTACTTTTAGCGCCTCCAGTTTTTACTTTCCTTGTAAAATATCTCAACATCTACTCATTGAATCAGCACTATATTTAGTAAAAAAAATGTACAGAACCCTCCAGATGAATTATCACTTTGTCACTTTGCTACTCTCTTGCCTTTTTCACTTAGCCACCATTACATCAAAATTTTAATTAGTCCACTACTTTTTTAATTTTTAACCAAACACCTCCAAAACGATTGACATTCCCATCAGCCTCCACTGTACTCTGTTGTTTAAAATTTTGGACATGGAGCATTTTAGCATTGTTATTGTTATTGTAAGTATCATATCTGCTGAAAACCAGCATGTAAGCATTGGTATTAAATGACATGACATGAGTCAACCCTCATGACTTACTGTTGACCCAGTCTGCATCATGATTCACCGACACCTTCTGCATCAAGATATAAATGAAAAGGCTGATTCTGCCCCAGCGTCAGATTATGATGAGTAGGGACGAGATCACGTTGAACATTTTATTTGTTAACCCTCAACAACTAACAGTAGTTTCGGATTAGTTTAAGTGACCAAATGTGATCCTATACTTCAGGGGACCCCAGGCGAAGAGGCCCATCATGGCCCATCAAGGTCATACGATAGCTAGAAGGGGCCTCACTTAGGGGTTTTTTGGGGGGGCAGTGGCAGTGCACTGTATAATGCCTTTATGGGAGGTTCAAGAGGGTTTATAGTGGTCATTGCAATATATTCCAATATTTCTTGGTGTCAAGGGCCTTTTTCAAATTCTTTGAGGGGGCCCCATGCATTTTCCTGGTTTGGCTCCCCTGATGGTGCACCCTTGCTGTGACTAACTAAATGCAGCACTCAAGCTAAGTCCTGTCTTTTATTGAAAGCTCAAATGCAAGCAGCACTATAAGTGGCTAGTTAGCAGCTAGCTAGCAACTAAGCAGACAAAATAAGCAAGATATTTTTGGGTTTAGCAGAAGAGGCAATTCTCATCTTTTGGTAAGAACTAGCTCCCTCCCCACACCCCTGCACTGATCAGCAGTCAGTCCACTGAATACAGAGAAGTATTTAAAAATCTGTAAAAGGGCAAACAAGCCGACCTCAAATTGTAGAAGTAACACAGCGTTTCCTATTATAAGTAACTGTATTTTACCTATTTTCAAATTACAATTCCTTATTTGGCACTGAAATAAGTCACAACACTATGCTAATGCCCAGCACTGGGTATTAATTGTAGCAAAAGCACACAAGCCTTGAAATCCTCATTAGCCATACAAGTATTAACATTGTTAACCGATTGTGTCCTTTCTTTTCATCACGAGTATGTAAATGTAGCCATGTAAAGTCAATCATCAGGTTTTATGTGTTTGATATTTACATTTCACTTCATCATCTCTCATTAAAACCTAAGGCTACAAACCAACGCTCATGCAGAATATTAATCCTCCTCCCTCTACCTCCAACTTAGGAATTAATTTCGCAACGCACACCCATATTCTTTGGACTAGACCCTAATTAATTTTTGGTCACACTAATTAATTATCAACTGAAAAAGTGAAGAGCATATAGGAAATAGTGTAGCATATGACAAGGCAGAGCGGAGATAACAAAGTTGCTGCTGGTGTTGGAGGCAGCCGGGTGATGCTGAGCGGTGTGACGGCATGTAAAGTGAATGTGGTGAAAATAAGGCGAAAAGCGGCCGTATCACATTTGGAACGCCTAAACTCTTAACTTTGAATATAGTGCGTGAAGTGTAAATTGCTCACATCATGCTGGAGCATATTTACACATTAAGTCTGCATTAGCGCTGCATTTCTGGCAAATGCTGTCATCAGTTCATTGCTCTCTACTGTAGGTTACACATGCAAAGTGTCTTCACAGCCACATTGGAAAAAATAAATAAACTACTGAATCAGTGTGCAGATAGAAAGGGCATGCACTTTCTATTTTCAGTTGACATGTTATCCAGCATATTTCAAAGATTAATTGCAGCTCCCCGAGGAAAAAGACATCTGTCCTCCAATTATTGAAATGATTGTTTTGTTTTGCCAGCTTATTCTGTGGATCAAGGGGTCCTGCAGTGAAATATAAATGACTCAGGCTGTGGATGGCCTTGCTCGCATCCTGATGCATAATGCTTCCGAGACGACACTTAGGAATGTTAAAAGGTTTCATAACCCTGGATCGACATTGAGGCTAATGGGAGCTACACTCTGGGATGCAAGTAGCCTTTTAGCACTACATTCAGCTTGGGAAAAAAGGCAACAGAGAGAGCAGACATGATGCTACGGTTATGTGGAATCCATCTCCACTTTTGGGGATTTTCATTATCACCAGCAGGGGCATAGCAGCAAATTCTGGGCGCTATGCATAACCAGTCTGTGTGGGGCCCCTGGCCTTCCTCTCTTGATCCGTGTCTCTCTCATGCACCTGAATTTTTATTCTGTCAGTTTGTTTTCTTTGCCTTTACGGTCTTTTCTGTTTTAGAATCTCTTTTTTTCTTTCTTGGAGAAAGACATAACAGTGTACTTTCATGTTGCATAAGCAGTCACTCTCTTAAGCAGTATTTATGCTTGTGCGTTGAATTTAACACTGTACATACCATTGACTCCATGTTGACATGTACCCAACGCTGTAGCTTTACGTGCGTCACCTCAGAAATGTAACTACCTGTCACAGCAACGCAGACCTCCTGTTTATATTTGTGAGCTGAAAACCAGTGGAAAAAAACTTCTATTTACTTTTATTTCACAGATAAGACACAATACATTTTGAAAATAATAATAACGCCCCTACACAATAGCATTTTAGTTCTTGTGTGTGATACTTCCTGGCTTCATATATAAAACTCTGCAAGCCGCTAGGCTAATTTATACAATGTTAAATACCATAGGCTTGTGCTAAAAATGTTTGCATGTCGTATTTGTGGGGAAAACGGGTCTAGTGTAAGACACTTGTTTAGTTTGTACCTTGTTAGTTACAATTGAGTTGAATTTTTATTTTTAACAAATACAAAGTTCCGTTTTTCAACCATTTTCATCACCAGATTTAATGTAGTTATGGTACTAGTTTCTCTTTTTGAGGGCCCCCCTTGCATTGGGGCCCTAGGAAATCATCCCAGCTTTTCCCTCCAGCGGGACACTCCTGATCACCAGGCTGAAACCAAAGCTTGACATTCTGAAGACAAGAGGCTTTAAACTGCAATAGTTTAAAAAAAAGTTAAAAATGGAACTTGTTTTACCACAAAATGTAATTATATACTTCATTTTTCATTCAATGCTCGCTGTAATTCTTTAATTCTTTATTTACCTGTTCACCCTACATGATAATAAAATCTAAATATCCTCAGAGAGAAAACAGCGGTGATATATCAGCTATGTCTGACGTTTTAGTAGAAGTGTGTAACCAAGAGGCAGCGGGGCTGACTGACCACGCGTCACATCCAATCACTGCAGCAGACAGGCAACAGGTTACTTTGCATTTTAATTATGAGAAGGTCAGGCCAGGGTTTGTTCGCCAGCGTTGTGCTTCATGTGATTAAACATGCACAGGACGCATAATTTATAGAGCACGGAGGACGCTTTGACCCCATCGCAATTTTACAATCTCCCACAAGCCTTTGTTGGTGCAACGTAAATAACGCCGGTAATTTATGGTAGAAAGATGAAGGTTGTTGGTGGGAAAGAGAGAAAAACGATCAATGGTACATGTTTAGGCAATTTCATTAACTCTGTTTCTACAAAATCATCCCAGTGCCAGGCTTCTTTCCTTGCCACTCTGTGTTTTCAACAAACGTGGCAACAGGAAACATCAATGGCCCAAGAGTACAATTCCCACAATAAACCTGCGGTTGCGAGTTCTTGTGATGTTTCAAGTATTTGTCACCCAACAGATTTCTCATTATGTATTCCCACTGAGCTATTTTGAGAGCCAGCACACACAAATACAAGAGGTGAAAAACTACATAGCTGACATGGATTACATTCTGAAGCTTGAGAAATCCCCAAAACATCTTTGCGGGCACCAGTTGGCCCCCAACAACAACAGAAAGTTGCTCCTTTATTCCCAGTTTATTTCCCATGGAATACTGCTCTAATTCACATCCACTCCCCCCGTCCTGTAAAAGCTTATAGATGCCTTTGCTGCAGAACAGTAGCCTGGCTCCGCTCCATAAGATCTAGTTCTCAGACTTTAGCCTTTTCCTCATTTGCATACTGTAACACAGCAGGGGAGGGGGGCTAACTTTCTCACATGGGAGGCCAAACCCTGTGACATAATTGTTTGGCACATTATTAACACTCGGTGGCTGTGAATGCGGACTCCCATGCTTGGCTGAAGAATACACTTCAGCAGATATTGGATGTTTTTGTCATTTGAGCTAAAGGGAAGGGGGGGGGGGGTCACTATCAAAATAATGCGTTCCCACCCGCCCTCTAGGAAATGCTTGCCCACCCGTGTCCAACCGATGTCAACACTGAGCAAAACAAAAAAGAGCAACAACCTGTCGTAGCCTCAGGGCTGCCCCCACTCTTGGGCTCGGGGCCCAATCATGTCATTTCAGACACCGGCACTTTCAATGACAATAATCCACCGTCATCATGCTGGTAATGATGTTTTTCAATATTGCTCTCCAGATCCACTTGCAATCCAAAACCATAAGCATCCTTTAGTATTTTTGGAGCAGACAGTGGGCCAGACAAACAGGGAAGGTGACGACATGCTTCCCCTCCTGCTTCTCTGCTGATATTACTCTTGGCCTGCGAGAGCCTCTGGAAAATTCCCCGATGATGAGCTGGAGGCGCCCGCTCAGTGGAGAGGTGATTTCCATAAAGCAGGTCACAGCGGTGGTTGTTAGGACTGTGATCACTTGCATCCTCTTCTCCATGAGGGGATTCTATTGTTTTGTCCCGCTGCCAAGCTCCGGTCACTTCCTTCAGATGGGTACAGAGGACTTTTTTTTTGTCTTCTGTGAACATGGGGGCAGACCTGCTGTGCAGGTAAAGATAAGAGAAAAGAAGGTTAAACTGGTGAAGAATTGTGCCCCTGCTTCTGTTAGTTCCACATGACATTTGACCGAAAATTCACAGCCAACAACAATGTAATGCACCCTGAACTGTTAGCATCAGTTTCTAACAATATTTTCATGCTGTTTGCTTTCATGTAAAAGTAGGCCCACAGTACATAATTATAAATTTGAAAACATGCTATAAATAACTGTAGAATTACTTAAAACCATGGTGGTAACTGCTTAATTGCCTGTTATATTTGTCCTTCGGTTTGTTTTGGCACAAAATGCAAGTGCAAAAATGACTCACAGCATGAAGAGGGAGAACGATCTTAAACAGTAAGAGGATTTTATTTTCCTTTCAGTTGCTCTATTGCCATTTCTATTGAGTTTACTATCACAAAAGACTAAAAAAGTGGATGTTTGGCACTTTTGCTTGAAAAATGACTTAAGCTGTTAATTTATGAACAAATTTGTGCATATTATTTTTTCGTCAGTGGACAAGTCAATTAATCCAGTTAATTGTTTTAGCACTACAATCAGCCAGCATAGATTTAAGAAAGTCAGTGCTTCCGGCCAAGAAATAGTTTTACGTAACCCTTGAAAAACTTTGTACTTTTTGGATTCTTGTTTAATGGATAAAATAACAAACCAAATATAACATGTAAAAATATGTGTTAGTTTTGATTGTGTTGGTAGGTGGATTTTGTTGTTGGACTGAAGCAGGTTAGCTGTTTCCTGCTCTTTGCAGTCTTTATGCTAAGATAAGCTAACCGTCTGCTAATTGCAGTCACATATTTACCATATACATGGCACACATCTTTTTAAATTCTTGGCAAGAAAAGTGATATGGAACTGTTCCTTTAAGGGGCTCCCATAATATCAGCAGCTTTAAGTTAAAGTGACTGTTCACCCCCTCATCAAAAATACATATTTTTTCTCTTACCTTACCACTGCGCATGAGGTAGCATACATCTACCGCTAGCTCACCTAGCACCACTGAGCTAGCCAATGTGACAGCTGAGGAGAACGCCATTATTATTATTTTTTGGGCCTTTCGAGCACCATAAGCCGAGTGCCATCTAGTTCCATTATAATGGAGAAAAGGCAAACATGTCTACGGCAGATATCTCCAAAACTCAACAACTCACACCAAAATAATCTAGACTGATAAGTAGGTAACAGGTAAGAGGAAGAAATATGTATTTTTGATTTTGTGATGAACGGCCCCTTTAATTTTGATTTTATATTACATTTCCTTGTGATCACTGTAAATAGAGAACAAGGTGCAAAAGGTTTGTGTTACTGCAGAAAACTCAGTATTTCTGTATTAACCAATCTAATGGCATCAGGCTCTCACAGATGGCTGCAGGCAAGGTCCTCATCTCTCCAAAATGCACCCAAACATCGACTGCATGTAAAAGTTAGAGCGAAACTGGTCTGCAATTCAAGTTAAATTGTGATCGGAAACACTTCCCTATGTTCTGCTTGTTGAAATTTAACTCAGTGCACAAGCTGTTTTTTTTTTCCTTCAAAGAGCTCTGCTATCTGCACCATTCTGCTGGAGATGCACTTTTGATATGAATTTTAAAAAGGGAAGAGACGGGGCTTTTTGAGTTCACACCAACAGAATGGTAATGCGCACCGACTATCATCACTCCGAGGTACACTGCACCTATCTATTTGTTTTCAAGTCATGCTTGGAACATACAACAAAATAAAACTCAGCCCAGTTTATATTTTAATTAGTTTACCACTGTTGCATATACAAATCATAATTCTGCCAACACCCCACAGTTAATGGATCCCAATAAATGAAATGTACATTTTGAAAATTGAGCAGGCACGCTTCCAGAATAAAGGCCTAGTTAATCATACGCAGACAGTTATTCATTGATTCTCCGCATCAAGTCAACTTCTGATACCGCACTTCCTTCTTATTTCCCCGCCAGCCATTCATTCCTTTTATTTGCATGACAGACTTCGTGCAAGAACCGTCCCTTTTTTTTTCTTCTCTGACATTGTTTGTTTTTTTTCCCCTCGTACGTATCCTGTTGTTTTGTTTTGAGGGTGTAAAGGTCTTTGGGAGACTGAGACAGCCGTATCAACCCTGTTTAGCATAAAGCTTGTGGCTGGCCCCGTCCGTGGCCTAATGAAAAGTAGAAGATAGGCAATGCTTGTCATGCTTGGCTAGCCCTGTGATCGGCAGACTGTGGACAGTTACTCTGCTTGCATGCCAATTAATCTCAGCCTCTGAATTTCCCACCGTCCCTGTTTTATTCACTGCTGAATGGGAGAAGTCTGTGGGGCTGCTTTTAAACAAATAGTCGTCACAACAATTGGATTTATGTGCACAACTTTATCTGGAGATTTGATAGTTTTGCACAGATTGATTTTGCAGCATTCACTTTGCATGCTTGCTCCAGATATGGACATTAGAGTCTAATGGTTTTATTTAGCTGCAGATAAAATAAGGCAGGAGTCCCAGTTGTGTAGCTTTCCATGGACTGTTAGATGCCTCTCAGGATCATATTTTCCACCTTTTGATATGGTGCATTGGTTAAAGGGCACTTTCAGCCGTATTAGCATGCTGCTCAGGCAGCCGCTGAACATTATTATTCTCTTTTATTTATATGTCAAAGCAGTGGGAGGAACCTGGATCCCAGCTCAGGCTCAAACGCTCCTGGCTCCGTCTCAACAGACAGCCTGAGTATCTTTAAATGGCCAGTCATCACCATCGGAGAGCAGATAAAGATGGATTTCAGATGAAGATTCATCGGGTGAAAACAGACCTGAGCTTGCTGTTTCTGGCCCTCATCATTCATCACGCATCATCTGCTACATGCTTACACGGAAATAAATAAAAAAAGAAGTCTGAAAAGCACTCATACAGCTATTTTACAAATCAACAAAGAGCTGACAAAAAAACATGCCCATTCATCATTAATAATAGATGCGTTGGCTAAGCTCACAAGGCAAGTGAGGAATCCAGGTTACAATTTATGGGATAAATATTTCATCGCTAACATCTGTCTGTATATTCTGTGCCAGTGTGTTTTGAAGTTGTTACAAATGAACGTCAAACGGAAAAGTAGTTGAACAAGCCGTCGAGGGAATGGAACAAAGACGTAGCAGTGCTGGGAGGAGAAGGGAAGATTCGCGGGAAGGAAAAAAAAAAAACTGAACAGCAAACAATTTTCCTTGGCTCGTCAAACAAATTAAATATGCAGTTTGGCGGACTTTACTGTATTGCTCTTGTACGGAGGGAAACAAAAGAATCAGGAGAGGAGAGGGGGGCAGGGGTGGTAGTCGGGGTGGAAGAGGGGGGTTGTGCCCTCCTGTGGCCCCCCCTGTCTGTTGGGGCAGTGCCACGGCTTGGACAGTACTCGCATTCTTCCACAGCTTATCCCAGGACTCTCTCAATTAAGCACTAATAGGCAACCACACAAAAGGAACTCTCAAATTTTAAAAAAAGGAGCCACTCACTTTGCTTAAATTATTTTGGGCACTTTTTCCATGGCTTTGAGGGGAAATACCCCCCTAATTGGCTATACTGTTTCCTATTTCCTGTTTCTGTTTGTCACAGGGTTTTTGATTTGATTATGCCCAGAGGAATCCCCTCGAAGACAACTGTCGGCTCACTTGAGCACAGTCAATAGGACAGCAGCACCTAAGATTGGACATGACAGCTTTGCTTTGACAGCCACTTAAAGCAGCGGAGCACAGGTCAAAATGTCAGTCCAGTTAGTTTTGACAGACATTTAAAAACCGATGGCACAAGAAATACCCATAAGTTAACTATTCAAATTAGCAGCAGCTTCTTTCCTGCCGCTAAAGAGCTTCTACCCGCATTGTATAATCAAGAAGAAAAGAATAACACAGAACATGAATACAAAGTGCCTATAGCAAAGCACCATACTGAGTAGAGACTAAAGCAGTTGCCACATCAGAGCACATCCATATGAAATGAGTTACTGATGGGGCTGTTTTTCAGCTTCAGAGAATATGGCACCGAATCAAAAACCCACACTTTCAAAAAGGAGGCGACCCCCTCCTCCTCCACCGCCACCACCACCACTGCCACCGCCATCCCCCCTAACAACCAAAAAATAAGGCTTAGGAGCCAAACAGGCTGTGCACCCCAGTGTCTGCACTAATGTGAGAATGACTTGTATTGATGCAGAAGGAACTGGGGGGGTGGGGGGGTGAGTAAGGAAATAAGTGTTACATCTAATGGTTGTTCTGTGTACACGTGCGCCAGGGTCTTTGATAAATTAATTATGCGTGCTTTCAGTGGTTACACAAGTGTTAATTTCAGTCAAGTTAATTTGTGGCAATCTGGTTAAAATGCCTGTGCCCACAACCCTAGCAACCCAAATAGCTGCTTTTATTATTTTTTTATTTTTTTACATGTTGTCTCTAAAACAGAGGTCTCAGGCCAAGGACAGCTCAGACAGAGGAAAGGCAGGATCCTCTTACTGCGTATATAGTAGAAAACTAGGCAGACTGTTTTTCAACAAAAAGTGATGCACCCAAATTCATGCATATCCCAAATGCTGCGATCACGTGATCAGTGCGCTGACAGGAGTAAACAAGGAAGCATGACAGAGCGGTCCAAGGCCACAGGAAGAGCGCCAGGCTTTGAAGCAAATTTTACATAATGACCAAAAGTGGAAATACACCGTGACGTGATGCCATGGGGCCCAGAAAGACTTTTTCACACAGACTTACTCTGGAAAAGAGACGTCTGTAAATCAGTGTATACATTTTTTTGAGTGTCAAAATTTCTGCTAAGCGATTCATTTCACTATCAAGTATTAATCCTTTTAGTTCGATAACATTTGAAAGCTGTGTGATTAAATTATTTGATCGCCATTCACTAGTGGGACTCTCAATCGGAAGTCAGTAGTATATATCCAGGGAGCGGTCATGTAACGGAGGCAGGTGGGACGTTTTATGGATTACAAAAATCTACTTTGAGATGAGGGAACCTGAGGTGTTAAAATGCTAATTGATTTTAGTGTTTTAGGACTTATTCCTGGGGTTCTCTATATGTTGGATTTACGTAAATGTGTAAAGGACCACGCCGTTGTGGATGCAGGCTCTATAAACTTTAATCGTCACTTTTAAACTCAAATCCTCTTGTCTTTTGTGTCAATTTGAGCCCAACAATTTAAACCTCCAGAAAATTATTGCAATTGAAATTATTACCAAACTTACGTGTCCTGTACTTTGCTCTCGTTAACCCCATTCTGATAACGTATAGCCCCCCAAAGTGAAAAAAAAATATGTCAAGCCCTATATTCCAGACATTCAACATTGAATGGGATCAAATTAACCCAAAGAGTGGGCTCTCCGAAGCAGACTGAGCAGGTAGCAGACCAGACTGAGCCTTGTAAATGTAAACAAAAAGTCCCCAGTATTACAGGAAATATCACCAACCTTCACCACTCCATGTTTTCTTGTCTAGTCGGGGCTTTTCTTTCTTTATTTTTCACATTTACCATGTTGTACATAAAGTCATGTTGTTTTGCTCGCAATCAAATCCCAAGACACTTCAGCGCGGTTGAAAACAAAGTCACTGAAGGTCATTTCTGAAAAGCACTGAAAACCACTCCAAGTTCAAAAGCAATAAAAGAGTTTTCTCCCTCATCTGCATCCTCTTGAGAGAGCTTTTCTTTCTCAAGTGCTGTAGTGGCCACAAGGACGACTACAAACAGTCATAATTTAAATATAGTTAGTTACAGAGGCGTTTCAGAGATGCAGAGCTGTTCTGGAGGCAGGAATAATCTCAGCAGTTGAGGTAAATATGATAGGCAGACCAAAGAAATTGTTAATTTGAGCTTCTGACAAAAGGTCATGCTGTGAAAATAAACGTGAAACTACAGACGGGTGTCTAAGCAGCAGGATTGTGACGTGCACAGACACAGGGGTAAAAAACAAACCAGAATGACTGAGGTGAGTAGTGCCAGAAATGTTTGCAAATATTTTTTTCCACCAATTACTTTCAGATTTAGGAGCAAATCACACAAGTGAAGTTGATCCCCTGCTATAAGTCAAGCAAGTCACAAGTCAAGTCAGTCAAATTCTGATGATCTTCAGACAATGGTCATGAAAAGCTGAGTATTATTTTTGCCATTACCCTGCTTACACCTCATAAATCTTATGGTTTTTGACATTTTGTGTCAACCAAGATCAGGCCTCTTACATAAATAACAGAACAGAGTGGGGCTCTAAAATAATTGTCCTATTGCTTTGAAGGGCTCTAAATGGAAAATGAGTTCATTAGTTAGCTAAAAAGACATATTCACGTTAATTTCTTTGTAGGTTGGAGAGACGAAATGATGAGTGTTGAGCTTTTGGTGTCACTGATTTTTGAGCTGCAGACCTTACACACCACTGCTCTGTCACTACCATCACTGACAACGTAATCCTTGAATTTAAAGTGTATCACTTTTGGACTAGGAGCCTCCATGCCCCTCTGGGGCAGCTGTGGCTCAGGAGGTAGAGCGGGTCATCCACTAATCGGAGGATTGGCAGATCAATGTTGTTTCCTACAGTCTGCATTATGAAACACCTTGGGCCAGATTCTGAAAGCCAAATTGCTCCCAATAATCCATCGATGTGTGTGTGTTTAAGATGAGTAGCATGTGGCACCTTGTATGGTACCCTCGACCACCAGTATATGAATGTTTGTGTAAATGGTTAAATGTGACATGTAGTGTTAAAGCAGTCTTGAGTGATCGTAAGACAAGTAAAATGCAAAAAAAGCTGAAATACTGCTTCATACATTGGCCCAGCCCGTTCTCATTCTGAAGTTATCAACTACTGCTGCTTTGATAGTGCTTTCGCCATATTATTCAGATGCCAAAATCCACCTTTTGCATCCATATGATGGAAATTAGCACCAGCCACCAACCATAAGCTGTTACAATATGCAATATGCACTCACCAGCCAAAAAACAATAGTTATCTACTGAGTGGCTGGTAGACTTAGGAGTGGCAGTGGCAGTTGGAAAAAAAAAGTTTCCAACACTGCCCCTGGACGGCATCAACTGAGGACGTGGGCGGACAGAAAGGGTTGCGGTATTATTATGCGCCAGTGGACGGCAGGACGGTTCCTCCAGCAACCTGATACGCGGATGTACGGCATCCCTGAAGAATACAGCCAGACAGAACCTGTCACGTCCACCTGATGTACCACAGAACGGCGTCAGGTTGAAACACTGCTGATAACGATATAATAGGATGGACTGGAGGGGGGATGGATCTGTCCAACAAACCCCAGACTTTCATGTGGGAACCTGGTGTTCAGTTCCTGTCTGAATGTGATGTTTTTTTTCAATACCTTACCATATCCCTTCTTACCTTAAACCTAACCATCCATTCCCTTGTTGCTTAATCCTAACCATTCGTACCAGCATGTGCATTTGCTGACGTTTCAGCGTTAGTTGTCTTGTGCTTTTGTTACCTAAACATAACCACAAGCGGCGTATCCCACCATGTGCTTGTGTAGACATAACGGTAGTGGAAGTCCACTGTAAAATGGCAATATGAAACAACTTTGTATGTGCTGGTTGGCATCCACATCCTAGCTTGTTGTCAGGTTTGAGGACACTGAACTAGAAATCACTCAATCATGTTTCAAAAGCAAAACTAACTTCTCAATGTCAAGAAAAATAAAAGTAAATCCTTATTTTATTTTTTTTTAAATCAAGTCCTTTAGAATCATTAGATACAAGTTTAAGTCAAGTTTCAAGTTATGAATACCAATTCAAAGTCAAGATCATGAACCTCCATTAGGTTAATGACTTTCTATTCTAATATTACTTACTGCCTCTGCTTTTATCAGTTTGTGTTATTTTGGTTGCCGTTATCACTTCTAGTAGGTGCAACTTGCTGGAGTACAGTGTGTCATGTTTGCTAGTTAGAGCCGCTAGATTATATACCTATAGACTGCCTTCTTCATTTGCACTTGTCCCATTCACTGCTTTTAAGTATCACTAATGTTGCCAACTACTTTCAGTGGCAAGTAGCTAAAGCCTGCTGGAAAAGTTGCTAGTTGCTAGGTTTCATCATACACCAATTTGCACACTTGTGACATGATCAAGATTTTAAAAGCTGAAAGGAAAAAATAACATTGCCAACGCTGACTGTAACATTACACCTACTTATCCTGAAAAACTGTTGATCTTTAGCTTCACCCCCTGACTTTAAACCCATCCAATTAGATTATTTCTGCCAGTAAAACAGCTTTGGATCGAAGAAAATCTTCTCCCCCAATCTGCCAGAGACAACCGCCAGATTTGTTTCCCAGATCAGGCAACCCCCCCCATTACTCCGTGCTGAGCTAGTGGGCTGAACCAATGGAGAATGTGCCATTAAATCATGTATCAGAGTAATCCGGAATCGCTTTACACCCAAGTCGGCTTTAAAAAGCACCGAAACTGGCTTTGCTGTTTAGCCACGGTCCTGCAGCCCCCCTCCTTCACCCCCTCTGTTTTCCTTTCAGTGTATCCTGGGAACCTGGAGGAGTAATTACATCATTGTGACTCTCCCTTTCAGCTCGTCCGATTGGTTTTGTGGGAACTTCGGTGCAGGAAGGAAGGAATTGCAGGTGTGTTTATAATCAGGACAATAGAATGAGCAAAGGAACTGTGTAAATGTTCTCTGTCCTGCTAATGGTGCAGATGGAGAGGTGTTTGCTGTGATTATTTGCATGTGCAAACGGCCTTTTGTGATAGCAGCTAAATATAGCTTTTATCATCAGTTGTGTTCAGGCAAACATTTTTACTGAGTGACGAATGAAAACAACAACTCAGACCGTTTGAGCAAAATCAAAGGCGGGAGGTCACATGTGTTTGGCCTCATTAACTAACTATTAAACCTTTTGTGTGGCTGTGGCCCCCAACCATGTTGTTTACATTCGTAACTCCATTCCCCCCCCGAAACATCCATAATCTCAAATGCCTACGCAGTGTCTTAGCGAATTTTCAGACCCGTCCGTTAGCTTCAACTCCCAAACAGCTATTGTCGCACCACAGCATGTGGTACACTCTGTGGCATGTGTACCGCTAAGAAAAAAACAAAAACAGAGTGACACACTATTTTTCTCTTTTGTTCCCTTATTCCCTCCCTGTGCAGTATGCGTTGTGCTGTTCCTTGTGAAGTGGAGTTCCCATGCGACTGGCTGCCGTTATGGCGTGAACCTGCCGCGAAAAGAATAGGCCACAGTGTTATTTATAGACGAAGCCTGCTCTGGATAATGAACCGGTGGATATGTTGATGCAAAGCACACCTGTCACTTCACACATGATACGGTGATGAAGGTAAGAGGGCGTAAACAGGAAAACAGCTTTGTTGTAATTTCATAAAATGAGACTCTTTTATCTCAAAGTTTGCTGGGCCAGGTTTCAAAGAACAAATTATCATGGTTATTCTATAATAAAAAATGGGACATATCCTAGTAAATGCACTTGACATAGACCTTGGGTTCGGGAAGACGTACTCGTTTAGAAAGCCTCTGATAACTCTTTGAAATTCATTGGCATTGCAAATCGATTCTGACAGGTATTTTATTTTCCAGTATGTACATTGAGCAGCGGCGTGCCCTACTAAACTTATTTTCAATTTGCTCAGTTTCACTCTGTTCACTTGAGGTCAGAGGATCTCAGCGGGGAGAAACCTGGGCTGTGAATCTTCCATCTCTGACTCCCCGACTCTTTTGCACTTCAAAGTCTTCCCTGCGCACCTTGAGATCACCAACTCTGCATCTCAGATGGAGAATAAAAGAGATACATTATGCTTTGAAGAAATTGATCCCTGAAGATGGCAAGCTGGATGTCAGCCAGTGTGGTTATGATACTGTTATCGTTCTGCAAGGCTGTTTTGTTTTTTTATCCTTTTGTGAAAGTGATACTATTAGATCTGCTATTACGAGTCAATAATCTTCGTCCCCGGAGTTGCCACTGTGCTGATGTGTTTTTGGATGTCATGTCATGCAGAAGGGAAAGGTTGTCCGTGGTAATATCTCAGGATGTGGCTGAGATTTGACCCAATTTGTTTTACAAACTCCTTGCTTTTAAAGCTAAACACTTCTCCCTGTATTGGCAGTCAATGTGCACTCAAGCAGATAAAATTAAATAGAAAAGGTAGACTTCATCACAACTTGATTTGTCCAAATCTGCTGCACTCTGCACTGAATCTCTGTATTACTGCCCATATCAGAGAACAGCAAGCTGGGGCATACAGCAAATTCAGCAATCAATGTGAATGTGAAACATGTTTACTGTTCAGCAGACCGGATGGTGGGGGGGATCCTTACTCCTGACACAACAGTATTTCTATGAGTCTATTAGAAAATAACAGCATTTGCAAAGACGGGGGAGGAATACATTATCAGCAGTTAGGCTGAAATGACAACACACATTATACGGCGATTAGTTTACACAAGGCAGCTAATGGATCCAATCACAGCACATTAATAAACAAGACACTTAGCTTTGTATCTACCTGAAGAGCCTCATCAATCTTTCATTGAGATAGCCACAGCTGGGCCAGGCAGCACAGGTCCAATATTTTGACTGCTTGGGAAGAAATGTCAATGCCTATATCTTGTGTTCGCACATGGCTACCCAGCCCATTCGCCAGAAGAAAATATTGGCATTATACATTTCTGCAAACAATGAATATGTTACATTTGCATATTTCATTTGTATCATATCAAAGATTCTGTGACATAGTATATAAGTTGATTAAGTCATCAGGAAGTGGAGGAAATGGTAAATGGTGTAGCCTAAGCAAGATGACTGCCAAGCTGCTAACCATTATAGACTAAAGTTCAAGACCAACAAACAAAACTGGTTGTGTCTTTGGGAGTCATTGCTGTGTTTCTGGCAGCTTTTTAGGCTCCAAACTCGGGTGTTTTGTAGCGACTTGTCTTTGTGTTTCCAGCAGCTTTTTAGGCTCCAAATTGTGTGTTTTCTGGCTACCCTTTACTGTGTTTCCTTTGGCCTTTTTGGCTCAGGACATGGGTGTTTTGTTGCAACATTTTGATGTGTTTCCATCAGGTTTTTATACTCCAAACCTGGTGTTTTGTAGTGACCCATCAGTGTGTTTTTGAGCTGCTTTTTAAGGTCCAAACCTGGTTGGTTTGTGGGAACGCTTACGTGTGTTTTCATTGGCTTATTATACTCCAAACGTGGGTGTTTAGTCGTGACCTGTTGGTCTTTTTCCATCTGCTTGTTAGATTCCAGTCATGGTTGTTTTGTAGCAGCCTATTGGTGTGTATGTATTGTCTTTAAAGGCTCCAAACATGGGTGTTTTGTATCAATCGGTCAGTGTCTTTCCATCGGCTTTTAAGGCTTCAAATGTGGGCGTCTTGTAGCAATCCTTCATTGTGTCTCCATCAGTTGTATTTTTTCCTTTGGCTTGTTAGGTTCCAAACATGGGTGTTTGCTGCATCCCGTTGGTGTGTTTCCATTGGCCTTTTACACTCCAAATATGGGGGATTTGTAACAACATTTCTGTGTGTTTGCATTGGGTTTAAAGGCTCCAAGCATTTCTGTTTTGCAGCAACCCATCTATGTGTTGCCACTGGCTTTTAGGGTCCAATTATGTTTTGGGTTTTTTTTCGTAGCACCCTCTCGAAGTGTTTCTGTTTTTTTGGGCTTAAAACTTGGGTGTTTTGTAACGACCCCTCAGCAGGGCTAGTGTTATGAAAAAGGCTTGTCTTCACTTAGATATTGCTCCTTTTCCTGTCAGTAAAGTGCCGCAAACCATCATATATATCACTAGCAGTTGAAAGGATTACAGATTAATACCAATGAATCATTCATTACTTCACTAGGTGCCCCACCCAGACGTCACCTCACCTAGTTGCATTTCCATCTGCCGAACAGTGGGGAATGCTGCTAAAAGGTAGAAACTGGCATTATGAGACATTTCAGTTATGAAGACTAATAAGCTTCATTCTCAAGCCAGCAAATACAAATGCCAAAGCTGTGTCATTAGTGCAGTATTTAGCACAGTGATATATTACCTATTTTCTGCATGTTTCTCTAATTAGCTTGCTTACTCGTCTCTGTGTGAACGCACAGCTTCATTGCTTCTGCCAAGTCCGGGGCCACCACGCTGTAGCTCAAAACGAGTGGAGGCGGCGCTGCTGTTGTTGGAGCGGGGGGACTCGTGTACGAGGAGATAAGTTTTGTGATGCTGTTAAAATTCCTAATGGCCACCAATAGAGAGCAATAAAATAAATAAATGGCGTAAACAAAATGAAATGTCCCAATCAGACATATTGTAATGCCTGCAGCACTAAAGTGAAAAAGCTTCAGTTCTGCGATTCTTATTCCCAAACTGTCTGTATATTTAAATTGATTTTTATGATTTTATAGTCTTTATGCTTGCCCCCCCCCCCCCCCCCCACCCCGCCCATATTCACACACCCAGTGCAGTGCATCGACATGCTTCAGCATAAAAGAAAGAAAGAAAGAAACTTGAGATCTGTGAGTACACGCAGAGATCAATCTATTATTCAGTCAATTAATCACCTCAAAAATGCATGTTTATCAGCTGTCTGTAACACTTTCATTCTGATGGATTACATGCATTACGGCCCCGCTGCCGATCTGATTTGTATTCCTCGCTGTGCTGATTACAAAATTACACTGCTGATGCATTGGTTTTCTCCATTCAAGATTGATGGCACTGATGAACAAAAGGGAACGACCAACTAAGCCCGTGGACAAAAAAAAAAGAAAAAGAAAAAAAAGGAGGAGATTGCTAAATAAATGCAAAGGTAAAAAAGAGTGAGTGATGAAGCAGGTGATGGACTGGATGACAGACAGGAGTCAGACAGCCACAGAGCTGAATGGCAGCATTAGTAGAAGGGGGGGTTTTAGCAGAGTTTTTGGCTTCTACTCCATCTTTTTTGTAACTCGGGGGCGTATTCCCCGTGGTCTGCAGACAACCCCAGGCTGTTCTCTCAACTTCACCAAGTCTCTGTCTGTCTCTATCAGCCTGGGATCAGGGGCTGCTCCAAGCTTGTGTGTGTGTGTGTGTGTGCCCACGCTGTCTGTTGCTTCAATAAAACCAGCCAGAGCAGGCTGGGACCAGGGGGAGATTTACAGACAACACCAGCTCACAGGCACACAATAATAATGCAGCACAAACACGCACACATGCACACAAAGACATGCAGAGTAGCTGCGCAAGAGCACACGCGCACATACAGCCCCGTGTTCTCGTCTCACTCACAGACGCCCACGCTCCGAGGGTGTGTATGTGCATGTGTGCGTTAGGTGGGGAATAGCAGGCCTTCCTTTCCCTGGGTTCCAGGTGCCGACAGGACATCTTCTGCTGGAGGCAGTTATCTGAGGACGAGCAGAAAAAGAAGGGGGAGGAGGAGGAGGAGGAGGAGGAGGAGGATTTTTCACCAGAGTATTGCCAGCATGCTGCTGCAACATGCAAAGACAAAATCAGTACAGTGTTGAAATGTGTGCACCATGATATGGAAATAACAAACTATGAAGAGAGTGTGGATGATTTAAAGTGTTGCTCATATGCCCATTGTGAAATAGATTTGTTAAATAGATAAATGCATGAAACTGTTGGTGTTTAAATAGCCCACCCAGTGCAGAGTTTTCAAACTTGGATCTGGCTTTTACATTCCAAAGTTCTCAGGATGCAAGCAATTAGGAAGCTTTCATCTGTCATGTGAAACCGAGTATGCTTTTAGTATTTGTATTAGACTGCATGAGGAAATGGATTATGCAGAATTGATGTTATATTTAAAAGCTGTTGACATGTAATTATACCATAATCAAAATGTATGAAACAGATGTCATATATCAGTCTTTAAATGCATTCGGTAAAAAAAAAACAACAGACTATTTTTTCTCTCTGAATCTGCGTAATTGACCATTTCTGTGTTTTTGAGATCAGTGTTGATTGGAATGGAAATGTTCCTGAAATGAAGAGTCTTTATATCTAAATTACAAAAACGCCTTGGCTCTTCATTAGGGCTGCCCCCTGAAAGTCGGGAATTCGAATCATCAGTCGGAGACCTCTTAGCTGACTGAAATAGCTTCAAGTCGAGCAGTCTTTTTGTTGTTGTTGTTGTTGTTGTTGTTGTTGTTGTTGTTGTTGTTGTTTTGCTAGTCAGTGTGCTGTGGGACATTTTAGTTGCCAGAACATTTTGGTTGCTGCAGAGTGAGTGCAGCCTTTACCAAAGAGTAGCATCACAGTCACGAACAGTGTCCGCTGCAACGACACAAGTGAGGGAGAGCCCTCTGCGCTGTGTAGCTCCGTGATAACAATATCGTCTCTCCTCTGCCTAGAAGTGGTGAATTTATAGCTTACAGAAATTAATATGATCCAGTCTCTGGCTTTTGTTTTATATCTAGTCTCTGCAAAAATTGTTGCTGCACATTTGTGATCTGTTATTAGCATCTTTAGCTTGTTTACTATATTACATGAATGCCACTGTCACACTGAACGTCAATTTTTTTTTTGACCTGACGAAGTTTCACAATGACCTGAAGAAGATCCAAGTAGGTCGGAATTTTTTTTGACCCTACTGAAAAACTAGTGGAATCAAAATATTGTCTTCAAAAAACTTATGTGGCATGGAGTAAGTGTGCAGGGGTTACTTTTCCCCTCATGTACGCTGTTTTTTTTATTAGCCTTGCACCTACTTGATGTGCGTATAACTACCGCCTTTCAACTTACAATTAGGGAAAGGTCATGTTTGTAGTTCATAAAAAGGCAATGTTGCAGACATGTAATGTAACATGAACTCCTCCTGCACTCTCTTACTTTTTGATGTGGATTTATGTCCACGAGTGCTTTAAAAAAAAGAAAACTTCCACTACTATCATGGCCTAAAAACAAAAAATGCATCCAAAATCATAGAAGAAACCAAGGTGGAAATAAACTGCACTGAGTTTAGATTTGCTCCTATGTGAGCTCCCCACTCCCATCCTATTGCTAAAGATAATAGTTTATTTTCTGTTTTGCAGGCAGTTCCATAAACTGATAGCAGAGAAGCAAAAGTATATTGAAGGTGTAAGCTCTTCATAAGGTGCCTTGGTGATTAGAGTCCACAGTACACAGACTCTATTCATGGATCCATCGCAGCGGCGGGGCCATTCGAACTGCACTCGTGGCGTATGGGATTACAAAGATACACATCCCGTACAAGATTACAAAGACGCGGAGCACAGTGGAAGCCTGTTCGCTCTCTGCAGCATCCTCCTTGTTTATGTCCAGGAGATGTGGAAGAAGAGCAGGCAGCCAGTGGGGAATCCTCTGTGGCCATGTAATCTGGGCTCTGTGCTGAGACACAACACATGAAGGACAGGCTTATCTCTGGAGGGCTCGCTGTGAAACAGCTACTGGGAAGAGAAGGAGGGGGGTGAATAGATCTTTTATGGAAGCTGCATGTGTTCTCCAAATCATTTATACCTCGATGTCGCAAAGTGATAAAACCCTACCATGTTGCCATGCAAAATACATTAGCATCTTGAATACCGGGTTATGTGTTTTGCAACACTGGTATCATCCAGCCGATGTGCAAGTTTTGCAGGAATTTAAATGAGATCTAACGTTTAGTGGCTGTTGGGTGGAAACCCTATATTTACAAAATGTTTTATTGTGAGTGTGAATGCCGAGTGTTGTGCAGTGAAAGGTTTTAGTTTCCTGAGAGGTCAGACAATTTTCTCAGCGTGTACAGCAGAATCATGCTTTAGTTAAAGGCACAGTTCAACTTTTTTTTCAACAGTTTATTCACTTCCTTTTGCTCTGTTCAGGGAAATTGATACCACCATCATATATGTCTATTAAATGTGAAGCCAGAGCAAGCTGACTGTAAGCCTATAGCCTTAAAACATTGAACAGCTAGCCTTGCTCTGAAAAATTGTTTCGCTGGTCATTATGAGGCTGCAAGCATAGGTGTAGACTTAAGGGGTGAAACTGGGGACATGTCCCCTTAATATTTAGAGCATATGCATTTGTCTCTTAGATAAATTATTAGAATAGCAGACTTTTATTCGAACATTTCCTCACACAAGGGTTTGCACACACAATGGCAAGTATGATATCCTATAAATTATCACCCCACAACTCACGTTATGTACTTAACCATTTGAAACCTAAGCAAATTACTTAATTTCTTTTAAAAACACAGAAAAAAAGCAATGAGCAACATAAGAAGAAATATAACAAAATTAGTATAAAAAAAGTTACAAGGAAAGTATGTGAAAATTAACACAAAAAAGGAAAGTCAAAAATACAAGGAAAAAGTGCCTAAGAAAAAATAAAAACTCTGTAACATAATTTTAAAAACATAATAATGATATTTATAAAAACTGATTAAATAGACATTTCCCTGCCTTTTTTTTTTAAATCTAAATCTTCAAATTTATTACACTTTGTGTGACATTTCTCTCCAACCCCCGTTTTCAAAAGTAAGTAAACATTACAGTTAACATTAAAGTAAGGAACATTACTGTGGTTAGATTAAGAATGAGAAACATAGTTTCAACCCGAAAATGACTCAAAGTTCACCGGTTCCAACCAACAGTCTCCTGGGCAATGTCCTGGAGAAAATGCCTCATTTTTTGTGACCCATCCACCAACCCAACCTCCTCATGTGATCACAGCCTTAAATATGTGGGTAACACATGAATTACTGGCTCATTATGTAGGATATGTACAAATTTTGATGCATTATTTTTTGCAGCACAATGTATGAAAGCAGCTTGAGAACAGCTTGTTACAAAAAAATCACCGGGAGGCAGGATATCAAGTGAGTGAAGCTTTAAATTTCCTGGGAGAGGACTACCAAACCCCCTGTTTCATATGTGTCCCCGCTAATGTTGAAACAAAACCTACACCCTTGGTTGCCAGACACATTATAGAGTTTCAGAAGTGCTGGTAGATGGATTTTTTAACTTTTGGACAGAGCTCTCGTCTTTTTGCTCTAAGCTAAGCTCACTAGCTGCTGGCTTGAGCTTTATATTTATGGTACACATGAAAGCAGTCAAACAGCTACTTTAACACTAGAAGATTTTGAAGTGACTTCGAAAAGACTTACAAAAGACTAAGTCTGACACCCTCTCACATCTAAAGACAATGTGAGTTTTTGGTCACACGTTGTAAGATTTTGCAAAGACTGGGGATCTTGCAGTGTCACTACTTGCAAGACTAGATTCCATTTGAGATTATTTTCTACCCTGCTCCCAGTGGAAAATATTACACTAAAGTCTTTTGAAGAAATATGACATATTGATGATTTCTTTCATGTAAGCACAAAACTCTAGGAACACATGATAAACAGTGTCACATGTTGACATATCAGCATCGGTATAATCCATATAGAAACTTCACTGACTTAAAAACTTTACATTTTGTATTTTCTTACCTCAACTAGCTACCAGCCTTTATTGGTTATCTGTGCTTTATTAGTGGGGGGAATGAAAGGCGAACCGATTCAAAAATTCAGATTACTTGCTCAAATAAGTATAGGTTGGTGGATCAGATATGCACCACCTCGTGTTTACTCCACAACTCTATTAGTTTGACCTCATTAGATCTTAGAAAAAAAATCACTGCTTTTGCAGTGATTTTTGTGTAAGATCTCAACCCCATAAGCCACGGCTGTATGATATGCCACTGGGCAGCGTCAGCTGATCACTGCCGGACGGCATGTGCCGCATTCGCATGATACGCCCCTGGACGGCATCTGGTTGAAACGCTGGAAGGCAGTGAAGGCAGGCAGGAGGGGCGGTGGATTGATCCAGCAAACCTCTTCTGCCTAATCCTAACCATTGCATCAGCATATGTGTTTGTTGACGTCCCGGCGTTGGTTGCCATGTGCATTTGTTGCCATGTGCGTTTGTTGCCTGAACGTTACAACGTACAGCGTGATCCCACCATGTGCTTTTGTTGGCATCCTGGTAGCAACATCCCAGGGGGTAAACAGCAGACACAGAAGGATATCTAGAGCGTGTACTGCAGTCCACTGCAATATGTCACTACTTGGGATGAGAATGTGTTGTCAAATCACTGAACTTAAGTATTTGCATGAGCCAAAAAAGAGACAAAAAACTTACAATAATATTAAAAATGTTGATTTTTATGGAATCACAAGACAAGAAAAAGTCTGACATTGACTGAGTTTTATGACCACCTTATACCAAACGACCGGGATCACTGCAGCACAACAGTTGAGGTAAAACCTGCATGATTTTATTCCAACATTGGAATTTTGTTTTTGCTGTAAGGCCAACATAAGTCTAAGTATTAACAAGAAAGCAAATAAATATAGTCTATTTCCCAGAATGCTAAACTATTTCTTTAAAGTTGAAAAAAACATGTAAATTTGAGTTGCAAACTTTTCCACATCATCCTGCTGTCATGCCTCGACACATTCTTTCCTAATAGTGACGCCACAGTAGTACACAGGGTATTTATATGGGTGGTGGGTTACGCCAGAGCCCTCAGCACAGCTCACTGTACTTGTCTGAGCTTGTGAAGGCCTTTGTTTAAGTTTCACCTCCTCTCCCCAAGGACACCTCCTCAACCTCGTATAACCCCGCTGTCACACCCCCCTCTATCCTGCATTAATGGAATATTCCCCCAATTCCACTTTGTGTTATATTTCATTTCCTTGCTTTTGTACTTTTCGCACAAATCCCACCTCTGGGGCGGATCCCAACATAACAATGAGCCGTGCCGCTATCTGTGTTTTAACTGGCTCTGCCAGAGGAACTCTCTGGATCACAGCCAAAACAATTCATTCACATAGAGTTCCTCACACGCCCATGTTATTGCACTCTTTTATTTTGGAAACTCAACGGAGCAGCCTCATTCATCACTACTGGAACTGTTGCAAATATTTTTCTTGTTCTTTTTAAGGAGGGGGTGTATGATTCAGAGTGCCACCTGAATATATCACACGTAAATAATTCAACCAGAGCTATTACAGTTGTTGTGAGTTGTTGATGATGACAGTCATCAGGGAAATAATGGTTATTTATGTTTGCAGTTGCTTTAAGTTCAACTGTGGGATTATGTTTATCCTCTGTAGAATCTGCATGCAGTTCACCGAGTTCAAGCAGTGACTGTAAACACTGCTGTCTGTTGCCCAACCCTGCCATTTTTTTAATCAAATCTCTCCATCCTCAGCTCTTGGCTTCCTCCTGTATTTCTGCCTCTGTGGGCAGAGACATACATCTTGATTTCGTAATTAGTTTGTTGTCTCATTCCCAGTCTGTATACCTGCTTCCCTGTCCACACAGAACAGTCACACTTTATCAAGCCTTGTTATCATGTTCAGTGGAATCTAATATTACTCATCTGTTCCTTTTTTTAATGATTCTCGACGTCATTGATGAGCCACAGGCTGTCTAGCCTCAATCTCAAGATAAACTTGGAGATAGAGCAGTGTGTGGGAGTATTTATCTCTGCACACACCTGTACAAAAGTCACACTGATATGTGTGTTAAAAGGTGGGATGGCTCAGCTTTCGGGAAACTCTCCGGTATCTTACACGTTCAATATTTTATGTCTTTTCTGATAAGACAGTAATTATTGACAAAGAGGCATTCCTCGGTCTGTGTTGACGTCTGTCGAAGTTTCACTGCACGCAAACAGTTCACAGTGACAGATATACCACATGAATTTCTTCATTCCGGGGTTCCCATGGTCATGGAAAACCTGGAAAAGTCATGGAATATAGTAAGGCAAATAGTAAGTTGTAGGGGAAAAAAAACTCCCCGTCACATTCAGATGGGCAGCGGACTCCCACATGAAAGGCCGGAGTTTGTTGGGTCCATTCACCACTTCTTCCACCTACCCTGCTCCTTATATCATTACCAGCAACATGTCAACTTGACACGTTCTGTGGGGTAACATGCGGGCACGACAGGTTGCGTCTGACTGCGTTGTCAAGTGATGCTGCCTGTCCGCATATCAGGCAGCTGTGGCAGGCGCCGTCAGGCTGTCCAGTGTATAATAACACCACGACCGGTTCTGTCTGGCAGCATTCTCAGCTGATTCCATCCAGAGGTGTATCATGCAGACATGAAAGGTGGCTTTTGGCATTGGGATCGTACGCCGAAAGCCCCTGCTAAAGGGGCGGTATTGGACAACTTTAGAATGAGAACAGGCTGGAGTCATCCGTTCCTTACACTTTTTTCGTGTTGTGTCAGTTTTGGAAAGCCAATGAAGTAGACACCACTCTGCAGACTCTTGAGATATGGAATATGGCTGTTATTGTAGAAGCATGCACAGCACTTCAACATATGGAGAAATCCAAAGCTTGACAGGCCTGCCGTGCTCAGTTTAGCATCAGTCAAAGTCATATAGTCTCACATATTCAGGCCACAGAAGAGTTTGGGCAGAGATTTTCACTCTGCTCTCTGCGTGCATGTGGAGTCAGAGCTGGTAGCTGTGGGTAAACACGATATTGTAGCCTGCATACCAGACATCATATCTTCTTTGCAATGCAGTGCTAATTTAATCTCTGTTACTATGGAGGTAGAACATGTGGACATAACACACATGGTCATTTGTATGATGTGGCTCCGGGCCCATTGTACGAACATAGATTACCTTGTTTTCCATTAAATGAAATCCATTTTATGTAGTAACATCATGCGTGACAGTGGTGCTATTTCATTTCAGAAATAAAATCAGTGTGAGATAGGGATCGTCCACCTCGCTGTCTTTGATCTTGGAGAATCTCACATTTTCGTGGTCAGATTTTTATTAGAAAGGATAATCTGTTTCGCTCTCAGCGTCCTTTCAAAAGGGCAAAAGTGATCTTAAAACTTCCTGTGTTGATTGGTTTTAATGAGAGTGCGACCTTTCAAGGAAGCCCAACAATGAGTGGGATGGCTGATTTAAACAGAATCCATATCAAAGAAGCCCTGGGTTGCAACAGTGAACGCAGCTCACCGCAGGAGGATGAGGAACTCATTATTCTGTGATTCTGTGACTTACACAGAAAGAGAAGCTGAAGCAGAGAGAACCAGAAGAGAGAAAAGGGGAGGGAGAGCGGAGAAAACAAGTGTGAAAGAAAGATTTTAAATGATCAAAATTCTAGTCACAAAACATTAGGGCTTATGCCGTGTCTTTTACTCGGAGCAGACGAGGCTCTGCAACTCTGCCAGCTGCCAAGCATGTTGCATCATGAAAACACAGTAAAGCCTCAGAGGGAAGTGTTGAACAGTAGGAGGGATCTGAGCAGCATCAAACCATGCGTCCTACTGTTCTGTACAATGCGCTCACTGATTTCTCCTACAATGCACTGTACAGAGTACATATGTTGCTCTGCAGGTTTATATCTCAGAGATCCCAGGCAGTAATGAGCTGTACAGGTGATCATGAATGATAATAATGTTGAAGAATATCATTTAAATTAGGCTGTTACTGTGATCCTCGTGTGCATCAGTGCACACAGCTCAGCTCCGAGTAGGAATGCAAATGGCATTTTCTGCATTAATCCGAGACACTGTGATTGAATTGCAAATGCACTAAAGTAACTGTTTTTAAATTCATTTAAAGGCTTTGAATAGTAATCATTTTTTTTTCTCCTCCTGTACTGCACTGTTTAACACAAAGAGTTGATTTTACCCCATTCAGTGCGTGAACCATTGACCATGACTGTCATGTTAAAATGAAAAGAACTTTAGAGATGCTACATGCAGCACTTTAATACAAGTTAAAATACCTCCCTCTGCAATACATTTCACATAACAGGCCTATTCACATGTTGGCCACATCTGATCCAGAGGCAACATCCAAGAGGCCCAGCATACATGAATCTAATATACCTGTATGACAAAATATGCAAAAAAAACCAAATAGTGTCTGTAAGTCACAAACGAGCAAGCCATCGCGCTCCCGTCTTATCTCTGTTGAGTTCCGCATGTGCAGTATCAGTCATTATGTAAAAAAATCCCTATATTTGGCGAAGGGAGTTACTGGTAGAGAGAGACATTTGTTATGATGATATGCCTGGGTCAGGCCAATCATTATTATTAATTTGATTTCAAAAATTAAAAGGATAAACATTGCTCTACTAAATTTATTTATGTTTCTTGAAAAATTGTCAAAAGCAAAAGCCAAAAAAGCAGTTAAAAAACATTTACTAGTATTAAAATCTGGCTCAGTTCAATTTGTTATTGACTAGCCCTGCACTGTCATTGGAACATCCCGATGCACTCGCAGTAGAAAATGCATATGATTCATGTGATTGTACAGATCACCTGGACAATGTGTTTGAGGTCCCCTGCTGCTCTAATCTTGCAGAAAATTTTATTTTGCATCTCTTTATTGTCATAATGCATTCTTTAAAAATGTTTTTGTTCCTCTTTACTGTTGTTTTGAGTCTCTTTGGGGTCATTTTGTGACTTCTGTTGTCGTGCTGTGTCTCTAGTTGTTTTGTGCCTCTTTGCAGTTCCTATGCATATTTTTGTGCTCATTTTGAGTCTCTTACTGGTTGGTTTGTGTTGATTTTTGGTAACATTTTGTCAGCCCTGACACTTTGGTCCCCTGAGCCTGTGCCCAGTAAGCCTTTTCACTAATCCATTCATGATAGTATACCTTTAAAAATTTTGATGTCTTTCATGATGCTATCGACATGACCATGGCAACTAATGATAATTTATTTAAGAATGACATAATATAAACATAGAGCAGATATTATGTTTAAAATCTGTGACGGCTGATAAATCATCGGCATAACTGGACCTCATTTTACCTGCTGTAAATGTCACGGTGTGTGTGTTAACCAATGCTCTGCAGTATACAGATGCCACACCTTCCTACACGATGACACAGGTCAGCGCGGCATCTATATCTGTCCTACACAGAACTGCAGCCCCACTGCAGCTATTTAAAGCAGCCTGAATTTCCCTGTCTAAACATTATATAACAGGCATCAAGTGAAGTATGTACTTCACATACATCTTGTATCGCTTACAGTACATGTGTGATTAAGTGTCAGCCTCTGAAGTACTGTAGATATGTTTCTACTTACTGTACATGCATGATATAGTGAGAGTGTCATACAAAGGTCTTTTGTGAGTCTTTGATCCTTGGCTTTTGATGATTTTCAATGAGTGGAGTTATTATTTTTTTTATGTTCAGGTACATATTACCTTCAAGTTGTGACTGATTATTGCCACTTATTTCTTGATTTCCTCTTAGTAGGCCCTCAATTTGTGAAAAATGCTGCCCTTTCATGTGTAAGAATATTTTTAATTAAATCCAGTCAGATTTCAAGTGAAGTCTCAGGCAGGCAAACTTAGTTTGATATTTGGTATCAACTGAAATCAGCATTCACTTCAGGAGATGATGCTTAAAAAAATGTGACTTTCTTCTGTGTGATGGGAAAGACAAAATAGAAAGCATGAAATGTGATGAAGTGAATTAGGCGACAAAATAAAGCAGCAGCCAGTGGTGATATTTTCCTTTAACAGACACTTTAAATCCTCTCACGTCTTTTCAGATGATTTGATTCCACACCTGGCAACTTTTATGACCTTTCCTTCTAACCAGGCAATATCCTGGTAATGTTCTCCGTCTTTGCTTTTCAGCGGCGACATAAACTCACCCTGTCTGTCCTTTTTAGTTGATTTATATAGTTATATATTATATAAGGGGTAATGTACCTTAAAGGTACATTACCTTTCACACAGGTTAAACAGAAGGAACAATAAGACTATACAAGATCTGCCCCACAGTTAAGTTTGATTGTTTAAGGGCTAAATACTGTATTGTGTTTGCAATATCTGGTTATAAACATTACATAATCTAGGCATTTCTGTCATGTATACTTGTGACAAAGATTTTTTGATTGAGCAGAAGGAGTTGAGGTGACAAATGAACTTTACTTAAAGGCTATGGCTGTGTTCGAAATCACCCCCTATCACGGATGTAGTGCACTATATAGTGTGTTCACCATTTTGTAGTGTTGTTCGAATTCTCCACGATTAATTTCATCCATTGCATTGTGGGATCCTCCGTATCCCACAATGCAATGCGGTCGTGTTTTGGAAGAGGAGAAGAAGGAGACGATGGCCGCCGCACCAACCGCCGCTTTTGTATATAAATTTAAGTAACATTACAATATACACATTTGATGCGTGTAATACTTTAGTGGCGTGGTTTTATGCCTTTTAAGGGTTGCGAATTGTCATAACGAGCAGATTTGTTGGTGGAGAAGCATCCGGTTTGTTATTTGTATCTGCGAGCTAACGCTAACGCTAAGGCTAATGCTAGGGCTTGCCGGTAGATGCAGCTCTAGCTAGGAGCAGACACCCGCACACCCGCTCACATCTGATCATAGCGTTTTGTTCTCTTTTCCCAATTGGCGGTGTGTTAGAAAAATAAATGCTTTTCTGTTTCTTGTTCCAAGGGACTGATGAAGATGTTGAGAAGCTTATTAAGCTTCATGTTAAGCACAACCAGCTGTTCTCCGGCCGAAGAAATGCGGCTCTGCATGGATGGGATATATTCTAGTGGTGCATATTCATCAATAAAAGAAATTTCAGAATTCATATTTGTCATTCCTGATTGAACATTACATTTGTATTTTTTAGTATGATGGTATTTATAGTTGAATAACCATGGCGCATCTGCTGACGCAACCACGTTCAGGAAATTACCGTGTAGTGTCCGAATTCTCCTCCCGTCGTCGTTCCCTACATCGTGTATATGATGTAGTGAACTACATCATATACACGATGTAGTGGATAGGGAGTGAGTGAATGAGTGGATGATTTCGAACACAGCCTATGTATTAAAAATAGTTTGGAATAAACCAGTAGGTGATGTGTTGGCCATGGAACTCCAGGTTAATATAGAAATGCTCCGTCTGGGTCTGGATAGGACGGCGTCTGGGTCTAGACCTGGGGGATGAAGAGGAATGGCCAAAAGATGTAGCAGGATTTAGGATCACCTTAAAATTGAATTTCGTCTTAAACTACATTTCAGAAAAATGACAGTAAAGTTGCCTTGTACCTTAACAAGGGGGAGCCATTTTTAACATTTTGCTAACGATGGCATACCTCCTTGTTCCCTCACAGATGGCCTACTGGAATACACCCCTTTAAAGTCATACATACATCATTTTACGCATAGGTCCTTCAACAAATCCACAAATCATATACCGTCTATAGACAAAAGAGGAATTTCTGGTAGTTTAAATTTCTGGTGTCACCAAAAAGTGTCACATGTCAAGTCAAGTGTATGTACCAACAAGAGTTATCTCATGACACTTTTCCGAATCAGCAGATCTAGACCATACTCTTTAAATTAAGGAGACCTTACACTTCAACTTGTCCACATACGAAGTAGCACCCCATGAAAGATGTTATTTTCTTAACATAAAGTTACGTAATTATTGTGCAGTTATGGAGGTGTGGTTTAGGTCTGGGAAAAGACACATGAGGGCATACCTTAAAAGGATTTAAAATCCACTCAAAGTTCACACGGTTCTGAGCATTCGTCTCCAGGGTAAAGTCCTGTGTATTGGACCCATCCAACAACTCAACCTCCCTCCAACCATACAGGACCAAGTCCTTTATTCTTTATTCCCGTCATTGCATTGGTCATGTGATTGCAGCCTTCCCAAGTGTGCAGATTAAACATACATTTTTGGTACATAATTATGAGGGATATATATACAAATTTTTGGTAAATTACTTTTTGTGGAGAACTTATGAATAGTGCATAAGAACAGCCTGAACGATGGACCCATGACAAAACACTCAGTGAATAAGAACTTCCATTTCCCAGGCAGAAACCTTGAACAGAACCTGGCTCTATAGGTAGTTGGCCATCCGCCGTGGCTGGTTGGGTCATCCGTGTTTCTTTATGAAATATGTTGCCCTAGAAGCCTCAGGATGTAGTGACTACTAGAACAGGTTCACGCGGTTGCCAACAGCTGAATACGTTCAGTATTTTATGCAGTGCTATGCAATATGCAGTTAAAAATTCTGTTTCAGAGGACTGCAAAAAGTTAAAAATGTTTAACTTCAGACGGCAATGCTGTCTGCTGTTGCTGTATTCTCTCTTGCTAATTTGACCATCCTGCTCATGTTCACTAAAATGACATCTGGTTTGCTGTCTGTCAGACTCCTTGTGAACGCAGCATCAGGCTATGACAGTAGAAAAAGATATCAACAATGGCCATATTGCCAAAAAAGGTGTCACGCTGTAATTTAACCCCAGAAACAGACTGTGTCTCAACTCACATCTGCCCTGATGTGCAACAGTAACCCCCACCTGCTCCTGGTATTGTAAGTACATACTGTATTGCTGTGACTGATCTATAAACATTTTTTTATTGACCTCGCTATAATGCTGGCATTCATTTAACAGCATTTGTTGATGTTATTTTAAAGGCATATTAAAGTTTATGCAAATGCTTGCTTGTTTAGTTTTATATGACTATCTGTTAATTCTCCACCGGGGATTTGTTGATCTTGATAGTGAAGTATCTTTCTCTCACTCTGTAAATTTTATAATAGTCCTAAAGATAACAAGGGAACATAAAATTAAATAAAAGAAAGACTTAAGGTACCACTTTTCATTCACTGAGTTTTATTTATCAGGTCTGAATCTCTTATAACATATTGGAGTAAAAGCGTCAACCTAAGCCCTTCTGGTTAATATGCGGGAAGATATTTCAAAAAAGAAAAGATGAAATAAAAATACAACTTTTAGCTGTGCAGAAAGCACACAGTAGCACCAAAACATCTCGTGAATGTCCCTTTGCCTGCTCTGGGGAATACAGGCTGGTATCAAACCTCGCCTTGGGCTAAAACCTTTGTTCTCTGATATCAAACCCATACAATAGTGCTGTATGGGATCAAAATCTGAGGGTAACATTGATATTCAGCCAAAATAGCAGCAGTGGCCTTTGAAATAATGTTTCCCATGCAAGACCATCCCCTTTTCATTCCAAATGCACTATATTAGGATACACTATATCACAGGGGGAAACAGTGGGGAATTCAATCGATGTTCACTTTGAAATCCAACCCACTAAAAATTCTACTTTGCTTCAATTCAGCAGGCATGATGGTGATCTGGCATGTGTGTATGTGTAGTGTAAGATTGTGTATGTAGAGCATGCTGTGTGTTGCAGTAAATCGTAGTAGATTCCTCCCAGGGGGACGGGAGGATGAACGAGGGGAGAGTGAAGCAGGATTGGGGGTTGATGGGAGGTGGGTAGCTGAGAAGCTGACAGAAACATTATTCAAATGATGCTCCTCTGCTTTCTTTTTGCTTTTTTTTTTTTTTTTTACTCACAGCGACATACTAAAACCTGACATTTAGTCGCACCGAGAGGGCGCGAGCTGAGACAATTCATGAGGATTTTCCACCTTCTTCGTCTTTTGCTCTTTAGCATCAAAGGTCCCAGAGTCCTCTGGCGGAATTACATGCACCTCGGCCCTCCTCGACTCAGGGGCCCCGGTGTTTAGGAATCAAATATTTGATTTGGAAGGACTCCCATCCTAGCTTTTGCCAACTGCCATCCGAACAATAGAAAGGTCAGGGTGAATCCGGCTTATCAGTGCGACTATGTGGCCTGTCCTCCTGCAGCCTGCTGGGCTCAGGCGCTGCTGGTGGTGGGAGAGAAAGAGGAGGGAGACAGGAGAAGGGATGAAGCGAGAGAAATGGATGTGGAGAGGAGCGAGAGTAAGACATGGGGGGAAGGGAGGAGAGGAGGGGAGCATTCTGCAAAGCTGTCGCCTGGACATATTGTGCTTTGATGGGTTGGCTTTCATTTTTACTGCCGTTTTTCTTTGCTGTGGAGGAGCAGTATTAAAGTCTTCAATCTTTAGCTGATATTACAGGACTCACGGCAGATTGTGATAAACAGCGCTGCGCCTTCCTGGGCCCTTTTTCTCTGAACATCTGTCGGAACATCACACGGTGACAAAAGCGATGTAATTATAATGTACCACCTAAACCTACATACCACACAGCACCTCATGGGCTTTTTTTCTGAAAGTGGGTGTCACTTTGGCAGACGTACAGTCAGGCAGGCGGAGGGAGTGTGTGCATATGTGTGTGTGTGGGTGGGTGTACATACTGTTGCAGTGTTTTCAGGAGCTTACAAAATCCTGCAGTTGAGGTTTTTACATGTTGCACCATAGAATTATACTGTCCTCCACGTTCAAGTGGGCTGAATCATGTTCTCACACATGCAGGTGATGTTACACAATGAGGCATAGTGATGTTTCAACACCTGGGCTCCAAGTAGCTTAGTATTCCACAGCTTCCGGTTGGTAAAGTGTAATTTTACCTCATGAGATTTTATAACACATCAGTGATATTTAACCTAAGGCCCGCAGGCCAAACCTGGTGCCATTTAGGGTGCCAGGTGGTCCCCCAACAATTTTCTAACTCAAAAGTGATTCACATTTGGAATTGTTTTAATACTCTTTGTATACATAAGGTGCCAAATGCATGTTTTCGTTGCTAGTGAAGGATCCCCCACACCCCGCCGACAGAGGTCCTAGCTAAGCCCCTAGTGTCCTAAAATCCTGAAACATCTTAAAATCCCAGAGATGCCCTTAAATCATAGAAATCTCCTAAAATCCTAATTTCCTAGAAATGTCCTAAAATCCATCAAACATTCTAAAATCTGAGAAACGTCCTAAAATCTGAGAAACGTCCTAAAAACCTAGAAATGTCCCAAAAACCAAGAAATGCCCTAAACTCCTTGAAATGTCCTAAAATCCAAGGAGCATCATAAAATCCTGAAAATGTCTGAAAATCATAGAAGTTTCCTAAAATCCTCAAAATGTTCTCAAATCCTAGAAACTTCATTAAATATGAAAATTACCTTATATCCTAAAAATGTCCTAAAATCCTGGGAATGTCCCAAAGTCCTAGGAACTTCCTTCAATCTAAGAAATACGAAAACATCCTACAGCCCTAGAAACATGCTACAATTCTAGAAATGTCCTAAAATCCTAGAAACCTCTCTAAAATCAGCACATGTATGGGGCTGCTGCAAATGTCCCCTTGCCTCTTGTAATTTTGCAAAAGTGGACCCCAAGAAAAAAGTTGAGTATCACTGACTTACTTGATAACCATCACATTCTACATTCACCAACAGTAATAAGCTGTTTCCTTGGGTTTCATTATCCCTGTGTACAATAATGCAAAGCATAATCACCACTTTACCAGACTATCCTGTCGGAAATTGAGGCCGATAACCTCCATATTGGACCTAATTTAAAATGTCTACCAGGTAAAATCTTTATCTAAGTTCACCCATGTGATCAGCCTCAATCAGAAAGCAATGGAAAACTGCATTCCATCCCCTTACTACATCTGCTGCCTCAATGGACAAATGATCTGCTGCCTCTTATTTCTTTGGCATCCTTTAGTGAAAAGTGCTCACAGTCAGGCGTCTAAACACGAGTTTAAAACCCCTCTCCACTCAGTGTTTGGCTTGTTATTACGTCACTTGGATGTTTGAGCTTCACTGTGCAGAATGATGTATGTGCACAGTTTGACACTAGACGGCTGTTTGTCTGCTGAAAGAGGAAAATTACTCTGTGCTCACCTTAAGTCTGGGTTCAAAGGATGGACGTACCAGTAGGATTTTGTAACTATATTGGACGCCGATGTAGAAACTCGAATCCTGCAGTTCAAATACACTGAGAATGGAGTTGACGAAGGAGACATCTTGTTCAGTAGTTTAATTTCTCAACAATGTTTGCGTGTTTGATGATGGATGGATTTTTCAGTGAAGAAAAAGTGGTTGACATAGTTTTGGGAATGTTCAAGTCCAACTATATCAGACATAAACTATTATTCATCACTTAGGCAATATTATTTGTTATTTGGCCGTGGTGATATTCAGTTCAACAGCATGGCCTCAAGTGTGATAATGCTTTTAAACAACAGTTTTACAAGTTGCATTAACAGTAATACGCATCAACAGATTATGACTTGTTTGTTTAATAATTTATTTGGCTCTGCCGACGCAAATAGTTCTGCAGCTGGACTGGGACTGGCCTGTTGCCAAGCAACACATACACATTCCTGCACACTAACTTGCTACTTTGTGTAGGTCATCATGTTACAGCAGGCCAGCTGCTCTGTATCATGTACATTTATCTGTATATTTCCATGATTGTGCAACCAGTGAAATAACAGTCTGTTGACTGTCATTTGCCCGTTGGTGATTCACATGAGTTAACAGAATGTACAGTTGCGACATCAGCTGATGCATATAGGCCTAAACACACTCAGAGATTGGCAGCATAGCATGCAGGCTTCTTGCATTCCCTTCGTCCTCTTCTGATCATTTAGTTCAGATGTTATTTGTGGGAATATGTTTGTCTTTGGGTGCAAAGTTTGTTTCTACGACTGTTCATGTAGGCTTATTAACAGTAAATGTAAAATGTTAAACATTTTAGAACACCTGTAAAGCGGAGTAATACATGCATAGTTACATCATTTACCTTATGTTGCAATTCTGAGACAAAAATACTGTGGTAAATGGCATATTAAAGTAGGAATAATTTCACCATATTAATTTTGACCATTTCAGATGTATCATCTATTATCATTACTCAAATGTTGATTTTGATTTTGTTATCATTTAAATAATACTTGTATTTACATGTAACTATGAATTTGCCTTGAATTACATTGAATTTACAGTTAGGCAATAGACTCCTTTCCCATTTCCAGTAGACCAGAGCTGTGTACATTGCTCTGCAGTGGAGGTTTAGTGTGTTTTTGATTTTGTGTTGTTTTTCACTGGTGTGTCATGTTCGAGTGGTTCGTAGTAAATGGTAGAAGGCAGTAAGGAGGCCAGTGAAAATGTTTCCGCAGCTATGTCTTTGATTGTCTCTTACTTATTCAGGCTCTCTCTCAAACTTGGAGCAGCAGAAATTTTCAATGAAGCTCAAGTGCTTGTTGTACAGAGATGGATGGTATTTTGTGCTGGCCCATCATTGCATCGTGCCAGCAAAGGGGCTCACATAGGGGCATCAGTCTAGGTGTTGTGTTTCAATCACTGCCGAATGTTGCTAATCTGAGCCGATCACAGATCGAGCTGATAACCGGAGCGTGAATGCAAATTGCAACTTTTCCCATTAAAAAAAAAAAAAAGCCAGGTGTTTCTTGGTGTCAGCAGGGGTTTTATGCAATGGGAAAGGGACTTTAATCATATCTCCTAGCCTCAAAATATTGTAGTTCCTACCTGTTGTTTTAACGGTGACAATTGTGAGAAGAGAATCTGGTGTGAACACAGACAGAAGTTGAGTGTTTTACTGCCTCACTGTGTTGGTGTTGATTAAATAAGGTTTATTCAAAGAGAATCTCGAGCCTGCTCAGTACCCACAGCACAGAGTGACTGGAGGACCCTACCCCATCAAGAAATCAGGCTGACATGATGTGCATGCTGTGCTCATTTTCTGGGTAAAAAATCATTTGGTGCTGCCATTGTGCAGTGTTGCCTCTCAGAGCTTTAATCAAAAAGGATATGTGTCTATAATGCATCAACAAGAACAATTCCTTATCAACATATAAAGGAGTAAATCCTACATATAGTGGAAATTAGAGTGAACCGGGAAACAGGCACGTTCGGATTTTTTTTCCAGATAACTGCACCTCTTCTTGCTCTACAATGCCATATGAAGCAACATTCAATTTCCATGGAAACTGCTTACCTAAGTATGTATCATCCTGTCTGTCTCACACTGATGACACTGTACGTTGTATACCTCATGTACAGTGGCATTCCACAATACACATCAACACTACAGAAACCTAGAACAAAGCACAATAGCTCTTGGCTAATGTTACACAACCCAGTGCCCTAATAGCCTGAGTCAGCCCATATGGTGCAATAGTGGAGAGCATGGCATGCATCACTTCATCAACAGGAAGAGGGTGTGGGCCAACATTTACAGTCCCAGGTAGATGATAAGTGTTGGCAGAGCCGTCTGGGTTCAGAGGTCAACATGTAAATGCACAATGTAATCAGTATACAAACAGCCCAGCCCTCTGTACCGTCATCGAGGTAAATATTACAGAGCGTCTGACGGCCAGCGTTGTTTGAATGTACATTTCATAAATGCTGATGACCTGCCAGTCGCTGACTATTACCACCGGCAGTTACTGCTGCATAACACGTCTGGACTTATTGTTTGCGCTGGAAACACCCATGATTAATTCAGCCACACATTGGGCTACTTGAAAACACCATGTGGAGGAGGATTACAGTCAAGGTTGTCGGCCCGGTGGCTGGAGGCCAAGAGTGGGAGACAGATAGAGAAATGCAGAGAAGAAGAAAAAACCCCCAGCACAGACAAAAAGAGAGACGTATAAGACCCCTGCAGTGAATGAGACTGCCTACTTATCAGCCGTGAGCGTGATGTGCAAACAGAGGCCTTTCAGGGCTGCCAGGCACACAATAGCTTTGTTTGCTATGCAATAGAAACCAGTTGTTCGCTGCTGAGTCAATATTTACTGCCTAATGGAATGTGTGCTCTGCTACTACCCCTGCTCAACAACACCAGATTGGAAGAGGGACTTATTACCTCCCCTCTCTGTCTTTCAACCCCCCCTGTCATCCTCTGTCCCTCTATGTCCTTTCCTCCCACTTCTTTATCTTAGGCTTCCTATCGTCTCATCCTTAACTTCCTTTACTCCCCCCTGCACTTGCAGAGTTTTGTTACTCCCTATTCCCTCCTCATCCTACCCACCTCTACTCTGTTGATTTCATATTGTTTCTCTTGCATCTACACCTCCGCTTGTGCGGCAGTGGGAACTCCATATAAGGCTCAGGACTGAGAGCCATGGCCGGACATAGCGCACTTTGGGCCCTAGGCAAGTTTCCCCTACCTCCAACCTCCCACAAAAAAAAAAAAATAAATTAGCATCTTTTATATTTAATGTACCTATTACATTCAAAAACAGGACCTAGTCATAAATCAACAAAAATAAACAAATTAGCTAATAAATTATATAAAATTAATTATTATTAATAAAAATAAGAAAACCATAAAAGAATATGGTATGTGCAAATATGTACAAAAAACAAGAGGAGTAGTCGGAAAAAAAACATGCACGAGTGACCAGTCTTCTGTTTATAGAGGCCAATATCCTACCAAGGCCGTGGCTCTGACAGAGGGAGAGATAGCTTAGCGATGAGATCACTGTGCTGACAGAATGATCCCTTTGTGCTCGAGAGCGATGGTAGGCAGCGAACGCATCACATGTGGTATTTACACCGTGGCTGCTGATAAACTGCAGCTAATCACTGGCAATTTTCTTAAAGGTGTATGCGGGCAAGTCATGCCCAGAAACACCAACATGCTTCCCACAGTTTCACTCGGCTGTGAGGTGTTTCTGCACACGCTGTGTATTGATTCTTACTCTGCCACCCTCACACAAACACAAACACACACACACACACCCACACGCAAACACACACCTTTGCCCAGGTGTGGAGGGATAACTGGAGGCATGACACACTTGTCCGAGCCCTTTAAAGGTTTTTTTTCCAGCAGCCGCCCCTACAATCCATTCCTTTCAGTCATGCTTCAGTATCGTTTCCTTACAGCCCAGAGGATTACTGAGGAGAGGACAGTTGTGGGAGTGATGGTGCCGGTGTGTGTGTGTGTGTGTGTGTGGGAGGGTGGGGGGTGGGGGGGTTTCCATAGTGACACCAAGGCAATGAAAAGATTGGACCAGTGGAGTGTGCAGTGGGTGCCAGTGTGCGTGTGTATGTGCATGGAGTCCGGCTCTATAGCTCTAGGTTGAGACACAGTGGAACCATTCATGATGTACTATCTGGCCCCCAATGGCCTTCACCCTTAAATCAGAGCCAGCTTGCAGAGCTCAGATCCCTGCAGGGTTTTTCTTTTTGCACCCAAATCCAAAGCACTAAAAAAAAAAAAAAAACATCTAATAGTGATGTTCCCTTGTCATCTGTCCCCTCCCACTCATTATAGTCTTTTCATTTCTGTCCAACAACTTTCCCAAAGTGACGAGGTCGTGTTTAATACCCCTGTCATAAAGTAGAGAAATTGATGGCTCTGAGTTTGTTTGTTAATGGTTTCATTCTGGCCGAGGGATAAACAATTAGCATGAGACATATTCATTGTCTCTAATTATCCTTTCTGAGCGCAGATTAAATGTTTTCATAAGTTTGGCTTCCAAACAAGCCAAATCCTCTCCATATACGGGCATTACAGCTGTCCACGTTCGGAAAAACAAAATCACTTAACTGCTGTTGTTATCAACTCGCATTACACTGTGAGCAGAGATTCATCAAATTTAACCAGGGCAGTTAGCGCCTCGTCTAATCGCCTTTTACAGCTATTTTCCAGTGAACCTGACCTTCCGCTCAGTCCATTGACGGGCCGCTGATTGTGGTTTGGTGTGGTCAAAGTACATTTAACGGTAATTCGTCAATGAAATGACTCAAAACGTGTGCAGTATTTGTAAAGCTCCCCTCTGTCTGCCCTGAGCATACATTACAAGAGGAATAATTTTCAAAGGGGCCTTGATTGTGAGGAGCCTATGTTAATGAAATCTGTGGTCTTTCATGGAATTGACAGTTAATGAAGACTCTAATGTGGGGCGCAGACGTCTTGAAAGAACCCGCCTCAAATTAGAGTTGAAATTCTAAATCTGGTGTAGTACCTTGAAGAGTAATTTAAAGATAAGACAATTTCTCATTTGGCATATGAAATAATTAATTATCCCTTTGGTAGAAATATCTTAACAAGGCTACTTAATATGCATATAAAATTTCAAATTGTAAAATCGAATTAGCATTATTAACTTATAGTGTGTTAGATTACATCTATTCTGTTTCAAAAAGGTCCCACGGAGTTGAATTGATAATTAAGTAATGAAATGAAAATGTATGATCTAATCAATGGCGGTCCGTATTAGCGCAGCAGTAGTCATTCTGAGGTTTCAGGCGGCGAAAAGGAGGGCGGTGGGGGCTGGAAACCCTGGAAATGACATAAGCCCTGAAGAATTGAGTTACAATGGTGATTTCTTCGCATGGAGTCCTTTTGTGATGAGCTCAAAGCGGCTCAAACAAAGCTGGTTTGAACCTCAGTTTTCATGAGTGAAACCCATCAATCCATCTGAAACTTACTGAGTCACAGCAGTATTTTGAGCTGAATGCAAACACCTGAATGCTCACAGTGACATGCAAATGCTAAACATGTATAATGATTACTGATTACTTACACGACTGAAGTTAGGTCCAATAAAGTTACGAAACGTTACAGAGGTTAGGTTAAGAAACAGAGACGTGGTGAGAACACCTTAAAATGACTCTGAGTGCACTCAGACTTCACACAGTTCTGAACATAAGTCCCTATCCACCGCCCCAACCTGCATCCCAACTACACCGCTCAGAACGGCTTCCTTCTTTACCACCCTTAGCGCATTGGTTATTTGTGCATACAGTTCCCTGCCAAAATCAATGGGTTATGCAAAAATGACTGGCACATCACCATGTTGGGTATGAACACAAATTAGTGCATGACTTTTTGTGGGAAAACGTATGAACAGTGAATGAGAACAGCCTGGCTAGTTAGCACTAAACACAGAGTACAGCAGAGGCTGACTGAATGTGACTGGTTTTGTAAAATGTTGGCATGGTATGTTCCTGCAAACTAAGAAAACTTAACATTTGTACATTTCTTATGTAAAATATCAACATTTGTAGAGTGACGTAGTATATGAACTGATTTGTTCCATTTGAAGGTAAAGCGGATGGAGGGTGTGACATATTGGTGAGACTCCTGCCAAGCTGCAGACCACTGTTAAAGACCAAAACAACCAACAAAACTGGTTGTTTTAGCACCCAGTTGCTGTTTTACTGATGGCTTCTTGCTCACATAAAGTAGTTGTTTTTGACCAAGATGTCGCTGCTTTTTCAGTCATGATTGCATCACCAAGAACAGGTTTTTAAAGCCCAAAATAATCTTTTAGTTTTAATGTGTCTGTTTAATAATAATATACATATGTCAAATACCTGTGGTTTGCAGAAACCAATGTTGCTGTTGGCGTTGTTAAATGTTGGCGTGGAGGAAAAGTCAAAGCTAACCAATTAGTAGAATTCATCCTCTGAGAACTGTGAATGTTTATGCAAAGTTTTTATAGCAATCCATCCAATAGTTGTTGATTATTTTTAGTTTGGACCAAAGTGGTGTACCAAGAGAATGACATTGCTTTCCATAAAGCCATTAGCACTAAAAACTATTAGACCTGGTAGACAGAATGTTAGAGGCACAGTCCCATCAAAAATGAAAAATATGAAATGCAAAGATTATTTATTCACATTTGTTTTATTGTAAAACAAAGACGTGTTGCTTCCCGCAGGTAGTTTCAGTCCTGGTGGTTTTGTCGATATATTTTAATATTTGTCCTGATGCAGGGAGACACAATGACATTAAAAAAAAAGCAGTGCTTCAGCTCCACTGCCTCATAGCGGGTTAAATGGAGCGGAGGGCAATGAGCAATTCTCCAACAATCCCCCTCCTCAGCGCTGCAGGTTGTTCTTCCCCCTCTAAACCCATCGCTTCCTGGTGTTCCGGCTTAAAGCTTTACCCTGTGGGGTCCCAACAGGCTGGAATAAAACACAAGTGGATGCGGCAAGTTGCCATGGAAACTTAATAAGCCAGCAGTTGTAGTGAGAGAGGGAGTCAACTACAGTACCCAGTGAAGCGTGCATCTGAAGGCAATAAATTGAATGCTTTGGAGGGGAAGAAGACAGAGAGAAAAAAGAGGCAAGGGGGACTGCGTGTTATTGTGAAATAACCTTTTAAGTTGGAATTAAATATTTTGTCAGGAGTGTGAGGCTACGAGCCGCCCCTCCTCTCCTCTCCGACGTGCCTGCTGGGGGCTAGAGGTTAAACGGCTGTCTGCATTGTCACAAGGATGCTCTGGGGCCGCCTTCTGCTGCGTGTCACAACTGGCGACCGAGGGACGCCTTACACTTTTTTTTCCCTCCAACCTCACCTACAACTGTCATTGCTTTGACTGTCGGGCCATTACGCACGCTCGTCTCCAGGGCGCAATTGATGTGCCGTTGGCTGTCAAAGCTCAAAAGCCTCCGACACGGCACCTGATTGCCGAGCATCCTTTATGCCGCGTAAATCTTTCATTAACCGCCAATCTATCATTAATTATCGGCTCCTGGCATTTATGGAGAGGTGGGGAGATTGATAGCGGGGGATGGGGGGATGGGTTCAGAGCTGTGTTGACTGTTTGGGGAGCCAATCTATAACAACAAGGAGGAGCCCTCTTAACTTTTATTTATAAGGGGGGGCCCTGCTCGCCACTCGCCAGAGGTGTTGTTCATCTGTCGAGCTAACCCGATAACATTAGTCCTCACGGCGGCTGGAAAACAGCTTTATCTTCATTCTCCGTGTCTCTCAGGGTCCGTCTCCATATGTTTTTGGACAGCTCGATGATCATCTCTCTTTAACTCCACGGGCTCTTTCCCCAGCCCCTTTAAAAGAAACAAATTAATTCCCCTCTGAGGCTTAAGCCCTGAACCAACCAATATGTGCCTGTGTGTGTTCACCGTCGACTTGCTGCTTTTGATTCGGGGGGCGGCTGACAGCTCTGTTGCCCAGAAAGCCTTCTGTTATCTGGCTTTGCATAAGATTAGCTGTCAGCTACCTGCTGCAGTAAACAAACAAATAGAATGAGCCCCAATTATGAGGGCAGCGTCCACGACATGCTTTTGTCGCCACAGCGCTCAATAAAACCAGGCCTCGTGCGAGTCTATAAATCATCAGGAAACCCTGGCCTAAATGTGCCAGCAAAAGCACTGTAACATCTTCCTTCTCTCTTTACACCCTAATTCTCTTTCCCCGTCCCCCCTCCTCTCCCCAGACCTAACACTATTTACAGCTTCTCAGATGCTTAAGCCACCAAAATATAGCGTTGTTTTATCTTTAGACGAGTCGATAAGGCAGCATATTGGTTTTCTGCTAAAAGCTACGGATTGTGCTGCATGTATTGACTCATCAGTTGGGCAGTTCAGACTACAGCCCAGGGAGGCGCGCGCACACACACACACACACACACACACACACACACAAACACACACAGTCCTTGGTTTGCTCACAGTGTTTCATTTTCTGGCATTCACCTGGTGGAGAGAAAGATATTAAAACTAAGAACAGGGATCAGACCTTGGATAACACAATGTTACAGGAAAGGGGGAGCGAGGAAGAGGAGGGGGAGCTGAGACATGGAGAGGAGGAGAGAGAGACGGGGTAAGACAGGGGAACAGGAATAGACATGGAATGAACACCCCTCCAGAGTGCTTTATCCTGCATTGTCACGCTCTGTTATCCCGGCAGTCTACTTGATATTTAGTGACAAAGACTAGATTAGGGCTGCCTTCCTATTGCTGCTGAACCCCCCCCCCCCTTCCTTCTACTCAGCAATGCACAGGCAGTCACACAGAAATCTTCCGTCTTCGAGCTGATGAAAGTGAGCCGCATCAGGTGAAATTTGCATCGCTCGGGGTTTCAAAGTCGAGGCGAGGTCAAAGTCAAGGCCAGAGGAGGAGGTGGAAGGGGGCCTGCAGACAGGCAGACTCGTTACATTGGTCATTATTCCAGCTCATGTCACAGTGGAATGAGAGAACTCAGCAGGTTTCATTAAAACCCCCACAGTCGGCCGCTCGGCTGCGCAGTTCAGTCGACTGGTTGGTCAGTGGGAAGAGCTGAATAGAGGGTTATTGGAGGTGGTTGACAGAAAATGACCTCTGTGTGTTTTGGCCCCACAGAGGTTATTATATGTTGTTGCTCTGAAGGCTCACAAAGGGCCAGCTTGGACTCGGTCTATCTGTTTATTATGAACTGGGCTGATGTAAACAGAGCCATCCAGAGGCTCAGGAAAACCAGCGCACAAACTGCCAGGCAAAATAATGCTCAGGTAATCGTCATTGGGTACAGCACCTTGGATCAAGTGAGTGCTTTGCTTCTGGATTTTTGAAATCTTTGTTTTAGTATGTTTTTCATTCCATCATAAAAACTAGAATCACTGCTTCACAGTTGTATGCTTCCGCACACTATTCAAGCTGCAGCTACAGTTTACATTCATGTTTGTCCAAACTCATGTTGCCATGACAGTAGACAGTGCTTCATATATGGATGTTGCTGTTAAGAAGCTACATAAACCGTGGATGCTTCACGCATACCTTCAACTGGGCAGCACAGAAGATGCGTGCCGGCACAGTTTTAATGTGAGCACACGAGATTAGTGTCACCAATTTAGTATCTGGCCAAAGGTCTCCCCTTCTTCTCCTGAGTACTGATTTGGAATAATGGTCAGAAAATTGTTTTTACAGAACATTATGATGTCACAGTGAAGTTGACCTTTTTGGATATAATATCTCATCAGTTTAAACCACAAAACATTTGTGTCAAATTTTGTCATAACTACATCTGAATTCTTGAGTTATGGCCAAAAACATGTTTTTTGAGGTCACAGTATCCTTGACTTTTGACCTTCACAGACACATGCAAGGTCACAATGACCTTGACCTTTAGTCGCCTAAGTCTTATCAGTTAATTCCTAAGTCTAAGTGGATGGTGGTGTCAAATTTGGAGAAATTTCTTTCTTCTTAAATATCACATTCACAAGAGTGAGACAGATGCAAGGTCTAAGTGACCTTGACCTTTGATCACCAGAATCTAATAATTTCATTGTTGAGTCCATGTGGACGTTTGTGCCGAATTTTGAAAAAAACATTCCCTCAAGGTGTTTGTAAGTTATTGCATTTATAAGAATGAGACAAATAAGGTCACAGTGGCCTTGACCTTTGATCTATGAAAACCAAAACCCAATCAGTTCATAGTTGAGTCCAAGTGGTTATTGGGCCAAATTTTAAGAAATTCCATTAAGGCGTTCTTGGGATATCATAGTAACAAGAATGGGACAGATAGAGGACAACCCAAAAATGCAATGCCTCAGGCCGTGGCTATCGCAGGTGCAGTGGCATGAAAATGTCTACTAACAGATGATCATCTTTCAAAGACTTTCCTCCATGTCACTCTGCAGGCAGCATGCTCCTGTGGAGAGTTTTTGTGTTAACAGAGGGGAGACAAGTATTGAGCTTTCAGCTGAAAGACACAATAGCAGAATTAGGATTCATGCAGCGTGGCTTTACAGGTACTCTTCCAAATGACTCCATGGAGCCCTTCAGGCTACTGTCAGCTGAAACCCTCACTGGAGACATACAGCTAATATGCCCTTGGTGTTTCACAGCACTGGAGCAGATGGTTATGATATGGATTACACTGACAGTAAGTCAATAAGACCCAGATCCTGGGTTTGCACCGGATTAGTCAATTGTCTCTAGGCCCACTTTTATGATTTTGTTTTTTGATTGCTCACGCTTCTCTGCTCTTCAGCTCAGTTTGAAGCTGTGTTCACTTCTTTGGAGTGAAGGTAGTGAAACAGAACTTTAGGAATAATAAAAGCAGGCTGTGAAATGGTGCTCTGAGGCATCTGCCTCATGGTGGCTGCAGTTCTTGCTTGTCAAGTGCGGGTAAACAGGGGATGCTCATTCTGATGCTGGATCTTAGCGGCCGTGCACACACAAATCTTGTTTATGGCTCCCGTGCCATATGTTCCATGTCCACATACTTTTACTCTGATATATGATATATGTACCCAGCACGCAGACCAGCTTTGGTTACAATTAACCAATGCTCCATCCAACCAGAGTGCAGCAATTAAACACTATCCAATCAAATTTGTGTGACAACCAGACGCCTTTCATCACAGCAGGGATCCAGACGGCTCCTTGCAGCCCACCTGCCCTGAGCACTGTTTCAGAGATGGTCTGGAATAGCTAATTAGGCAGCACCGCTGCAGCACATTCAGCATGGGACACTCACGGGAAACCAATACAGTAAAAATTCCACTTGATCTCGTCATCAAGCGTTTTTTTTAAATGTGTCAGCAATCTCGCTTTTGATCCCTCGTCAGCGGCGACAGAGGGGAGAGAGGAGCAGTTTTGGTTTGTTTAACAGAATTTCACTGGAGTTTGCAGACACCTGCTGTGCGTATCGCGTCGCATGCTTTTCAACTGCAGTCCCGCTCAGGGAGGAGGGGGGGGGGAGCGACTGGGACATCAAAATGTTTTTTTGTTGTAAACGGTGGACTCGTCGGCGCTCATCCGCGCTCATCTGTTGTCATGTCGTTGAGAGAATATTCAGGAGGTGATCGGCTGAGCAGCTTCGCGGCTTTGAGCTGCAGGAAGTACACTTCAAAGAATGTGTCTCAGCTGCAAGGCTCTTTGGTTACACTTTTGTTAAAAGCAATCCATTTTTAGCGATTATTTCAGGTTTTGTTCATGCAAAAGCAGGGGAGGGGGGGTTTATTTTACCAAGGCAATGGTGGAAATATATAAATAAATAAAACAAAAGCAGCAAGTTAAGTCGCCTCTTGCAAAGCTGCAAAAACTCTTCTCTGTCCTGATGTGAGTAGGGAGGCAAAGTGTTGAGTACTCTCACAGCTGGAAAACAATACCACAACAAATAATGTATGAGGGGCCAGCAGAGGGGGAGCACACCGCAGCCAACACAAATAGGAATTATTCATTATACATGCTCTATTCACTGAGTATGTGTGAGCAAGCAAGAGAGCTCAAGCCGGTTAATATGCAGTGTTTTCCATAAGTCAGGCAGGGCAGCTCACCTTTGGTGCCTGAGAACCGTCTGAACCCTCCTCTCTTTAGCTTTCCGTCTGTCCTTCACCCTCCTACATTCCACTTCCACGATAAATAAATAAAAACAGCATTTTATGATGAGAATCGTGATGAATTGTGAGAGGAATGTGCTCATCTTTGGCAAGCTTGAAACCCCCTTTCCCTGTCTGCTTTCTTCAATGTCTGGCCTTGATGGACAAAAAGCATACGTTGGGCCTCAAACTGAAGAGCTCATCAGTCATGACATACCATTAGTGTTCAAAAGGCCAATTACAAAAACCTACAAGGCACTCAGAGTCACTAAACGCCAGACTTCGATTAGAGCTTGACCTCACTGCGATTTGCGTGCGCAGCTAAGCACCAAATAATAGATAGAAGATCTTTAACATAATTACGCCTTAATGGACGGCGAAGCCACGTTGTCAAAAATTGATATGCAGGCCTCGGCAGCGTTTAAGGGGAGACGGCGGAGCGCATTTATCTCCACGTCAAAGAGAAGCTGAGAGAGAGATGGAGTGACATGCAGGGACGGCACCACCCTCTGTAAGATCATCTCCCATCAAGCAATTCTGTCGCAATTGCTGTGTAGTCTAATTGCAGTGAATCCCCCCCCAGCCTCCACCCCAAAACCTTTTATATTTAATCACAGCCCTGCTACTCTGTTGACAAAGCCAGATGAAGTTCTACCGGCCATATTAGCAGCAATATTGACCAACTCCTCCAAGGTGACCGCCAATAACTCTGGGCAGCTCCAGTCCGCTGCATTTAGCAAAGACTTTTTTGTGAAGTCAGCCCCATTAAGTCAGGGATAATTGTGTGTGTGTTCTCCATGGTGAATATTTGATCCGCTGTTTGCCCTTTGCCGGCCACACAGTGCAGAATAATGGCTCTCTTTGAGCGGCGCAAGGCAAAACCTTGGGCTCCTCCGGCCCAGTAAGAGGCCAACCCAATTACTCTATCAATTATTAATTCATCATAAAGGTCGTCCCTTTGCTCTATTATCCACACCAGTCTGAGCATGCCAATGTCATGAGTGTTAACAGGGCCTCCAGGTCAAAAACCACCCAGACACAGACGAGCTCTATGCATACTGCAGACGACTCGGTAGACCCCTCTTACTGTCAGAAATGGTATGGAATCATATGTGTGCATAATTAATGAGGACTGAAATTTTAATATTTCAGAATGGGGTAGTTATAAGTGGTGAAAATTAGCATTTCATTAGACTTATTCTTTAGGCTAAGTTAATACCTCATTGCACTCTTTAAATTAAGAACAATACGGAATTTGCAAACAATCAACTAACTAACAAATATTCAGCATTAAATGAGAGCCAACATATCTGTAGAATCTTAATACATGTGTTTCTTATAATGGAGATGAAGCTGGATATTCATAAATGTGAGCTTTTTTTTAATACAGGTTAGCTGCATGTTCACTGTTTTTGCTGGTTTGAATTTTCGGTTATAGTTGTGACAGTAATACTGCGTTTGCACTGTGTGACGGCAGAGTAGCAGCTTTCTGTCCAAATAGCGATCTGCATGGCCATGATCCCCAGCTTTGCAGCTCCTCGTGTCTGCTCCTCCAATAGAGCAATCCATGACAAAACAACAATAAACATTGTATTTTTACCGGGTAACATCTTCTTCATCACCAACAGAGCCAGTTGATGTATCAAGGTTTTGCCAAATCCAGTTTGAAAAACAGCGAAACATTATTTTTCACAGATAAACTCAGCGAATGCATCCTCTCATTGTTGTTAAATTGTTGTCATCAAGTCTTTCAGTAAATTGACCTCACTTATTGCTATGTTTAATCCGCTGTTGCTAAAGTTAGCACTTCTTGCTGCGTGAGCTGCCATTACTGTTTTAAAAGAGCAGTCTGCATCAGGGATGGCTATCATTTACATTTTATAAATTCTGGTTCTGATTCTGCATCGCAATTCCGGTTCTCATCGATTCCAAGTTTCGATGCTAATATTGGGAGGAAAAAGGGGGTCAAATGATTTAATAAAAAAAAATTTCTTTGTCCTTTTACGTTTAACTGAACATTCACAAAGTAAGTAAAAATGTATGATCCACATGTGCATTAAAAACACATTAGAGTGAATGTCAAAAAGCACTTATAGAAGTTCACAAAAGTGAACTGAGCCTTTACTAACATGCAATAACTGTACTTGGGTTACACTGGGGCAGCAGCAGTGACACCTTGTGGTAGACAGGCAACGTTATGAAAGAAAACCAACACTCAAAATGTTGGAACTAAAGTTAATTCAGTGGCAGTGCACAATACCTACCTGCAGCGAAATAAAGTCAGTCCAAAAAAACAGAGGGACGGGTATGTTGAAGATGTGTGGATGTTCCCTTTAATGCAAAAGTGGCCAGTGTGTCGCGGCTTGCTGTCTCTGACACCACTGCAGGTGCTCGCGATGTGCTGGCACTGGCTGAGGCTGACACACTCGAGCTCAGAGACCGCAAGACATCGAACACGGGACACTCGTTCACATCTATGCCATGCTGCATTAAGTGTTCAGCTCTCAGTGCAACCTGGTTTGCAGCTAATGGTCTTCCCACATGCATTGCACTTTGCCTTGTCATCTTTTTCTTTTACAAAGTAGAGCCACACTTTTGAATGTTTTCCACGGGCCATCTTTCGCACCGTGACTGCCGCTGTGACGCGCTAGTCATGCAGACGAGATCTTGCTGTTGTGTTGATGCATGACGAAACAGGTCCTGACTCCTAACAGATGACAAAAGGTCCTTGAAGGTAGCCAGACGAGCCACGGCCTTGCAGATATATGTAGCTTTTATTTGAACTAATTAATTTTTATGTCACGTTTATGAACCGGTAAGCAGAACCGAATTTTTATTTCCCAACCCTAGCCTGTATGCTAGGTCATTCATTATAACGCAGTCCCTGATTGGCTGCTGGCAGAAAGTCCAGACTGACACAGGGAGAGAAACAGGGTTAGGGTTAGTTAGTTTAGTGATCAGGATGGTCCTACCAAGCTGGATTAGAGGGCCCAACAATGTGAAAGATCCAAGCAATGTTATACTGTAGAAGTCAAACTTTTTTGGCTTTATGTTCCACTGAGCATATTTCATCAGATTGAACCCCATCTCCAGTGCTGTATCCAGTTCTCTTCATATTCATTCATTGCCAGATCAATCTTTCATAATGGATTCCTATTCGTATAGTTGTGTGACCGTATATCTCTGATTTAATACAGGCGCAGGGGAAACAGTCCATCATTGTCAGTGTCCCTCGTTGAAGTGAACCACATGGGCTACACAAGCAAATCAATCCACTTGAACCATGACCAGCGGTGGGTTTGTGGTCCTGTGTGGTTTCATGTCACTGCCGGCGGAGCTGTGGCTAATGTTGAATGTGTAGTCTGGTTTGACCTTTAGCTAATGGCGCTGGCACTCCTTAGCAAAGGTCACATTCTGCAATTCAACCAATCACTGCTCACTGCATTAACTGTCTGCGTACCGGTGACCGAATGAAACAAACCATAGAGGATCAAAATACAGTTTGTAGTATTTGGGCCATTCTGCAAATAATAATGCGGTCAGTGATGGCGATTATTAGTTTCACGGGAGATTTGATAGCGTGGCATGACATGACCTTTATAAACCCTGAAATGTATGAGCGCGGGGTCTAGGTTATATTACAACATCAATATTTATGATAATAACATCTAAGTGTGTTATTACCCTCTCCATCTGAAACAGACCACCTGTATTTTCAGCGTGTTGTCAACATCCACAGTGATTGCAGTTTGGGGATTTGGATTTAGCACGAATGATTAAACCGACAGTTTTTCACACATTTTAGTACAAAAGCAGATTTTTAATTACGATGCAAAGTCGTCTACTTTGGCAAATTCCAAATTGTCAAGGCTGTCTTCATTAAATTGCATTGTTTGTCATATTAGCATGAAGTGCATAATTGAATATGATTATCTGTAATTATTCCCATAAATTACATTTAGGCCACTGATCACCAAGGACATGAACACGGCGAAGTGTCTGTGGTGTATTTTTCCGCCTTCTAAATTGACTGTCCCATTTAGAGATACATCCCCCAAACAAAGCAAGCATTAATATTCAATTCCCAAAAATCCCATCTGTTGAAGAGTTTACAAAACTCTTCTGAAACTTTCGTCTATCAACATTGTAATACATTAATGTGTTGCTGCAGAAAATGTGAAGCTTAGGCAACTAGGAAGACATGTGAGCACAAAGCTGTTAGGACTTGACAGCTTAAATAGCAGATGTTATTGTAATCATTATAAATTTGACTGTAATGTTAAAATGAGGGCGTAAGTAGCAATAGTAGTATCAAAATTCAACAACAAGCAAACTTGTACATGATAATGATGGTGATGATAGTGCAAGGGAATAAAGATATGTAGAATAATGAGTACTTTCACAACAGAAACAGACCTACACATCTCTTTCAAGTCATTTCTGCTCATTTGGAAACAGGAGACGGGGCATTTTCATGCAGTGTGTTAGATCGTCATGGCAACATGGGAAAAGAAAAAGGCAACATGTTCGAAAAAAAAAGTGCCAGATATTTGTGTGGACTTGGTGAGGTAGTGGAACAGCCTGCCAGCCGCCGGTGGAGGAGACAAAACCGAAACAAAGTGTGAGCGTGCACGTGTGTTTGCGTGTGTGTGTGTGTGAGTATGTGCTTGAAACTGCTGACTGGAAAAATGTGGGTTTCTTCAAGAGCTCACAAAGCCATGAAAGCATGTGATGACAGAGTCTGGTGAACACACTCAATCACTCATGTGGGCGCACATGCCCACACACGCACGTGCACACACACACACACACACACACACACACACACACACACACCAACTGAGGCACATTCACAAATGCACACTCACTGGAGGCTGTCACAGCAGATGGAGCCACTTAAATTTTGTTACAAGTACCTGCCTGGAATATGAGAACTGTTTGTAATCTTTGATACAATCTTGTAGCCAATATAGGTGTTTTGTAGTGTAACCGTATTGTCAGATTATATTGCTGTTATCGAAGTAAATGAGGTATTGCTTTTTACATTAATACAAAAGCTGCAAGTATTCATAAAAAAGTAAAGGACTGCATTTCTGTACAGTCATTAATTATTTGGTAACCTCTTTTAAAGGAAGAGTTTGTAGGATGCAGGGGGATTTAGTGGCATCTAGTGGTGCTGAATGCAGGTTGCACTCTGCTGGAACTTCTCCCAGTTACAATTCCTTCAATGTTAATTGTTATGGAGGTTTTCACCGGGAGCTGAATTATCTACTGAGGTCTCTTCCTTGCCAAAACCAACAGATAATGTGATTTAAACTGGTTAAAAAAGCACTGAATAAAGCAGTTTACTTTACAAATCAGTGTTTTTCCAACATTGTTTGTCATGACCGACACGGGTTGCCAGCAGTTGCTAAAGTGTGCTGATCTATTTTCTCTGATAACTTAATACCCGCTCACCTTTTTCTGATCCAGATGTTCAGCAGTTGTTTTACTATGAGCCAAATTATCCCCAGAGGTTTCCCCCTCTCCAAAACAAATGATCCGGTGATTCAAATGAGAAAGAACACTAAATAAAGCAGTTTCACATTACTATTCAGTGTCTTTCTAAAGCTGTTTGGCATGCTGCAGATGAGCCGCTAGCAGCTGCTATTGTGTGCTCATTTTTTTTCTCTGATGACCTAAGATCCAAATGTTTAGGAGGTTTCAACTGTGAACCGAATTATCCGCAGAGGTCTCTTCCTCTCCAAAACAAAGAGACCCTGTGATTTAAACCAGTAAATATGCTGAGCAAAGAAGTTTCGTGTTACAAATCTGTGTTTCTCCAATGGTGTTTGGCTTGTCCTACTGTAGAAATATTGCCGCTCAACAATCGCCATAGACAAGGATCTGCTCCCTGTATAAACAGCTTTTCATGTGATCACACACCAAAGAAAACATACTTGTTATATTACATTCCATTGCTGCTAATATATCCCCCTAAATCCTACACACTGGACCTTTAAGGCATATTCATGAGTAGCCTAATACTTTAATTTAGACCAAAAGTAAAAAAATAAAAATACAGTCTTGTGTTTATATTTAGACACCCTGGGCTGTCGACTGAATATTCCTCTGTGATGGGTGGGCTGTGAGCACCACTTTACATAAAAGCCCTGAGAATCCAGTGACTGGCACGTTGCTGCACAACAACCATTTTTAATAATCAAATTCCCCCGTGGCTCGAGTAAGAAATATGTGTGCCTGTGTGCGCCCGTGTGTCTGTTCGTTCCTGTTCTCATTAGGATCTACACTACAGGGCCCTGCTTCAATGTTGTTTCCTGTATAGCCCATTACTGCTACCTGCCCCGGGGTTGGAAGTTGAAGCCTGAGACAAACAGCGAGCCGTGTGCAGTAAAATGCACCCGGGAGATTAGCGTGGCGAGGAAATCGGGGTGTGTAAGAGGGGTGAACTTAAGGTTGAGTCAACCTGAGGCCACAATGGGCTGTTGTGGAGAGACGATTTCCAGCAGGGCTTTTAGTGTGGAGGGCAGGGGACAAAAAGGAGGAGGGGGAGTTATAGTGTAGAGACATTTTATGTAATTCAATTCAGAAAATAGAGAAAAACATTATTTTAAAAAATCATATTATTTACTCTAGAGGACAGCAGGGTGTAGTGTCTTATTTGCACTCTTGTCACAGAACACATAGACATCAGGATACAATCAAAAAGTGCAAACACAACACAGTTTTTTTCTATAGCGCCAAAGCAATAATGTAAGTATTTTAACAGGAAAGGACAAGAATAAAAGGAGTGCAAAGGTTTATTTAGGCTGACGGCAACGTATTTCTTTCATTTTCATTTTCAAATGTAACTTTTACTGTCTGTTTTTGGCATTAAATTTGGCACTAATGTAAACTGACGAGCGAGCAGGTTATGCACTGAAAGTGCTTGGAGTGCGTCTGTGTGTTAATGTGAAACCTCAGACTCTTACTGATCTTACAGTTACCAGAAAGTCTACTTCTTCTTGGGTTTTTTTTTGTTTGTTTGTTTTTTTGCCGCTTGCCAAAGCCATTATATTTTCAGTTGTTCCAGCCGTTTGTCTCATTCTTGTGAATGCAATATCTGGGGAAAGCCTGAAGGGAATTTCTTCAAATTTGGCACATACGTTCGCTCAGACTCAAAGATGAACTCCTAAGATTTTGGTGGTCAAAGGTCATTGTGTCCGTTCCATTTTCATGAACATGATATTTTAGAAAGGCCTTGAGGAAATTTCTTCGAATTTGGCACCAACGTTCAGTTGTGCTCATGGATGAACCAATTGGATTTTGGTGGTCAAAGGTCACTGTGACCTCGCAAAACATTTTTTTGGCCATTAGTGTTATTGTCTGCTACTGTTTATCTTTACATTTATGTTTTATACACTTACATACTCAGCATATTATACATACTTTCTTTTTTTGAAATATTTAAATATATACATATTAGTGCTAATTGTTTACTATTACTATATTTCTGTTTTTATGTAACTGACCATGCATGCAATTTTCAAACAGAAAAAGCTGCAGGTGAGAAACGCTTGCTTCTACGGGCTTCATGTGACATGTAAATGAGAGTAGATGAAGAAAAGAACTTGTATAATGCCGCAAGTAACCTTGATGCTCACAGTACTATGATGTGAAAATGTCCATGGCTGGTTTTAAGTGCAGTCTAGTTAACATATTACCCTGAAAACTCAGCAAGCAGTAGTAAAGTACAGCCTGTGGCTAGCTGCCATGCAATTTCTATGGAAAACTGTGGTGGTCACTCTGAACTGCGGTTCTTGGATTCTGTGGTAAAGTGCTGCCAAACCAAAAAATGAGGGATAGTGACAAACTGCGGCCAAAGAATACTTCACTTGCCAATCAGTAAATCCTGCAATGGCAATAATGACCAAAACATTTTAAATAGATTTTTCCATATTGTCCAGCCTCACTTTATAAGCAATTATATTGCAAAATAAAATAAAATTTAGTCTCATCACTCTGTGGCAAAAAAGCCATCCATTAAATAGTATGATGCCTTTCTGAAGATGTCAGTAGATATAGGCACCAAATTTATTATTCCTCATGCTTCACATAATTTCCTCCAGTTTTGGTAGCAGAAGGGAACTCTACAATATATTGAAAACATTTTGTAAAAGCTCTAATGGAGCAATGTGTTACACTGGTTGCAACGTCCCTGGTTTGAAAATTGTTGTGCGCTCATTACAGCCAATTTCTGGTGTCAGCAGTTCACAAAATGACTTTATAGCACTATGTGAAACCTCAGAGCGGTCAAATGTTAAAGCCAGTTTAATAAAGGACGGCACATTGGTTTAGCTCACAGCCGAAGCTCTGTTTTGCCTATCATCTGTCCTGTTCTTCTGTTCTGTGGTCACCACGCTGTGTGATTTCCTCGTGGGTGTTCGTGTTGTCTGTGTGTGCCTGAGCACCCACAGAATCTGCTCCCATGTCAGTCAGACCATTTAGATTTGCAGGGAAGGAAAGGTTAATTAAAAAAGACAGAAAGTCAGCATGTGTTTGTACCGAGTCCAGTCTGCCTCATGTTTTTTCCCCTCTTAAGACACGAGCAGTACTTTCACATCCATGTGATTCTGAAAAGACCGGTCTGTGTGTCTCGCGTGACTCAACTCATACTACGTCTGTATTGTGCCAATTGCAATTTAGCAGGTGTTGGTGGGGACGGCTCACACTGATACTGTCAGTCACCATGTTTTCCAATTACCATAGCCTGCACACCAACATGATTGCCTGATTGGCAGTGTTATTTCCGTGGCAATTATTATGATTCTGATTATGTCAATCATTTCACTCTCTGCTCCGTGTGGCATCAAATAGCAGTAGCTGGAGCCGCCCGCTTTTTATTTCCCCTCATGTGTCTGATGGCTGTTTGAGGTATATTCTCTCTTTTTACAGTAGAAAAACTTTTTAAAAATTCATGCTCTGTTCGCCTCTAGCGCTATTACCTTTGAGCTTGGTAGCTCATTCTAAATTACTAACGGCCTGTATATGGTCCCCATAATGATCATTTTCGCTCTCTGTCAGTAATAATTGCGAGGTTAGTTCTATTTTAGTGCAAGCTCAGGGCTTCTGGTTTTATCTTGCTACTTCTTGTATTATTCATGTCATCCTCGTGTCTTTGACTTTTCCTACAGCGCCCTCCATTTAAACCGCAATTACTACTATTACCACCTCTACACTCCTCCGGTAAAAAAAAAGAAAAAGAAAAAAAGTCATTTTCTTCATTATCGTCGTCATCGCCACCGCCACCATCATCATCTATTTACTACATGATTCAATTAGTGAGCCATCAGATAAAAGGTCACGGCTGTAATCAGTCCTTCGAGAACCTGTTTTTTTTCTCCTCTCTCTTTTTCTTTCTTTGCACCTCTCCACTGTGCCTGGCGTTACATCTAAGGGAGGCTAATGACCTTGCACTTTTGAACTAACGCAGTATCCACAGCAACAAATGCGTTTGGCTGCGAGGCCTTCAGGTGACGAGCAGCTCAGCGAAAATGCAAAGATCGGGGAGGCTTCATTTACACGCTCTTCTGATGACGCTTCAGATTTGTAGTCCAGTTTTATAAATGGGTTGAACTGACTAAAGGTTGCTGCGTATTATTTGCAATATTTAAGCTCATGCCAAGACTCCAGGCTGCAGTCAACTCAGGTGTATATGCTAATGCACTGACTGATGGCTGTTTTATCTTTTGTGTTATATCTGCTGAGTTGCACGGTGCTTAACATTTGCTGTGTGCACAGGTGTGTTCAGATTGCTTTAATACCATCAGTAATCCAATCCAGGCCACATGCTTCATGTCCATATACAGTAGTTACATGCAACACTGCAACTTAAAGGGGACCTGTCATGCTTTTCCTTATTTTCTGTCATATACTGTGTATAATGTTACAATGTCTTTTGAACTGATGATTTTCTATTAAACGTGGCAAAAGTTTCAAATAATGACTTCATAATACTTAATACTCGTGAGATCATGATGAATTTCTTAACACAGCCATCTGCTCCGAGCACACTACTTCCAGTGTTTAAATAAACCCTTTGAAACCTGGATCGATGTCACTTTTTCTTCTGCTGCATATAGACGCCTTCCAATAGTTGTTAAACCTTCAAACTCAACAAAATAAGTTTGACGTTTGATTGTTTGGAAAAACATGGCAACCTGGCAAGAAATGTCCTGCAATTTTCAAGATATTCATAGATTACTCAAATTGGTACTTTTACCAAAACCTACAGAAAAAAAATATCAAGAAAACTGTATTTATAATTATTATATATTTAAAATGTTTTAAAATAATTCGAATTTTTTAAGTAATTTTTCAGGTCATCTCCTTTTTTGACTTTTATTGTTTTGTTTGGATTTTTTTCAAATTTTCAGGTTATTTTCTTGTACTTTTAACTAATTTCTTGCTATTTTTGGGTTGTTTTGTCTTGAAATGCTCATTTCCTTAATCACATTTTTGATAGAAGTCTAGCCAGTATGCCCAGGTGTCATTGCCTGGCTGTAAGTACTATGCTACGTGTAGCTACGTGCTAAAATCAGGAAAACATTTAAACTTTGTTGATGTTATTAGTTTTTCCAAAATTTTAGATCACATACCTGTTTGTCTCTGTAAATGTATATCTGAAAACTTCGGTAGAATCTGTAGGCGAGAGGAAAAGATTTTGGTATTGGGAATGTTTTTGGTCTGTTTGTTGTTGGAGTATTGATCACATTTGAACGGCAGGTGAATAGTCTGTGTGGAGAGGGGGAACTCATTGGCCAAAATACGGTCTCTGAACACATTAGCTATCACCTGATGATGAGTAAGCTTTTTTTTTTTTAAAGATGTATCTGCATTAATGTGCTGGAGAAATTAACCAAAATGACCAACGTACAGAAGAGGAGATCTTGTCCAGATATCCTCTGTCAGCCAGAGATTTTTATTGGATTTTATTGTCGTCAGATGATAGTGCGTTTGAAGATTGTATTTTCTGTCCAGTTGTGTTTAGAGGCTTATGGGGGATTTTTTATGGTAGAAAGTGCTGCTATAATTAGTTACAGTCACTCTCTGGCTGCAACTGCTTTTTTGGGAAGGGGGCCTAAAGAGACAGGCTCTAAAATGGAGTGTATAAAACAGACGGTGAATACAGGTGTTCCAACATAGACGGTATGTGGAAAATTAAGAGTTTTTTAACCATTAAAGAATGTAAACCTGCCCTAGCAGAAACCATAAATACAAGTATAAACCCTGAAATGAGCATAATAGGTCCTTTTTAAGCCAAGCGAAGAACACACAATTGTCACGATTTGTCTTTCCCACATAAATTTTGCTCTACACGTTTTCCATGCTGACTTAACTTTGGGCAGAATCACAGTTTAACAACAAATTCGATTTTATTTCAGGGTTGACATTTTAGCTAGCAATAATCCGGGACGGACAGCCACCACTTTGAGTATTGAGCCCTTAACATTTGGTTTAGAAATTCACTGTCCTCAGAGGATGAAGCCATAAGACTTTGGAGACCCCTAACTTTACTTTAGCATAACAATAAGGTTGACATTTTTGGTTTTCAGTGGAATTTCTCTCCAACTATTGCATGAATTTGCCATGAAAGTTGGCACAGATATCCGTGGTGCCTGGAGGATGAATCCTTCTTTGGTGATTCTCTGGCTTTTCATCTTGTGCCGCCAGCAGTTCAAACTTTTTTCCTATCCCGTAAAATATCTTAACACCAAACGATGCACTGGCACAAAACTTTGTAGAGGAATTCATGGTTCTCCCATGTATCCTAATGACTTTGGCGATCCCCTGTGGTTTTGAGTGAAATGTCATGTCACAAAAATTAGATCCATATCCATAACATTTTATAAAGACAGCCATGTCTGGCAACCCACTGGGTTATCAGCCTACAAGTATGGGTAAATGGATGGCAAATATACTTCTAATTAGCTATTTATACGAGGCATTTGACTCCAAGACTTTTTCACACATCAGCTATTAAAGAAAGAACCTGAAGTAAAGTTGTTTTTTTTATTAGCGCTGAGGCTAATCAGCCTAATACACTTATTTGAAGTGTAATGCGTCTGACACTCACCAACAATGACCTATATCTGAATGAAAGCAGACAGACTGCTCCCTCTCACACACCCACATGGGTACACACACTCGTAATCACCTTAAACATCAGCGTCTTATCGTTCCTGAACTCACATACCGAACGCCTGCCTGATCAAAGAGGAAAACAGCAGACTTGTGTATGTGTGCGTGTGTGTGTGTGTGTGTGTGTGTGTGTGTGAGTCCATCTCAGCAGCTGCTCTGTCAGCATACTCTCAGTCCGAGGGGGTTCGGGGGGGAGCGATGGTGGGGGGGGTCCACACAGCATGGCTAAAGAACTCATCAACAACCCCAGGCGCAGTGCTTGGTGTGTGGGATGATGTGCTGCAGACTCAGCCTCTCAACCCAGAATACACCCCCTACACACACACACAAACATATCATCATCATGTACCCGACTGTACACACGTCAACATGCTCGCTGTCTGAATTCATCCAGCATATGTGCGTGATACCCACGAGGACGGGTATTTTTTTTTTTTAACGGGGGTTAAGATTTGGGAGTGCGGGAGCTCGTTATTCGAAACTAGAATTTGATTTGTTATGAATGCAAAGCACACAGCTAAAAAGCTCTTGGGGTATTTCGTCTCTGGCTATAGGCTTAATGAGTCTGTGTGCTGTATGTGCTGCATTAATGCGTGTGTGTCAGCATTTGTGCGACTGCGTGTGTGTGTGTTTGTTTTGCACTTGTCAAGGAGGGGAGCTCTCTCGAAGTGTAATACACTCATGTGATGGCTAGTGGCTGGAGGCAGTTGGTCTAATTCACTCGCAGAGGCTAATTCCATGCTAACAAGTCAGCGATGCCACATGCTTGTCCTTGCCCACAGCCCAGTGGGCCAGTCTCAAAGCAAACCAATTAGCCAGGCTCGCTCTGGGTCTGTCAACCCCCCCGAAAAGTCATTCTAAACTTTTTTTTTTCCTCTCTTCCCCTTGGAGGCTTTTGAATGAAGGAGGTCCGTGAGGAGTGTAAAGAGGCTGCGCATTAATAAGCCTGTATCACTGACATGAAAGACGTCCGGCAAGAAACATCAAATACACAAGGCTAAGCTGCCTTGCCAATTAGCTAAAATAGCTATTTAGTGACAAATCTTCTCACCCGCAAATGAAACCACGTCTAATGTACAAGCGAGGAGATGAATACTCTTTTAATGGATGCATTAGCACGCCGAGGGATTCTTTGTGAAAACTTTCTTCGCACTATCACTTTGAGTTTGAAGAAAGCAGCAAACATGAAGGTGTCAGGACTCGCTCGGTGAACCGACTTGACACTGTGCAGTATTGCAGCAGTTCCACTGCGGGAGTAGCTAATTGGATGGTAATTAATGGAATGGAGGCCGATAAATACCTTTGTGAGCACGCTTGTCAAGGACATGGAGGTGATGGGAGGGAGTTTGAGAGCGCCAGAGAGGGAGAAAGCTACAGGACAGACACCTTTTCTTCATCGTGACAGCTAATCCTCATCCCTTCATCCCTCTCCTCAATTCCTAAATGAAACTACCCCTCCCTCATCACTCCTCCCCTTCCACTCGTCTCTCTTCCTCCCCTTATCAGGCCCCCTGCCTATTCTCCCCTGCCCCAACTTCACTTGTTTCCATGGAAACACAGGATAAAAAGAGTTACTTCTAGATTAAATCAAAGATTTTGAAGTGCCGAAAATATTACAAGCTCTTTTGAATCGTGTTCCTCGAGTTCAGGATGATACTCTATTTTCTCCTTCCAGATAGCGCATGTGTGCACCTTTCTTCACTGTAAGAAAAAAGGCAGAGCGCGCAGCTTATTCACTCTCTGAAGCAAACTATAAGACCCGTCTGTCTCCATGGGACCAATGAATGGCTCGTGAGTTGACAGTTTTTCTTTCTTCCTGTTTTTTCCTTTTTTTCGCTCTGTATTTCAGGGCTTTGTAGGTGTCCCACAAATCTGCTTAGCCAATCTGTCAGCCGCCATCGTGGAGGTCCAGAGGAGACATTTTTGCATAATTGAATATCCAGGCTCGAAAAAGAACAAAACCTGAAAAGGATTCTTGTGATGTTGCTGTAGGACACTGCAGTCAACAGTCTGATAAGGTTGCATAGGTGTAGGTTTTGGGGGAGACGCAGGGGACATGTGCGCCTCACCGTTAAGAGCATGTGCATCTGTCCCCCCTGAAATAAAAACATGAATATAGTGGAGAACTTTTATTTTGGCAAAAATAAAGACAATAACCCCCCTAACTAAAGCAGAAAAGGCACAAATTAGTGCATAAAATTCATCTAAATGCAGGAAATTGAGTTATTGATGCTCAAAATTTTCTGTCACTTAGACGACTTTTGAGTCTGTAGTCTTTATAATTTAGTATTTCTATAGTCATATACAGTTTTAGAAAACGCCACGACTTTCTTCACTTGCAAAATCACCTTTGTAATTGACAAACATCATATGTGTAAGTCATGGCACAATTCAAATGGATAAAAAAAATCTCTCTCTCACTGTTGACTACTGTACATCTGTAAAATTTCCTTTCTTGTCTTCATACTGCACCATCGTGGTACAGCGTTCACGGTCTAGTTCATGCAGCTGCAACAAGGTGATTGGTGTGCGAGCCACACAAACTTGAACAAATAATGTGCTAATGCACATTCGATAGCATTACCCAGGTGTGCAGATTACCAGGATTATAAATGTTTAGCTACTTTGAATGTCTGAATATTGCCACAGAGCAGCTTATTAAAACACACCTTCTAATGCAAAAACAGTTTTTTTTATTATTATTATTTTGTGTTTTAGTACTTTTTTCACGGCGGAAAAGATGCTTAACAGATTTATAGCCTGTTGGGACCTGTTGCCTCTGTGGAAAAATGTTTCGTGTTCATACAGTGCAATAATGAAGGTGTCTTTGACACTTGCACTACTTTCTGCTTAAAATAAAATGCTGTTCCACTGTACCGAGCTCGCACCAAACCATGACTCCTATGGGGTTTCCACACATTTTTACTGACAAATAGGACCCAAATTTTTTTTCTTGCCCCACTTGCCTAGTGTTTTTTTTTAAACATATAAGAATAAAACTGTATTAAAACATGATGCCTTCAAAGACTGTCCAACTCTAGTTTCTGTTTTTAAAGTTTCTGGCTGCGATAAATGGTGTCATTTGGCGATTTTTTTTTAAAGAAAACATGCCCTCCAAAATTTTAAAAAAAAGTTTGCTAAAGAAATTGCCAAAAAAGAAAGAAAAAATAGAAAAAAATGCCAAAACTTTGAAAAAAATAAAAAACGCCAAAATTTGATAAAAGAGGGGAAAATATAGCCCCTTTTTAATGTTTTCTATAAAAATCACCAAAAATTGGAAAAAAGAAAAAAAAATTGCCATAAATTTTTTTTTTTTTTTTTACGTTTTCTGTAGAAATTGTCCAAATAAATTATAAATTTGCTGTATGCAGTTTGAAGTTACATGCACACATCTGTGCATGCACACTGAAAAAAAGTATTTTCGATCCCTGCATTTTGTACAGACAGCAGAGCTCTGCATTTTATATCCACAAACAGCTAATCATAGCTGTTGTCATCAGGAGCTGACCTCCAACACGGCAGCAAGAGCCCACTTTCGTACATCACCTCAAACCCTCTCCATGGAAACGGCTGTCAGTTGTCCCTTTTGCTCAGTGCATATGAGTGACAAGAGATCTATAGTGACACCGGTAGCACGTAAAGCTTTTACCAGCAGCAGACTGAGTGTGTCCCTCCTTCACACATGGCCAAATCCTGAAGGAGATGAAAGTGCGAGTTATACCTGACCGGGGGCAAGCATGTATGCATGTACAAGGGCACACGTCTGCACACACACACACACACACACACACACACACACACACACACACACACACACACACACACACACACACACACACACACACACACACAAGAAAGTAGTGGCTTAATCCCGGGAGAGAAGTTGGAGTCTGGACATCAGTCTTTACAGCAGAAAGCACGCTCCATCAGTCCACAGGGGGACCATTTGAGTAGGAGCAGTCTACCTTACTCTCCGTCAAACTTGTCAGACTGCTCCGGCTGAATTTTTCTTCCCTCTGAACAATGAGTTTAATGGACGTTTTTCTTCGGAAGGTATCTGCTCCATGTAAAAAAAAATCCTAGCTGTGTGAAAAATCTTCAATAAGGGCTCGATTAAATGCTGCAGGACTTATACATTTTTTAATGCATACATTTTTTATGCATGTTAACAGGGTTGTATAAGTTATGTCCTCTTTCTGTGTGGCTCTATTGTACTCCACTTGCTGAGAGCAATAGCATGCTTCAGGGAAAACAGATTTTTTGCAGATTGGGTTACATTATTCTGTCTGTGCCACCCCATATAGTGGTGCAGTGCTACCACCCAACAAAGTGTGATTTATGAGTTACACACTCACCAAATTGCACCTAATGAATTGCATTGCTACTGACTGAATTTAACACCCCCTTCATTTTACTGCCTTTGTTAAACATGGGTTAACTGCCACAGGAATACCAATCAATGCTTAAATGGTTAATGAGTAAACTGTGAAATGGAGAATATGAAAGATTGATTTGCTCTTGCCCTAAGTGGGATTTATCACGTGTGTTCTCACGCTGGGCCTTGAGATTAACCCCATGCTCTGTACTACTGTGTTTGTGTAAGTTCGTGTTACTGCATCTGTATGTTGAGGCCCTGGAGGGCGGCGTATAAACAGATCCCACACATCTGTCTGCAAGTCTCAGATCTGCCTCGACCTCCCCCCCGTGACTGATCAAGGGGAATAAATTTTAGTACACCTGCATCAAACAGACGAATTCGGCCGCACCGGAGGTCAGCGTTCCGTAAATACCCTCTCGCTCTTGTTAACGTGTCATGGCTTTTAAATGGATCGACAAACAGCCCACCTGGGACTCGTGGCAAAGGGAAAGGGAGTGGGTGGGAGGAGGAGTAAAAAACAGAACACGGCCCATCCGCGCCCGTCGTTATTTTTACAAGTCTTTACGACTCAATTTAGCGCATGGGAAATAAAACAAGCAGGGTGTCGGAGCTCCGGGGGCTCAGATGAGTTAGTGAGGCTCCCTTAGCTGTCAGAGAGCGCGGCGTGGCGGCATGGGGGCTGGGATCAGAGGGAGGAGACGGAGGGATGAGTTGGGGGGGAGGCAGAGCCGCCCTAATCAAGCAAGTTTATTCAGTTCAACGTCGGTCTTTAACTTCGCTTCACATCTCAGAAACTTGAAGTCTGAGCAGTTAGATGAGGAAACTGGGGACTTCTCAGGCCGTACTTTCAGTACTATTTAGCATAGATTCTGCATGTAAATTCTTCATATTTTACCATCAAATTTTAGATGCTTTTAATTCCCAGTAGAAATTTTTCATAGGGGGGCCACTAAATATCTTGGGGTGGAACCCAGAGACCAAAAGCCGTATCCGGATTTCAGGGCTTCAATTATGCTGTTTAAGTATTTGAGTTAAATACTATGTCGATTAATATTTTGGGTTCCACAACAATCCTGTTCTAATGCATTTATACACAGGGGCGGAGCACTAAAATCTGGGCCCTGTGCATAAGTGGACTTTGTGGGCCCCCCCACTCTTTCTCTCTTAATCCATGTCTCTCTTATGCACCTTTCAGTTATTTTTTTACATAGTTTGCTGCCTTACTTTTCTTTCTTTCCTTCTTCCCTTTTTTCTTTCTTTCTTTCTTTCCCTTTTTAGAACCTCAGTTTCCCTTTCTCAGAAATACAAGATGGTGTACGTTTGTATTCCAGCAGCATCGGCGTCCCATAGAGCTTCCATTATTTTTTTTTTTTACACAAAGTTCAGTCTTTTAACCAATGAACTCAACTAATTTTAATTCAGTATTAATAAGTGAAAAAATGTGTAAACAAAACCAAACTTCTTACTCCAGGCTCTTCAGCCCCCCCTTGCCTTGATCTTGATTTATTTTTAAAATAGGCTACTTGTCCTTTTCCTTAAAAAGAAAAATAGATAGCTTTAATTTAAAGGAGCACTGGTGGGTGCCTATAGAACCCGTCTTCATTTAGTTATCTTGTGGTAAGAGTTCAGGGGACCTCTTTGAAACAGCAATATCAGTTGTTCCCCTGCCAAAATTTTGCCTAAATGTTGCGCATTATTTAGCCTGCCTCCTGACAAGCTATGCCGACATGCTTGGTAACAGTGAATGCCTTAGTTTTTCAAAATGCCTCTACCTTTGGGTTTACTTAAAATATTGCCTTTGCCTCTTAAAGACAGTTGTCAGGTTGTACCAGTGTGATGGGCAGCAATTGTTTCAGGGGGGTCCATGGACCCCCCTGGCCCCCCTTGGAGGGGCCACTGAGAAAGAGAAAGGCTTTGGCCTTGTAAGAAAATGATTGACATATTTTTTCAGCTTTCTTATTGCATTCAGGTGTCTGAATTGCTCCACATGCTGTAAATATTGCACGCTGATATTGGCTTTTTCCAGCACGCTCTGATAGCGCCGTGTTCATGGCACCGTCTACCCCTCCAGAAAGGCCTCCTCTTCTTTCATTTGCCTTTTCTCTTTTTTTTCCTCCATTCGTTCAGACCAATTGGGAGCGCACACGCGTGGAAGGGAGGAGAGGGTCGGTAATTAAAATTCTGTTCAGCATGACAACGCTGTTTCATGCCTCATTTTTTGTGACACGTGGGATGAATACGGGATAAGCGCGGAGACTTTTAATAGGTAAGTAGACAGTGCTGGCGTGCGCCTAAAGTGCACACTGCAAGCACACAGGTGGAAAACACGCACACCCTGCAAAGCTTATCAGCAACACGAGTGCATATGTTCTGTTCTGTGATAGCAGAGGCTTTAATGTTTAATGTGCGCTTAAAAAAGGGCTGTGTTCACTCTGTCCCTCACTTACAACTGAAAACGTGTGTGTGTGTGTGTGTGTGTGTGTGTGTGTGTGTGTGTGTGTGTGTGTGTGAGAGAGAGAAGATGTTCTGTGTGGTACACACTTGCACAGCATGCTTGCATGTGCTGATTTTGTGATGTGTTTACTCATTGAAAGAGGGGTTGGAAGGGTGTGTGTGTGGGGGGGGGGGGTAACACACAGCCTCCTGGGATGTCGTCCACAGGGCTTGTCAACTTCTGTCACTCAGTCATCACCCGCCCCCTCACCATCCCCATGTCCCATGCTCCGATCCCTCTGCAAAACAAAGACGGCGGCAGCTGCATCCGAGGGGACCATCACTCCACCAGTATTTAACCTCTGCTACAGCTTCTTTCTGTCTCTCTCGCTCCCCTCCGCCGTGCTATGTCTCTCTCTCTCTCCCTCCCTCCCGCTCCTCTCCCGCTCTCCTTCATCAAAGCATTTCTGGCTATTTTGTTTCCCAGCTCTACAGAGAGTTATTGCTCATGACAACGATCACGGTCGTTTATTTTCTCTCCGCAGCCCGGCCTCTGTATGCACGCCGGGCTAGTATTACCCTATGATATTCAAGCGCTCTCTATTAAATATGCATGAACCCTGGAGATGAAAATTAATTTTGGGAATGCTCTCTCCCTCTTTCTCCCCTCGCTCTCTCTTTGAGTGTTCAAATATGCCTTCATCTGCCTTTGTGTCAAGCCGCAAATTCATTATTTCATTTACCGGTGATGGTGTAACATGGCACAATATGCGGGGGTACGGCGATGTTGCGATATAGATCTTGTTCAAGCAAAGGGGCGACGAAAACAACTCCAGCCAAAACACACGTCGCGGAAAGCAAGTTTTCACACATTCGCCAAGTTTTGAGCAAGTTTCGCCCTGAGCTCTTATCATTCATGAATATTTAGGGCCATAAAATGGGAAAATATTAAATTGAATTATGCATGTATGAAGCGATGGAAATCTGCAGTAGGACACTGCAGTTTCTCGTGTCTTCTTCTGCAACATGATCTTATTCTATCATTTCTGCTCGAGATGCGTGCCCCGACGACCCTCAGACTCCAGACTGGAGCTCATGTGGGTGCTGTTACGCTGCCGTCCATCCCGCTGAACGGAACATTACAGTATTCATCGGTAAAGACTGTGTGGAAGAGTGAAAACATCAAACACGTGGCAGACACAAACGGGTTGGTTGAGCAGGTTGTGTAGGAGGTGAAGCCAACACAAGTTGAAGGATAAAAGAACTGCTTTAAGAAATAAAACAGCAGTGAAAAGATGTTCTGAGTTGCCTTTCCAAGATGATGTACTGAAATACTGCCTATAGCTCTATTCACATGAGACAGGTATTACCTAGGGACTTTGAGTAATTGTAATAATTGCAGAGGTTGTCTGTGAACTTGATCTGGTTTGAACCTCTCATGTCCAAAATCTGGCAAATAAAACTTTTTGCTGCAAATAACCAACCATTTTGGTCAAACACAGAGGTCATGTGATTAGATTAGTCCAGTGTAAAACAGCATAAGAGTGATTTGATTGGGTTTTCTTTTTGTTTCTGCCTCTTACTTACTACAAAAAATTATGGAAGCTGCACTAGCAATATTTAAAAGAAAGTTTTGACTGAATTTTGGTTGCAAATTCAGCAGTTGCGCATTATTCTTCAAGCAGTCACAACACACTTCACATTTTTTGGCTTGAGGGTCATTTCTTGTCATAATTCATCGCCAGCGAGCCTTGAGGTGACAGCTCAAGTGTTGTAAGCTGTCTAACGCAGAGCCTGGACATCATAGTCAGGGAATTATGTCAGTAAATTTGAGTAAAGAACAGACTTTAGCCCTGTTTGCAGTGGTTAGTATTACCTTGGGACATCTAGTAATTTGTAATAATTGCAAAGGTTTGTCTGTGATCTCAGTTCCATGCGAATCTGCAGTGTCCCTGATTTGTCAAGTAAAATTTTAACTGTCATCATATCTAGGGGATAATGTCAGTAAATTCAAATAAAATGCAGACACTGTTAAGTCTGTGAAAATGTGACGCACAAAACACATTAAGGGGAAATGTTAAAATCGTGACGTGAGGAGACCTGGTCATTCTTGTCCTGTGCAAATAGGGCTCTATTGTGACACCACCTTGTACTATTAGTACTAGACCTGAAATCAAGTCTGTGTGAGTTTAAATCATTTTTCATCAACTTCAGTCTCGTCTACATCATAGATAACCAAAAGCTCATTCTCATCATCATCATGCATGATTGCAAGATGGAGCTTTGCAAAGATCTGTTTTGATGGTAAAGGAATAGTTTTGAGATTTTTGCTCATTCAAATTGATGCGAAGAGTTAGATGAAAAAATTGCTACCACTTTCATGGTTGTAAGGTAAATATGTAGCTTGAGCGGGCAGTTGGCTATGTTAGCCGAGCATAAAAACTGGAGACAATAAAAGGGGAAAGTCTGCGCCTAAAGTCTGTGCCTTTAAGGCTCACAAATTTGATTAATTTGTACTAAAACATAGGCAAAGAAACAATTTGAAAGAAACACAAAGAAACAGTTGTGAAACAACTGTGGAAGATGATCACCTCTGTATGTAGATATGAATGGCTTATTCTGAAGCAACAAAAACACATTATTTATTTATTTATTTATTTATTTTGGGAAACATGTTAGAACGTTTCACACTAGGCGAATATAAGTCCAATTTTAAGCCTAATTTTAGCTCAGTTTTTAGTCTCTTCTAACTCTGAGTCAGGTGAGTTTATCACGAGTGTCCTTTAACACACACACTCATCTGATTCATTTTTTATATACTGATTGTAGCATTATAGCACCTTTTAAAGGCTTTTTTTTTCACACATACTTTATTGTTTGTGCCAGTTTCGTCTCCTTTCCTCATAGAGAAGAAAGTCTGTTTCCGAATTCTTCAACATTGTTGCGTACAAAGTGAACACTATGCACTATTGTATTTTGGTGATTCAATGTGACACCAGAAGGTTTGTGTCGCCTGGAAGAGCTGACCGTTTAGCTGAGAGGGAAGCTTTCGCTTGCTCCGCACCAGCCCCCCTATGGCCTGCATTCACTCACACTGACTCCATCTGCATAACTGCATCTTTCATGAGGCTTGGTCAATGCCCGATCCATACTGTATATAGGCCTCTGTGTGTGTGTGTGTGTGTGTGTGTGTGTGTGTGTGTGTGTGTGTGTAAAGCTGCATGTTGTTTCCTGGTCTGGCACTACGTATTTGGTCTCGCTGTATGTTGCATTAATGTCTGCCCATGTCGGGGCATGTTTTATATATGTGTGTAGTAATTGTGTTTTTGGCTGTTTGGGACAAAATGTCATAGGTCAGCGATTGAGCGGTCCCTCTTTGCTACGAATTGGCACTGTCACCCGAATCTCTTCATCACCTTCATGGTCCCTACTAGTGGCACCTTGTTTAAGCCCGGTCAATATTAGCGAAGAGGGATGTGGGTGACTGTAGTTGGTAGACGGCCGCTGCAGTTCTTATCAGGTAAAGTGGTTTTTGATTAGTGTTAATGGCTGGGACTAAATAGCCTTCAGCTTTTCCACTGGCTACACCTGTTTGTGTGTGTGTGTGTGTGTGTGTGTGTGTATGTGTTTGTGTGCTACTCTGCTCAAGGGCATGCAAGCAATTCATCAAGTTAGAAAAAGCTATATCCGACGTGCAGTGATGAACAACTTTTTATGTGTAAACCTGCTCCGGAAACAATAACCTTTACACCGTCTGGTTGCCTTTAGCTATTTCGAGAATGTCTCCCTGCAGCCACGGCGGAGGAGTTTCAGCACCGCCGTGATGTACAGACAGTAAGAATGAGGCTTTTCTTGTTGTGCGTGCTCCAACCACGACGCACGCTCGTGGCCCAGAAAGACAGGCTGCAGCACCCGCTCTCGGAAAACGCTCGGCATCTGGTGCAACAGACAGCCTTGCATGTTAATGCCGAGTTAATATTATTATTATGAACTGCGAGTGACTTCGCATGTTAGTGAGCGCTCTGTCAAATTAATGTCAGTTCCATTAATGCCACCGTCTATTTCGTGTCGCAAGTATGCTCGCTTCCCACTTGCTCAGGCACACGCTGGGGCTGGAGACACAAAGGAACACACACACCTCATGAAAAGATTCACACCCCTGCATCTCAACAGTAGATACATATTTACACATGCACACACACATCTTTTCTGCACAGAAGCGAGAGACGAGGGGAGGAAAATGAATGTCCTGACTCATTTATCACACAGCCCCCAAAAGTACAGATGAATCCAGTGATGAAAATCTGTCCTGAGAAATGTCAGGCAGATATTAACTCCAATACATCAAAGTGGAGCTGCAGCCTCTGAGCTGACTGCCAGCCGATGCTCCCAGCCTTTGCTTAAATACGGGCGCACCAGCATCCCATGTCATTTTTACCCAGCTCTGACCACTCCGTCACACGCAAAATGAGTAAATAAAGACGCAAGTGCGAAGAATAACATCCGAAGTGATGCAGACCGAATTTCATTAGTGCGCAAATGCCATTCTTTAGATCTGTCTGATCCCAATGAAGTGTGAGAGTGAAGGGAAAGAAAAGAAATTGCCTTTTCATGTAGATTTTCACTAATCGCTTCCGCTAACAAAATACTGCAGACTTGTACTAATAAGTAAGTTCAGGCTCAGTGGACAGATAGAGTGCAACAGCACAGAGGCTAATGGAATCGAGAGCTTTCCATGCCTCCATGGGTGTCTTAATTGTCAAAGGGAGATTCTGGTACGTTTGCAACTCGCCTGCTGGATTGTGGGAAGTCTAAATTGGAGTCACTGGGCTTGTTTTAAGCCCGCAGCTTCTCTCGAGTGTGCGAGGTGGATCAAATCCCTTATCCAATGTCTGGAAACAGGTCATGTGATTCACTCTTGTTTATTTGGGAACCAGCTCCTGCAAAGTATATGTTTTCAATGCAGCCAGTAGGGACTGCAGCACACTCATATCTAAAATCTATAACTTGTGCTTTGCTTTTTCCATTTCTCCTGGAATGTATTATGTGCTCATTTATTTTTGCATGGATTTATTTATTCATAAATATTCATTCCGAATGTCATGTGTGTGATTCATTTGAAAAAAAAAAAATTGCTTTTTCAATCCCTGCCAGTTTGGATTTATTGGCTCTCGTTGCTATTGTTATCACTATACCTTTTTATAGTAATCTTATTTTAGCTTTGCTGCTCTTCACTAGTTATTACAGCACTAGAAAGTCCAACCAGCGTGGTTCATTAGAAAGGAAATTGGACTGTATGGACTCCATGAGAGATCGAGAATGTGCTTTTAATCTAAAAAGGTCAATGTGCGCTGGCTATTTTGGAGATTCACTGCAAGCTTATAATTGGGGCCTTGTCTGAAGACAATGTAGAATTAAATGAAGACAAAGTTACTGAGCGTGCGGTTGGCCTTTGATGAGAATCAGGGAGTGAGGACCCTTCATTTGCAACCTTTAATCAGTCCAATGAGATCAGATTCGCATGCGATTCTGGAGGAAAATAAGTGGGGGGAGAAATGAAATGGTAATTAGTATTGATTACCTATGGGTATATGACCCCACAGTCTCCCCTTGCATTCTTAAATCAACCCAAATTATTGGATTTACTAATTTCATGCTCAGGGAGAAGTAGCCAGCAACATGAAAATGCCTCCACGATGAACCATGTGCCCATTGAGGTTCGAGGAAATTATAGCGATGGGAGGCATCTTTTTGTGCAGAGGCGTGGATGTGCGGCTGAATTAACCGCACTGCTTTAACTTAAGGATGATAATTATTCTGGGAGGGTCTGCTGGGAGTAAAGGTGATTCAGGTAGCTTTTTCTTCAAATTACATTTCACGTCACTGCACTGTCGCTAAGCGATGGCCTCGGCCCGGCCATATATGCATGTAATTACTCGCAGTTAAGATGGAAAAAAGGGTCCATTTAGGCGGGAAAAAGCAGCCCAATTACATGTATACACAATTAATACACCCATGGGAAATTGAAATTTTCTTTCAAATGATAAGATTAATTCCTAATTACAGCTGCAGACACATGCACATTCACACAAGGCCTCAAAACTTAATCTGCTTTAGTAATAAGCCACCATATAGTGAAATTGTGAAGAGCAGAAGTGGACAGCAACTGACGGAGGGAATCGTGTCATAATGCACTCAGTGAACCCGGGAACCTGGGGGAGTGATGGTGCTCTGCCGCCATCTGCTGTGGATGTTAGGAAGAACATTAACACACCAGCAACAGTGCAGAGCGAGGGAGTTTTCTTCAATTTTGTTTTAAATAACTGGTCATCTATCTCATGGTAGTAGACAGGATGCTAAGTTGTTTCATTAATAGATTAAGAAATTCACTTCTGACATCTTTTGATTTATTGAAGAGAGAGATTTTTTTTTCTCTTTAGTATTTCAGTCTCTCCAGGATCTTAGATCAGATTTTCTGCTAAAACAACACTCAGTTTTATCAGAAATTAATCTTTTAAATTTTTTTTTCACATGTATATACTAACTAAATTGCTTTATATGATATTTATTTATTTTTTCAAATTTGCTGCGCATAACTTCCTTAACTGGGTTTGTAGTGTTACCAAATTATCAAGGAGCTTTTTCCTTAAAAAGCCACAAACAAACATGGACAGATTATGGGACAGTTAGCCCCTGAACACAAGGGCTGGGCAACATTTGAAAAATATGATATCAGCTAGGGAGAGTGACAATTAATCAACAATCAATTAATGGGTGGTTAAGAATTTAATTAAACATGTGAAATTGAATCGATCAGTAGATAGGCAATGCATTGCTGTCAAAGCATATGCAATATGTTGCTGTGAGCTTTAATTTAAAAAAAAAAACACATTTGGTATTGTTTGGAATAAGCAAAGCTTTAATGTTTCCTTCAAAATCACAATTAGTTGACTTATTTTTGCCAATAACCAGTTAAGGAAAGTGCTTACCGTTTGCAACTTTAACACCAGCAAAAAACATGAGCACATTTAAAGTGATACTGGATACCAGCAGAGTACCTCATTTAATACCCAAAATGTGAATGGAGTGGCGTGTAGTAAAGCCATATTTTGGAACTTTTTAGGGGGCATCTTGGCACACTGAGCTGCCAACTCTGTCAATACAGCAGGCTCAACTCCACCACACCACAGACTGTGTTGGTTGTAACCGCTGCTGCAGGAGTGTGAGCTTTCTGCTGGGTACATGTGGTGAGAGTCTGCCTGCACACACAGTAAGAGCTAACTATTAGCATGACATGTCTATATGGTTTTTTTTTTAAATGGTTTTTGGCAGGTTTAACAATAGTCAAGCTGTTTTAATGTAGGTGTGAGTTTGTTTGGACATTTAACACCTCAGTGTTGGTATGTTGGTTGCTCCTGTTTTGTTAGCTTGTGCTAACCGGGAACTGACAGTTAACTGAAGGAGACGGCTTCAGAGACGGCAGCAACACAGAGTTTGCTGATCCAACTTGGAGTCAAACCCCTCTGCGCAAAAAGGACCAGAAGCAGGTATCGTTTGACTAGAAAGTTTCGACCAGTACTTGCCACCAGGGTCATATTGGTTGATAACTTCAAGGTATCGAGTGCTGATACCCAGCTTTACTGGATATAGACATGGAAAAGGTCCCGCACCCCTCCTTAGTGACATCAGAAAACCCAGTGACTGAAAGAGACACAGAATCACCACAAACAATGCTGTCCTTTTGTGTCTTTTTTCTGAACTTATTGTCTCTTTAGTTTTTTATTGACTCGGAAATGTTGACTGTTATTTCAAACAGAGGCTGTTGACGCTCCTGGGTGTGGGGTCAGTCGGGCCTGTTCAGTTATCCTTTCATGATGGTTAGTCATTACAAAACTATTTTTGTTGTTAAAGCTTTGGTGAAACCTAAAGAATTTGGGAATTTATGCAAATTCTGGTGAAGATTTAAAAGTTTGCACAGACACCAAATGTTACACGTTGAATTTTTGAGAAATTTACATCAAATTGTGTGCAAGATATCTAGAATATTTCCATTATGGAAAGGTGCATTTTTAAAAATATCGAGTTTTGTATTCAAATATTTCAAATATAACTGAAGTAAAGAATTGGAACAGTGCAGTAAAGATACATGAAAAAATGTGATAATGATAGACTGAATGGAATAAGATGATTTTTCCAGCTTTAAAGCTACTTAAATGAAAATAAAAGGGAAAACTGGGTGATCAGGGGTTAAATAAATAAATCAAGGGACATTAATCAGTAGGTACACTTGTCAAGTTGGATTTTTATTCTGTGGGAAACATTAGTCTCATACATGTCTAACTCGTAGGTGCAATATGACAGACAGCTACTCAGTACAGCAGTGCCTACAGTTAATAATATATTCATGTGTACGAGCAAAATAATTAACTGATAAAAAGATAAATATTAGTTTCAGTGTAAAGCACAGCACGCAGTTCCCTTGACTTGCAGCAGTAGAACTGTATTGCATCAGTCTCACATAAATATGCTGAACCTCACACTGTCCTCGGCAGATACACACACTGAGTTTTTACAGCAGATACAGTGTCTATCCTGTCCTCGTGCAGCTCTGGGATCGGAGAAAGTGCAATTTTAAAACAGCGGTGACACTAAACAACCAGGGCAACAAGGACACACAGATGCATGGCAGGACAGCTGCGTGGATGTGTGCGAGAGCGTGTGTGTGTCTGATATTAGGAACACTGCAGAGGCTAGGTTACAGTTCATGAGTTTGTCAAGACGAAACGGAGAGGAGTGACACTGAGGGAAAATACAGACAGGAAATGAACACGGTGTGGCCAAACAGAGACGACTGTTGAAGTTGTTACTGGAGCTCTTTTACAACACACAAACTGACGCCTCGCAGGCCTTCAGTCTTGCACGCAGACTGGACTTCAAAGGCCAGCGTATGTACTGGCCTTCACATGGCGACAGAGGCATCTGACTCTTTAGGCCGGTTGCGTACTACGTGCTCCAGCTGTCCGGAGTCTGACACGTCGTAGCTCGTCTTGTACTTAGCCAGGATCTTCATCAGAGGACGCAGCTTCAACCACCACTGCTCCTTAGGAATCCTGTGACTGCAGACAGATGAGCAAATATCAGCACTGTGGCTCTATAAATATTTGATATCTTCTAATGAACTGGGAGCAGTGAAAAGAATAGATCCTCACTGGACCACATGGATATGTGATACAAGAGTGGCTTTATAAGATAAAACTGTTATTTCAGATCATTGGTGGATCCGCTCTAACATAAACATAACAGTATTTAGCATTTCATTTCATTTTTCTTCATTCTTATTTTTACACTATTTTAATTTTGGCTCTGCAACAGGTTTCCCAACATTAAATTTAAATTTTGGCATCAGTAGCAAAACGTGTATCGAGAATCACAGTGGCCTTTGACCACTAAACTTAGTTTATCCTTGCGTCAAAGAGGATGTTTGTGCCAAATTTGGAAAAATATCCTCAGGCTGTTCTTTATATATCATGTTCATAAGAATGAGAACACACACAAGGTCACAGTGACCTTGACCTATGACCAAAAATTTTTATTCACTTTATCCTTGAATCCAAGTGGACGTTTGTGCTAAATTTGAAGAAATTCCCCCAAGGTGTTCTTGAGTTATAGTTTTCACAAGAAGGAGTCGGATGCAAGATCAAAGTGACCTTGACCTTTAAACACCTAAATCTAATCAGTTTAGCGTTGAGTCAAAGTGGAAGTTTATGCCAAACTCGAAAAAAAAATCCTTCAAGCTTTTGTGAAGATATTGTGCTCAACAGAATGAGACATAGACAAGGTCACAGACCTTTGACCAGAAAAATCGAATCAATTTGTCCTTAAATCCAAGTGGACGTTCGTGCCAATTTTTTAATAAATTCCCTTAAGGTGTTCTTGAGATATCGTGTTCACATAAATAAGTCAGACGCAAGATCAAAGTGACCTTGACCTTTGACTGCTAAAATCTAATCAGTCACCAAAATCTTATCAGTTCATCCTTTAGTCAAAGCAGACGTTTGTGCAAAATTTGAAGAAATTTCTTCAAACTGTTCTTTTGATATCGCATTCAAGAGAATAGGGCGGACAGCTTGAAAACATAACGCTCTGTCATTATTAGCCTAAAAAGAACTAGAAATTGTTCAAGTAGTGTTATACGTACACAAAGTCAGTCTCGTCTTTGAGTTGTACAACGGGCTGGAAGACCAGAGCTCTGCGACGCATCCCCAGCAGACAGCAAGAGTCCTCTGTGTTAGCAAACACTCTGCCTGCAGGGAAACACCAAAGCAGTCAGAGGTGGAAAAACAGGAACGCACTTGTGTTAGCTGCAAACGTACAGTAGCATGGATTGGACATTTGGCAGCGGGTGTGAGAGGCTGTATAGTGATGATGACTTGTTTTTCTAGCTAGTAGCTATTCTTAAGAAAACAGTCACTAAAACAACTCTGTGTGGATCAACAGGAGGACTACAATGCAGTGGGATTTAAAGTCTAAACACAAAAAGCAACTGAGGCAACATAAAGCATCATAGACAGGCAAGGAAATGTGGGGCGAAGCAGGAAAATGTGTCCATTACTTAAACAGCCCATGCTTATAGTTTCCAGTCTTAAAATTATTGTGGCATGGTGGCTGCTGCTAAATTTGCGGGACTAAGGCAAAGACACACACTGATAGCAACGCTAACCAGTCATAGCTATGCCCCACAAGTGCCTGTGTGAATCTACAATATGGCAGAATAATGGAAAAGACAGACAGGGACATGGAGCTAAATATAAAGATGGAGATGGTCATGGAGCCAGCAAAAAAAAAAAAAAAAAAAAAGATTTACCTTCATCTTATGTCATCCATGTGAATGGGAAATAGACATAAAAAAACAAAGAGGAGTTTTAACTTTAACTGCAGTCGTAATACACATGCAGTGTGCTTTAAAGACAAACTGTTTTTCAAAAGTGTTAACATCACTCACACTTACTGGTGTTATCCATCTCTAAGTACGTTCGAGTCAATTTCTTATTAAATAGTTATGCTGATGGATGTAAATGATCAATAAATAATTTCCTCTGAGAGGATAAAAATACATCAAAATGTCAGACAGTGACTCCATGACAGATCCGGGTGTAGGTCTGCTTCACAACGGTCACGCCTCTGTAGGGAGGGAGGATCAACTACCACAGGACGTTTCACTCGTATCGGAAGTGGAACATTAACCTTACCCTGTCTGAATGTCTCCACCAGCTTTTTGGAAATCCACTGCATCGCCTTGGCAGAGATCTTGGTCCCAAAGTTACGGTCAAACGGAGAGGGTGCGCCACCCTTTCAAAGGAATCAAAATGTTTGATTTCGTTGCTTTTTTCTCAGTCAGGGTTCCCACATATATTTACTAATTTCAATTTCAAATGTTTGCGCGTATCTGTTTCTTGTTAAACAAATGTTTGTTTTATGGCCATGTCTGAATGCTGTTTGGTCACGCAGCGCAGCACTACATTTCAATTTATCAATACAATGAACACTTTTTGGAATATTTTAGGAAATATTTTACAGCCAAAATGATATATATTCCAAAATTTTCCAAAACATTCTGTAAATTACAAGCCATTTCCAGGCCTGGAAAAACTTTTTACACAAAACATGAGGAAGGATGAAAACAGTTTGGAGCGTTTTCCATAAATGTTTAGAAATTAAGTTTTTTCATGTTCTTAAGATGTCACATCCATAGTCAAGAAACAGGAAGTGGTGACAAAAACATGCATCAAAAGTCGAAGACCAGATTTAAACCCAGAGACAGCAGAAACACCCACCAAACTTTTTATACATATATATATTTAAAGGCATGTATTTGTTCAAGTTGTTAGTTGTGCTGTTTAATCCAATTTCCATTTTCTCTGTATCCCATTAATTGCTGTAGGCACAATGCAATTTCCTCTTGGGGATCATCAAAGTTTTGTTTGATCCAGTTTTATCTGCGCTAATCTCAAGACACACGGAGCCAAAATACAACAAAGCTCATCCATGTAAAGGGTATATGCATATTCATGATACAAATATAGAAAATTGTTTATTAAATCTTCTTTATCCTGGATTAATTGTTACCCCTGACACTGCCTCAGATAGGAATACTCCTATTTAACCAGTATGAGATGTGAATGTGGTGCCTACCTGCTGCATGTGCCCCAGTACATTCTTCCTGGAGTCAAACACTCCCTTCCCTTCTTCAGAGTACAGCTGGTAGATGAAGTCTGTGGTGTAGTTTTCATTACAGTTCTCATTCCTACACAAATAAACAGTTAAAAGACAACAGTCAGACGTCTGAGGTTACATGCACCCTTTGTTCCTAAAGTTGCACTTCAGGACAAATTGCTGCATTTACAGCTTCTGTCCTCCCTGAGTTCATGTTACAGTCACATCATGAAGACAGCAGCCCCTGCGAAATGTCACCTATAAAACTGATGATGTCAACATTGGATCTGTTTACTATACAAGCAGCTTAAAAACAAATACTGAAGTCTGGAAAGACTGGATCATGTGCAACCCTACAAAAATACTGCAGCGGCACACCAGTTATGTGTCTGAATGTGTACTTATTTTTCCGATTACTCAATCACCGTGACCGTCTAGACTGGTGTAACGTAAGCAGTCATTACCTGAGGACAAGTCCTCTTTGAATGCTAGTCTTCATTTTCTCTGTCAAATGCTCAACATTGGCCTGTGGGAATGAAAAAGGAAATTTAGCGATTTAGACTAATGACCAGTAGGTGGTATTGTACTCAAAAGAACATCCCATAGTAGGTCTAAATGTGCTGAAGTGAGAAAAGACAAAAACAGCAGAGCCAGCCGACGTAGAGGTGCATGTTACCAAGCGATCGTGTGTTACCTGCAGGTCTCTGATGTCAAACGGCTCCTCGTAGATGTAGGCAGCATCAGCTCCGGCAGCCAGGCCTCCTACACTGGCCAGGTAGCCACAGTAGCCTCCCATGGTCTCAATGATGAACACGCGTCTCTTGGTCCCACTGGCCGACTGCTTGATGCGGTCACAAGTCTGACACATGCATACAAGCTCACAATGTCAGTATACATTAGGTGATTATCGCAGGCTAAGCATTGAAACAAATATGTGTTCCTCCAGTTAAAAGTCATGTTTAACAAAGTGTTCGACGTGTGGTGATTACAGGTCATGTGCTCTTAACTTTGATCAACAACAGCTTTCTTGTGCTGCGTTCAGACGCGTTCACAAGCTTATTTGACCCTTTGAAACCTCGGCAAATTTGTCTGATTTCTTTTGAAAACATGGGTAAAAAGGCACTGACCAACTTGGCAAATAATGTTACTCAGATTGCAAGAAATTAGTAAAACTGACAAAAAAAATTGACTAAACGATAGTTTTAAAAAGAGGAAAGGGGTTAGGTAATAGAACATTTTCAGAAAACTATATTTATAAATAGAATAATTTTATATTTAAAATTATGTTACGGAAAATAATATAAAACAATAAAATACATGAAATAAAAATATATATATTATTTTTGGCATTTTTTAAGGTTATTCTATTGTTTGTTTTTGTTGTTCACCTTTTTTGTTTATTTTTGGGTAATTTTTCTTGTTACTTTTATTTATTTATTTATTTGTTTATTGCAATTTGCCAATTTTTGGGCCATGTCCTGTTGAGTTGCTTGCTACCTTGGCCACTTGTTTTTGAAAGAAATCAAACCAATTTGCTCAGGTTTCAAAGGGTTAAAGTAATACATTCCACATAAAAAACAACAGCATAACACTCTCAAGGCCAGCATGCTTATATGTCAGTCAACTCGCTATGTTTAAATAATTCAGGCAGATTCAGGCTAAAATGCTGCTGTCACCAGTTAGAATGGAGGCCTGCATAAGGATGAGAGAGCACATCACATGATAAACTTCAAATATCATTTATAACTCAAATGTTAAACGCTCTGATCAGTAAAACTTTATTTTGAAAGTCCAGTGCTGATAATCAGTTTAATTTCAAGTCACTGTGATGTCAGTAAAAATTCTCAGATGCTGCAGCTTAAAGGGGCACTCCAGTGATTTAGCATGACACGTCCATAAAACTGTAGGAATAACATGAGACAGAGTAAAAAGGTTCAGGGTGGAGCCATGAATTAGTTGGCCTATCACTGCTTTAATCCATAAAACGTCAAATTAAATAAGGTTGCATTAACTGATTAGCTGATTTTCCTTAAAATACATTTGCTGTTATGTCACATTAACTGAATGTTATCCACAGATGATTACTGTAATAGTTGAATTACAACAAAAATCCATGACTTTTCCAAAAATTTCAAACAATAACATTAGTAATGCTAGACATATAAAAGAATGAATCAAGGCAGCAGAGGCTCCTACATTTCCCACGATTCAACTTGCATCCAGCCATCTAAATGCCTATCTCCCTAAAACCTCACGCCTACACTTTGTTATACAGGTTTTCTGTTCAAATACAAACAATCAGTGGACTGCCCCTTTAAAATTTTACAGCTATTCAGTGATTGAGTTCAAGTTAATCTTAAACGTGATGTTAGGACTACAGTTAGTTAAAGTTAGGTTAAGACTGAGTGGCTACAGAAAATCTATAGACCTGCAGCAAAAACTCATGCAACACTTTACTGCACATCTGCTTCTGGAAGCTGACAGTTTGTTGATTACGAGCACTGGACCATGAACTCCACTGATACCTAAAATCATGTGTCATTTTCATCCTCTGTGCATTTGCATCTTGAACAAAGCGGTTAAAGTTGTGCCGGCGGCGGTTCGACAGCCTTACCTCCACGATGGCATTGAGGGCCGTGTCTGCCCCGATACTTAGATCAGTGCCCGGCACATTGTTACTTATGGTTGCAGGCAGCATACACATCGGGATGCAAAACTCCTCATAGGTAGCACGAGCCTCATACAGCTGCAGCAGACTCTCAAAGGCCTGAAGCGGCAGTACATGAGAACGCGTTAGAGCCACAGAGGGAACGGCCACTGAGAGAGAGACTGCTGATTCTCTCTCAGTTTGCTAGAGCGTATCCTGCCATTCCGGCTCTTTCCGTGTGATAGCGGCAATGGCTTCCCTTTGGCAGAAAGGACGGGAGGGACAGAAGTGTGAATAGAGGCATGGAGAGGAAATGGAGGGAGGAAAAAAGTAGGAGGATGGAAGGAGGAGGGGATGAAGTGGCAGAGGAGAGCCACAGGAGATAAGGGAACATATAAAATGTAGAGGGAAGGTGATGGAACAGATAGAAGAGAGGGAAGAAGACAAAGATGTGAAAGGAAAAGATGGGACAGATCTGTGTGTTTGTGAGCCTCAGCAGCTCATGGCGGCCGTATCTGCTGTGGAAGGTTATATGCAGGCAGGACAAGCACAGATCCAGTCTGCATACTCAGAGGAGGATGGAGAGTGATGGAGATGGTGGCAGAGATTCAGGCTCGGATATGTTATTCTGTTTTTATTGGCTAGAGCCCGATCGATACTGGATTTTTAGGGCTGATGTGGATTAGAAAGTTAAAAAAAAAATTCCAGATTAGCGCTGTCAGTTGCTGGTTAATTTTGCTTTCACACATACTCACATACACCTGCATCTATTATTTATACATATTTATCAATATGTCTATCTATCTATCTACATAATGTACTTATTCTTTAAATATGGTTGGATTTTGCTCAGTTAATAAAAATAAAAAGAATATATGTATTTATGGTTTTTTTAATTATTATAAATAACTCAGAGCATCTCTTTATGGATTAAGTTCTGTTAATATATATACATATATATATATATGTAGATGCAGATACTCTATCATCTACATGTATATTAATCTATATCTACTTTATATATATACTACATATATATTTATGTTTATCTATGAGTATATTTATCTACCTATCTTAGCAATGCAATTATCCCTCAAATATGGCCACCAAACTCTTGTGACAAAGATGGACGCAGGATTTAACAACATTTTTTATCAACAATGACATCACTGCACTGAAACCGTAAACTCGATTGTTGATTTAATTATAATAAATTACTCCAATTATCTGGATTATACTCTATAACAAATTATAACAACGATTATAACAAATCTCTATGGGTGCATATTGGACAACATGTATACCGATCTGCAAGAAGCCAGTGTTGGATGATTAAATCGACTCACCAATATATATCGGTCGGGCTCTAATATTTGAGCTGTGGCTCTGGTCTTACACAGGGTAAATGTTGTGTTCATTTGGGTTATCATGATGCTTTTAAGAAAGGAAAAAAAGAAAAAACTGCATATTAATGCCAGATTGACGTGATATCTCTGAGTAAAGTTAGTGTGGCAGCTTTGTTATTAGTTAGAGCAGATACACAGGATTCAGTGCACATTATTGCACCACAAGGTGTTAGTTTGTAGTTGCATGTGTGAGCTTCAACATCAAACCTGCACGCTGGTAACCACTCATTTTGATGTTAATGATGTGGGAGGACACAAACACACAGACGGGCAGAAGGGCAGGCAGAGCAAACATGGCGGTCACGACACTCGTGCACCTTGCAGCATGCCTCCATGTTGTCGACCGCTTACTCACCTGAGAGCGAAGGGAGGGACGCTACTCTGTAACTTGGTTTTACATTTACCAGTCATACCTTCATTTGTCTGTGTGGCTGAATTCCTGATGTTTGCGTCAAGTTTTATTCCAGATGTGGCTAACAGATGCCGTGTTCGCAAATTTTCCTTCAAATGACAGGCAGCTAAATATGAGGAGTGACTGGTAAAATGACCGAGTGAGCGATTTCCCCCTTTCTTGATTGGCTGGCTGGCTGGCTACTTGAGCATAAGCAAGCATGTTTGCCTGCTTACGTGTGTGTTTTCTATCTGTCCATGTGTAGCTGAGATCAACTATTCTTGTTGCCAGCCTCCATCACTTACAGTAGTGATGGCGTTCAGAGCTGTGTCAGCGCCAATGCTGAGGTCTGAGCCCGGCACATTGTTGGAGACAGTGGCTGGGACCATGACCATGGGCACACAGAACTCGTCATATTTCCCGCGCGACGTTAACAATTCCAGCAGTGACAGGAAGGCCTGCAGGGCAGAGCCAAGGGGCTTTAGTGTCTGCGGGGGTGGAACTGTAGCAGGTTGGTTGGGTTGAAAAGGTGCTACTTGCCACAAAGGAAGGGAAGGACAAAAGTGGAGGGGTGCCAAGGGGAGGAGCCAGGTCTATCACAACGGACAGCAGCGAAACAGACAGGTACCACTCCACATACAATACATATTATCTCTCTCTCTCTCACACACATCCATACATACACATAACACTCATTTACTTGCATTTGCAGGAAAATAAAGCTGGTGAGCATCTAAACGGGAGTGCGTGAAATGGCTGGAAAAAAGCAGGTGTTCTCTGTTTTCCAACTAAAACCAAATCATCACAATATTCAGTGTCGCTTTACGTTTCATTTCAATAATTCAAATGCCTCAAACTAAGAATCGTACTTTCTCTATAATAATATATTCATAGTCCTGAAAATCAGCTTTTTACGCTACAGTTCCTGCTGATGTTGGTTTTGACAGAGAACTGACTTTGAAGCATGGTAATGTGCATGAGTATGTGAGGAGCCATATGGTGGTGTGCTGACATAAAAATGGGATAAGAATGATGGAGAGGGGTCAACATTACATTGTCATATACTGTACATATGGACATCTGACGATATAATTAGTACTGCTTCAACAGCTACAGTCTTAAGTGTAGGAGCGTTTTCATAATGTTGCTGAATATTATTAGCATTAGCGCTACTGTCAGGAATTTTCAAAACTGCAGCAAAAAAAGCTTATGGAAAGCATAACTGAAAATGTAGCCAAAATTAGCTAAATTAGCTACCAGGGAACAGAAAAAAATTAAACGTACCTCGAATCCACCAACAATTAGCAGTGCGTTAATGTTGTGCTTTCGCATCGAATCAGCAATTTTGTCAATGTGCTTTGCAGGCAGTGTTCTAAAGGAAGGGAAACAACAAAAGTGTTAATGTGTTTTTGTGTTCATGAGAAATGCACAGTTACAGTTTGTGTGTGAGTGAAAATACTGAAAAGTTAGTATGAAGTATCGATGTAAATTAAGGAAGGAACAGTCTGCTCCTGTTTGTAAACAATATTGACAGTGAAAGTGAGAGCTAGCTGCTTGGTGTTTCGCCTCACTGTATTTGCATTTTTTCAGTGCTGTGTCTGAGGTTTTTGTGACTTTCTCTTTGCCTGGCACATGCGCGCTGTGCCCAGGAACGTTCCACATATAACAAAACAAGTAAGGAAATACCAGCAGAAAGCAGAGTCTCTGCAGATAAATACACCGCCACAACCTTCTAGGGGGAATTAAGTGAAGACTGAGAGAGACTTTGAATGAGTCTAAGCATTGTTTTTCAGGAAAACCCTGGCGAGTGTACCTTTAAAGATGAAATCTGTATCTTTTCACCTGTTTTTACCTGTATATGTTACCAATACCCCTCCACTTAATAGAATAACTTAATAAATAGTAATTAAAACTTCATGGATTACAGTTTTAATGCTGTACAGTTGCTGTTAAGAGATAACAGATCACAGCTTTACCTTTTGGTCCCCAACAGAGATCCGCCTTGTCCCGTCCATCCTCCGACATCACCCCATTTAATCTCCTTAATCTGAAGGGAAGACAACAGCAACGAATGAAATTTAACTCCTTCATATTTTAAGCACTTTCTTTCTTAAGCATTCCAATGTTTATACCATGCCAAATATTGTTGTTGGTCCATTTACTATACACTTTAATACACCCAGAGCCTCCTGTGTTTGCTACTATTCTGTATGATCAGACGCATGCTCCCGTGGTTTCAGTGCAAAACTTATAAAGACAGTTCATTTCCTGGACAACTAAATGCCTGATATATAACAGAGGAACCATTACTCCCACTGGTCTAGGGTCAGTCAGTGCAACCTGATTTTAGCTGGCTGGGGCGCATGCAGGATGTTTAACTAATCAGTGATATTGGAGACGTTCTGATGAAGATAAATGAGCAGATCATTTGTTAAGTGCTGTTCTTTAGGCGAGCCAACTATGGACTGGTTTGTTTTAAGGTAGGCCAATTAAACTGGGCCACATCCGGGCCGCGAAGCAACCTAAAGGTACCCAGCATAGATAAACATGCACATGCACAGTACTGATCGGCCAGGATGCACAGATCGGTATAGCGTCACAGCCAATCAGATACGTCTCACCAGTGAACCTTTTCTCATGTGACACAGTCACACTTGGTGGCTCATTACAACATCTGGGCTGTGCTTGAATTGTCAAAAGAATATGCCTAGATGGCGTGTGTGTGTGTGTTTGTTTGCCAGAGAGAGAGGGGAGAGGGAGGGAGATGCTGGAGTGTGTTTTTGGTCACTGTTATTGATACATGCATGCATTTATAGCTCTTTCTTATTTATTTTATCTGCACTCTGTCATGTGCCTGGGTCAGATATGTGACCAAAAACATTTTATTTATGTAAAAAATAAAAAAAATAAATTTGCTGTTTTTACTACATTCAGATGTTTAAAATTTGGCATGACCAGTAGCTTCAAAAAAGGTTAGAAATATGTTGTTGAAAATATATGGCCAGTTGACAATTCCTGGTTTAAAAATTCATCCAATTGAACTTGTTATTGAATTTCCCTATCTTGATGCTTTTCATAGGGAAAGGTCAGGGGAGGATAAGGGAGAGGAGCGTAAAACCAGTTTAACCAGCCAGGGATAATAGTAGTTTCTCATATTACAGCACAGTCTCACACAAGACAAGCTGTTTTACAGTCTGTATGTACTGTTGCCCTCTAACAGTCAGCTGTGGTACTGCATCAACTTCAGCTGAGCAGGGCAGAGGAGGGAGAGTCAGTGTGGGAAATTGGTTTACAATAATCTGGGCAGATTATCCTCTGGGTCTCCCTGATTATACTTTAGACAGTGACCTAACAGGGATTGAGTGCAATTCTCGTTGGGTTATTGATTAAAACATTAAAGTAGTACACAAAATATTTGATTAAACTGTTAGCAAAGATTATCTGATGAATGCCCGTTCTTAAAATGTTTCATCTAAATTAATACGATTGCAGAGAGGTGTATACATGCAAAAGTACAGTAAAGGAAACGGCATATCAATGATATATTACTCACCTGTCCTTTGCAGAAACCCTCAAACCCATCACTGACAGCAAACATCTTGTGGCCCTCAGAGATGCCCACCCTGACGGCTGAACGGACGGCAGCATTCATGCCCGCTGCAGGGGCCCCGACATTCAACACCGCCACATTGAAGTTGCTCTGAGGACAGAAAATGGACATCAAATGTTTCCTTCTGCTTAAGGTAAGTCAGATTTAAGACTTTTCAAGGCTTTTTTAATGCCACTTGAAATGAAATTTAAGCCCAATTTTACAACAACAAAAAACAAATAAAAAACTAAAACATAAAATATGTAAAATAATTAAATATTTAAACATGGCTTTCTTGGTGATGTTTATGTGAGAGGAATTTGGCAAATTTAAATGTTTAAATAATAATAATAATAATAATAATAATAATAATAACTGTAAAAGATTTTACCAGTTAGTTTGAAATTTTACAGTGCACAGTCAGAACAAAAAAGAATATATCAAATCCTACGTCATATGTCTGAGTATTTTTTAGACTTTTAAAAGATTTAATTAAGACATATTCACACCAATTAAGGCCTTACTTTTTAGTTTAATGAATTTTATGCATTTTAAGACTTTTTAAGGATCCACAGAAACCCTGTGACTAGTTTAACCATTTAAAACCTGGAGCGACATCACATTCCTTGTGCAACCACAGATGCCATGTCAGTATCTAAACCTTCAAAACCAGAGCACATTGGTGTAATTTATTTATTTATTTTTTTATCATGGGAAAAAGGCAGTGAGCAACTTGGTAATAAATGTTTCAAAAATTACAATAAATAAGGAGGTTTAGAAAATTGTTTTTAAAAAAGGGGAAAAAAGTAGGGGAAAACTATTCATAATTATTGTAATAACATATTTAAATTGTGTATGTAATTATGTAACAATTGTATTTTTTAAGCTATTTTCCTAGCTCATTTCTGTGTTTTTTAAACTTTCTTTTTCTTTCCCTTTTTTCCACAAATTTTCACTTGATTTTCTTTTACTTTTTTCTAATTTCTTGCTAATTTTGGGGTCGTTTCTTCTTTCGTTGCTCACGGCTTTCTTCCAATGTTTTTGAAAGAAATCAGCACGATTTGTTCAGGTTTCAAAGGGTTAATCATCACCCTAAATAAAGAGAGTATGTTGCAGTTGTTGTTGGAGGACAGTTGATCGAGCTCTGCAGAGCCAATCAATAACAGCTTTCTGCTCTGCTCTCAGCTCCATGCTGGGCCTGCAGTGGTCATTATTACGGATGCGGGGGGAGCCAAACCCTGAGGCGAGCTCCGCAGCATGGGGTCTGCCACGCTGCCTCTACACTTCACTGATCTTCAGTGTGAGCTGCCTCCTTTGGAGCTGCAGCAGCAGGCTGCCGTGGCTCCTGGCAGGGTTGAACAAGTCATCCCTAAGCGGGAAGCCAGGTGTCGTCTGATCTCACTGCACGACAGACCAACGCTGAGCCGCTTTCATGAGTCGAAGCGTATCGCTACAACTATAGGCTACGCAGCAGGCAGGTAAAAACAGTTTATCATTAACTTGAAGCCATAATTACAGGTCACCTTATTTTCCACCTAACAGCAGGAAACAACTTGCAGCACATCTGATGGATGCCAGTATGACTAATACTTAAATGCACCTGTTTTCAAAGAAATGCTCACCGTACTGTATTGGCAAAAACGCACATTTACAGGAATACTTTACTCGCCACTTTTTTTTGCCAAGAATACCTCCTGAAAATAGCAGCTGCACACTGCATCATGACTGCAGTAGCTGAGTCATTATTTGTAAGCACATCCTGAGGACAGCGTAATAAAAAATTAAACATCTCAGTGGCTTTCGGAGGCCGATTTGATTCTCTAAAAACAACACACACTCCAGGCACGGTGTGGGCTGCTTGTGTGAAAACCACTCCTGCTCAGTGTGTGGCTGAGTGAGGGTGTGTACTCTTCTGGTTTGTGTTAGGAGAAAGCAAACAGAGCTGACAACACTGTCACTGTCAAAGGAAATGTCACGATGTCGTGAGGTGACTTACAGTTGGTAGTTCGGATTCTGGTTTATGATGAGCCAGCAGTTTGTATGTCCTCAGGTTGTTTTCAAAACTCCTGCAGTAAAACATAGCACACGCAATATTGTTACAACAGTAGTGTGGAACATTTTTAACACTACATCAATGAAAAGGCCCAATATGCAGGGTTCCCACACATTTTCATTGACAGAATAAAAATTCTATTGCTTTTCAAAAACCCATAAAATATTTTTTTCCTTGTCTCTCGCACAGCGTTTTTTAAACTCCTTTCAAACACATTTTCAGCTAGCTGGCATACATGAAGGGAGAGACAAAACGCAGGGAGAAATAGGAGAAATGTACGTGATGGAAAACGAAACATCACACATCAACATATATCTAGTGTCAGCAAAAAAATTTGTTGTGCATATTTTGCGACACATCATTAATGCCATTAGCTTGTTTACTATATTAAATGAATGCTGTTGAACGTCACTTTCAAACTTTCAAACTTAATATGTAAAAAAAAATGAACTGACGATTCATATTGAACAGCCAAATGTGATCTGACTGACATAATTCTGAGTCGGGTAGAGCCTTAGTCTTGAGTGAAGCGATGGCTTTAGGATATCAGATTGGTCAGAGCGGGCTGTCAGTCATACCTGCCCCGGAGCCTTACAGCCTCCTCAAACCGCTTCTCGTCCATGGCCTTTTGGACTTCTTGAGTCTGAGGAAAACACAGGAGTATTTCAGTTCAAACACTTCCTTTGTTGAATTTATACCAGCTGAGATTAAATATCTGTATGTATTCATGCTGCGATCTTTGAAGTGTCTATTATGAGCCTGACAATTGCTGCATGTTGTGTAAGACTAACTGCCTGTCAAGTTCAAAAAGACAGAACAATGCAGCAGCAGACGTGTTAAAGGCCACACGGGGTTAATGTGTAACCTCGTCTTGACCTGTAACACGATTGTTTACATGAAGCGTTTCACAAAATCTGAAAATAATGGAAAACTGCAGCAAAATTTTCCCTCCAGTTCTGTCAAAATCCAAACATGGTTCGTGAGTACAACAATAAAGCCTCTTTGTGCGTTTCTATGGAGAGGGGTTGCCATTACATCACCATCCAGCAGGCGGTCATTGCCAACTCTGCCAAATGCTTCAGATAATCATTAACCAGACACAACTGCCTCTCAAACAATACCACTCTCTTGTGAGCATTAGAGCCACTTCAGGCCCAATGGGCTGTGCGCTTTGTCATCGTTACTTAATGCTCCTCCAACCCGTCCCCCCTTGACTCTGCCGCTCTGAATCCAGCACAGTCATTTCCCAGTGATTGTGTTTATACGTGCTTTGCGGTTTCCCTCTCATCGCAGCTTCCGTATTTTTGTAAATACTTGTTTGTGTGTGTGTGGCAGTCTTGGCGCGTTTCCATCTCAGTCCAGTGCCTACCATCTGTACGCACTCCATCAGAGGCAGCCGCACCGACTGGTTCCCGCACAGAGACACCACACAGGCTGGCGTGTTAGCAGTGGTCTCCAGAAGGGCAAGAACAGCCTCCACGCCCATACGACTGGCCTGTGTGAGCGAACACACACAGATAGTGCACACATCACATCATCATTACTATCAAAACTTCCTTTGTTTCTCCTGTACACACAGTATGTTCTACTCCAAATCCAGGGATTTCTTCTTTAAACTGGACACAAAACTGGAGTATTTTTTTAGTTGTTTTTTAGTAAAGAGAGATTTGTCACTCTCTGTTTGTGATGCAGTGCTTCACGTACTGCGCCATAAATCTGTTAATGTGCTTAACCTAAAACCTAGAGCCGTTTCTCTCAGACACACACAGGATTAAACAGGAAGTGCTTGGGACAGCTAGACTATTCCCACCAAAATACTTTAAATAGATCACACAGCGTACAATAGGTTAAAGTCTGCACGTTGTGCATATAGAGAATTTCTGTTTAAAATACTTCTAAACGGTCGAGCGTGTAAATAAACCAGGTTTGTAGAAAAAAAAATCATGACTTTTCTAAACTTTCAGGGTATATTTAGTTTTCAAAATGTCAAGGCCTAGAAATTTATATTTGCAAATTCCTTGACTTTTCCACTTTTTCCATGACTGAACAAAACCTGCAGACAGCATGTTTTACTCCATCGACAGTCTAAATCCCAAATGATATTTTACAAGCTGAAACCGGCAAACGTTTGGTATTTTGCTTAACAAAGAACTAAAATAATTGATCAAATTATCAAAAAGTGGTGGACCTACCAGGATGCGGTCAAAAGCAGAAGGGGTCCCTCCTCGCTGCACGTGTCCCAGGATTGTCACTCGCGTGTCGAAACCCAAGCATTTGACAACAAGCTGGGAGGATCAAATGTACAGTTCTTAGCAAATACTGTAGTAATGTACTTTGTTATTTCTCTATTGGGAAACACTACTGTAAATTTAACAAATGGATCCTCAGTGTGAAATGGTGCTAATTTATCTCATGCATATTACTGATACAGCTAAATGTAGTATTCTGTCTGTATATTAGAGCTAAACAGATTTAAACATACATACATAACAGGAACAGGCACATCACACACAAACAGTAGAAAAGCTGAAGAAAAGGGGAAACAGCAAAGCACAAGCAAGCCATTCTAATTTTTCAGTCATGTTAGCGGGCCGCTCTCAGCCTATACTGAAATTCACAGAAGATCCCAAGCGGGAAGTGATAAACAAATGGAGATACTTGGGCACTGTACAAAAAAAAAAAAAGTTGAAATGCTTGCCTTCAGATGAAAAACAGTTAGTGCAAGGTCATGGCATACAGTGATAATCTGTATGGTGTATTTGAAGTGTAAAAAAAAAAAAACCACGATAAATATTTAAAAAAAAGAAATACAACTATGTGTGAGGCAGTTAAGAATAAATGAAGTTTGACAAATGTTTGGGTGCGAGGTTTAGTGAGGGTATCTGTGTTTTACAGCCATAGTAGTACGGTGAAAGCCATCTTACCAAACTAGACAGTGTGTCTGATAGAGTGCTCCAGAAACACAGCAACAGAGTCAAAGCCACACCAGGGCAGCAGTACAGTAGTAGAGGTCATACAGGAGGCAGTCGAAGCGGCCACTTGCCACACTTTTTACACAGAGCTCTGTACTTACATTCTTGACATACTCAGTGGTAATGGGCGTGTTGTTATGATCAATCGCCCCTTCGGCTACAATTATGATATTCAGCCTTTTCATTCCTGCTCGGTTCTACAAGGAGGGGGTGGTGGAGAAACAACATGACAGAAAAACTGAGACTGTGGCTGTGACATGGGCTTTCAGAAGCACGGGGGCCGGTTGATGCTAACGGCCAGAGAGCCGAGACCACTCATAATGAAAGCTGTCATTGTAGCTTATGTTTGCACTTTGCAGTTGGCAGTATTCTGCCAGCCTTGTTGCTTGTAAACACTAGGGGTCGACTGATAATGTTTTTTTATGGCCGATACCGATTATTAGAAGTTAATGAATCTGATAACCTAAATTTGTAACTGATATCCATTTACAATAAAAATGAAAATCCGCAATCCAAAACTATTTAGAATTTGGAATATAGCAAACTCTGTCACAAAACTTTAATTGCCTTTAGCAAATATTTAATCAAAAAACTATGAACATCAAATACAACAGGTTAACATCAACTTTATTTGTAGTAAAGTGAAAATTCAAATAATGAATGACTAAAAACAGCACCCTAAATTTTTACAAAGTAAAAGTTCCCCCCATGCTGACACTTTCTTTGCATGTTTTAATTAATAAATTTTATCAGCAATCATCAAAATAAAACGCACGTACATATAATTGGCAAAATGCCAAATATCTGCCCCAATAATCGGCCAGGCCGATAATCTGTCGACCCCTTTTAAACACTGCATTATTGTGGACCTTACATGCAGCATCATGATGGAGCTTTTTTTTCCCACTCACTGTTAGATCTTCTGATGCCAATTGTCATGTTAGACAAACTGCAAGAAAATTATAAAAACAGAAAGTTTATTTGTGGCTCAGGAGACGTATTTCCATCAGTCTGGTCTCCATGCTTCTGGCTTCCCCTTTCTCTTCACTCAGGTACTCACATCCTTGACTAAACCAGAGGTTATAGGCTTCCCATGCCTGTCAATGGCTCCCTCTGCAACTATGATTATGTTCAGCCTTGTGCCTCTGGAACGGGTCTGAATCATAGAACAATGGCACGTTTCCAAAGCAAAGAAAAACACAATGAGACAGCAGACGACTGACACATCATTTCCCTCACATCAGTCTTCTCTGATTTAAAAGAGAAGTCAGGATTCGCGCCTTGTAGAAAAACTGAAAGGTTTTGGAGAAAACTGTCATGTTAAACAAGACAACTAGGAAGCGTAATGGACACTGATTCATTGTGGTTCATTGAGTTTACTGTGTGCAACAAGAAAAGATCGTGTTACCGCAGACAGTTTCTGACACATCTTGTCCTCCCAGCCGTCCTCTGGGGGCATCTCGGGGATCAACACCCAGTCTGCTCCACAAGCCAGAGCGCTCACCAAGGCCAGGTAGCTAGGATAAAGCAAGCAGACAGAACACTGTGTGTATAAACAGAGGTGATAATGGTCTCTGTCTCTGCCTTAGGAATGATGTTTTTGGTTTTGATATGAACTTTATCAAGAGCATTCTTACCCACAGTGTCTGCCCATGACCTCTAACACAAACGTTCTCTGGTGACTGAAAGATCAGGACAGAAAATATGACTTAGAATTTGAGCAATACAGCACTAGAATGATATATTCAAGGATAGACATTAGAAAGATTATACTGAATGGAGATGAAATCCACCTAAACATGGTGATATGTTTGATATGCAAGAGCCACATGTGTCAACAAAGGCGTCTGTTTTTTTTTTTTTTTTAATGTTACATTCCTCAGGATAGACTGAAATTCCATTTTCATTAATCCTTTGACCTAAATGTGTTCATGTTTATGCAGACAGTTTTATGCTGGGGCAAAGGGATGCTCAGTTACAGTAGGTGGGTTTCCATTACAGATTTACTCAAAACTGAACCGATATTTCTGATAAAAAACAATTGCGAGACGACTGCATTTCCATGATGTTATGGGACTTCTCCCCTCGCAATAATACTCCAAGAAGCATGGCGATGGATGTTCAAAACTTGAGCAGGTTTATCTCTATTGCAGCCACCGCACTAGCCGTCATTATTTTCAATAGATGGCGACGCAGGCGTGTTATGCGAGCGATAATGGGAAGGCAAGGCCCTTATACATGGGAGCGGCCTACGATGAGGGATTTCTGGGAGGTGGAAGTCCACGATTTCACAGAGGAATTGTGTATTCAAAACTTTTGGATGATCCGCTTAACTTTTGAGGAGTTATGCGATGCAATAATGCCTCTTGTAGCGCCTCCTGCATCATGGTCGAGGGAGCCAGTTCCTAATCATAAGTGCATAGCCACAGCATCATGTTACTTAAAGCATAAAAAAAAGTTTCCATTACAGTTTTGCAAAAACATGGCTTTTTTTTAATTCCCTGAAATACGTCCTCATGTTTGCATTAAAACCTTTTTGCAATATTGACATTTTTCCATATTTTATAATCGCAATTTCAATTTGTGCATATTGATGGTTACTGGAAACCTGCCTACTGATTAAAAACTATCCTTTTGAAGACTTCAAATGAACTTTGAATGACTTTTATTTGCAGTTAAGGATGTGCTCACAGCCTCAACCAGGATAACAGAAGCAGGCGAACTAATCTGTCTCTCTCACCTCTGTGCAGTTGTCATGATTGCATCCACCACCTCGATGATTCGGTGCAGAGCAGAGTCAGTGCCGATTGTCATGTCGGTTCCACAGAAGTCGTTGTCGATGGAGCCGACCATCCCCACGATGTGAAGCGCTGAATACTTCTGAATGGCATCAGCTTCAATCAAGCCTGAAAGGATGAGGAAGTAAGTGTTAGAACCAATGTCCCCTCTATGTTTTCTGATGTATTTTTAAAGTAATTCGGGCAGGGTACTCTCACAGCTTGTTGTCATAATATAACATCGTGAGCAGCAATGGAAAGTGCTGAGGTCGGTGAAAAACCTTAACAGTTCTTTACTGTAAGAAACATCTCTAATTTTACAACACAAAACCCCAGATTAAAGTGACTTTTTGACTTCATCACATATTTGCATGCTGTCAATATTTGAAGAAGATTAAATCTTATCCTTGAGTCATTTCTGTAAGTTCTTAATCTTACAATATCAGATCCATATTGCCTGAGTTTACAAAGGATACATTTAGTAGCTCCTCTTTAACCAAGAGTGAGTGCCTTTTATTAAAAATAGATGTTAATGAGGAATCAACTGACAGTTTGAAAGAAACACATTTGAAAGCAAACATTTGTGAAAACAGCCGGAATGAGAATGAAGAAAAAAAAAACTGTCCTCATAAGACACTTTTCTGGAAAAACAGAACATGTGAGGGTGTGCGGTGTGCTAATTATCTAACCTACAAACAGAAATTTCTGCTAATACTGGCAAATGTTGTGACAAATAGCGAATAATGGAACAATATCTGCCAAATTTGGTTTCCAAAAGCACCATGTGCAGTTCCCACCGGATTTTCAGCACACTGAGCACACCCTAAATTAAGAAAATAGCATGAGGGTGAAACAAAAAGGAGGTTAATCTTTCCCCAGTACCTTGCTCCACCAACTCCGTCAGCAGCCCGCTCCACTCCTCCCTAAAGAGGTTGGCTCCCGTCAGACTGCCGTCTCCGCCGATCACACACAGGTTGGTGATGCCGCGCTGCACCAGGTTGTGAGCTGCCTTCAGGCGTCCCTCATGGGTGCGGAACTCTTTACAGCGGGCGCTGCCGATAACTGTCCCACCCTGATGACGATAGGTGTCGACAGGTCAGTTAGGTCACCCAGCTCCCTTTTTACAACTCAGTTGTGTGTACTTTGTGCAGTACGGTGTTCAGTGTCTTGCTTGAGGACACTTTAACAAGAGTAAACAGTGCTGGTGAACGTTTAATTACTGCTGGGATGTGCGGAGATGACCCCTCTAACCACAAACCAGCCTTCTCTTTTAGCTACGTGATTTGCGTATTCCTCTTAAATGCTGCCCATGATAATTACTCACCACTTGTAGCATGCTGGAGACACTTTCCCATGTAGCTTCCTTTATGTTTTCTCCACCGTCCACCATACCCTGATATCCCTGATAAGAAGAGAAGAAGCTGCGTAAACAAAAGAGATTTGCAAACAGATACTCCAATAACATCAAGCTAACAGTTGGAGCCATGTAGACTCCATAGCTTCATTAGGTCATCATCACTAAAAAAAATAAAATAAAATAAAATAAATATTTTAACCTAATGCAATACCACAGAAAAGTGCAAATTTATGATTGTGAAACTCAAGAATTTCATGTGGATGGTTAAAAGTGTGTCTGACCACACGGTGTTCTGCAGAAGCATGAGGAACACAGAGTGCTGTGCTACCTAAGTGGGAGTGGAGTTTCATACCAAGCATCTGCTACAGCGTCAAGTCAGTTATGTAACAACACACTGAGCAGAGAGGTCCATGACACACACACACACACACAGATGTGCAGGGCTCACAGGATGAGCAAGCAAGGCTCAGGCCCTCAGCAAAGCTCCTCTAACATCTGCTACGTGAGAATAAACATCCCTGTGTTCATAGATGTAGTACAGGATCCTACTGTTGTATAGTGTATACTACTATAGTGCGACAGTCCATTCATGAAATGCAGTCATCAGTAACATTTGTTACTGTTCCTAATATCTTTGACATTCATCATATCATCTCAGACTGTGGTATTTGCAAATACAGTTTCCTTGTCCAAAGAATCGAAAATAATGTATCATAATGAAAGTAGTGATTTCCACCCCTGATGTGTACTGTATCAAATATATGCTAATATATTCTTGAAAAATATACAGATATTAGAGGTGATGTGGCTGCACATTATGTTTTCCTATTTTGGGCCCAATTCTATAACACAAAATAATCAACAAACAGTGGCAAGTCATCTCATATCAACTGCAGGCCCCTGAATCGAATCAAAATCATATCGTGGAAGACTGCAGTATTTGCTCTCTGCAAATATACTGTCTATGTCCAAAGAATCAATATAATATTGTTTCGTGATGAAAGTAGTGATTTACACCCGTAATATATTATTTTAAAATGTAAACATATTTGAAGCAATGTGGCTGCATGTTATGTTTTCCTACTTTGGGCCCAGATCTATAACACAAAATAAACGACAAATGGTGGCATGTGGCATTGTATGATATCATCCCATATTGATTGCCGGCCCCTGAATCAAATCATATCCGAATCGTATCGCAGCAGACTTTGTGATATAGGCAAATATTGTATCATTGTCCAAAAAAATCGATGGAATATTGTATCACGGTGTAATTATGTGATTCATACCTTTACTGCACAAAGTATGTGCTAATATTCTTTTACTATATTATGATATTGGAGTTAATATAGCTGCAGTTCATGTTTTCCTACATTTGGCCCACTTCTGTAACATTAAATAAACAATGAACAGTGGCAAATAGCTCTCGACAATGTCAATCACAAATAATGAGCTCACCTCATGTATGAAATACACTTTTGCTCCCACATATAAACCCATTCGAACCACAGCACGAACAGCAGCATTCATCCCTGCAAAAAATAAGAATAAAGTAATCTTAACACCAACATAAAGGTAATGCAACAGTGCGGTGATGAGCAGGGTAAACAGTTAAGCTCTGAAGAGTGTATCAACTGTAGCAAATCATTGTGAAATCCTGATTTGCACGGCTGCTCCACAGTTGCTGTATGGATATTTATTTAATCTCTGTCACAACTGCAGCTGTAAAACTTTAATCCCCACTCTCTAAGTATTTGTTAAATATGAGGGACAATGTGTGTAAGTGTGTGTGTTATTGCAGGGTTTCTATGTTTGAGTTGTTATTTGTAGCTTGGGGCCAAATTTTTTTCTCACCGCAGCACGCTGCCATTTTTGGTCAGAAGGTTTCCCAGCTCCTCCTACAACCTCTCAGTTATTTTGTGGTTAGTCCAAGTGTACTCAGTAACCAATGCGGCACTGCTCTGTGACTTGAATGTCAATGGCAGGTTAGATTAAACGCTGACAGTGGGAACACTGGCTAATGCTTTAGCCACAGCAGACAGGGACTTGGCTGACTGGGAGAGATATAAACAACAGAAGAAAGAGCCGAGTTTCTTTTCTCTTCACAAAACGGAGAACACTGCAGATCTAATGGCAGCCAAGCGGGGTTGTTACTAAGCAACGCAAAAGGTTAGGCCAGTGGGGCAGTGGAGAAGACGGCAGTAATAGTGAAAAGACTGAAAAGTACATGATGAACTGTAGTGGGAAGAAATAAATCCTCCAGGAATTAATGTTTTTCTTACACTCCTAAAACCACAAAACCAACAAGGCACTCATAACCACAAGAAGCTGGGGACCAATTATTCACTACACTGTCCAGTGTAACAGCCCATGACCTACTGCCTCATTACATAACCATGGTCAAATCATCAGCCTAGTTTAATTACAGTCAGAGAGCACAGAAAAGGTCTTTATGAGAGCAGAAATTCATCAAGTTTTGTCCACTTATTCTGCATAACTGACGCTTTCTCGTGCAGAGTGAGTGAAAAGAACAAGCCAAGGCTACACAATGCCCTCTGACACAGACATTCAGTTCCTGTCATGCATGCCTGTGCCTCATTGCTTTGCTCTGGGGCCATCTCCATGTGTTTTTTTCCCCCGTCTGTATGAGTTCATATGTATGCTAATAATGAATCCTAATTCTATAGCCATCCACCAGAGATTGATTCATTTCCCCTGAGCCGATGAGAGCAATAATGAAGTTAACTTGGCTGGCAGTTACAGTAACATTTAGCAAACTGCTGAACTGCTTCCTGTTGAAAGGGAAGCGAGGAAAGTAGAGAATGCAAGCTAAAAAAAAAAGTCTCCGGGTTGACCTCCAGGAGACCTTTTGACATGTCACAGTGGGGAATGCACAGGTGTAAATAACAAAAATTATTTATGGCTGAATTCCATTTAGCTGCCTTGTTGGGTCTTGTTGGGACACTTGAAAGCCATTGTAAGATTGGGAACATGCGTGCTTTTCTTATAAAGACACAAAATTTCTGTTAAAAAGTACTAATTGAAGGCATTCCACGCAGAATTTTTCATAGTTTAACAAACACATCCTACTATACCTGTGCATCAACACAGGTACATCTGGTTAATATGATTTTTTTCCCATTTTAGACAATCCACTTAGACTGATATACATATTTAGATAACTTAGGTCAAATATACACCGGCATCAGCTGTACTTTCTCGCTCTCTCTTGTTTTTAATGTTAACTAAAGTTATTCTGCTATGCTCTGCTACTAACCATCAAAAGAGAAGTCATCATTGTCATGTAAAACCCTCTTTATGGGCTATTTATCTTTAAATTAAAAATGTAATCGAATGCTCTAAATGCCTGGTAGTCTGGTAGCCTAATTTTACCATAAAATCAATTGCTATTTCAGTCCACTAGTAGATACATTTTGCTGCAAGAAAAGATGATTTAAGACAGAAACTTTATCTTTAGATCTTTATCACACTCGATAAGAATAGATTTGGACTTTTTTTTTCTTCCTTTGTGTTCATATTTTGAAGCTGAAAAAGATAATAAATCACAATATATGTTATTGCAATACTGAACATTTTACAAAACATTTGAAATCACAACAATATTGTATTGTGAGTACAGTATCATCATAATAAGCTATTGTATTGCGGGGGCCTCTGATGATTCCCACCACTAACGAAAATCGATGTTTCTCAAGTTATTGTATTTTAGAAATTCCAATATCATAACAAGAACTGTTCAGTTGTGTTTTACTATATTAGAAGTAGTAAATATTACAGTTACAGTAAGAGTTGCACTTCAAAAATCAGTTTAATTATGAATTTATTTGGGTTTATTCCATTATATAATTATAGTATAACTGATCAAAAGGACACTGGCTGTGTAGAGGAAGCCCTTAGCTTAAAAACATGCCATAACATATTTAGAGCTTCATCATGCTGCAGTACTTCTGGTGTAATTTGCCGATCATTAATTTAAACTTTATGTCGATGTAATAACTGATTTTGATGCTAAATTAATAGAATTTAATTACTTTGAAAATGGAGTGTTAACATCTTAGTATTAGATGTGCACACCTCGTGCTTAAAGGAAATAAAGAGAGGAGCCGGTTGACACATGATCAGGGTTTTCCTCTGTGATGTAAGCCTGAGTGGGACAGACGTATGCGCAGTTCATCACGTACACAGGATACAGGCATCCCACCACTAGCCCTCACTGGGGCTGCTAACTAACCGCAACATCAGCTCTCATCTCTCTCAAAATGTTCATGTCGAGCATGCTTTCTGCAGTTTCTCTGTCAGTCACTGCCTGTCACGTAGACCAGTAAGCAGGCCCAGCAACCCGCAGTACGGTGGCCTGCGCTGCTGCGGCGGTCACTGCCTCGTCCGAGTTCATTTGACTCAGTTAATTAAATTGTAACATTAACCCGTGAGTTATATTACGCTAATAAATGCTCCGTGAATAGAAAAAGACGCCACGGTTCGACCTTGACAGCTCTGTAAACTGCTGTCACCGCGCTTAGCGACAAACATGCCATCAAATTAGAGGCAGAGGATGCTGCTGTTAGCGAGTTAGCAGGATGTGTCATGTTAGCATGCTAGCTGGCGGGTTTCCTGAATGAATGGCCGTAACGTTACTATTGCACTGGTCTGCAGTTAGCTGCCGCACAGTGTTTCGGACACTGCAATAAGAAAACGCCAAGTCACTTCGCCAGCATTAGAGCATCTCGCAGCTGCAGGGGTGTGTTTTCGCCCTCTGCGGGCCTGCACACAGTGACACAGTGGTACATACAGTGTCTGTAAAAGTGTCACTTCACAGTTTACCTTGAGCATCCCCTCCGCTCGTCAGCACCGCGATAGCTTTCCCCGCTCCCGACAGGTTCTCAAAGAAGATCTTCTTGCTGTCTGGCTGCGCCATTTTCACAGCGATTCGGTGTATATTCCAGTCCTATTCGATAAAATAATACAGCGGGCGCGCAACAGGGTGAAAATTGAGCTGAAATGATGAAGGGCAACACTCGTCCGCCCCCTCTACCTATTTATGCCCGCTATGCTCTCCTTCCCCTTGTTCCGCATCTATTCGTCGATTTGCATATACCGACTGTGGAAAGAGGGATTGAAAGTGCCGTGAGCCAATAAGATCTCGGTTTAAGAAGTCTTCCTTTGATTTTGAACCAATGGGAAGAAGCGTGTATGGTATGTGGGTGGAGCTGACAGTAGGAGGATGCCTGTGTAGATCCCAGCCAGTTCTCGGGGATGTTGTTGAGGGGTAAACCCAACTAAACTGGGTGTATTTTACTAAATAGTGGTTAAATTGTGGGAACTGTGATTAGTGGCAGAAGCTGGAAACGGGTCACAGCTAATTGCCTCATGTTAAATGTTGCACACAGGAGCATTGTTACAAAGCAGAAGACTGAGTGCAGTCAATTTACAGAAGCTGTGTGCCTTCTCCCAACCTTTTTTATTTCACAATAAAAATAAAGTTATCAAGTGTTTTTGCACCATTAGTATATATAAAACTGCATCAAGATAGAGCTTTTTTAATCAAGAAAAGTGCAAGTGGAAGATCCCCCACACTCCCCAACAGAGGTCCTAGTTAAGCTCCTGATGTCCTAAAATCCTAGAAAACATCCTACAACCCTGGAACCTGTTACAGTCCTGGAAACATAATAAAATCCTACAAACGTTCTAAATTTCTAGCAATTATCTAAAATGCTAGAAACAAGCTTAAGTCCTATAATGTCCTAAAATCTGCAAAATGTCCTCAAATCCTGGAAATGTCCTTAAATCCTAGAAACATCCTTAAATACTAGAAATGTCCTAAAATCATAGAAATATGCTGAAGTCCTAGAATGTCCTACAATCCTAATGTCCTTTAGAAAACTTAAGAAATGTCCTGAAATCTGCTTAATGTCCTAAAATCCTGGAAACATCCTAAAATACTTAAAGCATCCTAAGATCCTGGAAATGTTCAAAAATACTTAAAACATCATAAAATCATAGAAATAACCTGAAATCCTAGAAATTCCTACCTACCAATTCCTAGAACAAGCTTCAGTCGTAGAATTTCCTAGAATCTCTGAAATTACCTAATATCCTAGAAACATGCTAATATCCAACAAACGTACAATCCTAGCACCAAATGTGGAAATGTCTGAAATCTGCGAAATGTCCTAAAATTCGGGAAATGTTCTAAAATCTTAGAAACCTCCTAAAATCCTAGATGCATGCTATAATCCTAGATGTGTGCTAAAATCCTTTTAACGTGTTAAAATAATTATAATGTTGTAAAATCCTAGAAACAAGATGAAGTCTTGAAATCTGTGAAATGTCCTAAAATCCTAAAAAAGCCCTGAAATCCTAGAAACATGTTTGTGTCTGCTGGGGCTGGGACTTGTGTCACAGTGTGTCTCACAACCTGTACTTTGCTAAACTCCAAATAATTGATTATTTTTCACGTGTTTTGGCTTTGTTGTTGTCTTTTCGTTGTATTCTTAACTTAACTCATCTTAACTCTGAACTCATCCCAATCTGCATTGTACATGACCCTTTTCTAAGCTTTATGTAGATTGCCTCACGATGAATATTGCTGATGAGTGTCATAATTCACAAACCTCTACTTAAAACTGCATCACTAAAACAACCCTTTGAAGCTTTTCAGGATGAGTTATGAGGAAGTGGTCTCATTACAGAGAGGCCTAAAACCCTTTGCCTGAATTTGACTTCTAAATTTCCCAAAAGCTGAGATTCGGTGAGCCAAACACTGATCCTTGATGGTGCACAAGATCTGCTGTGGTCTTAGATTTGGCCTAATCATACATGCTCAAAATCACTTATGACAAATTTAAACATGCAGTGAACCCAGATATCAGTATTCAGTTTAGATTTTGTCTCAGTGTCTCCATCCAGTGGCAGAAAGGACAAATTACATGCGCAAAGACATAAAGGCAAAGTACACTTTTGTCTGAAATAAAATGTACTTTTACCCTACTGAAGATATATATATTCCAACACAATATGAGTGTGTGTAGGCAGATGTTTACGCCCATCATATATTGCTCATTAACAAGTGAGTCATCCCCATCATACCAGTTTCAAACAGGTTTCAGTTCAGGTCTGCTTTGTAATAGTTACGCTAATGCTTTGCAAAGCATTCACCTTACATTCACTTGGATGACACGCCTAACACTGTTTCAGTAACTTTCAGGGTGTATGAAATTTATGCGCACATGAAGGCTGAAACTCTGAATGGGGAAATTCAGTAGACGTTGGGTACATCGCAAATTGAAAAACTAGTAATTGGAAGTCATTTTTTCATTGAAACAGTTCTGTCTGCCTGCCTTTACCTGATGAGCTGAGATCAGTCTGTCCAGCATGTATTCAATAGACAGAGGATCAATCACAGTGAAATATGTCTGGCTTTATCATTCATTTGAATATCGAGAGGAGGGTTTACTCTTGCATCGATACACAAGAAGAAAATCTTTGTTGCACTGCTGCTACATGAAGAACTTTTAAAGCCCCTGATTCTGTGAAGGTTCTTTCTCCAGTAAACAAAACTAAACGAGACTAAGCCGACAAACCTCTAGAGAACCTTTAAACATCTGTATTGTTCTTTAGAGGTTTTCTATTGGTTCTTTGGTTTAGTTTAGGTTTTTTAGTGGGAAAAGATTAAAAACGCTACATTAAAATAGCATGCAAACAGTGTATTTCCTGAGGATTATGCATTAAAGCAGTGGCTTTCTTTTTTGCCCATGTATATTGAAATACTCCAGGTTTAAAAAGTTTCTCAGTTCGCATTCTGAATCTTATGGTTACATGCACACCAGTATATCGCTGTTCTTCTGAATATGAGAGTATTTTAAGTTTGATGTGGGTCATATACACAGCATACTCTGTTTAGATATTCTGCATCGGGCCATTTCCCGAATTTAGCTTTTTCAGATTAAGACATGTAGGATATGCCAGTATTATTCAGGTTTTAGGAGCATTATTTGTACATATACACAGCCAGGTGGGAATATTCATCTCAAAGAAGTTTTTACTGCAGTTTGCGACACATGTCCTCTTGCCTGTTTATGTTCTGCACTGTGCGTTGTCATGAATGTGTTGTACTCAAACAACTTGCCAACAGTTTGCAAAGCTGCGGGATAGATACATGAAAAAGAAAATCCCATATTTCTGGTCGCAAGGAGAAACACACCCTCTTTGAAACTTAATAAAAGACTCGGATATCAACAGGATTTTGGATGCGCGCAAATATCACAGCACCAACCTTTTCAAGGAGGTGGAAAAATCCTTTTTTGATGCAAAGAAGCAAAATAACAAGCGGCTTCAGCTGCTCTACTTCTAAGCATTTTGATGTGATAAACGATGTCATGTTAGGGCACGTTAGTCGGCGTATGCACGGCAGCATGTAGTGGAATATTCATTTTCATTAGACATTTAAACAGCTTAGTAGGAATATTGTCTTTCTCAGATTAAGGGCAAAGAATTGACTGTTTTGTGCATGTAAATGTACTTACTATTTCTTAAAGATCCTGTGTGTAGGATTTAGTGGCATACATTGGCAAAATTGTGTATAATATTGATAATTATTAGTGTATAATCACTGGAAAATGTGAACTGTTGTGTTTTTGGGAGCTTAGTATGAGCCTTTTATATCTACATACAGGGCGTGTCCTCTTTCAAGAAGTCTGCCATGTTTCTACAGTAGCTCAGAAAGGACAAACCAAACACTGGCTCTAGATAGGGCCTTTGGTGTCTTCAGATATTCGCACCGGACCAGTTATTTCTCCTATATGTCTGGCACGCGGCAGGAGTTTCAATTGGTTGCAATCTTCAGCCTCACCACTAGATGCAACTAAATCCCACACACTGAACCTTTAAAAAATAAATGTTCATCCTTTTAGTAAAAGTGTCATTTAGAAGCATATTGACTTACCCATGGTGTTATCTGACATCACTCAAGGGCCCCCAGGCGCAAAAATTTAATATAGTGCTATATGGTACTGCTAATTGTTTCTATAAAGCACTGTTTTCATAAAGGCGCTGTATAGCATCTTTAAAAGATTGGTGCTTTGTAGCACCAAACTGGGTTCCCCTACGAATACAAGCCAAAGAATCGCAGTTGGTCACTGTTCAGCAGCATTTTTTCACTGGTATTATCGTGAGGTTGACATACCAAACCATACTGCATAGACTGAAATTTTGGATATGCAAGCATATAGATTGTATAGCTGAGTCATTGCTGTAAATCAGTCACAGATGCACATCAGAGTCTTTCAGCTCTGCAATGAAAGTGATCTTGAATATCAGGATGGCTGCATAACATGTGCACAATCATGGTGCATCAAGCAAATGAAGGTAATTATGCATCCGAGATGTCATTTCCACGCGGTCAAGTCATTGCATAATAACCAAATATAATTTCTTTGTGTCAAAAATAACATTTGTGAATTGTCACAGTAAAAAGCTGCAAATGAATAGTGTAAGAGATTGCTACAGTTCTCCATTAACCTAAAACGCAACTTCACTCTGCCCGTGCTTTCTTTTTTATCTCTCACTTATGGGAGAGGGAATTGCTTCCTTTACATTAGCGAGCCTCCCTCCCCGCCGGCGTTTACAGCAATCATATGGTTTCACTCCACGGGGTTGCTGAGAGGATGGCTTCGCTGGAAACTGCAGAAATGACGGTGCCAGCTGGAAGCTCGAGTAGAGCCTCTTCATTTCGCTTTTGATCCGCGCTCGTCAGTTTCTGCCCTCAGCTTTTTGCTTCACATGACATGAAAGCTCTGTATCTGTTGAATTATGTCACCTGCTACATGCAGCATGTCATCTGAGAACAGTGTCAAACTTAGTGGCATACAGAGGAAATTTTAATCTAAAGGAATGTCACGTTATTATTTATATTTTTGCAGCGACAACATATTGCGTGCAAGCTTACATGATTATAGCCCACTGTGGGTTTCCATTACAGCATTAAGTGACAGGTAGAAATTCCAGCCTCCAATTAAACTCTCCACTTTGAAAAGTGTGAGAAACAGCAGTATTATCTCCCATGTACAGAGATGTAAACAGCCCAGAGAGAGCGCTCTACTGGCTGGCGAGTTGCCATCAGCGTTGTTTTCACACGCCACCTGTACAGTAAATAGACCTGTGTATTTACAGAGCCGGCTCACACGGGAAAGCGAGCCTTTGTCTCTGCCTGTTACACTCTGTTAGCTCCATCCTGGAAGCCTGCACTGGAAATGATGCTGGATGTGAGGAGAATGGTTGAATAAGCTGAAGTGAAGGGAAATGAATGTGTTCATGTCTGTGGGTCTGAGATTTAATGGTGCGTTGAGAGACTTTCGGGAGCAAAGGGTGCAAATGTGACATCTGAGTTGAAATGTTGTGGTAGCCTGCAGGTAGATCTCCCCGGGCAGGAGGCTCTATGAAAGGCTGCTTTTCTTTTAAAAAAAAAGTCTGTGCACTTGCATGGAAGTCTTGAGTTTGAATTATTACATCTATATGTAGCTGTCTTTAGTGGAAAGTCTTTTTTTTGTCTCCACCGTTGTTGCTAAGCAGCCATTGCTGAGGTGTTTGTGCTTGGCACTTTTCAAAGTGTAAATCCTTTGGGTATCTGGTGATGAAATTTGAGTAGGATGCACTCTGATTTGAAGCTGTTTCTTATTCTTACTACAAAGAAAAATGCAGCACTTCTCTTATGTTATTTCATATTCAACAAAGGAGCTACCACTGGGTACTAATAACAGCATATGGAAAGTTTCCATTAACTGCAGATATTGAATTATTATGTCGATGTATGTGCTGGTGATGGTGTGAAATGCACATGGAACATAATTTGGGAGAAAAAAACAAACAAAAAAAACCCCCCTCACATTCTATGGTGTAAAATAATAATAATGAGTTATGAATTCACAAGCCTCAACCAGTATTAGATACAAACTAACACCTTTAAACTGGTGGTAATAGTCAGTGTTTCCTGCTGATATTCATCTTTAAAGGTCCAGTGTGTAGGATTTAGAGGGATGTTTTGGAAGAAATAGACTATAATATTTATAACTATGTTTTTATTTGTTTATAATCACCTTAAACCTTTTGTTACCTTAGAATGAGCTGTTTATATCCACATAAAGAACAGCAAAGGGTTATGAGACAGTGGACCCCTGGGACACAGTGTAAGACACAGGTGTGTCTTTTTGGGGTAATTTAGTGTGTTTATGGCCATTTTGTGTCTTTTTATCGTTGTTTTTATGTGTCTTTGAGCTAATGTAGTGTCTCTTTGGTCATTTTGTGGTTGTTTTACATCTTTCAGGGGAAACATTTCTGTCTCTAAGCGAATTTAGTGTCTTTTTTGGTCATTGTTTAGTCAAAATGCATCTTTTTGAGCTTGTCATTGCTTATGTCTCTTTGAGGTAATTTTGTGTGTAATTGGTTACTTTTTTGTTTGTGGCTGTCTTGTGTCTTTAGTCATAATGCATCTTGTTGGCCCTTTTAATCTCCTTGTAGTCATTTTGTGTCTCTTTGAGGCACCTCAGCGTCTTTTTAGCCATTTGTGTCTCTGTAGTTGTTTTATGCCCCTTGAGATCATTGTGATTCTCTTCTTTTTTTTAAGGTAATTCTGTGTCTCTCTGGTGTAATTAAGTTCATTTTGGGCTATTTTGTGTCTCTTTGTGGTTGTTTTAAATCTCTTCCCGGCCAGTGCCTTGTTAATTTAAGTAACATTTTAAGTTATTGTTGAATTCATTGCTTCACCAGGAAAAGAATTCCAAATATGGCCAAGAAACCCTTAAATCACTTCACCCATTCAGTGGTGGGGAGGATTAAACTAAGAATGACAATCCATTTTATAGTTGCCGAGACATTTCAGACTCACGGTGTGTTCAAATGTAACCAGTGAGCTTGTGTTGACGACATGGGAAGATATCTACACAAAATCGTGAATATGGAGCTCTCAGAAAATTTCGACTTACAGTTGTGAATACCACAACAGGGGGGCATTTATACGGACTATTCCTGTGAACACTGTAAACATGACCCTATATGAAAACAGCAAATGTCAGCCTCATGATGGCGCAAGAGGAAAAGTCATGGCATTTAAAAAGTCAGCAGATGTCTCCATCCTTGCATGGCTACATATTGCAGTCTTGTACAAATTTCTTTCCAAAACAGAGAAGCAGAGGAGACCATTCAATACACTGTATCAAAGCTGAACAATGCTAATCAGCTCAAATACAGCAGAATCCGAAATACCAACATATCATCTCATTCTAATTTAATATCAGGCATTAGTGAAGCATATGAAGCTGATTGCAACCGTTCCCTCCCAGCAGAGGTCACTCATGACACCACCTCAAATCCCTGCGGCTGTCTTTCCCCTCAAGGAAAACCTCATCTTTTGTCAAATTACATTTCCTGCTTGCAATTGTACACCAAAAACCTTGTCTCTTATTGCTTTGCTGAGTTGCTGGCTGTGTCCCAGGAGAAATCAAGTCCCAATTTGAGCAGGTTTGTGCAGTGTAGACTCACACTGATTGTTTGTTTATTGGCTGGAGGTTGTCATTCAGATTGGTCCATTTTGTTGGGATAAGTTTTAGCAGATGTGGTGTCCTAAAGGGATGGAGCTCAATTTTTATTCATCCCAGGAGAAGGACTGCTGCGTCATGGCCAAATAGCATGAAGCAAGTTAATGTCAAGCAGTTTTTTTTAAAAGTGTTAGGGCTCATCAAATGAAAAATTAAAGCATGTAAAATCTGTATGAATAAGAAACTGTTGTGTTTTATGGAAGAATATTGCCTGTGTGCAATAAATTATATTTTTCCATTATTAGTGATAGGACAGAACAAAAAAGCTGCTTAAGGTTACTTTCTGCATTTTTTTGTAACAGCAGCATAACATTCTATTTTTTACCCATTTCTTGTTACTGTTCCCTGTTATTATTGATTACAAAGAAATTTACTCTCAGTTCAGTAAAATTAATTTCTAAGCCCCTCTTGAACGCAAAATCCTAACCTCTTATTCCCAATTTCTTTCCTACAGGGTCTCAGTGGTGACAAATGCTGTGATGCTGTGATCACCCACAACTCAAATAAATATAATTTTTCGATCTATATCTATTTTTGCCCATGGTCTCACTGTTACCACAGGAGAAGAAGTCTTTCGCCAAAGTGTGGCCTGCTCAGTTTTTGTGGTATTCCCATAAAAGTTGGTCCAATCCTGAACTAATTAATTACAAAATAATGCTTACAGGCAATTGAAATTGACGAAGGTGTGAAATTAGGGTCTATTTTGCATATATTTGAATGTACTTTATGTCTGTGCTTGATATTGCAATTGCAATATACTGCACCATAATTATATGTATTTTTATGTGGCAGCCTTTATCTCCAAATTTGCCCTAGGGATGAATAAAGTAATCTTAAATCTTGATTTCTTACAGTGTTATCAGGTTGGAAAAGAGGCAGTTGATGAGCATAAAGGTCAGGAAAGGGACTTTACACAGGAAAAAATAGTGCAGTCCGTGAATTTTAAGTTGCCAAAACTATTGCCATATGACATCAGAATATTCCTTGAATATTCCTTAAAAATACTTTGTAAACAATTCTATGTATGTTTTAGGAAACAGACTTTTCACACTTTAAAACTCAACATGCAGCTGCAAATCACAGACTTTGAAAAGATGAAATTACACACTAATGTAACCTGTGCATGTCAGGTGATCCTTGCACACGCACACATCTGTAAAAAAAATTGTAAAAAACCCTAAATATTTAAAATATTTAGACATTTATATGCACAGGAGGCCCCTAAAAAGCTGATTTTATTAAATAAATAAATGTAAAAAATAAATAACACTGACACCTTTAACCCTAACCCTGACCATCACAATTGGGTTGTATTTAATTACATTTGTTGGTATTTGTGGATTGGAAAACACATTTGTGAACATCATATATAACTCACAAATCATCATGCATGTCTCTAAATATTGTTTTGCATTTGTGGAAAATTCAATACACATTTGGTAAGAATTTATCTCCATAGTTCTTGCCCTACACGACACACATATTTCTTCATGAAAATACCCAGTAAGTCCTTAAATTATACTCTGTATGTAGTAAATAATTCAATTTGTAGGCTGAAAATCTAAAACACGATCAAAAAACAGAATTATACTGCTAATAAAGTACAATAATTGCACCTAATATAAAACACTGCAAGCATTTCCGTAATCTCCCGCTCACACTGTGTTTGCGTTTCTCATATTCTTCATTTATGCCGTTTATAGTATTTACATTAAAGTGGGATCATGTAAAGTACACACTGGACGGACATTATGAGGTAATGGTGTGTAAAAGGTGGAGAGCCGTGAACAATATCCTCCATGAACAGAATATGATTGTGCTTGTCGTGCATGTCTGCTGACGTACTGCATCATTTAGGCTGATACATGAGGCTCATTAAAATATTGTACTTGGAGATGCCTGATGGCGGACTCTGTTTTACAGCTGATTTTAAATGCAGGGAACGTGCTGTGCGTGTGTATTTAACCATCCTGGTTATTAAAATAAGCGTTACTTAAGCTTTATTTCTTTGTATCTTTAACAGATGGATTAAATTGACAGTATTGTTAAAAACAGGCACAAAAAGGAGCTTAATAGAGGTCGCTTTTGGTGTCAGGAATGTATATTTTCAGCAAAGTGAAGGAAAAAAAAGATGAGACAGAGTAACAAAGAGAATATAAAGAGATGGTTTATAATGTCAGGTAACAGCATGAAGGTTGTGAACTGATTTCTTTTTCTCTCTGATTGCCACATGGGAACAAATGAGTGAGCTGCCAATCTGCTGAACTGATTTCGGGGGGCCTCAGGTTGCTGATTAATGAAATGTGGGAGGACAAAAAGACGGCTGTGAGCGGTGCCACAGCCTACCCACAATCCCTCGCTGCTTTTTCTGATTGGGCTAATCACCCCATTGTCCCTTAGCACTTTGAGTCCGGGATTTTAACGGCAAGAAAAGTAGACTGACGGAAGAAATCGCACAAAAAACTGCATTTCCTTTTTTTTTTTTTTTTAATACATACATACATACATATATGTGTGTGTGTGTGTGTGTGTGTGTGTGTGTGTGTGTGTATCACCCCCACCACCACCATCTCCCCTTTCTCGCATATCAAATCTTGCACCATTACCTCCAGTTTTCCATAACGCCTCATGTGTCATCCATCTAGCTCACTTTAATGGCAGCCTCATAATTATTTAGATGATTATGTGTTGCAAGCCATTTAGCATGCTCAATGACACATGTTTAATTTATTTGCTGCTGCAGCTTCTCATGGAGGAACAGAGGCAAGAATTGGGCGACGATGGCGTTGCCGCTGCCGTGGTGCTGGTAGTGAAGCAAATCCGTGCCAAAATTGTTTGATAAATTGCAGCTGTTGATATAATATGCTATGCCACATCAAAGAGCTAATGTGATACAAATAAGGTGTGCTTTGTGTAGCATTGCAAGGCAACGTTTGCTCGGGCTAATGGCGTGTGTCTTGGTTGACCAGTGAACCCACATAACACACTGCACCATTGAGCAAGCTATTAGGACATGATAATGGGCAAAGCTGCCGGATGCTGAATCCAGCCTCGTTTTCTTCAAGGTTTTCACAACTCGAGCTAAAGGAAAAGCAGAAAATTCAATGAAGAATTTCAGATTAGGTCTTTATTTGAAGGAAATCAGAAATATTTTCATTTCACAGGCAAGAAAATGCATTTAAGGGTAGTCATGGTTGTCCATAGAGCTCAAATTTATTAGAAAATGTATATTTGCTTGCAGCAAAACATTTTAATTTGGGGAATAAATGAAGGGAAGTATGAAAAAAGGCGTATAGGCTTGAGTTCATCTTACACATATACTTATGTATTGCTGCAATAATGTCATGTAACCACTAGAGAGTAGTATAACCTCATTGAAAGGTAACAGATGGGTCTGGTTGTTCCTCATTAGTGTTTTTTGGTCAAAATATACAAAACCGTGTTTTTGACAGGCGTGATGGCTTTTGCATATATAATCTGTTTATTCTGCATATTTTATTTTAAGCCAATTCAGTCTTTCTGTTGTCATATGAATGAGAATGAAAAAGAATAAAATTACACTCTTACTTTGTTTTTTTCTATTTGATACAAAATATTTGCATGAAAATTAATTTAAAGCTCCACTGAAAAAAAAAAATCAAATGACTTTAGTTTAACCCTTTGTAACCTGAGCAAATTTATATTTTTCAAAACATGGGAAGAGGGGGACAGAAAAATTAACAAGAATGGCCCACCAAAAATGAGAAAAAATTGTAAAAGAGTAACATGACCTGATAATAACAAAAATAAAATAAAATAAACTGGAAAATTACCTCAGGAAAGTGTTAAAATAAATATACTTTTTTCTATAATATAATTTTATATATAAAATAAGAGAATTATAAATATATTTTCTTGGACGTCTTTCCCTTGTTTTGGATAATATATATCATCCCTCCTAGTTAATTTTCAGGAAGATATCCTTGTCAACCTTTTGCAGTTTGCAAGACAATTCCTACCAAGCTCCAGATCATGGTTTTTCCCATGTTTTTGAAGAAAATCAAACCAATTTCCTCAGGTTTCAGAGGTTTAAATACTAGTATAAAAGGCCTCTGAATGCAGCACAATAAAACTGATCCAGGGGTTAAACGGTTGAAAATGTTGACACCAGAAAGCTGTTTCTACAACGGTTAAAGTTTCTCTGTTTCCAGCTTGAATGTCAGTTTAAGACGTCTGACCCGAGGTTTGTGACATCACAAGTTTAGAAGCCAATCGTGGTTCAGTACACAACTTTCACAAGTATGATGTGGAAACTCTTAACCTCCAGTCCAAAAATACTGAGAAAAGACTTTTTAAGTGAAGAAGGAGACATCTTGTGTCCAACAGTTAAACTTTGGAAATGTGCAATATTTGTTTATGTATAGATTCTGGTGTAGATATACTTTACTTTCTTTTTTTCTCTGATTTTTCACTGTTTATTGACAGGACAGTTGTGTGGAGAGGAAATGAGGGATAAAGAGGGCGGTGGACGAGCAGCAAAGGGACAAAGATCGGAATTAAATCCAGGCTGCTACCAGGTGAGCTAGAGATTGCCCCTAATTTAAATGATTTTTAACCAGGTATTTCAACTTTTTGTGTAGGACAAAAAAAAATCACATCAGACAGAATTATTTGTCAAAGCGGGGTATTTCCCTATGTGTTAAAGTCTTTCTCGAGGGGGTCTTTACGTGCAAGAAGTTGCCTCTGAGGACTCTGCAGGGCGGTCAGTACAGATTTGTGCTCGCACGGTGCTGAACAGCACAGCTTGCAGACACGACGTCGGGCGCAGTGTGCTGCAGCTGGGTCTTGACGTGCGCTGAAGTCTGTCACTGCGCTCGCGGACCGCTCTGTCATCTCCAGCATCTGCCGTGACTTCTTGTTGGAGAAGCTTCTGGAACAATCACAGTTCTCTGCTTGTCAGCACCTGGTGTTCCTGTCGGCTTCCCTACAACATGTCATTCTCTCTCTCACACACACACATTTACACACACATCTAACAACTTATATTCCAGACAGTTTTAACAGTTTCTCACAGCTTTTTACTGACATTATTCAGAACTACAGTCATGCTTCAGTGCTCTTACTGTAATGTCAGAGTGCTGTTTGTATTAATTTAACAAAATGCAATTCAACTCTCATAATATTTAAAACCACAAATATAACTATCTGCTGTGGGGTTCAACACTGGCCCTAAAAATGCTAGGAGCATTTATCAATACTACAGTGTGGTTTTTGTTTATGTGGTTGATTATTTGAAATGTGCATATAGAAGCTAAGCTTCTTGTAGTTTTTTTTGTGCTGATGCTGCATGAGAATAAGGAAAACACACAGTCATGCAAAACAGACGACATTGTGGTATTTAGCTTTTTATTGCTTCGTAATAGTGGGCAATTTACATTTTTGCAAATTTCACAAAATATCAAAGGAAACTAAACAATACGATAGTTTTAATGCTGCGGCATTACAATTACATTTTTACTCAGCAGCTGTGTGTAAAGGGTTTAATGTACAGTAGATGATTCCAACTGTGGAATCAGCTGTGGTTCATCTTATGTGCTCAGCACAAAAGTAATGATTTCTACAGCGCTGCATGATGTTTGACTGTACCATATGTTATTTGTAATATAAGTAGGCCCTACGTTGTTTTGATTAGGTTTGTCCATTAAACATTTTTATTCCCAGTATAAAGTGTTTGTTAAATGGTGCACAGTCTTAGATTTGGTGGCACAGTTGTAGCACCAGCTAATTTAAAATGAAGTGGAGTCAAGGGTTTAGAAAATGTATTTTTTCTGTGTTGGTTAACCGAAACTTGCAATCAGTGGGCCTTCTCCACAGCACACATTTTGACTCAGCAGGTGATGCATAGCTGGAACTAATACTGTTAAATGTCAAACGATGCACAGCAGGGGCAGAAAAATCATGGCGTCACACAAGTGCTGGCTTATAATTAGATGCTTCTTAAGGACATGTTGGCTTCAGCTGCTAGCTAACATGATATGTTGAATTCCTGTAAGAAGGGGCGACTAGTAACAACAATGCTAACCTAGAGTAGCCTACACATAGTTAACATAGTTAAGGTAGTGAGAAATGGTTACGTCCCAAACCGTCAGCATCACTGCTCAAAACACAGAACCTAAAAAAACAAATATATATATATATATATATATATATATATATATATATATGTCCAGAAAAGTATATTCATAATTCTTTTAATTATATATTTAAAATTATCTTACAGAAAAAAAGACATTTTACTAGCAATTTATTAAGGTAATTTTCTTTCTTTGTACTGTGCTTTTATTTTATTTGTTTTTTTGTGCTTATTATCAGGTAATTTGCTTGTAACTTTTTGCTAATTTCTTGCTATTTTTTTTTTTTTTTTTGGTTCGATTTCTTTTGAAAATACAGGAAAAGGGCAATGAGCAACCTGGCAAGAAATGTCTAGAAAATGGCAAAAAAAAGAGTAAAAAGTAATAAGAAAATAATTCCAAATTTTAAAAATTGCTGTGGTGGGATAATGAGATATAATAAAAAAAGAAAAAGGAAATCTGTTTAGAAAGCTCTAGTTATTACTGTTATAATTTTATATTTGAAATTATGTTCGGGTCTTTTTTTGGTCTTTCTTTGTTTTTGTTTTGTTTTTACTTTTCTTTTCTTTTTGCTTATTTTCAGGAAATTTTCTTGCCAGTTCTTACAAATTTCTTGCTATTTTTTGGGCCATATCTTGTTTAGCTGCTTATCATCCTCCTATGATTTTGAAAGAAATCAAGTCAATTTGCTCAAGTAGCAAATGGGTGCAATTTAGTTTTTTAACCATTGACTGTTTTACATTGTACAGGGGGACAATGGCATTGGCTCACTTCACGTCCACAGCGCTGACATAGAAGAAAAGACGATGAATAAGAAAAGCCAAGATCTGAGGTAAGAGGCGAGGAGATTTACTCAGATTCCCACACAGCGATCCATTCTGTGCAGCGCTGCTTCAGGCTCAGGCTTCCCTTCAAAGTGAATTTACACTGTTAAGCAAACATGTTCCCCTCCTCTTTGCCGTTTCGGCCAAGTTTGATTCATCACCTCGGAGACATATCAAAACACCTTAAATAGAAAAACAGAAGCAAAGAAGGAAAAGTTTATATAGTTTCCCTCAACTTTTAGCTTCTCTGAATAACAGTTTCTAGACTCTCTCTAGATATTTTTAACCTCTTCACAATTCACGTCGCTTTTTTTGTTTTTCACCCAGTATCTAAAATGGGGTACCGTGGAGTCGCGTTTCTTCCTCATCACTGTTAATTAATGATGAAATGATGATTGAAAGTTCCCTCACCTGTCTGCTTATGGAGATGTATTTAGTTTGCTGATTGAAGTCTCTCAATCAGCAGCCAGGTTTGCAATCAACACCTGATTATAACATGCAAACATACAGTAGTCCTCCTGCCCCCTCCCCCATCCTAAAATCATCTCTCCATCTATTTCAATTAATCAGTTAATGGCATTAAGGTCAGTAGACGTGCTGCCTGTCATATCCCGTCTTTGTTAAGACTCTGTTTTTCTCCACCAACCCGGTGTCGCTCCATCAACCAACACATTAAACCGAGTTTGAGACTGACAATCTTTGGCTCGATGTTTTTGCCGTGATTGATTGGCCAGCTGGAGAGCAGGGAGGCTGCTAAGGTCTCACATAAACTGACACCACAGCCAAGACCGTGTCCCAATTTTTTCCCCTCACATTTGACACAGATCTGATGTTTCCTTCTCACCACGAACAACAAAATCGCTGCACACCGCGAGGCGTTCTCAACTCCTGAATCGCATGAACAAAAATCTGATTCTGGGACATGCAAATGAGCAACATCAAATTTGTGTTTAATCACAAAGAAAGAACGACAGACAGGAAAGTCGACTGGTGCTTGAAAAAGGCCCATAAATTCAGTCAAAAGTTCAGAGCACAAACCACGATTGAAAAGTCCTCAAAGAGCTCGAGAAGCGTAGGTACAAAAACAAATGTGACACCTTTTGTCAATGCATGTGTGTCGATTTTGACATCTGTTCATATTTGTCACAAAGAATGTTTTATATCTTATAATAGATATGAGTCATCCAAAAGACACCAGTTATGAGCAGGAGTTGTGGTTTGAGCGTGAAAGGCTGCGCACAGTGTGAAAACAGCCTTAATTACATCCCATTGAATGCAGCGTGAGGAAATAGTTTGACATTTTGGGACGTATGCTTATTGGCTTTGTTGCTGAGGGTTAGATGAGAAGATCAATACCACTCTCAGGTCTGCACATTCAGTATGAAGCCTGAGCCAGGAGGGGATTTTTTTATAGCTTAGCATAAAGACTAAAAGATGGGAGCAGCTAGCCTGGCTCTGTCCTACAGCTAACTAATGAACACAACCACATGTCCTTTGTTTAAACTGTACATAAGATGAAATTTTAATGAGTGTTAATTAGTAAAAATGTGGAGATGCTAATGCTAATGTCCCCCTGCTTCCAGTCTTTATGCTATGCTAAGCTAATTGCCTGCTCAACCCAGATCTGTTGCCAGAGGAAACAGATCCTCCAGACCCTTTCAAATGTTATTAAAATATTATGATTATTCATCATTACTATTACTACTACTTCTACGACTACTACAACTACTACTAATAATAATATATCAGGGGCTGCCGTACTTGTTGCAGCTTATGCTACAACTTATGCTACCTTCATATTTCTTTAATCATTCTTGCTAAACCAAATTCCCCTTACAACTGTTGTCATTCATAAAAAAAGGCATTGCATTAAAAACCCAACAAGCCCAAACCCCAGTCCCCTAAATGCCCGTTGTTCTGCTGCAATAATCAAACTTGACAAGAGTGAGTGTCAATGCATGACTGACAGTAGAAGTTTAACCAGTTTGTCACAGAAAATCAGACTTAACAACATGAACCTCAGTGAAATTTACTAGAACTGTAACACGATTAGTTTTTTTAAACGATTGCAGAATTTCTGTAGTGGATGGGGATTAATCTCATGTTGTAATCATGTTTTCAGTTCCATTATTTTGCATAACAAAACAGATAAGAAGTCCATATTGACAAGGCAAAGCCATTCTTACCAGATTGCATGGGACCAGCATAAGGTGAAGGGGAGACTCATGGGTTCCCATAGAACCCATTTTCATACAGATATCTAGAGGTCAGAGGTCAAGGGACCCCTGTGAAATGACCATGCTCTTTTACCACTGCCAAAAATGGCACTAACTTTAAGCGTTATCTAGCCCCCTTCCTGAGACGCTAGCAGGAAATGGTTGGTACCACTGGATTCCTCACGTCTTGTAGTTTCATTGTAGTTGTAGTATGATCATTTCATTTAGTCATTTTAGTTGTAGTATGATACCAGTATGATGGTACTAGTTTATTTATATTTTCTGTTGTTTATGTAGAGGCATATGTAAGAATATAATGTTACAGATTGTTGAAAAAGACACATGAAAACCATCCTGGAGATGGGATCGCCTTTTCCAGCGCATATATAGCACATGGCACTATATTGTAGCTTAAACCTGGCCTGTCCTGGATTGTAACCTAAAATATTGAGCCTGAGTCCAATCAAGCCTGACACCCAAAAAAAAAAGCACTATTCAGCTCCTAATTCCTGGCACACACTAACACTAACCCCACCATGCAAGTCTCCGATGGAAAATGGACCAGCTTGGTGGATCAATGACTCTCCACATTGTATTTTCCTGCCAGAGAAGCTCTGTGGTCCGGCCAGGAGAAAGGACAAAGAGGCTGGCTGTCTATAAAGTATGTTGGATTTATTAATCAGATAAATATTAATCAAATAGATGAAGTGCAGAGTGCTCACTTTTTAACATTTTTTATTGATTTATTTAAGAAAAAAACCCATCAGAACTTAAGGCAATTAGCACACATTTTCAGCCTGAACGCAGTGTGACCTATTGGTCTTTTTGGGGCCTGCTGGGAACCAGTAGGGCTCGGATTCAAATTGAAAACTTTAACTTGAGTTCTTTAAAACACAGGTGTACCTCTGAGGTGGCAATCAGAATCACTAATACAGGCCAGTTCACATTGTTTGAGGAACCCAGAGCAGCCGCACCACTTGCACCGTCTGTATTTACGCCCCTGGTTTATACCCCTTTAGGTGTTCCCCAAATCCAACTCCCCTATTCTGGCTCAGAAATCAGGGATAGGTCATTGTAATTTTACTCCTGAAAAGGATTATAGTGAAATACTGATTACCTGACAGAGGGAAATGAGACTACGGTCACTGCTAGTGGGTTTTTTCCAAATCTGAATTGACAGGGCGGAGGAGGGTGGTTAAGTTCAATCCACTATTGCTGATGAGCAGGCTGATTTCTATTAACCTGCAGCCTGCAGATCAAACAGACTGCTCCATGCTGCTGCTGCTGCTGCTGCTGCTGCGGAGAGAGAGAGAGAGAGAGAGAGAGAGAGAGAGAGAGAGAGAGAGAGTCTGCCACCAAACTTTTATGACACAGAAAGTCTGCTTAATGGGCTGGAAGATTCTTCCCATTTAGCCCTGTGCGGAAATAAAAGGAAGCTGGTCGGTGCTCAGGAAAAATGGCTACTTCCAGTTAAGTCCCCCAGTGGATTGGAAATTAGGAAATTATAAGCAGAGTGATCAATCATAGAGGAGTATGTGCTCCGGCACGAAACGCCCCAGTATTCTCCGAGATGGGTTTGTGAGGATGTGGAGTGACGTCAAACTTCATCTGAGCAATTATCATAGGTGCATCACTGCCTGTCCCATTAGCTCAGCCACGCCTGACGGAGCATGTACCCGACTTTTCATGTGCTCATTCACAGACGGATGAAATAGAGGCTAAAATGAGCTGCCATTGTGGTATTTTTAGGCACTGACACCAGCAGGTACGCGTTGGCAGAAGCAGACAAACACAATATGTCATAAAACCAAAGTAGTCTCACTGATATCCTTCACATTTTGTACCAAATGTCCCCAAAAAGGGACATTTGTGTTGATTCCTGTCCAGCCAGACATGAAGCCTACCAGCAAAACGACAAGCAAACAAGCCCAGCATCCAGTGTTAAAAAAGAGTGGCGTTTATCTCCCAGCCTGCCCTTGTTTGACAGCTAGAGCCCCAGCACACGAGCACACAGAGCCGGCAGCGGCGGCAGTGCGAGATCAGGAAGCCCAAAAAGGGGCTGATGGGGGAAATATGTCAGCCACAGCGCTCTAGGAAGGTTTGAGGGTAGAATATTGATGCAAAGCAATCATGACAAACAAGATGCAAATTGTCATCATAAACAATCAAACTTTTCTCACAGCTGACAGTCGGAGATGTTTGATTGATAGTGAGCGTGAGTCAGACGGATTAGAGCAGAATTGTTTGAGTTTAAAGCTGCGACATGGAACTTTTTTGATTGACGCAGATCGGAGACGTGATAACGACAGCTGAGGGAAGCAAGTAAAGTGCAATGAAGCCAAACCGAAGATAAAGACCACATGAACACGGTTTCGTTTGGTGTGGTTAACATTTTCTTCTCTTTTTTTGGCTTAAAGGGGCAAGAATTTAGGCAAAAGATGTTGAGATACAGTTGTTCATCAAGGAACGTTTGCTAGCAGAGATTAGACTTGAAAATCTAAATCGGAGTTGGGCAAATGGCGATGACTTTGGTTGAGTTTGACAGGCAGAGACAGCTGTCAGGCTGTCAGTCAGGCAAACATGCTCCCAGACATACCCCCCTTTAAGTTTCCATGTCCTCTTAACTGAATAACTACTTCCAAAACCAGCAACAAGACACACATTAGAGAAAGTGAAATTAGCGACTGAGGATCAAGCAAATCATAAAAAAATGCACTGTTTTTTACCTCTGTGCTTGTGATAGCAGTGAGTTGTCCGTCTGTACATACGTTCGTCCCATTCTCATGACTGTGATAGCTCAATAAGTCTTTGTGGGATTCTCTTCAGATTTGGCACAAACGTCCACTTGGACTCAAGTATGAAGTGATTAGACCTTAGTGGTCAAAGGTCAAGGTCACCATGACCATGCATCCTTCTCATTCTCGTGAACATGACATCTCATTTTTGCACAAAGGATCACTTGGAAATCAATGATGAACATATTAGATTTTGATGGTCAAAGATCAATATCACTGTGACCTCACATGACATGTAAATTCAAGAATTTATTTGCTAATTCAACAGGGGGTCCTTTAGGGGGTCTTCAGAGTTACTGCAAAGGGGTTGCCAAATTATTGTTTGAAAATTTCACTCCAGTTTTTTTAAAACTTAAAATGTGTCTGAAAAAATAAATTTACATGATCATATTTAGCCTTTTGCAACAACTTACCTTTTTGAAAGTGGAATTTTCTCACTCACCCACAAAAAAAGCAAATACAGGAACTACCTAAAATGACAAAAAACATATTTAGAAAAATATTATTTGACATATACTTAGAATTTTTAGTTTTGCCTATGTCCGAACTGCTAACATGGAGCGGTCAGGGTTTTTGACCTATACTGCAGCCAGCCACCAGGGGGCGATCTAAATGTTTAGGCTTCTCTTTTAGGGAGCTGTTATGTTGTCCAGCTTTATTATGGCTTTAAGTCAACAGAGCGCATGTTAACAAGTTCTGAAATGGTTCTAAAAATGGAAATTAAAAAGTTTAAATTTATAAAACCAGCAAATTTTGATTAAAGAGTAGTAGATAATCTTGTACGATGCTCAGCAGTGTGGGTGTTTTTCCACTGACTTCCAAACACATTTTTCAGCTGCCACAGCTGGCAACAAAATTGGACAATTTAGACTTTTGGGGGGGTTGATTTTGAATTTGTAAAAGTGCACTGGGAGGCTGCACTGAACCAGTGATGGGAAAAACATAGGCTGTAGTAGAATAAACTCTACAAAGACTCAGATCCTGTATTACTGTGTCAGTTCAGGATTTTAGCTGTGAGACTCTTTTACATTTTTTTTACTTTATAAATATAGAGCACAAATTTAGGACAGTGCCAGAATTTTTTTGAGATCTTAGCTTCGAACCCGAATTAATTGTTTTTAGACACAGCAGATGATCCTAATAATGTACTACAATTAAAGGGTTTAGACTTACTGTTGAAGTAATAACAATACTAACATCAGATGGTCGAGTGCTGCAGGTCGCCTCCATACTGTGCTCCAAGTAGTGATGTGGGAAATAATCTACCTCTGCTGAGACTCCACGCTCTGCTTCTTCTCCACCCATGCATAACACCGCGCTAATGAGTCGCAAGGCCGGACAGAAGAGGGCCCAATTCCTCAAAGACGTTTTCACTCAGGTGGATTATTTCAGCCTTGTGGGCTCTTGGTTTTCCAGTGATTCACTCTATTCATTACTTTTCAAGTTTTTGTACTAAATAATGGTCAGTTAGTAACCAGTGTTGAGGAACTTTGGTCAAATATAACATGCCAGCCACCATCCTGTTTTTATGTTTGTGCAAAAAAAAAAAAAACCTCTGTCATGACTTGATGAATCGTAGCCTGCAAATAGTTTATGAATTAATGTTTTGATGGTTTTGGTAAGAGAAGGAGTATTAATGTTGTGAAATAAGGCCTGTGTTGAAAATAGGCCCTGTGATGAAAGATGTGGGCAGGAAAATCTTTTATATAAATTGTCTGTATGGGGTGGAGATGAGAGGTGAGGAAGACACAGAGGGAGTAATGGCCAGAGAGCTGAAAGATATCTGGGATGGCTATAGGATCAGTGTGTGTGTGTATGTGTGCTGCAGCCTGCACAGGGAGCTGCAGTGCTGTGTGCTGATCATTCATGATGGCACCTTAGAGGCCATCCTGTAAGGAAGAAAAATGAAAACTATTAAAGGCTCGCTGGGCTATGTTGGCTTTGGTGTGTCAGCAATTATTAGCCAGGGACAGCAGTCTTTAGGTCCTCAGATATAGAAGAGTGGGAGACTGTGGCAGAGGAGAGAAGGACACCATGATCCCGTTATATACTCTGATCTACGCCACAAAACTTTCTGCACTGTGTGGCAGCAGCGGTGCCGAGGGTTTTCTTTTATCAATGGGTTTTCTGAGTGGTGATGTAGCAGTGAAGTAGTAGTAATCCACAAAATCTGTTTTTCTTGGTGTATGTTTCTCTCGTCTCCTGGCTCCATCTTTGGGAGTTAAGCAGCCAAAGACGCCGTGGTGTGTCTGCGCTGAACTTGCCAGAGATCAGCTGTCAGTCAAACAGTGTGGGTGGCACTGTGACCTCTTATTCTTGGATTATCTGTTGATTGCACCAGAGTTTTTATAAATGCTTCCTTTGTCTGTCCATCTCTGGTGTTTTTACTACTCACATTAGCAGCATTTCTGTATTATTACAAAAGTCTTTCCAATTCCAAACTGCCCTTTAAGAAGACGTCACTGAATGACATGGCATTTGTGTATGATTATTTGCTGTACATTCATGCTCAAAGGAAATAAGTATAGGGAGTAACATTCTAATATTGTCTTCAGCATCGTAGTTGGTTGCTTTCTCTATGTCGGAGGGCAGGTGTAGGATTTGGCTTTGACCTCCTTGAGTCACAAGCTCTGGGGAAACAGCGTCCAGCAAGCAGTTTCCCCCTCCTACTGAATAAGCAGCATCGTTTGTCCCTCTCCTCCCCGCCCCTGTGAATGTGTCCTTAGAACGTATAAGACGTAGGTATATAAGACTGCCAATAACCTAGTACTCCTTGTCTTTAACTGTGTGGCCACAAACTCACAAACTCTCTTTTTACTTTCTTGGTGTTGTCCTACACCAGCATGCTAGTAAATCTGTTGTTACTGTGGACAACAGACCCGCCTCTGCAGCTGCGCGATAGACCTATTGCCACCGCGGGCCAAACAAAGAAACTACAAACAAGAAAAATAGCAATAGCAACGTAAATTCATGCAAAAATAATGCAAACGTAACGTAACAAAATCAACCCAAACCAAAAAGATAGCACACAAAAGAACTCAATACAAATGTCTGCTGTGTGTCATTACAATCAAGGCAAGTCAAGACAGTTTCATTTATATCACCCAATATCACAAGTCACAAATTTGCCTCAATGGGCTTTACAATGCCTCGATTCAGATAAAACACACAAAAAAGCTTAAAATGAGAAAAAAAAACTAAAGTAGAGCAACAAAGGTGGGATTCCTCTCCCAAGACAGACAGATATGCAATCAGTGTCATGTGTTAAGAAAAACCAACATAATAAAATTACAGTTAAAACAACTTTCCAAATGACAAAATCATAACGAGATTAGATGCAAACTATGCAAAACTATGTGCCCTTGGGTGTTAGCATGGCATGAAACTACTGTAAATCAAATTTGCACTGAATGAGCAGAAGTACAAACATAATGCAGTGTCCAAACTCATTCATGCATTGAAAGTTAAAAAGCCAAAAGTCACCACATTTGTTACAAGTTGCTTTTCAGAAAGATGTCTCGGTCACATGAAAGGTCTTTATGCAGTGACAGCATTGCTAAGTTGGCAAGACAAACATTGATTTATATGATAATACCACAGATGATTACTTATTAGCTTTCCATCGTCAATAACATAAAAAACGTGTGTAGGGACATGCATTATAAATCACACAAATGAAGGTCACGGTGTCCATTAATGCATAGCCTGCTGGTCATATTCACATATTGCATTATCAAACTCCTACCTGCTGGTGAACGAGGTGTCCTTGCATTTGCAGCCCCCGCTGGAAGACAGATCCTCAATGGACTAACCGTCATTACTCATTACAGTGTTTGAGGACGCGGGGGACCACCTGCGACACTTATAAATGACTTGCTTGTACAGTTTGCCTCGGGCGGAGCTGTTGCCGGGCCTGACCAGATGGCCTGTGATCGACTCTTGTGTGGTGCAATACACATGCAGCGCGTCCATCGCCCAAGGGCCCCGCTTATTTTTTTACATGCGTTATAAGGTGGAAGAAATGCAGCATCACATGGATGATTCTCTCTGGAGCATATTTTAACAGATCAGTTAGCCTGAACACAGGCTATCTGTCAAAATTTGCATTCTAATTAAGATTTCTTCAACCTGTAAATTCTGAACTCACACATCTACAGATTTACAGTTTTACTCATATAAAATGGTGGCATAAAATATGAAATTGAGAGGCACTTTAGAAAGTTTTTGTCCTTAAAACATTCCGTGGCTCATACAAATAAAGCTCTCTCTTGATCCTCTCTTGAAATTTGTATTCTGGTCGGAAAACAAAGGTAGACAAGGAACGCGAATGACGTTTGTGACAGTAATCCATGCCGGAGTGAGAAGGTGATGCAAGAGGTCACTGAATGTAAACGCTGCTGTTATTCGGGTAGTGTTAATCCCTCGAGCATAGCGACTGAGCATGCATCAATCACAGCCGTGTGTGTCCAGAGGTGAGCCAACAGGCATTAACCTTGAACCAGAAGTCAAAGTCTGGCTGCTCTACCCCCACGGCCACAAGATAGACCACCATCGAGTTCACTCACAGAAATACAAGCTGGAACTCTGCCAAAGTTAAAGTGAAGTCCTGTGCTGCCAGAATAAGACTGGGAAGTAAACACTGGAGTCTGTTTTTGAATATGTTGTGATTGGAAATTCATCATATCGTGCTGGCATAAGTGGCTACATGCTTTCTCATCATGACCAACTACCTGAAAGTGTAATTTTTGTCCTTTTTTGACATAGTTCATTCCCTAGTAAGACACGTACTCCACTTTTCAGTTAAAGTACTTTTTCGTAAGCAAGTAACCCTTTTTTTCCCAAATGCATTGGCTGTAATATGCCACAAAAAAGCACATGGTTAAGGTTAAGGTTAGAATAAAATGGCCCATGTACATGTCTAGCAGACACATTGCAGCATATAGCATTCATTTAGTTGTTTTTCTCTAAAAAGTCCAAAGAAACAGTGGGTTTTTTTTTTTGTTTTTTTTTACTAAGTGCACACACAGCATACACAGCGCATTGGTAATCAAGAGCACGTACCGTGCAAGATCGTGCCCCCATCCCATACTGCATGACGTACCTTTTCTCTATATTCACACTCCTTTTGGTCTCAACTCCTTTTTCTGCTGCCTACTGGTGGTAAAAGGGTTGATGAGAATTTCGAGAAAGAACCAAATTTTGAAATTTGCGGTTCAGAAAGCCAAATCAATGAGCCAATGGCAGCATTAAATCTCCAAACCTCAGTGTGTCAGTGTCAGACAGACAGCTGCAATAAGTAGGCAATGAATTAATTAGTTAATGTGATACACTTGCACATATGACAAGATTTAGAGAAGAAACCTGAAGTAGAAACCTGAAGCATGCTAACTTAGCGAATTTGAATATGGTGGGGGAAAAAAACAAAACTTTAAAGAGGTGGCTAACAGTATTGTATGTATCCTATACTTGATTAACAAATAAACCCTTTTTGTTTCTTTCAAAAAATGGGGAAAAGGCAATGAGCTACTTAACAAGACATGGCCCAAAAATTAGCGAAAAAGTTAGTTAAAAATTAAAAGAAAATTAAATGAAAGTAAGCACATAATAATAATAATAATAATAATAATAATAATAATTATTAATAATAACAATAATAATAATAGGATATTTTCCTTTTTTTGATAATTCTCTAGTATTCCTCCCCTCCTTTTTAAAAACGAACTTTTAGGCAATTTTCTTATCACATTTTACCAATTTCTTGCGATTTCTCACCAAGTTGGTCACTGACTTTGTTCCTGATGGTTCTGAAAAATCAAACCAGTTTACCCAGGTTTCAGAGGGTCAAATAGCTTGTGAAAGGCCTCTGAACTCAGTACAAGAAAATTGATTTCAATCCAGGTTTCAGAGGTTAAACTGCAGTATTTTTTGGTGATTTTTTAAGCTCAGAAGTAGCCATGCCAGTCCATAAATGTCCAGGTTAGCTAGCTATTATTGGCTTAGTGGAACACCTGAGTATAATGTCTTCATCATTAGTCTTCATGTGCTTTTTGTACTCCAGGAATGAATCCTAAAACTCTACCTAATCCTAATCCTAACCTAACCCTAACCTAACCCTCATTTAGCACATTAGCTGAATGAGACTAAAATTTGTCTTTGTGACAAACACGGCTTTTCATGGTACAGATGTTAAGTCATGCAACAATGGTGTATTTTGTTTATAACATAACCTTAGTATTTTATTTCTGAGGATTGCATTTAGGCATCAAAAAGACATAAAAGAGGTGTTCATTTGTTCATCAGATTATTTTGCCATTTAAAAAAAAGTAAATGTTAAAAACTTGTGTTTGGCACAGGGCTTATTTTATGCAATAAACCAGAATCCAATGGAAAAATCCCGCAGGCTTTTTGATGAGGGAACCGGGCGATGCTAACTTTCGTGTCAGCCTGCAGAATTATTTCATCCCAAAGGCAATCTATTATGACAAGTAATATCTGCTGTGAAAATGTCTTATTACCTGATTTACCAATTACCTGACCTGATAAGTAACTACTACCCCTCATATTCGATTAGAATGATGGAATATGCCTCCTTGCATACTCAATGAAATTGTGTAAAGGAATACAGCACATAAAGAATCACAGAAAATAAGAGGAATCATTTGTAATTTTACCTCCATCAGTACAGGTCTGACTCATCGGGTGTTTCTGTAAAAAGGATAAAATCGTCTGTGATTTTTTTTCTCTGGTGTACTTTCTGAGTAACAAAAGCTGCCATATTAGTTTAAAATATCCCCATGTTTCAGAGATCATGGAACAATGTATAGAGGATTGTTTGACCGTTTTGTCCTGTAGATTACATTTTTCTACGGTGAGAACTTTTTGCCTCGTGGCTATTTTAGAAAAGACTAAAGTGACTTTATAGCTTAGATCTAATCATGCTTCCTCAGCAAGCACCATCAGATAGGCTCCCTCACCTTATCAGTGTAGGCAGGCAGAGGAATCACTTCAAGCATCTACGGCCAGAAGGGAGGAAAAAGAGTAATTCATGGCTGTAATAGCAGTGGTTCAACAATTAAGAGGAAAAACTCTAAGAAACAGGACGGGGGAAAAAATATAACAGAAGTATGCCTGGGGGGCTTTTCTGATTGGAAAAAGGAGGGAAGAGGAAATGAAGAAACAGTCGCAGACTTTTGTAAAATTTCAAGAGCAGATGAGGACGATAAGCTCGTGTAGGACTGTTTGATTCCTCGGATTGTCAAACGGCTTTTGATTTCCTGCTAAGTTATATAAATGGCGCTCATAGGGAGAACATCAAAATTCAATAACTCCCTTTGAGATGAATGTTATTAGATTTTCATATGAGTGGAAGTTCCTTTCATCTGGCAACAAAAGCAATACAGCCGAATAAAAGACCATGTTAGTGTTTGCATTAATATCACTTCAATTAGCATAAACTTGAACCTCTGTGACATTAGTTAAGCAGTTTCTAGTCTTGCTGTGGTGTTATTATATTTCAAGGTCAAATTATGTTACAATGTATCTGATACATCTTGATGGTATCAAAGACAAGATTTTTAGGAATACCTGAAATATAAAATGCAGATAATGCATATTCTTGTCTCAGAAGCACTGGGGGAAAAAAAAACCAGATTAGTTAGGTCATTTAACCAACCTGATCGACAAAATAAATGTTAACATTGTGTGTTTGTGCTATTATGTAGAGGGATACATTGAAACTTATTTTAAAAAATGCTGTGTTTAATGTGTGGTCAGGTTTAGGAACATAAACTGCTTGGTTGTTTTATAAATATCATGTTTTGGGGGCACAATCCTCGCTAGAAAAGCAGTTTCAGTGAAAAAAAAAATGCTTTTTATGCCAGTATCCCCTTAAGACACCCAGCAGTATCTCTGTAGAGAAACAATTGCTTTTCATGGCACTATCCCTGCTGGAAAAATGTTGCGATGCTAAAAAATAGCCAAGCTTGGGGATAAAAAACTGCTGGAAAAACAGTCACGGGTCACTATAAAACACCTACATTTTGTGCCTAAAAGCCACTGAAAATACATTGACTCAATAAATCACAACCAGTTTGGTTGCTTGTTGGTCTTGAACAGTGGTCCTGCAACTTGGCAGGTGTCTCACCCATCTTTTGAGGGCTAAAAAACAGCTGGGAAAATAATAATTCTTAAACACCTACATCTGGTGCCTACAAAGTAGCTGCAAACACAGCATCGACTTATTTAATCACAACATTGGTTGCTCTCGAATAGTGGCATGCAGCGGTTTTTTAGCTTTTTAGGTGCTTTGCCTAGGTGTCACACCAATGTTTGGTGCCTAAAAAGCCACAAGAAAAACAGCAATGGTTCCCTAAAAAACACTGCGTTTGGTGCTGGAAACAGCAAGTACTCACCAAATTAAAACAGGTTTTGTTGGTTGTTGGCCTTGAACAGTGGTCTGCAGTTGTCTTCAACTTGGCAGGTATCTCACCCACAATTGGGGGGTTAAAAAAGCTACAGGAAACACAGCAACAGGTTGCAACAGCACACCTATTATTGTCCAAAGAGCTGCTGGAAAACCTGTGATAGGTCGCTTAAAACATGCACATTTGGTACCTAAAAAGCTGCTGGAAGCACATCAATGACTCATGTAATAACAACCAGTTTTGTTGGTCTTGAACAGTCAGGCATCTTGCCCACATTTAGGGGCTGAAAAGCCATGAAAAAACAGTGATAGGTCGCTGTAGAAAGCCCACGTTTGGTGCCTAGAAAGCTGCTGGAAACACAGCAACAACTTGTGAAACCAGGACATACAGTGGCATGTAGTGGTCTGCAGCTTTGGTGTCACACTATCCACCTCCCCACAGTGGATATCCACCTCCCGGAGACATAGTCAGCAATATATTATATCACTTATGAAACAGTGATATGATACGTATGAAATGTACAAATGTAACAGTACCATTTTCTCATCTGGCATCTGGGCTGATTTAACCTATCTATGCAGCTACGGGTTAAAAAAATAAAAAAAAGATCCACCAATTCAATCAGAACCTTATTGAGGTTGTAATTTAAGCAGACAAAATTCTATTTGCTGATGTATCCCGATTGTGTTACCTTGATGTCTGTGTGCAAATTATCTGTTATCTCATTTCAACTTTCTTTAAAATACTTCCTTATTGACGCGTCTGAGGCTGCAGAGAAGATTGCGTCAGGAATCGGAGATGTCTAATAAGGTGCCGAGGACAATTTGCCACTTTGAAATGCTAAACGGGACGGAGGTACAAATTAGCCTGGAAATGCCTGGCGCATGTAATTAAAGGCCCCAATGAATTCCAATAATCAAATAGGCCATCTTCTGAGAAAACTATTACAGGAGGATTATTAGTGTAGCAGGTTTCACTAATCACTCACTGACAGACCGGCTCTGTGCCAGCAGCCCTGTCTGTCTGGGGTGTTGCTGTCACACACACACACACACACACACACATATATATATATATTCACACACACTTGGACCCTCATGTGCAATCACAGTCATACACACCCCCTGAACATGCATGTATGCATGTAGACAGACTGGTACACACACAAGCAGAGACAGTCAGTCAGTCCTATTGATGTCAACCTTTTGCTCTCAGTTATCATCTGCACACAGGCAGGCTTCATATTGAATCAGAGGGACAGGGTTAAATAAAACTGGAAGGCTTTCACTTTCAATCTCATCCAGCCTCCAACTTACATGCCTTAGACCGAGAGATTCAGGAGATAGAGGGGCTTTGGATGTCAACACGCGGAGACAACATATATGGGCATTTATTCTGCACTAGCTATAAAAACAGAGCCAACAAAACACCAGCAGTACGGTTGCTCCGTGTGGTTTTTCCATGCTTGAGTTAAAACTATAACTGTATTTTATAATGAGAAATGTGAACGCTGCTAATGTGCTGCCCATTCTGATCCTTGCTCTTTACAGCAGTGAAGTATTTACTACATCAGATCCAACCACACACAGGCTTGCACACAATTTGTTAGCTGTCAGGCTTCTGCAGCACCGAAGGACCCTGGTAAAATTAATCAGTGACATTAAAAAACAGACCAAAATGCGTCACGCTTTGATGCAACCCGATGTGTTTATTGATTAATAAACGGTCAAAGGATTCCATTTCCCAGATATACTGTCTGTGCCTGCCGCTGCTCTTTTTGCTGCCGAAGAGGCTTTTTCCCCCAGGACAAATGTGTTTCAGCTGAGCTGATCCAATCCCTTCTCCATTGTTTTTATGTACTTCTGTTTAGCGCTCCCCGAGCTCCACTGACTACCTGTCTGTTTAGAAGCCTATAAACATAAATCAGACTTGTTAGAGACTTTTTCATAAATTCCTCACTGCAGAAAAAAGCCGCTTCAACAGATGGATGAAACACCACCAGGGCTTTTTTTTTAAAACTCTTTTCTGAAATGAATTTTTGTCCTCGCAGTGTTCAGAACATTATTGGTATCATTAAAGCTCTGATGAAAACCTGTGGTAATAAGCCAAGAGTCATAGCACCGAGCTATTGTTTTATGTCCATATCACATACTGTAGATTTAGATTATTGGACCAGATCAGGACCATAACTTGTATATATTGACATTCTGGTGAGCCTCTAGGGCCTGAAAGACGTGTAATTCATTCAACAAAGCCCAGAAGGCCTGTTCTCTATCCTCTGTTTATCTGCTTATGGGGGCTGGCAAACAGTGAACACAGCTGTTCTGTCATGCATTGAGAATCTTCATACACAGTGCTGATTCCTGTTACCTGAACCATAAAGGCCACTCAAGTAGATAAAAAACTCCTCTGACCTCAGTCTTTGCCAAAAGCATTTATTAATATTTCCATTTTGGCAGACAGCTTTGATTCTAGCCTGAATTGTATTTGTTGGTCATCCTAACTGTCTTTTTTTTTCTCCCTGCTAGTCTCTTAGCTCGGAGGTTTGACCTTTGTAGTCCACCAGTGGAGAATCTATGTCACCTCTGGCGCTCCCATTTGTCCCCTCACTGCACTTCAGTGGGAAAGATAATTACGCTTCAAATGAAGCTCTGTTCATTTAGTCGGCTAATGTTTAAAGCTCTCTCTCTCTCTACGTCCCTCTCTACATTTCTCTCTCTCTCGTAGCACAATGGGGAGGGTCAATGGATCCACGTTCACCTCTTATTTACAAGATTCATGTTTATCTAATGCAAAATCAATAGCTCAGCACCAGGGAGAAGTTAGGGCTCCACTAACAATCGTTGAGAGCTACTTAACAGCACATCTGCCAGTGCCGTAGTGGTCCATAAAGGAGAAGGATTGGCTGGCCCTCAACAGCACCGGACTCTTCTGTCCTGAGACAGAGGAGGGACATCTCTGGGTTTTTCTGTAACTCTTACTATATTTAATAATACTTAAACCAGCAATAACACTTTTTTGTGTTTTGTGCCAGAGATTTATCTCTTTAGACATCCAAAAACTGTTAATATAAAAGTTTTACTTGGCAGCATCATTCTTTAGTTGGAGGCTGTATTTCTTCATAAGTCAAAGTTGTGCATTAGGTCCATCAAACTTCAGTTTTGAACTGAAATTTGTTAGACTTGTTTTCCTTTTGTATTTATATTTCGCTCTCAGGTTTGATTTATTCATGCTTCACATTGTCTAGTCACACTTGATTTGCCTGGTTGAGTACAATTAGTTTGAACATCTAGTCAACTCTGGTGATTGTATAAATGGTTCCACTACTAAACAATGCAAAGTAACAGAACTTTGTCGCTTGGTAGTAAATCACAGCTACTGATTCTTCAGTCTCTGAGCTCATCAGTTATCAATCTCATGATGACAGGCCTCTTGGGGTAACTGTTCTGTGTAGGTCCATTACAAAAAATCCCAATGAAAACCATTTTAAATTACCGGTTGTAATCTAACAAAATAGGAAAAGCGTCAAGGGGGGGGGGATACCTTTGCAAGGCACTGTATTTCCTTTCCTAAACTCAGTCAAAGTAACTTTACTTGCCTTAAACCTAACCTAACTAACTTTATGTTAAATACATGACAATACATCAAAAATGTTGACTTTATTTGTGGAGCGCTAATCCATTTGATGTACAAGGACACGCTAAGAAATGCAGCAGATTTCCCAAGAGAACAACATTCATACGGCTGATAAAAGCAGCCAAATCACATTGGTGTTAGTTGTTTGGAGAATAATTATAAGAATATCTAAAAATTATTCTCATGTTGTCATAAAGCTCTACAAATTTAGTACAGTTTGGGATGTTCTAAAACACTGACAAAGGGCTGTGTGCTGCAATAAAAGTTTAAAGGACTAATTGACTAACTATCATACTTAAATTGCGTCTCTTCATCATGCAAAACTCTCCCCTGACATAGCGGTGTAATATCCTCTAGACCTGTAGAGACACCTCTACCTTATTTCCTGGTTCCTTGCACTTTGAATAGATCAGCACTTAGAAATCTGCCTCAGTGGCTCTGCTCGGGGGCGTGTATCATTTGGCCCCAAAATTCACTTTTCCCCACCAGTAAGCACTATCTGCCTCACACCCCTGTGAACCCCGACAAAGACCTTGCCATCTGTCAGTGTCGTTCGCCGCAAAGTGGCTGCGATTAATTGAAAAACAATGGCGGGGCCAAGTGGGAGGGTCAAAGCAATATGCATCGTGGCCTCGCCGGGTCACCTCCTCATTTCCTCATTGTCGAAACGCCTCCTCCTGACATTAGCCGCAGAGATGTCGGAACACATTGTGCCTGTTTGGTTTAACGCCCTCCCCTCTTTTGGCAGTGGGGATTATCAGCCGGACAGATCCAGGAGACTCTATCTGTCTCTGTCCATGTCAGTGTAACACAGTGCTAATCAATGCTGAGGGGAATAACATGGCGTTGATCCCGGAGGACAGGAGACTTCTTCTACGACAAAACTCTGCATGAGTTATGACCTCCCAGAAAAAGTGCTGAGAGTGACTGACAGTGAAGCACAGCAGAGAGAATAAAAAATACAAGGGAGGGTAACAGCGAATGTGAGTTTCCCAGCATGACATGATACCTCTGTGCTGCAGCTTGCAACGTTATTTTTAATCCACAATCAGTCTGAAGCACCTCAATCTCCAAAGTTTCAGCCACCCTGCCTCTGGAGTGAACTCTTCCTCCATGTGATGGGTTTTCCCCTTCGATGCTGCCTCAGCAGATCGAATCACCCCGCACACATGCTTTCAGGGTTGACTGAGCAGCTCCCCGCCCAGTAACCAGGTGAAGTGACCCTGTCTATATGCAGACTTACAGCTTGACACCTCCGTTTACAGCCATCCAGTCCATTTTGCTTACACCGTATTGCAAGCCGACGCATCAAAGCAACGGAGCGTCTCCATCACTGCTGAGCCAGAGTTGGTCATCTTTATGTCACCCACCAGACTTCAGCATCCATCTTTTGCTGATAGATAGCTGGTGCTGCAGCTCCAAGGTGAAGGAAAATTCTCTGACTTACAACACTGACTTAAATCTTAAAATACAGTGTTATCTTAGTGAAGAATTGTTGATAGAACGCTGCTTTAAAGCTGCTCTACTAAATTTTTTTATAAAAACAAAATGGATCAAATGACTGTGTAATCGGAAAAGCGTTGCTTCTAACACCCAAATGCAGTTCGGCCTTAGTGCTTTATTACTTTGCAGCATCTTTCAGCTCATTGTTTCGATTTTACAGCATGCAGCTTTATAGTTTTGGTTTGCTCTCACCCTCATCAATCTTACTTATTTCCAGGCAGCTGTTTTCTGCCCTGCACCTAATGGCAGAACAACAGAGTTTGCAAATAGATAGTATAGCATTTAGCGGCCCTTAACGAAAAATTGACCACATAAATCGACCATACATGCACTTATTGCCACCTGTATTGTAAAGAGCCCTCTCCTGGCCCTGGTGGTTATTACAGGAGCAGAGGAGGAAGTGATGTGATGTAAGGTGCATTCAGAAACCCTCACTCTAAGTGTCGGAGTGCACTCTGGCACAAACTGCACCATCATAAATTTGGAGCGCTTTTGGAATTTATCTTTCCGTTATCCAGAGCACAACGCTCTCAGTGTCAGAGCACGCTCTGGGCACTCTGTCTGTGGAGACAGAGCAGCAGAGCACCAAATGAGGTGAATGTGTGATTAACTACACTGTTTGTTAATTCATGTAGAGAAAAAGAAGAAATAGAACTCTGTTTCTTTGAACTACAGCTCTCTCATTTAGTTTAGAGCGTCAGATTAGATTTATGAACACACCCTGTAGTATAAAAAGCAAAGTCCATGTAATTTTGTACTAATATCAATAGAAAATGGGAGTGGTAATGGATGGGTCAAACAAACAGGACTGTCACCTAGGAGACTGCTGTTAGCGTCCCAAAGTCAACATTGACTTCTTTTGGTAAAAACATAAGGTGAAAGTATGTGTAGCATGCTATGCTATCACAGTATGTGTTGTGTTGTAAATGAAGTATCGTATATGAAGTATGTCACGTGATATATACAAGCCTACAAGTTTTTCCTAAACCTAACCAGGTAATTTTGGAGCAGAACTGCAACCGTTTCATTATGTCTAACAGCAAGAACAGTAATATATGATGTTTTGGGACTCATAAGCAGTTTTGAAAGTTAGTGGAATTAGACCTATTCTGTCATATGTTGAGACAGACAGATATTTCTTTCAGGAAACATTTATTTTATGTACTCTGTAAAAGTCTACTTTTGTTTATTTGTTGTTGTACATTTTCACAAGCTTTTGCAGTTTTTAGGGACAAAAAATACTGGGCTAACAGTGCTAACTAGAATACATTTCTGATCATTAAAGAAATGGGTTACAGATTGCAATTATAAAACAGGGAATAACATACAAATAAATGACACAGGACTTGTTTTTTAGATACAATATGTAATGTTTCAATGTGCAATATATTATGCTATATATATATATATATAATAAATATGTTATTTCTTTACACCAAACCAGTACCTGTCAATACAGAAGATATTCACTCTCCACTGGCATCACGTAGAATGCAGATTGTGGATTTGTGATAGAAATTCCATGGTAGTTTTCTTAATATGTAGGCTAAATAAAATAAATTATAATATAAGGATAAAATAATAATAAAATATAAAATATCTGTTAGATTCAAAATAGAGATGTCAAGATTGTGCATGATTGTGCCTCATGGTATAAAAGCACATTTCAGATTGCAACACAATCAAAGATTTGTTGGTTAGCAAGAGCTTAAGCATTTTGAAAATTTACTGCAGATGCTATCATATTAATAAATCAGGCTTATTGTACAGTTTTATTTTTTATAGTACTGATGTTGCTGTATTCCTACAGAAATGTTCCAGTGATCAACCCGGGGTTTTCATCACATCCTCCAAATCAATCTTCCATTTCATTTTGAGAATTCAGCATGTCACAGTGTTTGAAAATGAGATCATCAGCCATTGTGTAGACGTTCTGCAGAGATCTCAGCAGGCAGATTAGCAAATCAATAACTTGTATTCTGGAAATTAAGAGTAAATCAAATCCATGAAAAACAATAACTGAGCCTCAGCAGCAGTGCTGCCATTAGAAAAAGATGAGATTTCTGCACTTCAGGAAATGATGAAAAAACAACGAACAACCCCTGATCTAAAGCATTTTTTCCTCCTATATATGGCAATGTTTTATCATTCCTATAGGTTCACAAACAACAGCTGCAGACTATGAGGCTTTAAGGGTTAAATTGCAAATAACCAAACTTCAAACTAAACTTATTCAAAAGGAAAGTTCAGTTTAACCCCGGCCTGCAACACTTATAAATATAACACAGCTCTTTGCTCTACCATGTCCTGTTTTTAAAAATACCCCAGGGTACCACATTTAACGACATCTTTAACTTCCTTCATTGCCCATCATGAAAGGAATTTTTAATGTATTTCTGCTACTATGTAATTAACATTAAAATGATTCATCTGATGCTCGTCAGATTGCCGACAACCAGTGGTTATGTCAAGCACTGTTCTAAAAAAGATGGCAGAGGGGCTCAATTACCTCCTGCTGAACAAAACCACTGTCTCTAGTGCTTGATGCGTGGCCTAATACCGCATGATTTGATTATTCTGCACAAGCAAACACATGCAAATTGCATTCCAGTTTGAAGTTGTTAATTTCTAAGCGTGTTGATTAAGTGTAAGAATATGTCAGAGATATCCTGCGAGGTGTTAATGTGGATTTCAAATCAAAAACATGGATGGAAAGTTCAAAATCATTTTTTATCCACAGGGAAGAAAAAAACACTCTGGCAAAGGCTAAAAGTATATCCACCAGAACCTGCTTTTTTTGTAATTTTCCCCTTAAATAAAACCAAAGGAAGGCAGCTGGGGTTAACCTTGGAGGCCGTTTTACAAAGTGAAGGGAGATAAAACATGGGCCGACCTGGTTGTTCACTCTGCCATCCAAGCCTTTGTTTTTCTCACAGTGTGGATGGCCATCTGTCAACCTTACCTAGAGAGAGGCAATGATTTTTGCTCGCCTGAGTGAACACCCAGCAAAGCAATATTTCACATGTTAGCACTGAAAAAAGACCCGTCTCGGGGGATTTTGCTTACTGGAGTGATGTGGTGGTGTACATCAAGAGTGATAGTAGTGCCTTTGTGATGGAGCAGGAGCAGGTCTGGTTAACCAGGAGCACCAAACTCTCCTAGAGCCCTTGGTGCTGCTGAAATCCTGCTTTCTTAAATGCTCTCTTCTGGTTGTTGCTTTATGGGAGAGAAACCAATTTATGATTACCTTAAAAAGTCTTCACTCATCCACTTAACCAGCCTCTGTCCTTTCAAGTTCATTGGGGGTCTAAAGGCCTTTTCCCAGTCGTGTATAGAGACGTTTAGAAAATGCTCAGTGTTTGAAGTGACACATCATCTAGTGTCGCGTTTGTGAAGTTGTTGCATGAACATGAATAAATCTGAAGCACATGCTTGTAGCATGGTTATAGGGATGGTTGGTTGGTCGGTCAGTCCTCGTCTGAAAAACGCTTTTTCTAATCAGCACTGCCGAGTTGCTTGTATGTAGCATTTTCACGCAAAGAAAAACTTTGCGCATTCTCATTCCCAGGGCACCAAATACAGCTGCTTGGACAGTGAGCAATGGCATCTGATTTTGAAGCACAAGGCACCCTTTAGCATCTGGATGAGACGTACTTTCAGTAAACTTTAATGTAAACCCATTTGCAAATGACATAGTATAAAAAGTAAGAAAGTAGGAGAGGAGGGAAGGGTGGTGGATGGGTTGATCCAATGAACGCAGGACTTTCACCCAGGAGATTGCTGTTCATGTCTCGTGCTAAACGTTGAGGGTTTTTTTAAACAATCTTGGATAGTTTCATGTGATATTTCACCTCCTCCTGGGGGACCCTGAGACATTCCCAGGCCAGATGAGATATATAGTTCCTCCAACATGCTCTGGGTCTACTCCTAGGCCTCCTACAAGTTAGATGTGCCTGGAGCAGGAGGGCTCAGGATGCATCCTAATCAGCTGCCTGAACCACCTCAACTGGCATCTTTTAATGTGAATGAGAGGCTTTACTCCAAATTTCCTCAGGATGTATGAGCTCCTCACACTGTCTCTATGGCTGCAGCCATTTTATGGCAGAAACCCATTTAAATACCCAAAGCTCATGACCATAAGAGAGGGTCAGAACGTAGATCGACCAGTAAGAGTTTTGCCTTCCAGCTCAGCTCCCTCTTCACTACGCCAGTCTGGTGCAACACCTGCGTCACTGCTGATGCCACCAAACCATGTGTCTGTCTCAGGCCTTTTTTTGACCTCAATCGTGAACAATACCCATGTGAACATGGAAGTTTATTTTGAAAAGACACTATGCATGTTTGTGCAGAAATTCACGCCCTGTGTCGAAACATCCAAAACTAATGCTAGATGGGCACGTAGGGCATCGTAGTTTGCAGAATAGGACCAAGCTGCCGCATTTGACGAGTTGGGATATAGAACATGTTAAAATATTGCAGTTATGCACAGCAATACATTTCTTAAGGTGGTCTCAACTTAACCCAAACTAAACTTTTGGCAACAGTAATTGGAATTTTTAGATAATCAAACTTTTTATCATCGATGTCATCAATTCAATATGTCTGAAAGTGAATACTTAATATTACTGTTCAACCTGGAGAGGCTCCAAAAAAGTGAGAGCAGAGATTTTTAATATCCCACCCCACTGTGCATGAAGTCAACATTAAGCAGTCTCCTCCTCCATCTCTGCTGCTATCTTTTTATGACTTTTAGTAAACTGTAAGGAGAATAGACAGTGTGACTCACTGACACTTAAAAATCAGGGGTTTATCATTAAGCTTATACATGCGGCCGAAATGTGACTTTTTGCCCTGAAAGTGAAAAATTCCTCAAAGTGACCAGTAACGCCGACCAAAACAAAGTGTCATTCCGTCTCAGCCATTAGCTTTCAGGCCTTGGGTATCATTTGTCAGACCTCAACTTCTTTTCAAGGTCGCAGTCTACAGCGGGGCTATAATTCAACTATCATCTAATTAAGGAGGCCAATGATCATTTGAAAGGAGTAATGAAGTATAAAAAATGCCCACGTCAGACCTTATTAATGCCAAGCAGGACACTTTTAAAAGTGATGAGCCATTAGCCAAAAGGATACAACTAAATGAACAACAGATTAGCATCTCAAAGGAAACATCATGTGCAAATTGGTTTTAATAATTATCGTAATATCTCTGAAAATAAATACTGTCGCACATTTAGTCATGCAGCAAAACCAGTCCGTGGAATTGGTAACATTTTGGTGTGGCATTATTCAGTTTGCTAATGAATCAGGCTAATGTGCATGGAGATGAGCTACAATTAGGATGCATTTTGTAAATATATGTTAATGAAGCAAATTTTTTAATTGATAAATATTTTAGCACGTAAAAGGAAAAACAGCTTATTGACGCTGTGTCGAGGAAAGTGGGCTTTACAAAACAAGCAAAAGCTGATGGAAACTTCCAGTTGTTCAGGCTTGTCAAATTGTCTCCATTTAGCAGCCGTTTCTTCCACAGGCATGTAATTGTGTTGCTGTCATACATTCGCCCTCCCCCCTGTATGAAGCTTTGGATTCTGGGTCTTTATCTAATTTATGCATCTCGTGAAAGTACAAGTCTGAATTTATTGGCGCTGGGCTAATGGCATTCATTAACCTTCGCAACAGTGAAATGTTTGATTGGAATATGGCATTTCCTCCCTCAAAGGGATGTTTCATCCCCTTTGCAATTCAAATACTTCAAATAAGTCATTAAATGCTATTTTACTTCAAACGTCCAGTTTATGTATGGTAATAACTATACCTCATCACACTTAACGCTCACACACACACACACAGCTGCAGTGAGACGGACACGCGTCGCGCACACAGGCAGACAGGGTGAAATGTATTTAAAGGGGGTCACAAACGCAGGAAGTAACTTCCTGATGACAGACAGTTTACATCTGACACTCACTGGGATGTGTTTGAATATTAGGGCTTGATTAGAAACAATGCATCTGGAGACATAATTGTGTCTTATCATTAGGCTGATCTCTGCCTAATTATAGCTTATAATTAATGAGCTGTGATTATGGGACTAATTATGAATTCCAAGTTAAAGTTTGCGTGATGTTAAAACATTAAGGAAATGAATTAAAGAAGTTGACTTTGGTGACTTTTAAAGTAACAGAACGCATCTGTTTCCTGTCTGCAGTTGATTGATTGAACACCGTCATGACTAAACCTTCAGGGAGTTTATGGAACTTGCATTATATCTGATGTGTATCCAGGTTTTTGGATCCCTGTTAGTTGTCACCTTGGCACCAACTTATCTGCCTGGATCATTTTTACATATATATATATATTTAAAATAATATCAAAAATATTTAGAATGAACACAACAAAAATGCAACTTGGCATGAGCACAAGTAAGTGTGAGGTAGAGCGGTTACTATATTAAAAACTATGTGGAAAAAGTTCTAATAAAAAGTGTGAAATATTGGGTTAGTGTTTTTATGCATTACATTTATACCAGTTGGGATTATTTTAAATTAAGGCCTGCTGGGAAAAATACTTATAGCAGCTAAAATATATGTCATAAAAGCTAATAATAGATAATAGACACTAAAACGCTATGTTAAGGTGATGCAAAGTTGGGCCGGTTCATCATTAGAGTGACATAAAGTGATGTTATGCGACTTCTTTTTCAACCTGACATATTTTTTTAGTGAAAAAAACTCTACCGTATTTTATATTCACAATTTCAATTTGTGCTATTTGAGGGTTAATGGAAATGAGGGTTGAAAGTATATCTGCTAATAGCCCCATAGAGTTTTTTAACTATTATGTGGCAAATACATGCAATAAAATATGAGTAAAAATGTATCTGAAGGGGGGCTTTAAATAAAAATGTTAATTAGAGCGGGTTTAGGCATATTTCTTGAGTTACATTCCACCACTGGTCTTTAATATTATGAAATACCTGGTGAAGACCACACAATGTAACTGCAGCTTTAAAGAAATGGCTGTACAGTCTATTTTACTGAAAGTCATCAGCTCGTCTCGACTTGCTCTCCCAAAAAGAGTCAACTCTCCATTAGGCTCCTGACTGGTGTGATGAGGAAGTGTTTCGTTCAAGGGCGTTTTGGTCACGCATAGGTCCGTGCCAGCATCCCAAGTGGCTGATTGCCTCCAAAGTTATCCAAAATGTCCAGCTCTGTGTAATGATTTTTCCAGACAGCTGACTGGCCCGGTTCGCTCACGTCACTCCACAGATTTCACCTGATAAAACGCTTAGACACAGTGGCTGATCACATTCACCTGACCTTGCTGCACCAGCTAACTGGGGAGAAGAGAGGAAGAGAACGTTTCTGCTTATCTGTCCCATTTGCTGGGAAGAGGAGAGATTCTCCAACTCTCACTCCCAGCGTGGCTCCCATTGACTTTGAACCTTTTGTTTCACTCGGGCCACGGATAGCATCTCAGGAGCTGCTGGAATCGTGCACACAGACTCTCCAAATACAATTAGCCATTATGAATGGAAGAAACATGTGAAATCTCCGAAGGATGTGACGGAGTCATCTGCTTTGTTTGGCACAATGTTGTCACTTTTTTGTTGTTTGGGAGCACTAATTGCGTTTGTCGTTGAAGGCTGACTAAATCAGGCAGTTGCAGCACCTAATGAGATGCTGATTAGAGATTCTGAAATTCACTCACTATTGATTCGGTGTTATTTTAGCCGAAAAATGAGGATAATTTTCTCTAATGCCACTTGTTAAGGTAATTACTCTATAATTGCCTTATCAAGGTGTCATAGAAGAGTCAAGGCAAAAAATATCACTACCCCTCCGGCGCACTTTGTTACTCTCCATTTATCTTTTATTCTGTTAAATGCAGTCCCATCACACTGGCACTACTTCCACACACTGAATGAGTAAAAGAGCTTGTGAGTGAATACCCACATCCAACACACATGGTGACACAAAAACAAGCCCCGCTGCACTTACATTTTTTTTTTTTTTAAATGACAACACAACAAGGATTACATGTAAACGTCAGATACTTTCAGCCAAATCCATCGGATTCAAGACTGCTTGATTTAATTAGTCTCCTTTAATCAAAATAGTTGCAATCATCAAAAAGTCAAGTTATACAAAGTCCAAATATACAAAATCATCTGATAGTCTCCTGAGGATGTTATACTGAAGCGCTGTGCTTCCCGTGGAGCTTGCTATGGGTTGATCTTGCACCATGTAATTTTTCAGAGATTGAAAACAAACAGCAGAGATGAACAAATAGTGAGGTCTATAGGAATCCACCTCCGGCATCTCTAAGACCTGCGAGTCTTAACACCAATGCAGCAAACTACTTTGGATCAAGTTGAATGCAGCCTCATCAGCAATCACTTCAAAGCAGAAAACTTTTTTTTCTACCAGAAATGTATTTTAAAGGCAGCCATGATGCTGAAATATTTTTCCAGATGCAAAGAAAAAAAAAGACCCGCAAGCTACAATGTCGTGATTAGAGAGAAGCCTAGACAATAACCTGCTGATTGTGGCCTTGACTGCTTTCTCCATCAGCTACCACTTCCTAGGGAAAGATATTTTTGTCCTTAATTCTACAGTATGTATTATAGTTATTCTTCTAGATCGTATCATGCACAGCCAGCGGATTTTTTGAGTTGTAGCAGTGATTGATTGGATTGTGCAGACCAACAATGCACAATCACTCGTCCCATAATTTAATGGTTATGTGTAATGTGTATTTTTGAACAAACTATTATTCTGTGAGGCTTTAGCGTTGGTCTTGACACAGTTCACATGTTGTACCTTGTAAGTCTTTACTTGTATGTGAAAGGCATAATAAAGCAGTAGAAAATAGCAGTACAGGGAGCACCGATGTATGCAGGAATCTGTTTATTCCAAAGGCTGTATATAAAGATGGACGACTCATCCCCACTTACCCTCGCTATGCTTAAGTGAAGCAAAAATATCCCAGATACAGCTGCTGCTGTCTTGCACTCATGATGTCATATTCAGAGTTTTCGTAGCAATCTCTGTTGTACGGGAGTTCCTGCTAAAGCACTCATCCAACCAGTCGCAAGCAGCCCCACTGAATGTGAGCGCACTGATTGGCTGTCACAGCTGTCAATCATGGCAGAAAATATATATATATATATATATAAAATCGAACTTAGAATTTAAACAAACGGTTGAACAAACATCAGGGTGATGAAAGAAGAAACAATCTTTGGGAAAATTTTATTTGGCATGTTCTTTGAGTTTTTAGTTTGGCCTATATCCCTAGGGGCGGGTCTCATGACCTATACTGCAACCAGACAGCAGGGGGCAATCAGGGTCGAAAAACTTCACTTTGGGGGAACTGTCATGTTGTCCATCTTTGTATACAGTCTATGGTTTATACACAGAGAACATGAAGCGTTCATGTTGATCCAGGTTCCTGCATTTCACAGCAGGAAAATATTTTGTTCACACCACAGAGTCAGTTTATGTCACAGTGCCTCAAACCCCAGCACTAATTATACCACACTGTACGAGTCTGTATGCTTTACATCTACACCTGAATTTTCTTTTTTCTGGTCTGGTGGTAGCCAGACATCATTTGATGGCGGCCGTGGAGCCCGTCATAGAATAAAATCACTCTGATTGGCCGCTCAGCTCAGCGCACAAGAAATGGAAGTGAAAAATGTAAATAAATGGCTAGGGTTAAGGGTAAGGGAGGTCAAAACAAACTTGTTATATGGGGTAAGATTGTTTTTCTTCTGCCATTTAGCAGAAATATTTCCTCATTTGTGTTGTTGTTCGCTGGCACACAGTAAATATGCTTCACTCTTTCAATATTGAGTTGTGTTGCTAGTGTGCTAACAGGCTAACTAGTGTTAACTGGCTAACTGATGGTGGTCCAGGGCCACTGACCAAGTAGCAGTTTTTGTCATCCTGTGAATTCCAGGCTGATTTCCTGTACGTCATGATGTGATTCAAAGTAATAATAATAAGCAGAGGATAAGATTCAACTATGTTGGGGAGCTCAATAGATCAGGTGCAAACTGAAAGCAGCTTTGACCTGTTTATGTCTGGGTCTGTTGTTACTGAACTTTCTTTTTGTGCTTGCATTCTAAAAAAGACAGCATCTCTTCCACATGTCACAGCGTCACGGGCCTGTTTTGACTGACCCGTCCAAATGGTGTGGACGCTCACAATAACTACAACAGAACCGCTTGGCACAGTTTCTGTCAGAGCTTGATTTTGCCCTCGGACCTTTGTAGCCTACTTTCACAAGAGCAAAGCCCGTCTGTCACGATGTGTTACAGTGAATGATGCCTTTTCTGTTTCTGCAATATTGGAGGAGCTTCTTTCTTGCACTAAAAGGACCACTTCGTGTGACAGGACCCAACAAGGGGTGCATTTAAATTGCGGCACCCTATCCATGCTCATTTATGCAGCCTAACGTCTGTTTCTCTCAACTATAAATAACCAAAAATGCTCCTTAATGGAGTAATTTACACACACCCTGCCAAAGCCATTGACAGGACTCTCTCCTATGGCATTTAGCAAATCAATGACATGAGTTATGAAGAGGAGCTGGGGCCTTTGCTGCCTCTCCATTCTTCTCAATAACAAAAGAGGAAGTGCATTAAAAACTAGCATTGATGGGTTGTTGGGAGTTGCAGTCAATGAGCTCTCGGAGTTTAAAATTAAAAGGCTCTTAGGGTGAAAATTGTTTTCTCTGGCCATCCGTCATGTCGTGAAGGGTCTTTTTCATAGTGATTAATTAGAGACTAAAAGGGTAAAAGGAGGAGGGGGGGTAGAAATCCAGTTGTTATAAAATCCTGGTGTACTTATCCTGCCCAGTTGTGAGTTAATGACACCAGCTTTCGCCTTGACTAAGTGTTATTGCTGCAGTCCATAATTTTATCTTGAAAATGGGCAAGGGAGTGGATCTTCCTTATAGTAATTGAGTATTGATTTGAAAATAAACAGCAGCGAGACTCCCACCCAACTGACAGACCCATCTTTCGGATGGAATCGACAATAAATGGGCCCCTTGGTTGGAGGGAAAGTTATGGATCAGGATGATACAGTCAAGCGCGCCTTTTCCCCTGCGATCTCTCTTCCAATATATATTGGATTTTAGATAACCCATTTACGAGCCCTGTCATCTAAAACCTATAGTTTTGAGCAGGCAGATGATAAGTTAAGGCCGGGGTCTTTGCACAGATATTTGCTGCTTATACTTCTGCAGCCCTACATGTATTTACTTAACCCTTTGAAATCTGGGCAAATTGGCTTGATTTCTTTAAAAAGCATGGGAAAAATGCAATGAGCAACAAAAAAAGACCCAAAAAAAGACCCCTGATAATAAGTTTTAAAATTAATATTAAGAATGATGAAAAAAAAATGTAGACAATAACTAAATCAAAATAAAAAAAATGACCAAGAAAATGACCTGGAAAAAGTGCCTAAAAAAATTGAAATTATTTTGTAATATAATTTTAAACATGTTATTATATTAATTATAAATATAGTTTTTCCTTAGCTTTTTCTTGTTTTCCTAGATATTTCTCACTAGCTTTTTAAAAATTATTTTCTGAATATATTAATTTTTGTAACATTTCCCACCAAGTTGCTCATTGCCTTTTTTCCCCATGTTTTTGAAATAAATTGCACCAATATGCTCAGGGTTCAAATGTTTAATACTTGTAATAGGCATCTGAAAATGGCAAAAAAAAAAGATATGTCACTCCAGGTTTCACAGGGTTAATGCATTTATCATACAGAAAATGGTACACAAAACTGCGATGAAAACTGCAGCCAAATGAAATGAGATCCCAAGGCAGTGTTAAGCAAATGTTTGATGTCAAACATAATGTATGCTCTCATAAATGCAAAGTACATCTGTCTAGCCGTGGGCAAATACCTTTATCTGACGGTGAGGGGGAGAGAGTGGTAATGGTTCAACAGCTCAGTGAATCGACATAATACGTGGAGTCTAACACTTATGTCAGGGCGGCCGTTAACCTCTGCGTAATCACTGTTGAACTATGTTCACGTGCCCAACACTTCCCCCCCGAGCCCTCGCCCTGCGCTAACGACATACAAATGTGCTATTCGTTTTCATTAGCCACCACTTCACTTTTGATTCAGGGGAAACAGAGGAGCAGCGTGGTGTTGGTGGTGGAGGCGGGGGAGTCAACGTGGAGGAGTAAAACGGTGCTCTGCCAAATGACCTCTAGGTTCCTATCAGGCTGCAGAACAGATTAACAGAGAGATACGGGGCTCAGTTAATTTCACGGGCTGCCCTCGGAGTGCTAGAGGTGATGTCAAAACGTGGTCGCCACCGTGCTATTGTATTGTCATTCACACCTGCCTAATGACTCCTGATTATCATTCACATGCTAATGCTTCATTTGTTATCGGTGTGACCCGCGTCGGGAGCATTATTAACCGTTATCTATATTTATCTTGTCAATTATTGATTGCCTTCTCCCACTGCACGTCATTATTAATTTGATGTGCTGTGTCAAACTCACTGTTAATCATATTTAAACAGATATGGGGAGATAAAAATCAATTTTCCATTATCCTTGAGAGTTTTTTTTTTTTTTTTTTTTTCACATCCATCCAGCACTGCGGAGGGGACTTGAGAGATCGGCTATGCATGACTGAGCAGATCCAGAGTAAATAATCATCTAATTTGAGTTTAATGGGAAAGCAGTAAGAAGATGGAAGTGGTGTCTTGAGTTTTTTCTCAAGGTAAGATTATATAATGTCGTTTTCAGATGTTTCATTCAGCTGCTGTTATGGTATTTACCCCGGCCTTATCACTTTATGAGTGCTGCCTGTGTATTCATGTTACAGACAATCATGACAGAGATGTACCGGTTATATCAAGCATCAGCTTACTCTAACAGGCTTTATAATAAGGCAATTGTATGTTATATTGAAGTATTACAACATATAAAGGAGTTGCGCAGCAGCATTTCAGAAAAAGAAAGAAAACAAGTTTAGTTTAGCTCTTTTTTTTTCTTGTAACAGAAGCAGGACAGAAAGACAAGAAGTCTAAAGAGCTATTACCCAGTGGAAGGTAATGGCGCGAGGCGCGGGAGGATACAAATAGCTGAGGAAGGGCACTTCACCCAGATAATGGGGTTGAAGGATTCTGGCATGGCGAGATTCATGTACAGACAAGGCTCCTTTGATGCAGTGACATTGGAGAGCCCATAAAAGCCATAGTATAAAATACAGAGGCGTTACTCGGAGCTAATAGGATCCCCAGCTTTTTGGAGGCAGATTTAGCATAGCCTGACATGGGAGACACAGAAACACTAATTGGATACACCTACCTGGGTTCAATAAATGAACACAAGGGGATCCATCAGAGGGAATAGAGTTCAGACAGAGGGTGGTGTAGCAGCTGTGAAGGAATGGTGGGTGTACCACTGAGCTTGCTGCACACATCAGCAGCAAAAGATTTCAATTAAAAAAAAAAAAAAGCTGAAACAGGCACTGGAATAATATTGATGCGACATTTAAAAAATTCACACCCACTCATGCCATAAATCATTTACGAAAGCTTTCTCATTTTCTCCACACTTCTTAGTGTTCATGTATTGCACCGTGCATGTGTAATAAAATTTACCTTGTAAAGAAAAAATATCATATACATGTGCAACAAAAATCTTGCTGTTGATTGATTTGAGGCTGTGGAAAGTTGGTGGCCACTCAAGTTCCTAAAGTCCTTCATAACCTGTATAATAATCCATCCCATCTGAGCCACAAATGACAGCCTCAAAGTGACGTTACAGAAACAATCTGTAGAATTCATCCTCAAGCGACCATGAATATATGTACCAGAAATTAGATCTGTATGTGCTATAGATGTGGAGATATTTAACTGAATATGTCATAACAGTTCATCCTGTGGGGATATTGAATGCCTGTACCTGTTTCCTGGCAATCCATCTAATGTTTGTTGAGACATTTCACTTGAAACAAAAAATGTGGGCTCAGTAGGCAAAGTAAGGAGATCACCATTGTTTTTAGGATTCATCCTTTGGGGACCATGAAAATATTTATCAGAATTTAGGCCAATCGATGATGTAGATGTGGAGATATTTAATTGTATGTCAACACTGATTATCCACTAGGTACTTGGAATATTTGTGCCAGAATTTAGGCCAATCCTTGCTGTAGAAGTAAATATATTTAAGTGTACATGTCATCATTGTTCATCCTCTAGGGACCTTGCATGTTTGTACCAGTTTTATGGCAAATCCAGCCAATGGTCATTGAGACATTTCACTTAAAAACCAAAAGTGTCAACCTCATGGTGGCTCAGGATGAAAAGTGAGGAAATAACCAAAGTCGTTGGGATTAATCCTCTGGGAACCATGAATCTCTGTACCAGAATTTAAGCTGAACTATGCAGTAGATGTGGAGATGTTAACTGTATATGTCACTGTGGTTCATCCTTTTAGGGACCTTGAATGTCTGTACCAGTTTTATGGCAATCCGAGCAATAGTGAACATTTCAATTGAAACAAAAAGTGCCAACTTCATGGGGGTAAGTAGGAAGAGTCAGGAGTACACTGGAGCCAATGGGATTAATTCTCTGGGAATCATGGATGTCTTCGCAAAATTTCATGGCAATCCATCAAATCGATCTTGAGCTATTTAATCTGGATTGACCAACCAACAATGACATTATCACGAGTTTCTGTAGATAAGCAATTACTAACCTGTTAAAAAGCTTTCCAAGTCATATCTCTCAGAGCAAGTCTCAAGCCAAGCGTTGTTAGGGGCAACACTAAGTGTTTATGAGGAAATAGCAATTCAAAATGTAAGTCTTACAAATCTATGGATGCCACCAAATTACAATTTTTACCCGTTCCCATTTTACAAGTCTCCCGCTCTGACATTTCCAAACTTATGTTGTTGCATCACAAACATCACCTCAATCAGCAAACATTTCCTGAACCAATCATGTCCATAATTAATTGTAATATTCAATGAGCAAGTTGCAGACATGGCTGATTCAAAAACCTACAGATGAGATTCTTACAGTAATAAATCACCATGCTGACTGTCGGAGAAACAGCCAGAGATCACAGCTGAAACCCAGACTTCCCACAATACTAATACCGGAAGATTTAGGGGACTTTTCGGGGGGATTCCTAATGAGGGACTGATGAGCCTAAAATTTGTAGTGTAGGTAAAGCCCGACTCAAACCTCACTGTGCAACTTGACAAGTGATACATATGTGATTAATTTGACACACAGGAGACTGAGGTTTGATTCTCCCCGTCTGCATCCAGCCAGACACTATTTAGCGATGCTGTCAGAAAATCTCTTTAGACGGACTAATCTTTGGCCCGCTGACAGCTGTGTCCTCTTCCAAAATGAACACAAATTCCCTCAGACCAGCTTCTCCTCTGGCTCAGATCAATATGGCCCTGATAAGCCAGGACACCTTCCAGGAGCCGCAGGGCATGAGGAAGGGCTCTGACATATCATGATTTGGGCTTTAATTGCTTGACACATGCAGCTGACTCCAATGCATGTATAAATGTGTGTGACTTTGTGTGTGTGTGTGTGCATTTAAGGGTGTGTGTGCCTGCATGGCAGTTATCAGTTTGACTGATTACGGTACACTTGGTGTAGTAAGCTTGAGGTTGTGTTTGGAAGTTACATGTGCCAACAAAGCGCAGGAGCATCCACATAGTCTATATTTCATAACACTGAAAACCCCAGTGGAAATCTGATGAAATAGTCAACAACGCAAAGTAAACGTTTTGAACAACCACTGTGACACATGACACATGACACAAAAAAAACACTCTATACAAACAATGTCCTTTTTCTGCATACATTTGCATTACAAGTTTAAAATTTTACTATTAGAATTTTGAAAAAAAAAATAAAAAAAATAGAAAAATACATTTAACATATTAGTATATTTAATTATTTATGAAGTTAAGTATTAATCCTTATATCTGTGTTTGAGTGATTGTAATATAATATAATAAAATATAATAACATATATACAAAGTTTTGCGTGTAAAGTCTTACTGTTAAATCGTAACTAAATCTGATTGATTCATGTTATGGATTAAGATGTACATTGTCCTTTAAAATGTAATAAGTTATACTAATTAAAAATTTTATTTAACTTTACACGTTCGCCTAACTTTAATTAAAGTTGGTCTTGAAATTTTAAATTTTCAGAATTTTGTTCACCATCTGACTTGCTTTCAGTGTATAATTCTACGCTTTAAAACTGACGTTCTTGTGCTGTCCCCGATCAGGACACAGTGTTCAGCCTGCATAACTTTGCTCTACAAAATGTCATGACCGCTGTCCGGGGTGCTGATCCCGAGGCAGCCACAGTGCTGTAGCTGTCTGAGGATACTGACCATCAATACTGATGCATAAAATGGGTCAATAAGCAAAACTAAACAAACAAAAAGACACCAAGATGGATTTAGGCACTGGCTGTCGGGTTGTGAGGAAAAAAACACCTAAACAAGTCCAGCCTGGATCATGTCAGTGAAAGATTACAACCATATCTGACCTTTTTGGAATAACTGAACTATGTGTTCATGACTATATATACACTGACAGACTATATATATTAATAATATTAACAACATACATAACATGATTTTCTCCCAGTACAAAACACGTATAAAAAACTGCTTTTAATGTGTGAATTTAATGTTGTGTGTATCTTAGTGCGTATTTAAGGGTATTTCTGTTTTATGATTTTTTGTATAAACTACGTAAAGTGTCTTTGAATACCATGAAAAGCGCTCTATAAATAAAATGCATACTACTACTACTACTACTACTGTAATAATAATAATAATAACAATAACTAATCTACATATCTTTTAGATATTTTTTTCTTGTACAGTTCAGACAACCTGACAGGCATGTTTGGTGACAACCTTTCCTCAAATGACTACAGCACATGCAAACACACTCACAGTATCATGACACCGTCTACAGTCTACAGAGAATACTGGACCGTATGTTTTTCAAAGGTCTGAGTGAGGGCATCGCCTGTCCTCCTGAGTCCCGGCATACATGATCCTTCTCAGCAGACACATATTTAATTTGTTATCTCCCCAGCACGCTGCAGGACTCTGGCTAGCATGGCGGAATGGGAAATAAATGACACAGAGGGGAGTGAGCCCATCACTGCCAGCCCACAGGCTCTCACATAAATAGCTTTTAACACAGGGATCAATAATGTTAAGTTGTGATTAAATAGATTATTACATTCAAAATTAGCCACCCCAGGGGCTAACACATGTTTATGGAATAACCAAAGGAGAGCTGCTATGCTCTCTTCGTCTTAAAAGGAGAGGATGCAGATTTTTTTGTTTGTTTTTTGTTTTATATATACAGTCTTTGGCAAACATTTTGCAACATAGTGTTGAGTGTTGTTGTTTTCTCTGTTGTTTTAGCTAAAGCCCATTCGTCTTCGTCTTGGGCCCAAGCTGCCCTCTTGTTGTGAAGCGACAGTGCTAACTGCTGCACCAGTATGCCGCCCAAACAATTATTAAATCCAATAATACAACATCGATTTTTCTGAATTTTTGTGTGTATGTGTAAACTTGTATATGCTAAAAACATACTTTAGTAACAAAGTGAGGACATTTTTTTGACTTTAAGGGCATTCTGGGCAGCCCACATTTTTTCAGAGGCCTGTTTTAGAGTTAAGACTTGGTTTTAGTGTTCAGGTGACTATAGGTTTAATTTAGGGTTCGACTGAGGGTTGGGGTTAGGCTTTTAGTTGTGATGGTTAGGATAAGGGGTTAGGGAGTGCATTACGTTAATGCAGGTCCTCACGAATACAGAATTACATGTCTTGCAGCTTCACATTTGGGTGCACTGTTTGACTATATTTTATTCAATTTTTAGTTTATAAAACCATTACTTGCCTTGCTCTATCTTTATTTAATGACATCTTGACCCCATACATACCTGTTAGTAACCTGAGGTATGCAATGACAGCTTAGCTGGTGGTATCTTCACTGAAATGTGACCAAGAATGACTGCTTCTTGCAGTTAAAAAGAAGGAAAAAACCCCACATGATTATAAAAACTGTTATTTAGTGTAGTCCCCATTGTTTTATGTATTCTTAGGGTGTGTTTTCATTGATGTCTGTTTTATCTCAGGTTTCCTCATTCATGCTTTTACATGTTTTGTACAAGCAAATGTTAGTTATCACATCACACAGGTTGTTTTCATTGAAGCCTTTTGTGCTTTGTTTCACCAGTAGACCCCGAGTAGAACATGGCTCCATTCTTTCAAAACCGAAGCCAAATTTGTTTTACAAGGCTAATCCATTTCTGACGGCTCTGCTTATTCTTTCAGCATAATAGGACCCCGAGTCCCTTTCTTTTCTGTGTGTGTGTGTGTGTGTGTGTGTGTGTGTGTGTGTGTGTGTGTGTGTGTGTGTGTGTGTGTGTGCGTGCGTGTGTGCGCGCGTGCGTGTGCGTGTGCGTGTGTGCGCGTGCATGCGTGTGTGTGAGTGTGTGTGTGAGAGAGAGAGTGCTGCTACCCCACAGCCTTTGCCAAATCCATTTGACTTCACACAGAAGTTCATTTATTAAATCTTTAATAGGCTCTTTTATTATGTATGCTTATAAAGATCCTAATAGAGATGTAAGGTAATGAAATGCTGCTTTCTTAAAAAGCTCATGAATCTCCATAACTTTTGCTATTTCAAAGAAAACCTGTTCCAATTGAGTTAGATGTTTTATTTACATGAAAATGTTCATCCAGTTTAATTCACTAAATATGATTTATTTTGCTTCCCCATCTTTCAACATACATATTATAAAGATGCAGCATTGTTTGGAAGCAGAATTATTAATAACGGTAATTAAAGGAATACTGGAGTTGTGGTTTCTTGTATTTTCTCAGATATAAAAATGCATGGCGGTGCTACACTGTTGCTTACCACAGGTGATACTTTCCTAACTGATCTAACTTCCTCTCAGAAGGCCTCAAATGGAACAAAATAACTCCGGTTTCACGTGTGCTGGAAGTGGAGGAGAGGTGGTGTGGCATAATGGCAAGTTTTCATAGAGGAGAGTTGGTGTGCTGATAAGTGGCAGATAGAGGTTTTACACTTGGCCGGAGCATATCGGTAATAGCTCCAGGAGCAGCAGTGTATTGACTCCAGTCAAGGAGATGGAGGAGGGAAAGAGGAAACATTTCTGTCTGCAGTTTGAAGAGGGTGACGCCCAGCTCTGGAAGAGTGCAGGCCTACAGGGAGGAGTATCTGCCGTGGAACAGATGTCCCAGTCACAGAGGTTGAGGGTGCAATCGCACCTCCCATTTTTCTTTTTTTTGGGGGGGGGGCAGATGGCGGATGTTGGGTAGGTGGAGATAGTACACTGGTGCATTTGTAGGTTTATTCAGGTTTACACTGTTAAGTTGCATGTGAAACAATGATGGTGCACATATTTCACAGAGCACAGCTGTTACTATAGTCACATGATGTATCACTACGACAGAAAGATTGAAAATAGGTGGTTAATGCGACTCATTTGATGAACACAGCTAGTACGTACAGACAAAACAAGAGCACAGGCCTCCTCCAAAGCCTTATAATCTCTAGACAGTAGAGAACTCCAGGTTAGTCTGACTTAGCCCTTTTAAACCTGGATCGACATCAGTTTTGTTACACAGCTTTTCAATGCCTTTCACAAGTATTTAAACCTTTGAAACATGGGCAGATTGGTTTGATTTCTCTCGGAAACAGGGGAAAACATGCAGTCTGTTGCTTGGCAAATTGCAAAAGATAATTGTAAAAGGTGACAAGCAAAGAACCTGAAAATTTGCTTAAAATGAGAGTAATGAGAGAGAATCACCAATGAGAAAATATCAAGAAAATATATTTATAGCTGCTGTGATTATATGTTTAAAATAAGGTTATAAAAAAACATAGATTTGTTTTTATTATTTTATTATTTTTTGTTAGCACTTTTTCAGGTCATTTCTTGTTTTTTTTACTGTTACCGTATTATTATTATTTTTATTTATATTTGCTATTTCAGGGAATATTCTGGCTTTTTAAATTTAATTAAAAAAAAAATCTTTTGACTACTTTCTTTTCCGTCTTTGTTTCATTGTTTTAACTGTGTAGTTTGTGTCTTCCCCCTTGTGTGACAAGCTTGTTCGTGGGTGGTCATCCTTGGTAAAGTCCCCTCACTGCAAACTGTGTTTAAAGAGCCCTGGGACATTGCACCACCTGTTCCTTGTGTATTTTATGCTTTTGAGAATGCATCAGTGGTGAGTCAATGGGGTCAGTGCGGACAAGGCTTAACACAGTCTGGCTCTTCATTATCAGCACCAGCCAGCTTACTTTATTTTTGGGATGTTGGAGTCCTGGAGGAAAAGCTTTTAAAATTTAAATTATGAATTGTAATATTTTAAGATCAAAGCATTTTGGCTGTTTTTTGGTTATAACTCCTCAATTACTGCTTTTTTTTGGATGTGGTTAGTGACAAACATTTGAAGGCTTTCTTTTATGATTATTTGATACTTTTTTTCAAATGGCTAGACCAGGGGTGGGCAACCTGTGGCTCTAGAGCCACATGCGGCTCTTTAGCCCCTCTTCAGTGGCGCCTGTGTCTCTGACTAAAAATTATATGGAAATGAATGGCGATTATTTTTTAAAGATTTTCGTTCAGTTTTTCAATTGCAAAATTATGTAGCCTGTACACAGAATATGAAAATGTATTAGCATTTCATTATGCATCATATTTCTGTGGCCTTGGTGTATTTCCTGCTTAATTTTGCCAAATTTCAAAAGCGGTGGACGCTCCTGAATCAAAAAAGCTTGACTAGCTATGGATTCCAAATCCAAGATAGGAGAAGTCTCAGAGGAAAATGGAGAAGTTAATAATGCATATAGATAATAATAATAAAAATAGTACATGGATAGATCTTTTAATTTTTACCACCAACACTGCAAAGTTAATGTAACAAAAAATAATAAATAGTGGTAAAACATATTAATGAATGCTCATATAGACCCATTAATAATATTGATAGGCTAGTTTGTCCATGTGTTGTGTTACCTGCGGCTCCAGACAGATTTTTTTTTGTTTGTTTTGGGCCAGAAATGGCTCTTTTGATTGTAAAGGTTGCCAACCCCTGGGCTAGACTCTCATCAGCCCAAGCCATCAGTTAAAGGAGTAGTTCAAAACTTTGGAAAATACACCTATAGAGTGCTTCAGGGATGACTTTTATTAGTAGGTCAACCCAATTAACATTGCCTTGGTTCTCTTGGCAAAAAGCAAATGGGATTTTTCCATTGTATTTTATACTATTGCAGAAAATAAATTTTGTGGCAAACAAAAATGTATCATGTACATCTTTTGTTCACCAAGAAATAAAATGAACACCACTCTTACGATTTTTGAAGCATAAATGAAATCACCAAAAGTAAAAAGCTTATGTTGAGCTGTAACAAACTACACTACTGTCACATGACTGCAACATCGCCGCAGCAAAGAGGCTGTAAAGCCGCGTTTGCTGCAATGACGTTCTGTTGTCTCATGTAGCCACTTGTTAGCAACAGTTTCTTTGAAAAACTGCGGCATCAAAATCTACAAGTGGGGTATTTATGTAGATATTTTATATCGGAGAACAAACATGAAAAACTCTGTTAACCACAGACCTTATTTCAGGCATCTATAACCAAAAAAACATTCAAAAAACCTATTGACTTCAAGATGAGAGAACAGGAGGTGCTGAAATGCTAGCTAATTTCAGGGTTTTAAACTCATCTCCACACAACTTTATTTTCTTTTTTGCTGAGCGTTAGAAAAGAAGATCGACGCCACTTCCATAATCTGTCTGTAGATATGAAGCCATAGCCAAAGAGACGGTTAGCCTAGCTTAGAGTCTAAGCAGGAAGAGTTAGCCTCACTCTTTAGCTTAACTAACAAAATTTGCCTACCAGCACTTCTAAAACGTCCTTATTTGTTAAATCTGTACAAAATGTTAAGTGTAAACGCAATCAGACTAGCTGGTTAACTGTATTTCCAGTATTTATGCTAAGAAAAACTGGACGTCCCTAAGTGTTTGCGCTAAGCTAAACTAGCCATCCCTTGGTTGTAGTTTCATGTTTAAAGCTGACAGTCTAAAGCTAACAAAATCTATCTACCAATATTGCTGAAGCTCACTGATTAACATATTATATCTCAATTATTAAATCCATACAAAAACCATAGTGTAAACACAACCAGGCTAACTGTTTTTCTCCATTTCCAGTGTTTACGCTGAGCTAAACTAGCCATCCCCTTTTTGTAGCCTCATGTTTGAAGCTCAGCTCAGGGAACCCCCTCTCCCATTTTGCTAGTATTTTATGCTCTCAAAAAGATAAAGCAAAACTAAATTACCCGGCCTAAATAATAATGAGCAAAGTTGAATATTTTAATCCAGTTTTACAGTGCATTGAACAAAAGCTCATTTCCTTACTCTTGTCTACAAACTGGATCGTTTTAGCAAAGGTTGTGGAGATTCCAGTAATCCCTCTTCAACTTTTTAGAGGTTTGAAAAGCATAAATTAGTTCATTAAACTTTTTTCCCCCCACAAAACTGCAAACATTACAGTCAGCACTTCATCTCAGGGCCTTAAGCACACCGTCCAGAAGTGCAGCCATTTGCACTTTTTATAAGCTTTATCCCCACCTAGTTATTCTAAGATCTGCTGCTAAATTTGTCCCTCATTCCCTCTCCCTAAGCTTAAGCCGTCAGCCCAGTAATACAGCTTCAAGAGCACATCTCCTACCAACTTATTTATTTATATATGTGTCTGCCTTTGGTTAAGGCCGCCATACTTCCAGGGCGCAGCACAGTGTGAGACGTGGAGGCAGAAATTTTGGGTTACCTCACACTGCTTAAGTCTCTGTGGTATGTCCTTATCTGTAAAGCACCCTGTTTGATGCCACACAATAACATTTTGATAAGTAAAAAATGCAACTGCTGTAGAGTTTACTGTATAAAGGTGTACAGGTTTTATGACAATTATACTTTGACTTTTACAAGAAATAATGGAGAAATCTTTTTTGTTACAATATATTAATTATCCAAAAGTATAGAAAACTATTTGAAACTAAAATTCTCTGATCTTAATGGCTTTCTTGTCGCAGTGAACACAGAATATCGTGATTTCTGACTACTCTTGAACTCACTTGGCTCCGTTGGAGTTCCATCGTTTGTGATATCCTACTTTTTCTCAGGGAAAAAAAATATTTTGAGTAGTTCACCTAGAGTTGAAATGTTGAAACGGTGCTTCACACACATCTTTCATGCTGTTAGATATTTTGGATGAGTAAAAGATCTATACAAGTTGACACAGAAATATATTTGTTCCTGCGAGAGCTAACACAATTTTCTTTGAGCACATGTATGACACCATGTAATATTTTTTTCTTATCTTCACCCTTCAAAACACAGCTTTATCTTTCCATAACACGCTGAGGTGGAGTTCTCTTAATATGACTCCAGCAGACGATTGTGTTTCTGTGTTTCACATCTCATGCTGTTCTTCCTGCTGTCAAAAAACAGTGAGGTGATATTTGGGTAACTGCAGGCTGTGAGGTGGAGCACCAGACTCCACCAGAGCGCCTGGAGTCAGCGAGGGGGAGGGACGTCATGATGTGTCAGCCCACATCACATCACGTTTGGCTCCCAGCAAGGCGAAGGTCTCTGGCCAAATCAGTTTATATAATAGACAGGATGAAAAACAGCAACCTCAGTCAGATGCGGTCTGTACGCTTGGACACAATGGGGGCTGTTTATGCGTGATGTTTTCGCCACTGATCAAGCCATTTCAGTATTCAAGGAAAATCTACTAGATTTTAAGCTTACTACGAATATAGAGTCAATGGCAGTCGGAGTCACTATAGTTGGGCAAATTTTGTCAAATTTTTGAGTTCATTTGGAGTTGAGACTTAAACCTGCTGCTTGGAGTTGAAGTTGCAATGAAATGAGGTTGAACAGGAGGGGGTAAACAGAGGGTCAAATAGGGATCAATGATAGTCCCAGAGGTGACTTAGTGAGAAACGGAAGTGAGGCCTGTCCCAAAAAGATTCCATGGCTGTATGAGTAAGGATTTACAGTTTACAGTTATAATTAGTTATAATTTAACACATTTTAGATGTGTGTAATGTTATTTTATAGTGGGAGGTGATGGTGCAAAATGGGGAATTCATGTCAAATAAAATCTTTAAGCACTGGGGGGAGACTTGTGTTTTCAATTTGGCTTTCACGAGAGGGACGTTGGACTTTAAAAAGTTTAAATATGTTAAATTAATTTAAATACCAACTAAATCCCCAAATCAGCTTGTGGGCTTGAAATGCATGTATGCATGTTCTCTTTAACAATTGTCCAAATTACATTATCATAGCCGTAAACTGTCAAAACAGAAATTATCATTGGATTTCCATCAGTTCTTGCATTTTCCCCCTGTCACTCAGGGAGGCACAATGACAAGTATTTGTAACACTGGAGAGGAACAAGATAAAAAAAACCCAAAAACAACTTAACAAACAAAAAAGGAAGTCGCACCCCAGCCACACTCCTCCTCTGATAAATAAAGAACAGTCCCCAAGAACACCCAAAAAAGTGGGTTTATCTAAACAGGGGCCACAAAATAGGGAAATATGTAAAAACACGAAAGTGCTACATAAACAATTAACAATAAACAGTGCTTGCTTTTAATTATATATATATTTTTTTACATTTCTTTTAAAACTGTCTATTTCCATAGTTTGGGTTGGGGAGATTTTTATAATGAACAATGTCACTTCGGCACTACCTCCACCCACCAGGGGGCGCTGACTCAGCTGTGAGTCAGTAACAGGAAAACATAGAGCGCAGTCTGCGGTCAAAACAAACACCAGACGGCAGACGAAGTTAGCGAGTAGCGTTAGCTGATAAACGTAATAGAGCATGTCGCTGCTAAAATACCAGATATTTCACCAAGGAGTCGGAGTAGACCGAGCTGAAAGTAGACTTGACCTAAATTAACAGGTAGCCAACCTCAATTCCAAATGAATAATAATGTTACTACGTTTTAAACGTGTAAAATATGCAAGCGTTTGCTAACACGTTTGTTTTATCTTTAGCTCGGGGAAACGCTAACGACGTCAACCTGACGGGTTACTGAAGATGGTGAAACATCTGTGACCGCGACTCTGCAGCCCCGCGCGGGGCACACTCCGCGGGACACTCCGTGGATACTTTGGACGGACTTTCATGGCGTATATTCAGCCCCCGGGATACCTGAGAAACTTTTTCACCTCACCAGGTAGGCTAACTTTTTTCTACTCGTACTAAAGTGCGTATGTGTGCTTGTTAATGGCTTGTGGGTGTCATTGTTTTCAACCACGAGACTGCTAATGCTTTTGATGGTTATATTACCGCTCTTTGCTCTGGTTAGCTATTTTGCACTGCTAGGCTATTGAATTGCTTCCGTGTGTTGTTTTTAGCCAGGTTTATGTGTCTAGAACAACGCCATAACAGCCCCACAGAGGTAATAAATCACAAACATAATACAAATCTGCAGCATTTAATGTTGCAATCCCACAAATGTAATACATTTCACCCAAATGTAATAGCAGTTGCATGCTACAAACTTAATACGTAGTTTCCTGCAAATGTAATAGACATTAGGAGATTTGTTACATTTGTGAGAAGGTGAAAATCTTCAGCTTTCAAAATTGTGATAACTTCCCACAAACGTAATATGAAAATGAAAAATGATCTTTGTGGTTAATGTTGTTTTTTGCTGTTTTCTTATATACCTGCCAAGGGCTTCCAGTCAGCTCATTAAAAAATATCACAGGTTTGGGCAGAGCAGGACAAAAAAAAAAAAATAAAAGTAAATAACAAACAACAATGACAACAAAGATCATTTTGTGGGAAGTTATAACAATTTTGAAAGCTGAAGATTTTCACCTTCCCACAAATATATTAAATTCATGCATTTGTAACAGCTATTCCATTTAAAGGTAATTTAGTATTACATTTGTAGTAGGCCACAGCCATTTCTGGGAAATGTATTACGTTTTCAGGATTACAACATTAAAAGCTGCAGATTTGTATTACGTTAATGGTTTATTACGTTTGTGTGCCGTTACATGCGTCAGTGGTGAAATAAGAGTGGTTATGTTTGAGCATCAGGGTATGGCTGAATTGGGTTATGACATTTCCCTCCATGTTGTTGAACTGGAGGCTTTTCACTGTCAATATCAACTAGAGTCTGAAGTTTTTGCATTGAATATTGCTTAGGGATGTGAACATGATGGGAGCATTTTTATGTACAGCAATATTGGCTTTACTTGGAAGTCAATGCCTTAAACAAAAACATGCTATGCAGCCACAGTCACATTTTCTCCACATCTCATATTCAGCTAATCCTCACAGAATGTTCCAACTCAAAGCAGTGTGTGTGTGTGTGTGTGTGTGTGTGTGTGTGTGTGTGTGTGACCTTTCTCTACTGCTTTTCACACGAGTTACACTAAAACAACTGCTCTAACTGTCCTCATTGCCAACCTAACATACAATCTATGCTGATGGTCATCTTTTTACAATGCTACATAATGTTTTCTAAAGCAGAGATTGTCAGCTCAAATCCTTAAATAGGCTATTAATGCATGTAAGTGAATATCTGCAGCTTCGCTAACATGCTACACTGGTGCAGGTGCATCATGTGGATTTTTGGGTTTGGATTGACCCTTCTCATTTTAGGTAGTCGTTCTGGGGCGTGATGCTCTAAACAGGGAAATTGTGTCTTTTGCTTGGTGCAAAGTAGATTTTACATACTGTGTTGGTGATCTTGTGTGGCCAGACTTATCTCCACAGTGTGTCTGAGATCTCTGATTATCCTTTTGCTTTGGTGGAAAAAAAAGATCAGGATTGTGTTAGGCAGCACTAAGCCAAAGGTGCTCTTGCAAAATAGTGTCAAGGGTGAACTTGTTTTGGTGGAACAGAGGTGAGCACTGCCATTAAAATGGCCCCTGCAAAAGAAAACAAAACAAAACAAGACATGAACAGTTGTGTGTTAGTGTAGGTGGCATGGTGATGCAGTTGGTAGTTCTGTCCCCTCAGCATTGTGGGTTCAGACCCACCAGCCGGCTGGAGCCCCGCTGTGTTGAGTTTGCACGTTCTCCCTGTGTCAGTGTTTGTTGTCTCTGGGTTCTCCAGCTTCCTCCCACAATCCAAAGACATGCAGGTTAATTCTGTCTAAAAGACTCTAGATTGGCTGTAAGTGTGAATGTGAGCATCTGTCTCGATGTGTCAGCCCTGTGATAGTCTGACGACCTGTCCGCAGCGTGTCAGGCCTCTTATCCAGTTTGAGCTGGGGTAAGGCTCCGGCCCCCCTGTGACCCTTAAAGGGATAGTTCACACAAAAATGAAAACTTCATTATCCGTCATTATCTATTCATCCTCATGCTGATGGAAAGTGACGTGAAGTTTTTTAGTCCGCAAAACACTACCAGAGATTCATGGGGCGTTGCGCTTATCTCCGAAACAGTTGAAGCAAAGGTGACCAGGATTCAAACGTGAAAAAAATACATGCATAACATGCCAAGATATTTTTAAAAAAAACTCACTCCCTACATATATTTTAGCGTTGTTGTAGCCTGTAACTCCTAGTGTGGGTGCATTCATATCACTATTGGCTCCAATTAATCATTTGGTCTATAAACTACCAGAAAAGGGGAAAATTCCCCATTACAATTTCCTAAAAGCCTGACACAATGTCATGCCATTAGATGTGTTTTGTCTGAGCATCCATTTAAAATCCAAAGATATTCAGTTTACTTTCACATAAAACAAAGAAAATCAGCAAATTCTCTGTACAAAAAAAATGGAATAAGGAGTGTACAGATGTTTCACACATGCTCTTTTTTTTTTTTTTTTTTTTAGTTCTGATGTAATAATAATCTTTCCTCTACAAGGCCTTGGCTGTTGAAATGCCAGTGCTACAAAATTAATATTTTTTAATGAGTATACACAATCACAAACAATCATAATTATGTATAAAGAAAATAAGAATTGACTAGATGTATAGTATGTTGTTTACATTTACAGCAGTGATTCCACACAATTAACTGTAAACAGACAGGACAGCAAGGAGAAAAAAATCACTATCTGAACACTTTCAAACAAAAGTGACCTTTAGACTAATTTGTTTGGAAATGTTACCTTTCATTTTATATTTAACACCATAATTAAAATGTTTACTCATCAAGCGTTTTCTCATTTTGATCCCACTGCACCGTGCTCGCCTTTTGTTTTTCATTTGTCTTGCACACAAAAGCCACTAATTAAAGATCTTTCGATATAGTAATCATCAATAGAGAATGCCCTATAAACAGAACCCAGCACAAATGAATGATGATAGGTCTTTTTGAGTATCTTGCTCTCACATGACATGAATCAATCAGCAGACAAAACGGGCGCGCAGGCCCGGCAACAATGAGTCCAATTGAGCTGAGCTGTGATTACGATTCAGTGAACAGCATGACTCAAAGAATAGCAATGTTTAGCCCAAAGGGAACTGATCAAGCTTTCTTCAGAGGGAGTTTTCTGCCTCTCGGGTCCCAGAATCAGCCAGTTGTATCGCTGATGAGTTTGGAAGTGCCACTCAGTGGGATAACTTTCAAGTGATTGAGGGGGGCAACGAGATTTTTGTTTATTCAGGAGCCAGGTGCAGATAACGGGGCCATTAATGATTGGAAGTTGATTACAAGTCACTTCTGCAGCGCCCAGCGTGACGCTTCACAGTTTAATCAAGAACAAAAAGTTAATGGGTGCAGTTTCGCATTTGTTTAGGCATTAATATCTAGGTTACTGTTCATTGCATTTTGCTGAAGATATTCTTGGCACAATATCAGCACGACAGATCATCTCTTCATTTCAGTCTGGTCTATAAATGCATATAATGGCTATATAGATTTGACTGAGACTGAACTGGGAGTTAAACAAACAAAAAACAGATCTTCATAACAATATATAGCTTCTGCCCAACCTCTACAGCCTGGATGTCGACGCTCAGTATGAAACACCTTATTAAACCCAACAGGAATGACTTGCTAGCTTATTAATGAAGTCATAAAACTTCAAAATTGTTTGCACTGTAATCACAAGAAATGCATCATTTAATGAAAATCACATACACATACTGAAAAGTGGAATATTGTCCAGGATATAACGTATTTAAGTCTCGTTCTGTTGACAAATATTATAGCGAGTAAACAAAATACAGTATATGTTAACATCTCATTTTATCGGTGATCATTAAAATGAAACGCGGATACAGACAGTCAGCATAATGCCAAATATCAGCTCCGATAATCAGCCAGGCTGTTAATCTGTCGACCCCAATCCAAACATTTTTTAGTCTAAGAGTTGTACTCAGTTGAAATAGTTTTAACGGTTTTATTTTTTCTCATAATAGTGCTTTTGTCCTTACATTTTTCCTTATCATGCTGCACTGTAGTGTAGAGCTAACTAGTTAATGTGTGATACAAGAAAAATGCTGCTCCTTTGTTTCTGTCTCCTACAAGTATCGTCAGCTGGCGAAGATGCTGATTTTTTTTGGCTTGAGACTTTCTTTTAGCATATTATGTGTACATGTAGCCATCAAGTGCATATTTAAGACCCCATTAACAGAGTTCTCGTTTCAAAGGGCCAGGGGTCTGATTGATTTAGTGTTTGAGTTTTGACCCATTTTAGCAAACAGACCTTTTGACTTGATTTGAGTTTTCAGATCCAAATTGAAATTAAGAAATTTGAGAAATCTGAATAAAGCTTTTGATGCTGGGCCCTTGAACTTGGTCTGCAAGGTTGAATGATTCAGTGCTGTATTTTCCGTGGTGATTAAATTTCACAATTAGGTATTCATAAGCTTAAAAGATTCAAATCTTTTTAGCAGTGTATGCCTCCGCAGTTTAGTGTCAGAATACACGCAATGCAGCGTGGCGGCGGAGTTATGTTACCGAGTTTGTATGGTGTGTCTTTAATGAGCACTTTTCTTATTGCCGGGCTGTCGAGCCCCATGCTCTAAGGGTTGAATGTAATCATTCTCCACCAATATGAAATAATGAAGTATGAAGGGTAATTGTTAAACAAGTGGCCTCCTGGGAATTCTTACAAGATTGTACCTGACATGTGTGATGTGTACGAGGCGTCTTGTTAGCATGGATGCGCACCCAGATACACACACACACACACACACGCAAACTCTTGCAGATTAAACCCTATTAATGCAAACTCAAAACCCAAGTGACATCTCCAGCAGCGTAATGAGAAATTTAGCAGGAATCTGAGGCTGATTATCAACTGCAAATTTGCTGTAATGCCAGTAATCAGAGGAGATGGTACAGTGGAGAGGGAGAAATGAAGGGAAGCCAACAGCGAACCGCAGCACTAATTAAACCGTACCTGCAACTTGTTTCCTGCCATCTCCTTAACATGACAATGCTGCCAAGACCCTGAGGAGAATTCATTTCTATGCCACAAATAGAGGTTCTGATTTAATGGATTGCTGTTTATTGTCGAGTCCAACTACTTATCTGGCCTAAATGACTTATGAATAAACATTACAACATGTTTTTGCTTTTAAAAAATCGCCGTGTTTAATTTCGTGAGCGTGGAGTCTTTTGACATTCACTCACCCGTGGCAAATAAGTGTCCCAATGTCAGAGAGCAAGTCTGGGGGGGCACACAAACTAAAATGATAATCGCCTCATGATATTCTTGTCTGCTCAGGTGTCGGAGGGTTAATCACAAAATTAACTTATCATCTTCCCGGATGAAGTAATTAAGCAGTGCAGGACAAACTCCTCACATAATTGAGGGTGAATAATGAGGAAGAGGCACGCAGTCTGGTGGGAGGGAGAAACATGGAGGAGAGATCACAGATTGGTAATTAAGAGACGGGACACTTGATGGAACCTGTAGGAGAAATGTTGTTGTGCCACTTATGGCACAGTTCTATCGCTGTGATATAAGAGTGCAGCTGTAATGAGAGGACGGACTCGCCACAGGCAAACTCTGTTTTCACACCCTACTCTTAATAAACTACCTTTCTGTGACTAAACCAGGCCACAGTAGATTTATCTAATACACAGAAATAGATGCAACACAAACCACACATTAGTAAAAGTGTATTTACATAAAGTTTTGGAGTTACAGAGTAGGCGTCTGGCTAAAGGTTGGATGTTTTCTAGTTCTTGTAGTGTTTTTTTTTAAGGTATTTTTGCTATGTTGTACTGACAGTTGCCATTGGGCTGTAATAGGACTTGTTTTTGTGTTTTGCGTGAATGTGACAAATCTGTGTGGAGCCAAATGACAGTCTGTGTTGGTTGATACCTTAACTAATTAGCTCTGTGATGAGCTGATGCAAAAGCACTTTCCAATCATGTGAAAAGAAGCCAGTGCTTCTTCAAATGAGATCCAAGACGTGATCATTCTCAATCAACTTTAAAATTAAAATAAAACGCTGATTTTAAAAGAGAAGACTGATGTAAACATGGTCAATGTTTCACAAAGCATAGTGCCTGCCCACTCGTCATATTAGGGCTGTTGTGGTGAAGAAATTTTCCCCGCAGTGATTGAGGGTGGCTCAAGAGCATATGTGGTATTGCCTCCCATTTTGCCTATTAATGAATTTATCCTGATTTTAGTGCTTTGTAAAAAAAAAGCTTTATTGTTTTTTTAAATGACAAAGATGACTGAATTTTAAAGCAAAATGAATATTTGTTGATTATTAAATGCAGGACTCAGAAGGGCAGTAAGGCACAGTTGGGGGGTGGGGGGGGGCAGCTATAAGTTAGAGGCTTATTTGAGTCTGGTTGCTATGAAACAGAATACCAACAGAAGTAAAAATAGCTCTTACGGCTGCAATTTAAGATTCTTTTCTTCTGCTTAGTTTTTTTTAATTAATCGATTAGCTGTTTGGTCTTTGACATGTCAGAAAATGCTGAAAAATTTTCTAAAGCCTAGGATGATGTACTCAAATGTGTTGTTTTGTCCACATCCCCAAAATATCCAGTTTACTATTGTAGAGGAGTAAATAATCCTTAAAATATTCACAGGTTTAAAGACAAAATCAAAGAATTTTGAAGAAGAACAGTTTCTCTTTGTAATATTTGTCCCGCCCCTTCTTCACTGTGATTGGATGGCTTAGTAAAAAGTGAAGATGAGTAGCGGTTGCAGCGTTTTATCCAAAGTTTAACATTTCTTATTCAGGACCAGAAAAAAAAGGTGAACGTGCAGCGCGCAGCACGCAGCGCAGAAAAGACACTTGCGAGCTTGTGGCATTGGTAGCGCAGTGAAAATGTGCAGTTCTTCCATTAAAAAAACGAAAACAAACATAAACATAGTGTTAGTGGCAGTAGCTTGCCACCCTCTACAGCTGGTTTGTATGTTGCACAGTTTTACAATAATGTGTTTTTTTTTTTTTGCAGTAGCTCTAGATTTGATCATTGTTAGATAACTTTAAAATAACTATAACATGATGATTTGAAAGTAAAGACTTGTGTGAACATGGTGAAAGCCTGAAAGACACTTTAAGTGTTTAAAAAAGCACAGTACTCTGCTGTGTGTTATGATGAGATGCTCAGATTTCCCATCATGCTGATTACAAACAAACACACTGCGAAAGGCGCACATGAAAGCTTTGAAATCTGACATATGACACAAATTTCTCATTATACTTTTAGATTGTGCTTAGCTCTTACCCAAGTGTAGCGATTGTGTAATGAAGCAGCATTTACATAATGTGAAATGATTTGATCATCTAAAGTTGCAGCATTTAAATGAAGCAGATATAAGGCGTGGTATTTTGTCACTATCAGACCTTCAGAGCTCAGCGTGCATCTGTAAATGTCTGTGTAACAGGAATTCGATGTCTGCTGCAACCCGCGGTGCTAATGTTGGTTTAATGTGCAGGACTGTATCACCAGAGGTATTCTTAGCACCATTATGTCTCCCAAAAAGACAGCATCTGTCTCCTCTGCATTTTCTGCATGGCGAGCACATGAATACAGCAAATCAATACAGAGAATAGCAATCATGAGAAACCGCTCGAGCGTTGGTGAAAAGTGCGACACGCCAAGCGGCACTCGCTGTTTAACGGAACATACACGGCCTGCTTAGGCCTTGCTCAATTTATCGACTGCTGCAAGAAATCAACAGTGGCAAGCAGCTTAGCGGCTCTCTCTTCCTATAATAGACTCCATTCATACAGGCCTTTTATTCTGCGCGCGGCGCGAGGTGACAAATGGACATAATGTCTGCCAGTCTGCCTCTGAATTTATTTGATTTTTTTCTTCCTCCTTCCCCTCCCGTCCTCCCTTCACTTGTGATCCTCACTGATATATCTTGACGCTCTGAAGTATCCAGAGTAAATTCACTTTGCCTCTACTGCTGTTTGTAACCTTCAGACTGCCAGGAACGATCTGTGTATGCACACCACAAACAGCCGTTGTCATCCTTGAGAACACAGAAAGAGGCAGAAAATGGGTAAAAAGACTCAGAGTATGATAAAACAATGACAAGGCCTTTATAACTCAAACAGTATGTTGAGAAAAGTTAAGTAAGAGACTCATCATCTCTAAAGGTTCTATAAATAATTTGAATTTACTTAAGTGTAAAAGAGTAAAATGTGTGTGGGTGATAAAATACAGTCCATGCAGTACATCATAATTTCCAAAACCACAGATGGCAAAATGAAAAGAAAATTGTTAAAATAAATCAGATGGCAATTTGTTTATAGCTACAACAGCAAGTAAATGCATCTTCTCAGACTGACATAATCTTATTATATATAAACAAATATGTTTACTGCGTTTCAAAAGTTTAGCCAAACACCATCAAGCACCCAGCTCTTGTTTACTCGTTAAAAAACTGGGAATAAAATCAGAGTGATCATAATTCCACATGAAGATGCAGAGCATTAATAATGAGAGCATTTTACTATGGGTGTAAATAAATATTTCAGCCTCAGAAGCCTCGTGCTGGTAATCTATCACCCCACTCCCAAAGATGGGATGCTCCCTGAGGGAAGATAATTCACCAGTTGTGGATCCTGAGCAGCAGATGATCTATACAGTCCTAGAAAAGGTTATTTATTGCTTTCATAATTAAATTTGGTATCTTGGTGGAGGGGCTGTCACGGTATGATTAATCAAGTCCCACTGGCCGGAGCTGGAGAGGGCCAAGTAGCAGGTGTTGCTCACTCCGACCCGAAACGCTGCTGCTCTCTGCGGTGGGTTCATGCAAACATGACGCTCAGGTCTCTGCTGGTTAGAAAAACAAAAAGCCTTTAAAGATACCGCATTAGGGATCAGATATTTACAACACCGTCTAGATAAAATAAATAAATAACTAAATAAATAAATAAATACAAATCTCACTCTATGATAACCAGTGCCTCTGTGTAAAAGCCTGCTTTCCACCACCAGAGCTCAAAGTCCTGTGTAGGTATGATGTAAAGTGTCTGTGATTAAAAGACTCACATTTTACTTTCTGTTTTTAGAAATCCTTATTTATATGCGGGAAATGGCATATGCATGTTTTTATATTTTATTTCTTTTACATCCTGACAGTAAAATTTTAAGATGATTCAGTTTGAGAAGACTATTTGTTTTAACTAAATCCTTTAGTTTATGTAACTTAATCTTAATACTGTTTTACTTAAATCCTCTAGTTTAATCTCAGTTCAGCTCTACTTAAAATTGCTCAGTACACTAAAAGATTTAAGTACAACTGAATATAGATGAAGTTTATTTGACTGGAAAAGCTCATGTGTATTGAATCATTTCAAATTTACCTCAACTTGTCTTCTCAAATTTAGTCTACTTAAGATTCTAAGGCAGCATGGACACTTAACTCTTTTCCACTGAAACAACTACTTTCTTTTTACAGTGTAGGAGTGAGCTTGAATAAAAACACATGATTCGAATATTAAGTCATTGACACATAAATCAGCAAAAAAAGAGCGATGTTGCTTCATTACGACATTGTAAGTCACATTTTGTCAGCTACAACAAAACAAAAACAATAATAAGGACAATATTATAGTGACATAGCTGGGAAATTAAGTCATCCGCATAACTACGCTGGCACAGAATGGTCACTTCTGGAGTTTTGTCACTGGCTCTGCTGATTGACTAAACCTCAACTTGATTTTGTTCTAGCTGGGCAGGCTATCTATCTTCTGCAAACCTTCCTGCAACAAAGATCAAAACAAGGAAAGAAATTATATAAATCAGTTGCATGAATTATATAAATCATATCAGTGTTGCTTGACAATTAAAACAAAAGATATCACAAGGATGACAGGGACTGGGAGCATTTGGGTTTTGTTTTGGTTTTTTTTGCAACACAAATATACATCAGCACTTAGACATGCAGTGGCTATTTGTACTGTTGTGTAAGAGGGCTGCAACTAACAATTATTGCCAATTTGTGTTTGCAAAAACCCATTAGAAGTTCTACATGGCCAAGAATTATGTCTTCAAAATGCAGGTTTTGTCAGCAGAGAAAATTAAGGAGTTGATACATTTGAAAAGCAAATGTTCAGCATTCTTTACACACTGTTTGTTGAAAAGGTGTTTGATTCATTCCTGTTGACTAATTGACTAAGATAGCACTAATATTTATCAGGTGCAGATAATTAAATATTTTCACCCCTCAAAAATAAAAATGGTACTGCCCTCTAGGACCTCAATGAATACACAAATACCTGAAATGCTTTTTTCCCTTAAGATGGATGAGAATCAGAATAATAGACATTTCCATTTATTGATTAAACATTACCAGTTTAACAATACACGACTGAGGGTGAAGGATGATGGCATTCTTGCTGTCATCCAGGAGCCTTTTAACTACAATAATGTGGCTAATGAATATGAATAGGAGCGATTGGAGACTTAAGTAATTCGACTGGATGCAGTTTGAAAGGTGGCAGAGATCCTGCACCGGCTCACTTCTACATTAGTGTCACTGTAATGCTTAAAGCCCTGAGCCTCCATCTCAACAGTGTGGAGAGGGGATGAACTGACTATAGGACAACAGAAAGTCAATATCCGTGTTGAGCACAAAATGAACATGGTGTTTAATCCTATGTCCACAACAATAGTCTGCTCCATCACATTGCTTCACCCGAGCCGCTGTTCAGTTTACCTTCCACTGCTAGCCTTGGGGCACAGGCAGAAGGTGTGTGGGGTTTATTAGACTCAGCGCTTTGTGTGTGTGTGTGTGTGTGTGTGTGTGTGTGTGTGTGTGTGTGTGTGTGTGTGTGTGTGTGTGTGTGTGTGTGTGTGTGTGTGCACATTTGATCAGAAGCTGTATGGATTACACTCTGCAAAAGCTGTTCCAAGACTTGTTTTGAAAGGGCTCAAATTGGCAGAAGTAGTGGAAAATGTGACAGCTGTTGTGATGAGTCGGTCTGATGATCTTCGTCTCACTTCCCTGACAAATGCGATTAAAAAGGAGCCGTTATGTTAAGTTGGGATTAGCGAGGTTTTGACAATCTCCGGTAAAAACAGGACAAATTGAGTCCCAGAGCTACAGTATATCCTGAGTGTTTATGTTAATCGACGGTGGTACAGTATGACACCTGTGCTAAGCAGGGTACTCGGAGGTCTTTCATCTTTACGCAGATGCTGCAGTCGGCGCCTTGACCAGAATGTTCAAAGGGACCAGTCGTCGTATAGATGAGGAAAAGATGAGATTTTTTTTCATTTCTCCAATAATAGCATGCAGGTTTAGGGTATCAGTATGGAGTACAGCAGGTTAATAATTACCTGTCATCTGGATTCTGAGAAGTTGTTCGCTTGTGGAAGTAGATGGAATTTTAATAGAAAAATACAGTGGAAACATCAGAGCTATATGATAAGTTATGTTGTAGACATGATATTTAAGACACAGTTAGTGGCAGGCTAATTAGGTGTGTGGGAAGGTTTTGCAGTCCTAAGGAATTTACAGTACATCAGTGCATATGCTTAGGTTTGTTACTTGAAAAACATACTTACTGGCACACTAGTTTATAATGCTGGAGGTTAACATCAACTTTAGGTCACATTAACAGAAATGTAGCATTTTTTTTTTTAAATCTGTGTACCTGGGCAACTTCTATCCAAATTCTGAATGTAAATTCAAACATATTTTATACATGTATTATTTTAATCTGTTTGATTTAAATCTGAATTATTTGTAGTGATTGAAAAAGATGTCATTTAATTTACATGAGTAAAAGTGGCACTGTGACAGTGAAATAACTACACTACACATTTAGTTTTTGTTAACTAATAAACAAATCATTTTAGTGATGCGTCCTAGATTTTTACTCTTATGTACTAGGGGTTGGGGGGATGGATTCACTTAGATGTAGTAAATGTTTCTTTTAACGACTAACAGATCATTTTTTTGATAACGATATTCCTGACAATGTGACCAAAGTATTATTTAAAATCAAATTCAAGAACATACAATTGTAACAAATGAAGTGTTATAGTCACAATTGTTAACATCAATGTAGTTCGCCTTCAGCTACTCAGTAAAAATTTAACAAAAATTATCTCTCAGTTCTTTAGTTTGAAAACAGCAGCAGTAACTCAGAATGACAGCCTGTATAAAATGTAAATATTTCACCAAAATAAAATCATTCAAGAATTACACAATTAAACGGCATATACAAAAACCATAGTCTTCAATATATAACTATACATATGTAGTCTATAAATGAATGAGTTGTTTTTCTCCACCTGGACCTGTATGTGATGCTATTTCTCCTCTGCTCTTCTTGTCGTAGCATGTGTCACTCAGAGCTGACCACGTTATATATACTTTTTCTGATGGTCTAGTGTTAAAAAAAAGCAATAAATTGTCATATCTAATCACAATACTCGTTGAATTGGGGTGCATATCTAATACACTCCACAGTATTGTGATAGTATTGAATTGAGAGATAAACATATTGTCCCAGCCCTATAATATACCTCTCATTTTGTAGCTTTATATCTCTAAAATAGATATTTATATCTAACTGCTCTTAGAGTTTCATTGTGCAAAATATGTGTGTTGTTGTATTTACTGCTAGGACAGCTGTTTTGCTTACGCTTTCATAATCAGTACCTGATTTTTCTCATGGTTTCATTCATAATATTGTTCTTTCGCTCTAGTAATGACATTGGCAGTTACATTTACTCACATCCTGTTACTATTTGTTGTTAAAATTGTTACTGTGTATATTTAGCGCACAGTCTTTATTTGCTGCTGCAACAGCTCAGTTTCCCCACAGGCCTATTACAGTTTCATCCCATAATATACTGTCTGATATACAGTCGGTCTCTCTTTCCATCCTGACGTCCACCAACTGCCTGCATGGTGTTAGTACACCAGAGGGTTGCTTTCCTTTCTGTGTTGTCCTGTGGTTTTATCCCTCTCACCTCCTCACCTGGCCGCTGGCCTGTGGGCTGCCAGCCTCAGATGGTTAATTATCTCTTGTCTGAGCCGTGATCACCTCCCCAGGGGCCCAGCAGCATAACGCTGTATCAGAGGCAGCCTATTGAACTTCCTCCCAGCCCACCGGGGTGTCCAACCACCTGGCTAATAACGATTCATGCAGCTGCCAATCCGGCTGAGCTGCACCATCAATATTCTTGTCTGCAGAATAACATCAATTAGGAGACAGGGATGTGAACTTTGAGATGCAGGACAAATATCATCATCATCAATACCACTGGGTTGATGTCTTAAATGACAAGAAAAGACAGCTGATTGTGCGATTGGGGAGGTGCTGTCTGATGGAGGGTTTGTTGGAAAGACACTGTATGGCCATTAAATATAAGACTACAGCAACACACAAGAGAAAATGAATATTTAAAAAATATTAAACTAGTCATTCCTAACCAGGGACACCCAGGGGATCCTTCTGTGTTTGCTAACTCTTAGAAAGATAGCTCAACTAATATGAAAAACACGACATGCTGTTGTGAAGTCTGAACTGTTGGCCAAAAATAATAGATATATGGTTAACATAGAGAGCTTATTTTATTTGTCAAACATGTAGGGGCTGTGCACATGCTGTGTCTTTAAATGCCTGAAAAATGCAACGTCGGGCGCTGGGTTGTACTTTTGTGTTGACTTTCATAAGCACGGAGGCTGTTTGTATCTGAGGTTGCTAAGCAACCATAACCAGCACTGTATGACTGCCTCGCGCTGTCAGGCATTGAAAGACGTGGCAAACGTACAGCCCGTAACAAGAAATCATTTTTTGGAAAACTGTATTTGATGTGTACTTTGACTATTTAGTTTGGCCCGTATCCCATCTGATAACATGGAGGGGGTGGAGTTTAAGACCTATACTGCAGCAAGCCACCAGGGGGCAATCAAGATGTTCTGGCGTCATTTTTGGGAAGCTGTCATGTTGTCCATCTTTATGATGCAGTCTATAGTTAAAAAAAGGGAAATAGTTGGCTAAAAGTGATGGATAAATGGTTGTAATAGCTCAATTTAATGGCTGATATTTGGCTTCTTCCACTCCAAGTGGTAGCAGTATGATTGTAAACCTCACCAAACCAACCTAAGCTTTGCCATTACTGTACGAAATGAAACTCTTGCAATAATATCCACTGTCATATAATGGGAGTATTACCGTGAATACCATTCAGTTTAAAATCTGCACCAATGAACACGTTTGAAACATTATGAGTGGTTAAGATGAAGTGGCACTTGATGTTCATTAGACAGGACTGTGAGGGTACAACATGAAAAAAAAACTGGAGCTGCTACACTAAACACCATGATGATGTCTTGTCAAACATCTTCCAATCTCTAAAATACCTTTTATATCTTTTGTTGCCTTTTTGCTTTGCTGATACTGTTAAAATTCATAGCACAGACAGCCTGTGACTCTCCACACGCCTCCCTGGGTGGCATGTTAAGAGTCAGAGGCTGTCTTAATCATGCCAAACAGTGGGGAATGCCTCAGAGCCCCTCTCTGTTAATAGCGACATCAGTGAGAACAGGGGGATGTGAAGGGGAGGGGCAGGCTGAAAACCCTAGGCCCTACAGTGTAGGCCGGGGTTATTATCTGCAATTACCCTGATTACTGAGCCCTTCATTTGAATGACTAAGGTGAAATTCATTTATCCCTGGTATTACTAGCACACTGAGTTGGAGATGTTCATTAAACAGTCAGTGAACAAGGCCTGAATGTAATCTGTTTGATAAAAAAAAAAACAAAAAACAAAACACAGGATAGTATAAATGTGATCATAAACGCCAAAGTAAATGTTATTGGTAAAAAAACTCATTCATTTTACTGCATTTGATGATTAAGCGCTACTTCGTCTGTGCTCTGTTTCTCCTTGCTCTTCTAAAACTATTTTACTAAAACACAGCAGAGCCTCATTGCATTTAATAAAAGCACTTTCATCGCCCTAGTTATGCCATCTGTGAAAGTCAAATTCCCAAATACATAGTTATTGCTAATTCTCCCTGCGTCCTCAGACAAATATTGCTGCTAGGGAGCTCCGTATCTAGTGATCAATCATATCACCTCTCTGAACCTGCTATGCAATTTATTAAGTGCTGAACAAATGGGCCGGAGCAGGCGAGCGGCTGTTCCCAGGGCCAGGGAATGTAAATCTAAGCAGAGTAACAAATTAGTTGGACTTTGCTCTTTTTTCCTGCTTGCATACTAAAATTGCTGGTGGCAATGCAAAGCAACCCAAGGTAGACATTAAACTTGCAAAGGTTATAAGAGAAATTTGTATCTGTAGGCAGACAGCCAGAAGTCTTTGCTACCAAAGCATTATGGTGCTGTTAGAAAAATTATGCTCTACAGTAATTGTTTAACTCCAGTTATAGCCTTTTTTTTCATTTTCTCATCTAATTATGATGAAGCTCATTTGTGCTCAGTAACTCTGAGAACATGTTTTTTTTGCTCACAATGTGTAGAAAACCAGTTCCGCTCATATTATATATTTTTTTAAGACACTGGTGAACAAAGAAGAAACAGATCCACAGTTATCCAAATATGGACATTGGTTTTGGTCAATTTTGCTTACAATAGTCCAACACCCAAATACCTGGTAACTAAAGAAAATATATAATACAAGAAACATTTCTCTTGAGTCTGTCACTCTCTGAGCTTAAGTGCCACATTTCAAAGCATTATCCATTGAGAGGTTGTGAAATTTGAGTACTTTGTGATGTAAATGTTTTTCTTTTTATTTTATTTTCTGTTGGCTTTGCAGACAGACAGACAGGTAGCTGCTTGAACGTAAAGATGTAGTGCCCAATGTCCACTATCTGGTCACCACTGTTTAGCTGATGTTAGCCTTTGCTGCACTATGCTAGGGTTGGCTCAGTGCAAACATTTTCAGATCAGTTTGATAGTAAGCAAAACACTGGACTGGCATACCAGATTTTATTAGGTGTCCCACTTGACTTTGCAGCTGCTCCTGAGTGGACCACTGTGACACTGTGTCCCAACACAAAACTCGCGCCTGACTATCCCTTAGCCTTGTGTAGCCTTTGCATAGCATTGGAGCCCCCTGTCCACACTGAATCCATTACATTGCTTCTGTTAAGTCATATAAACAAACCTTGTAACAAACAACTGTGCTGTGGGACATAAACACTTAAATGATGAGTGAGTAGCCTGCTTGCTATCTTCCGTAGTTTGTTATGTGACTGTTTAAAGACTGATTTTTAAAATATTAGTGATGTTCACTTAACTTACCTGAAATTTTCAGCTCCCAAGCTATTTTGACTGTAACTTGGTTTCACTATTGTATAGTGTTTTTCACACTGTTTGTTGGTGTGTATGCATTAACTTCAATTGTGTTTTTGACTTGTTGGCATATTGATGCCTCAGGGTTTCTCACACAGTCATTTCTTTGTGGTGACTTGACGCAGTCAAAACTCTGCTGCCATGAATACATTTTCCATTTTTGGAACTTGACTCATTCATTAGGACAGCTATTGTTAAGTTGTGCGCTGCGCCACACTCTTGGAGTACAGAGCGTACTCTGGGCACAGATGGAGCAGCAGAACACAGTGACACAGTGAATGCGAAACTTAACTGCTCATTGCACTGGGTCTTAAAGTCTGCATTCACTGCCTCTGTAGCAGTTGCTCCTGTCATCCATCAATCTGGTCAGCTCTGACTGCATCGACAGATTCATTCGACTCAAACTCTTAAAACTGCTGCTGAGGGATTTATAGAGGGGGCACAGAATGGGAACACTACTTGTACTTACGAAAGACTGCATGTCTGCATGTTTTCACACTTGCAGATGTTGTTTGTAGGTCATTGTGGTCAGATAATGCAAATGTGTTCACACAACATTAAAATTGTGTTCAAACTGAACACATATGCCAGTGTTTTTTGCGATCATATTGTCAGTCCTTCCTGGGAATCTTCACAGTAGTAGCATAGCAGTCTAAACACACAAGTAATAGATTAGCGCTGTCAATTGTGCTTAAGTGCAAAATGTGGTTCTTGGGGAGTTTTTCACAAAACCTTAGAACAACACTTTTGGTACTCCTATAGATAGAAGCATATCCATATTCTCCCATTTACTGTTAAGAATTACCAGCCTCAGTTTCTTTCCTAACATGATGATGCCTTACTTTAGTGCCAGATACTGTTCCCTCCAGGAGAGTGTAACACACTGTGATTCAGTAAAATGAAATTAATTATGAATAAACTATATTATTTCTGCCACGGGCCCAAATATTCACTCATTATTTCACCATTTTGACTTTAAGCAAATCATTTCAGTTGACTTTATCAATCCAGACACACTACACCAACAGCAATTGCCATTATTATTTTCTTGGGTAGCAGTTTGAGACATAATTCAGGAACAAAGACAGCAGTGTAAATTGTGGGCAGACTGAGCTGGCGTGTGTTGCAAATCAGGAAAGCGGGTGGCTCATCAGTATACCCCACCACCCCCACGAATACTCGTCATGGATGGAAATGGCAACACAAGGCTCTTTCAACATGAATACCAGCCTCATACCGATGCTCCGACCCGGTCGTGAACTTCCCCGTATCTTCTGCAAACAGACGTCCCCCTGAAAATGGCAAAATGTTTGAAATCCCTCCGCTAGATTTCCTCTTTGCCATTTTAGAAGAGCAGATTTTTTTTTCTTCTCCCCTCAGTGTTAACACTCCCCAAACCACACCTTTTATCTGGTCACTTAAAATTCATAAAGTGTGACTCGATGATTACTTTTACACATACTGCCTTTGACCTCCTGTCGCTTAATTATCATAAAGCTGCGCAAAGGAGAACGAGCCATCGCCTCCTTTTGTGCCACTGTAATTGCATTCTTAATTTTGGGAGGTGAGGGATACTGATACAGAAGCTCAGACCAGATATCATAGCAGTTACATTGTTGTGTTGGGTAGAGCGAGAGGCGGGGCTTGACTGAGAAACAATGGAAGAGATGTGGTCCAGCGAGTACAGTCCACTTAAGCCAGCATTAAGTTGCCACATATGATTTAAGTAACTTGTCTTAAGGAGGCAAAAGTGTAGCTGTGGAAAATTGACTCATATAAACCAAAATGATTAAATTTTGGATGTGAACCTAAAAATCAGCCAATTTCCCTCTAAATGTTGTCCTTTGAGACTCTGACACATTACATATACTCTAGTATACATGATTTACCCAAACACGGGCCAAAACAGGCCTCCAGGAAAGCAGTTCAGCCTTGCAGCCAATTTTTCCTAGCAGCCACTCGCGTTATTACGGCACTAAAATCTCCTGCGGCCCAAAAGCATATCCCCATAGACCACCATTACAAAAGAAATTAAAAAATTGTGACAGGACACTATAAAGTACATTATGACTAAATAAAGTCTATGAATTTTTGATCCATGGACATTTTATATTTTTCAAACATTCCTCAAGCTGAGAAAAGTGATTTAAAAATTTGGTCACATCATGACAAAGTACAGTTTATGAGCAGAATGGGTAAACCCTGAAGTTAAAAACATTTTTGGTGTATATACCAGGTGAGCAACTCCGTTGGAATAAATAGGTGCCATTCTTCTGTTTTCAGCTTCGTATAATAACAGTTATTTAAAGCTGTAGGACAGCAGTGCTTTAAAGTGGCTTTAATTTTTTTAATTAAAAAAAAAATTGGAATGTGAAAATGAAAGTGATCAGTTGTAGTGATGAAACTACAGAGAATTATCGCCAACATTTGCAGCTCCCCTCAATTTTAGCAAGTTTTACAGTGTGCGTCAGCTCATTGTTCAGCTGTCCACACCACAACTTCAATGTGTCGGTTAATTTTCACATTTTCAGTCGCAGCAGGCAGCTGTTAAGAGCAAAAATGCTCTAAAAACTCCAGTGTACGCTGCCTGCTCAGCACCAAACAGCAGACACACTAAAGGACTATTGGCATAGTGTAGCATTTAGCAGCTAAAAAGCCAAATATTTCCCTTAAAAGTTGACCAAAACAGAACTGTGAGTAAGTGAATATTAGACTTATGTTTGTCAGGTGTACAGAAACATGACACCAAATGGATGATGTTGCTCCTTAACTATATGAATAAATGACTAATCATTGGTTAGCAAGTTTGTTGTGTCAAATTAAAAGGTGATGTTCTGTCAATTTTGTGTTCACAACTTGTTTTTGCTGCTCCCAAGTAGCCAATAAATACTTAGTATTGCTTATTCTAGGTCTCTGCTAAATCGCAACATAACCATGCTAACATGCTGGGCTGGGCATACTAAGAGGCATAATGTTTATTAGGGCTGGGTAAAAAAATCGATTCATCAGTGCATTGCAATATGTTTTTTGCCAATTCAGTATTGATTCATAAAATCCTGATATTGATTATTTCAGTTGTAATGATGCCCCACTCCCGTGGGGGCAGTGTGAGTGTCGCCGGAGTGTGATTGACGTTATTCAGAGGCCCCGCTTGACCCCTAAAAAACGTCTGTTGTTTATTCATTAAAATGGCGACAGTGGTGTGAGGAAGCAGTGTGTTAAAATCAGCAGTGTCAACATTAACAGCTGACGTTTGGATACACAAAGTTGATACGACAAACCTACGTAACCATTTAAGCCGACAACACGCAGATGTTTTTCAACCTGCTAACGCTAAAGCTGTGGATCACACACAAATGCACACTGACAAATCCTGCATAAATGTTTATTACTTTTGTTAATTTCGGCTCATGCAAAAATGTGCACTTTTCTGTACTTTAAATGTATTTTAGTTATGATATAATGTAATGGTAAAATACGTTTTGGTGTCAGTTTGTTCTAAATCAATACAAATCATGCACACTTTATTGAACACATATCAGAAGGTATTCTAATGAATTATCTGGGTATTTCTGACATCAACATACATAACTGAATCAATATTGAAGCAACTGTATCAATTTGAATAGAATCGAAATCAAATCGTAACCCAAAGAATCAATATTGATATCGAATTGTGAGGTTCTTGACAATACCCAGCCCTAATGTTTACTAATTTTACCATCTAAGATTAGCATGTAAGAATGCTAAAATGCTGATTAGCACTTAGCTGAGGCAGGTGGGAATATAATTAGTATTTGTACATAAACAAAAAAAAAGTTTGACCTTACAGTGTGTTTGCTAGATGATAGGTTAATGTATGTTCAATGAAAAGTTGATTGAACACTAAATTAATTACTGTTCATTCTGAATGTAATGTGAATTTCTCTACTGAATGTCACGGCAGATCCATCCAGTAGTTGAGATATTTCAACCTTGACCAAAGTGATAGACTGACCAACAGACCAGTATTGCCATCCCTGGAGCCATGCTGCTAGAATTACTAAAAATACATCCTAACATTGTAAAGACTTTGTTGTTACTGCCTTCAAGACAGCCTGCCTGTTGAAACAGAGGAAATCATAACCATAACAGAAAGCCTTAGGTGGACTGTTGTGTCCAGTACAGTTATTCAGCCTGAGCAGAGTGCATCATACTACCATACCCAAAAGCCAAGCCTCAGAACTTGGGATCATGTTCGGACAATAACTCCACAGGGAAAAAAAAATAAATAAATAATTTAAACCAAGTAATAGGGTTGTTTATTTGCTGCTACCCTTTGTCTACTGTATATAATAATTCCTCTATAATACTTCAAATATGCAATAGGGTTTTTAAGGTGTAATAATGCTTTATATTACTATCTTAATTGCAATATTTGGTGCGATATTTCAATCACAGTAATCCTCCGTGCAATTATTCAAATGTGCAATATTCCTCAATTATTGAATGTAGGCTATATTTAACATGTTAAACATATTGTATATTCTTATTGTTATTCTTACTTTTATACATATCTGTTGTGCATTGTAGCATCACGCACATATTTTATATTTTTAATTTGCATGCTAGTTTTATACACTGCATTGCAGCATAAGGCATATTTTTATATCTTACACACTTAACGCATTTAGCATATATACATATTTATATTTCTAAAGAGTCACATACTACTGCTAATTGTTTATTACTGTATTTCTTTTATATTTTTACACACGTTACATACTCAGCACATAATACATACTTATATTTGTATATATTTACTTACTAGTGCTTGTTGTTTTACAATACTTAATTTCTATTTTGTATTTTTACATACTTTGTTCTGTTACTTACTGGCTATAATTCTCTATGCTTGGCATCAGAGCGACTGCAACGATCCACAATTTCCCCCCGGGGATCAATAAAGTATTTCTGATTCTGATCTGAAGCCAAACAGCTATCTGGCTTGTGGGTGTTCAGGAGATTCAGTTTTTCCCTGAAGAGTTTTCTATGGCCCTTTCTGGTTAACCACTGAACAGCTTCCATGTAGCACTAACATGTGTAATGCCTTTTTCGCAGGACTTCTTAGGTTTTTAAGTTGTAAACATTTTGCATTCAGTTTCTCCTCTCAGATTTTCCCAGCATATCCGAGGCCTCAAACTGGTGCCTCTCAAACAGTACAGCTTCCAGCAACCCTCAGTAAATCCCTTATAACCTTGTCAAGGTCGAGCTTTTGAAGATAACAAGATTCTGTTGTGATAGTAACAACATAGATAAGAAATATACATTTTATAATCAAATATTGATTTTTTTTCCTATCTTGTTTTCAAGTGTGTGACATCAGATTGACTTTGCAGGATGGCAAAGACTCATATTTTTCTATGGCTGGGAAACAGCTGGAGAGCTGGGTTTAGAGGGAACCAGAAGAATAAGTAAACATATTTGATTGATAATAATGAATAATAATATTTTTTACTCATCACATTTAAACTTTGCCACTCAGCAGGCAGCCGGTGTTTTGTTTACTCACTGAATCAAGCTGCTGTTCATTCTGTGAAATGCATATTGATCGACAAGGACATTAGCTTAATGTCAAAATGTATTTGGTAAAGGTCTTCGGGGAGGTATTAACAAATGTTTGTGATGGTGTTCAACTTAAATCGATCTACCATGATCATAGAGATCCATTTCACAATTACTGGATGTCTCTTTTGGTCTGGATGTCCTTTTTTTTAATCATGCAAACTGACTAATTTGGCATTTTGGATGTTAAACATGGCTGTTGGATCTATGAAACCATCTCTACATTCTTTCATTCACCGTTCAGCCTGCCACTCCCACCAAGCAGTCTACAACTATACCTGCATCCATCTATCCATCCTCAAACTAATATGAACTAACACGAAAAAACGCATTTGAATAATTTGAAACACAACCCACAAAGCCTGTCCTGAAGTACATCAGACAGGATTCTTCCCTCCATTCATTTATATTAGAGATGATGCAAGATGTATCTGCTGCTGGTAGGAAATGAACCCCTTGGCAGAAATTTGAAAAGCTCTCCAGTGTTCAGCCAGTTTAAGGGATGGCTGTGGGATTGACTTCTTTTTTTTTTATAATATACTGATTGTTTCCCATGCCTTTACCCAAATCATGCAAGTAAATTGTGCCTAGCAATAAGCTAACATTACAAGGCCGTTGCATATAGGCTACTTTTGTTGGACGAATTATTGTAGAGAAATGATTGCAATGAACAATTTTATTCATTGGTCATTTTAAGACCATTTTTTGCCACTGCTGTAATAATATGACGGCATAAAAATGTGCACTCTTTCAAAGGGCAATAGACATTTAATCTTAGGAATATTTAACAATATCTGACATATTTTAAAAAAGTTATTAACCCCAGTAAATACATACAAATGCAAGAAAGAATATCGCTTATAGAATTATAGTTCCTTTATGGAAGTAGCCCAACATTACTCAGTTTCAGAGTTAATACAAAGTTTGGCCCACAAATACAATACCAAGTGATGCGTCTTGTGACAAAAAGACAAGCTTAGTGTAGCTCTGTGATCACCACAGTTACCTTCATATGGCCGGTGTGCTGCAGTCGGCTCCTAGAGATGGATGGCCTGGAGGTCTGCTGATGGATTTATGGAGCACAATAAGTACTTATCCTGACAGGCCGAGTTGCCTGTTCAAAAGTCAGAAAACAATGGAATAGGGTTGAGACTTACCAGAGGCCCCACAATACCATATTATCATGATATTTAAGTCAAGATAAAATATTGTTTTTAGTTGCGATACGCTGAGTATTCAATAATATATATGGTGATATACTGCCATTTTTCAACGGCTAATTATATACCCAAAGGAAAACGTTGTCAAAATCAATACTTGACGTTTGTGCATCAGTACAATATTGGCACACAAAACTATCATGATACTGTGGTGTATTAATCCCCACCCCCCCACCCCTTCAATGGAGTACAAGACATGGTCTGTCGTTAATTTTTTTTAATTTTAACAAATTATGACAGAACAGTAGTTCACATTTCGATCAAAGTGTGACAGTCCTGTTTCACACTCTCTTTGATTTGTCAGAAGTTAATTCAGAACAATTAGATCAGATAGATATTTTATATTATATTTAATGTTATTATAATATTACTTATATTTTACACATTTTCACCAAGTAAGAAATCATAGTAGTTGGTTCATCTGACAGCTGCTGGAGTGAAAAATATGAAAAGTCAATAAGCTGGAGGGATAGGGACACTGAAAGAATTTCGGTGGGGGATGTTATACTGGCAGTCACTAAGTCATAATACAAGGTCAGAACTTACTGTGCTGCAATATAATTTTACAGTATGTGATGCAGATTAACGTCAGCCTATAATGTTGTAAATTCTCCTCTACAAATAAAACAGCAGGTATACTGATAGGAGGTGATTTTACCTTCCACTAAATCACACTTTACAGTGTTTGTGAGTAATAGGTTGTTAAGTGATATTTAAAGCGGACTGTAAATAACGGTGTTTACTTCACTGGAAGACATGTATGCCTAAACTTTTTTTTCCCCCAAAACTTGTACAGGCTGCTATAGAAAAGATTTTAGTGTCTGTATCACTTTCAGTGCTGTGCTTAGCTCCTACTATAATCAGATGGGAGTGTGATGTGTGAAAGTAGATGATGATGAGGGACATGCAAAGATTGACAAGGTGTACACATATAAGGGATATAGTCATTTTCCAGTTCACAATAAAAATAATGATTCACCTATACATAAGGTGCCAAAGTGCATAAAACAGCCCCTAATGTCCTAAAATCCTAGAAACGTCAAAAAATCCTAGAAATGTCCTTAGATCCAAGAAACATCCTAAAATCTGCTAAATGGCCTAAAATACAAGAAACGTCTTAAAATCCTAGAAATGTCCCAGAATCCTAGAAACTTGCAAAAATCCTTGAAATTTTCTAAGATACTAGAAGTGTCCTGAAATCCTAGAAACATTCTACAATCCCAGAAGCAGTGTAAAAATCTGACATCCTAAAATCCTAAAAATGTCCTACAATCAAAGAAATGTCCCAAAATCGCAGACCTTTCTTAAAACCCAAGAAATGTCCTAAAATCCTAGACTGCTTAAAATCCTAGAAAGAGTGTAAAATCCCAGAATTGTCGTAAAATCCTAGAAATGTCCTTAAACCCTAAAAACATCCTCAAATACTAAACATGTGCTAAAACCCTGCATACATGCTAAAATCCTAGAAATGTCCAAAAATCCTTGAAACGTTCTAAAATCCCAGAAATGGCCTAAAATTTTAGAAACATGTACAGGGCCACTGTAACTGGCCCCTGACCCCCTGTCATTTTGCAAAAGTGGCCCCCAAGCATGGCAAGTTGCGTGTCCCTGCTTTACAGTCTTTTAACTGTGAAGAGAAGGAAAAAAAGGGGGGAGGGTGCTCCGAGCGCTCAGCTAACATATCCAGGCAGCACTGGGGGAATGGTAATGCGGCCTGCCTGGGTAGATGTGGTTTATGTAGGAACAAGACTGTAATCAAGCATGAGGACAGGGTCTAATTACTCATCTCCCCCCTGTCTCTCAGAGATCACATCCCTGCTCATGAATTACAGGCTTCATGGTGACCTGTCCCTGTCAGGGGCAGTCCTCACTCTGACAGCACCTGGGCTACATACACAAACACACATGCACACACTGCATGCAATTATGCTCTTAAGTTGTATGCGGGTAAGCACAGAAATACAGCAGAAAACTGTGGACGGTGCTGCTTGATGCAGCGGAGGGTAAAACTGCCAAAGCTCAGTATTTTTCCCATCATTTTCGAATCTAATGCATTATATTCTGTTATAATTAGTATCATCCTGATACTGATTGTGTAGAAAAAATATTATTTAAGAGGTTGAATTGTTGCTGTTTAAGTCCATTTGAGAAGCAACAGTATTTGGTGAAGGTGTGAATAAGCTCCAGTCTTAAACAACGAGATCTCTAGATAGTATTTTCATCTACAAAGAATATTGGGCTGCACTTCCAAAGATCTGGTGTGTGGTGAGAGAAGTTGTATGTATTCTAGTGTTGTTCTAAATTTGGGTTGTGTTGATTCAGTAGGTCAGCTTGTGTGCATTTTGAACATAATGTATATCTACGATGTATTTCAAAAGCTCTCCTACTACATCCACTCCTGGTAGCCCTAGCATGATAAATGATTTTTGTTTGATTTGTATGTGATTTGATTTGTATATTTTTTTTAAATTTTTTTTGTCTTGTTTTTAAAATTTGTTAAGTATTTGATTAAGTATAGCGATAGACTGTGGTCTTGGTTAAATATTGAAAGATTCAATGCAGGCTTAAAGCCCAATGCTCTTTGCAAATTTGTACTACCACTACTACTACTTCAACAAAAACCTAATACAGAACTGTTTACAAAAAAATCCAAAAGAACTTTTATTTTCTACTACTACTACTTCCTTCATTATTGTATTTAATGACTGCTGGTCACAGTCTATTTCACTTTTTACTTGTCACTACAGCACTGGTGAAGCTTGATGTGTTCATGAACTTGTTTTTTTCAGAGGAGCAAGTTAAACATTTCAGTTTTTGGTGGTTATGGAGCGCCAGTAAAATGCACATGCCAGATGTCATTTTTGAGACATTTATGTTCCATTTTATCCAAATGATTTTTTTTCCCCCCAAAGACATTTCTAAGCAATTGATGATGAACTGCAGAAATTAGAAAGGAGTTGAAATGTCACCCGAAACAGCTGCAGTGTGGTAGCTTAAAATAGACCAACTTGGCAAAATGTTCTTTTTCAAAACTACTTTATCTTGCCAAAAACAAATCAAAGAAAGTAGAGAAGCTTCCTGCAAGGACTCATCTTTTCTCGACTGATTCCCAAACCAATACTGAACTGACAGCCACCTTGATCCACATACTTTCTTTGTAGATCTGATCAAGCAAGTACACACAGCAAGCGATGTGACGGTTAACACTGTATGGCTGATTAATACTCCCTTTATGTATGAAAATAGATACATAAGTTTTAATCCTTGTAAACGTCGTTGTCCTCATACTTCCATCATTGTAAAATCCACTGTTATGATGTCATAAATACAGCCAATAGATGGAGCTAGAGAGTCAAGTCAAAAGTTTCTAACAACAAACCATAATGCGAAAGATCCAGACACTTTCATACTGTGAAAATAGAGCTTTATTTGCTTCATGTGCCATGATTATGGCCCGGCCTCTATGCTGTATCCAGCTTTTCTTAATACATCCATGGTTACTACGTTTGCCAAACACTCTGGTTAGTCCTCATCCTAAAGGCATTTTTTTTTGCAATATCATAAGTGGCACATTCTGTTTAAAATACCAATGGTAAAGCATAAGCCCTAAAAAGTTTGTCTTGCTTGCAAAAGCATGTAAGCTAAGCAGCCAAACAGCCCTTTTTTATCATTCTGTGTTCCCTCTCTAAATTTAGACCTCTTGGAGGGTCCATGAACAGGCAGAACTTGTCATGAGGTGTTTTTTTCCAGCAGTTTAGGGAGTTTGAGTAGCGGGATGGAGTGAATGCAGACTGTAAGACGTAGTGCAACATTTAAGTTTCCCTTTAACTGCGCCTTGCTTTCTGCTGCTCCGTCTGTGCCCAGAGTACGCTCTGCACTCCCGCTCCAATGACTAACTGAACAGTACATTCCAGTAGTGCTTCTAATGAACGGTCCAGCTCTAAAAATATAAAATAAAACGTGATGGCAGATGTTTTATACATGCCAGGCCCTGACAAATAAATTCATTTCTGGGAAACCCTGATGTTATTGCAGCTTCTTCTTATACCCATCATCTATTTAATTTTCAATAAATGTCATGTAATACTTTATATTTTACAAACAGTCTGATTTAAATACTTTACTTGTTTTGTGGTTTAATATCTAGGCAGATATCTTATCACATGTAACTGCTTGTGCAGACATGCACTGGGAACATCTTCCTGTCAGCTGCTGGAAAAAATAAATACACATACACACACACACACACACACACACACACACACACACACACACACGCAGAGCCCTCCCCTCACTTCCCTCGCTGAGATTGATTTACCTTTGTGTCCCAGGCCTGTCGTTATCATGGGCCTCTCAGACAGGCCTGCTATGATAGCTCAGGGAAAGTGGGATGGAGGTGGCAGCAGGCGCATGATGGAGAAGAGCTTCTTATCACCGATGGAGAGATCAATCATTCTTACACTGAGAGAAAGAGAGGGAGAGAGTGAGGAGAGTTGCTTTGGTCTCTTTCCTAGGAAAACAGCTCTACTCACTGTTTAATAAGAGAATGTGTTTTAGCAAAAACTGACTCTGCACTTGTGTTTAAAGTTTCCCATAGACAGACTTTTACTGGACCATAGTTACTTTCAGGAAGGTTAATGGAAAGATCTTTGTCTGAACTAGAAACTCGTATAAGAAATGGTTATCTTTGCACATTTGCATACATCCAGATGCTGAGGGGTGAGTTGAAGAAACGACAACAAAATAAATAGCACCCACTCGCTGACAACACATACAGAATGGCACATTTAATGAATAGCCACATTGTGGTACAGTTACAAGAAGGACAGGCGTGACAAAGGCCACCATACAGAAATATGTTTTGTTACTTTTTTCTACTTAAACATCCAGTTATTTAATTCTGACTGCTTGCTAGCATATTGTAGCAATTATTTCTGTTAGAGAAAAGTTCTGGTGTTTTTCAAATTGCACTAATTTTACTGTAAGATGTTTTTTTGATTTAGATTTCAGGTTTGTTACTGTAACAAAGAGTAACTGTTTTGCTAAGTGATTTGAATTTTACATTGTTTTATCTATTTTGCTGTTGGATTGCTAAATGTAGATTGCACTACATTCCTTTTATTTGAATGGAACAAGCTCTTGCAATAATTTTATTTTGGAGAGACTCTATATCAAACTGTAAAACACAGATTACCAGTTAAGACTGGGCAATTTTTGGTTGGGAAATAATACCCTGCAGTGTATGACATGTTTTAAAATATTATTTTCAGTAAACTTGTTGTTATATTCATTGAGCAATAAAAAAATAATAGTTAGATCAATTAAAAAAAAAAAGATTGATAGATTAATTGAAAAAATAATCGATAAATAATCGATAAAAATAAAAATAATCGTTAAGTGCAGCCCTAGAAATATGCCAAATTTGTCTACAGACAAGAAGACAATGTAACATGTACAAGTATATACAGTGAATATTAAGTTTGTAAAACGCACCTTTAAATTGATGAGGGCATATTTTAACGGATCTCTTCAGTTCTGTCCACCAAACTGCTCATGCTGATGACAGGCCAAAATTAAACTGTTGTTTGGTAAAATGGTGGGGCTCATGAAATGCCAAGGATGGGTGGGTGGGCATGAAAGGGTCTTTTTTTAAACATTTAATGTTAGCGAATAAAACATTAAACTAGAAGACCTAAGGCATCCATTGGTACCAACCATGTCATGCTGTCTTGTCAAGAATATATGCCACTCCAAAGTTGTGTTACATTTTGGCAAGGGGAGAGAGCAGCATTGGGGACTGTTCATTATTTATGTGAGGGGACAGGGTGGAGATATTTTTTTAAACACTTTGGAGGGAGTTATGTCTTTTGATTTGTCCCAGGGGAGTGACAGTTTAAGTGGTTGTATTTTGAATTCAGGACTCACAACTGGGTTTTAAAGGCATGTTTTCTTTATAAACCGGCAAAATCACACCATTTATAAGCCAGACACTGTGAAATATGGTTGTTTATAATGAAGGGGAGAGTCATGCATTTTGTTGATGCATTTCGTTGATTTTAAATGGAGCATTTAGCAATGGATGGTGCTGAACACTGATCAGCACCCTGGACAGCGCTCTGTACTAGTCCACAGTGTAGAATCTGAATATATGACTCGTTTGTAAAACGTGGAACTGCAACAGGTCATATGTGCGAGATTATAAAACTGCAGCTATGAGGCGTTATGCGTAGAAGAGTGATATCGCTGAAGATGAGGAGCTCCCAGTGGGCTAAGATGGAGCAGTAGTAGATCATGACTGCCTCTGCTAAGCGCTTCCCTCAGGTGTTGACTAGGTTTAGACAGATTTACAGCTTTCCCCATTCCATCAATATACCATGGTCATATTTGAGTAGGTAGTGAAGTTTATGATTGTGCCTGCATGGCTGTGCTAAAATTGCAATGATTAATCGATCTGATGGTACTCATCACCTATTAAATTAACAACCATCAATTAATCAATTTGGGTTACTTTTTTGTTTTGTTGTTTGTATTTTAAATTCTAAGATTCCAGCTCCTTAGACATTTAAAACCTGAGCACATTGGCTCGATTGCTTTCAAAAACAACAAGAGACGACCCAGAAAATAGCAAGACATTTGTAAAAAGTTAGAAGAAAATACCCTGACAATAAGCAAACAAAAAAACCCAAAAGAAAGAATAGAATTTTTAAAAAAAAGAATTTAAAAAAACTGAAAAAAGTGCTAAAATAAAATAATAAATATAAATAAATTATCGAATATTTTATCTTTTTCCCTTGCAATTTGCGGGACATTTCATGTCAAGTTGCTGATTGCCTTTTTTCCCCTGTGAAATAATTTACAACAAATTTGCTGATGTTTCACAGCTTTAAATGCTTTTGAAAGATGTCTGAACGAAGTGCAAGAAAACTGACAAAACAAGACATTTGAGCACATAATTGCCATTTTCTCACATTCTTTAAAACAATTAATCGCTCAGTTGAAAAAAAAGATCAACATTGACAGTAAAAGTAGTTGTCAGTTGCAGCTGTACTGTGAGCTCTTTCTCTTCAGCAAACGTCTTCATTGAATGCATTTATGAAACAATTTCCTGAACTGACCCATCAAGACTCTTAATATGACAAGCATTAACCTCATATCACAATGCTCTTTTTCCGCACTGTAATTCAGACGATGATTAAGATAGCGTTTCTCTCTTCTCTTAACCTGTCATATGCAGTGCTTTGCCCAGCCAGAAAAATAGCTGTCAGATAATAGTGTTTAATAGCCTGCCTGTTATATCACAAACCATTTCTGTCAGAAATAACTGTGATCTGAGAGCTCTCGGAGCCTTTAACTATGGCAGAGTGGAGCCTCAAGTATCCTCATTCAACCTAATGACCATTTAATCTATATCATGCGTGGACCCAGCAATTTTCGCTGATTCACCATGACATATTGTATAATGCGACATGAAGCCCAAGCTTTGTTACAGTTATTCAAGTCTAAAGTGAAAGTGTTATTGATCCTGTAATTCTGGACCCTGGATATAGACGATGATTTGACTATAATTATGGCTCAGGATTGCAGGGAGAAAAAAAGACTACATTGACAGAACATTGTATTATTTGCATCATTTCTTCTACAGTGTATTAGAGCGATATTAGTAATACTTGGACTCTCTCTTAAGTTTTAATTATTGTTTGTCAGTAGCTCTAAAATGTAATTATCAAGCAATTCTCCTGCCTGAATGTTAAAGTCCACCGAGAGCTTTATTAGTTGCCAACACGCTTTGTTAGTTTGGTGCAGTTGAGTCACGTCCACCTACCTAATGCTGGCAAACTGTGAAAGCCCACTAGTGACACATTTGGAGATACATAATAAAGAGGCAGATGGCTTCTGCTGGTGACCATGACGTTTGTGTGATATCTCCTCTGCAGCACAAGCTACTCACAAGCTACTGGAGGATTTTCAGAGGAGGACTTTCTAGATAGCAAGGAGATCCCCAGCAACTCTCCATAAATAATAGTCAAGATCATTTGTAACCTTTGTCTTACACCACTCCCAGAGCATAATCCTAGTTTAATTTAGTTCTAATTTTCATAGTTTATGCCATATATTCTGTCAATTAGGGCAACATTAGACAAACACACTGCTGAGATCTGGGAAAACTGTTACATTTCTGCAATGAAGCCCAACAGGCCAGTAATAACAATATCTCAGACAACATACAACAAAGGTTTACATGAAAGTGAGTGTACCTGGACTGTCAGTAATAAAACAGCACAGGAAAACGTCTGGCACAATTGACGCAAATGTTTAAAATAGCAATTTGGCCAATAACCAAAACAGTTTTTTTGTTGATGATGTCATAGATTCTCCCTTTTGTGCCGAGGAAACAAAGCACCCTCCATTATGAAAAACGTAACTGAACGCAAAGATTCAATCATACCAATTTGTGAAACATTTGATATAATCTTTATATAACAACAAAAACATCTTTAAAAAAATAAAATACTGTATCAAAACCATTTAACTATATATAATATATTGTAATTAATTCTCTAATATTTCATTTTTATTACAGTAGAAACATCCTTCAAACTGTATTTATTCAAGTTTCTCGCCAAAAACTACATTTAACAAGATTACATTGGATCCATTTTTCACATTGAAGGGAGAATCTTTAATTATTTTCCAATGTGAGGCTTTTGTCACATACTTCAAATTAAAAAAAAAATTAAAAAATTACCCAAGTTTTGATTATAGCAATAAAGTGTTTGCTTAACCAAAAAAATTGTGTTTTCACTCCTTTTAGCTCATTTTAGGTGATAATAATAATAGTTGTGGACCCTGGACAAATATATTTTGTGAAACTGAATTTTTGAGATAGTTATCAGACCATGAAAATCTCAAAGCGTTGCAAACCTCATTTCAGCAAATAACAGTTTTATTCCGATAGAAATTAAGGGAAAGATTTAAAAGAAAAGACCCAAACTTAATCGTACTTATTTGATTTTTTTTTTTTAATGTTTAATATTTTTATTTATTTATTTAATTTTAATTGACAAACCGAACATATACAATACATCAGGTAAAATTTAGAACACGTAAAAAAAAACAATATCTATGAAAGATTCGAGGAAAAATGCGGTATACAACTGAAAAAAATGATACAGACAATAAACAGAGGAGAAAATAATTAGGTAAATAAAAGTGACACCCCCCCCCCCAAAAAAAAAAAAAAATAACAAGAAAAGTAAAAATACAAATATAAACATACAAATATAAAAGTACATTCAGTCAGAGGATCCGTGGAAGAAAGTGTTGATTAAACTAAATTACTTAAGAGCTTTCATTTCTTGCGAGAAAGGTGCAAACTTAGGAGTTGACTCTTTAAGCTTTAATATTAACCGTACAATGTCTGTGTTTGTGCCAGCGTCCCAAATAAGAGCGAGCGCATTACAACGATCCAGTATAGTTCTCTGTGGAGAAATAACTTGAGTGCTCTCTTGTTGCTTCTTCAGATTTCCCTTGCAGATGAATAAGACCAGCTTATTGTCCAATATTGTTTCTCCCTTTCTGTGCCGCCCAGCTGTTTATGCAGTCTACAAACATTACTGTGCTCTGCGAGTTGGAGCCAAATGTGGAAGGACACAACGCCCAAGGGTGATTTGTTTAACTTTGAAAGGTTCTTTGGTTTGTGTTAGATTTGCTGCGAGCTACGCAGCAGCGGATCATCTAGTCTGCTCTCCCAAGTGGGTAGCAGCCAACAGAGCCTGGGCGATGCGCGTGGGTAGAGAGGAAAAAGATAACCCCACCAGGGACTAAACGACAGTCCTCATTTAGAAAGCGCGAGGCAGGCCAGCCATTTAACAACACAGAAACAAAAAAAAAAACTCCATTAGATCATCTTTTTTTCTCCAAGTGTCTCTCTCCGACTCTCTCGGGAGTGTAATGTTGTTCTCTAACCAGGAGAGAATGAGTTAGATGTATCTCATGAATCAAATTAGTGCGCCTTTAATCCTCTAAAGTCGGGGTCTCAGGAGGGTGAGGTTACAGATGAGGAAACTGAAGAGGTAGAAGACAGACTGGGGGAAAAAGCCCCACACTGAACCAGGTAGAAGACAAGATAAGTCTGCAGCGCTGGGGTGCTGTCCTGCGAGCTGTCAATCTCCACAGCTGGATGTCGCCTTTTTCCTATGGGGTTATGGGTAAAAAGAGCACAGATAGGGCTGCTTCCTTCCTTTCCTCATCCTCCTCTCCTAATCCAGCCTAAGCACTTAACCAAAGAGGTGCGGTGGAGATCACCTGAGTCTGTGGGGGATCAAAGCCGCTTCAGCAAAAATAAGAGAAGTCTCGAGGAGGGAAAAGCTGATGTAACAAGAAGAGGTAGATTAGCATTAAAGACTTGACAGATGCAAAAAAAAAAAAAAAAGTTGCCTGGAGCTTGGCAGTAATCTTCAGCGTGAATCACAGCACCTCTGGATTGCTTTTTAATGGCAGGTATACCAGCGCACGTACCCATAAAAAAAGAAAAGAAAATGCAACGTTTCACTGAATGAAAAGAGCGGTAATTTCATTTGCCTCCCTGAAAAGCAAGCTGGGCGATGATGGATCCAGCTGAAAGGATTCGAAGTTGGGAGCTGCACTGTTTTCAGCATCCCAGTTTGAAATATAGCCTGCTATCCATAATTTAGCAGACGGCTCCTGCCCGTTCTCTGCTCGCACCAGGCCAGAGCCCCCCCCCCTCCCCGAAGTCATATTTCAAACCCCACATAGTAATGTATTTTGACAAGTAAATTGCTTGCCTCTTTGCTGATAGCAAATCACTTAAATAATGAATTCTTAGTAATAGCCGCAGAAATAATGCATACCACAGAATGGCATGGATGAAGGAGTTATTACTGATAGCGGATCTTTCCTGAAACAGTGGTGGATCCACCGCGAATCGATCTATGACCTCACTGAGAGCATTATGGCTCCATGTAACGAAACAAGACTAGTTTGCAGCCACGCTGTACAAATTAAAGGTTTAACAGGATGATGGTTTAATGTACTAGATGTGTACCAAAGTTTATTGCAATCCATTTATTTTGAGATATTTCACTAAAAAACAAAATGAAACGTCATTTGGTGCCAGAAGAAAAGCGAGGGACTCACCAAAGTTACATGGCTTCATCGTCAGAGAACCATGAATGTCTTCCGTGTAAATTTTGAAACCTTTCACCTGATAAGTCAGGACATTTTAGAGACGAAGTTTACGAATTCATTAATGAGTAGCTGAGAAGAGATGGAAAATAATAAGTTCATACTTCCTCCCACTCTTTTTCAAATTTCTAATGTTTGTCGTTTGTTCTACTCATTAAGTTGTGTATGGATTGTCATCCATTTTAATTCTTGTTATTTCATTTTATTTTCATCCTTTTTTGTTTTGTTTATTTTTAATAGCTTTGCTAATGGTTGTGCCAACCAACCAACTAACCACCTGAGACCAAAAGGCCGCAGATATCCTTTCCGTTCGGCCCTCGAGGAAAAGTAAACCTCCTGCTTGGTGGAGGGAGCCAGAACTCTTGTTGAATTCTCGGTGCCCTTAGACAGTGACAATAAGCTAGACTTCCATTGTTGATTCTCGCTAACGTCAGAAGAATCTTAACCAGATCTCAATGCTGATGGTGTTTTGTGACACCGCATCATGCAAATTTCTTATACAAGTTGAGAAATATCAACTTGCACATATACATTAATAGTGCAAATTTTGTGTGTACGCATCATTAATGTCACCTGGTGTAAATCTGCATTTTTTTTGCATCTATGCATTAACTTTGTACGTAAGCTTGCCATGCAAAACACTTGCTTTGCAGTCAATTTGAGAACCTCTAGAGATAAAGGCGGGATTATCAATGTCAGTGGGTTTATCCTCTTGTGATCATGTCTTTCTGTACTGAATTCCATGGCAATCCATGTATATTTGTTGAAATATTTCTGTCTGAATCAAATAGGACCAACCAACATTGTCATCAGGCTGCTAGCATGACGAAAGAAAAATCTGATTCAAAGGTCAATGACTACAGCAAATTCATTGTTATAATGTCATTGTTATTAAATTTGCACAAAGAAGAATGGAGCACAAAAACACCCAGATCAGACAGGAAAGGACATTTATTCACCGGTCTTTAGCACATCATAGCAAGGTTATTTGTCCACCATGGAGTTGTGCACCAGAGCCATGTTTAACTGGACAGCCTGAGGTGCTGGCAGCTTTGATAGGGAAGGGCATACTGATAACGCAGCTGATTAGACTCTGATCATTATCTACAGTACAGCTTATGATGGTCAAAATCAATGGCAGAAAAGAGGAGAGCTAGCTCTTTGAAAAGATTAAATGTCTCACACCGTATGATAAAGTCTGACTCATCAGACGCTGCTTTTGAACTTTGAGAGATGCTGTTTGAAGGTATAATGTATCAGGCGCATTCACAAAGTGCAGCCGGACAAAACTTTTCTCCCTTCATCACGTCAAATTGAAAATCGAGCCGGGCCCCCATTGTTTTGAGAGCTGATAAAACACACAACCTTGCATCAGCATGCTCCATCAACATCCTCTCTATTTGGCAGGTTCACAACAGGCCCGTGGTGTATGGATGCGACCAATTTTGGTAGCGCGGTCCATATCCTTGAACACTTTGAAGAGGGAGACATTTGACACAGCATCAAAGACTCCTCGGAAAGAAAGCGAGCAGTGAGGTGGCAAATTGGTGGATATTAGCCAACATGAAACAAGAGGGCAGATCCTGCATCATCATCATCAGCTGCCCAAAAGCCCCTCGGACTCAGAATGGGCTAATTATGATATTATGTGGATGATGACGCTGTTTCTGCTGCACCTCAAAACTCGTTACAGAGTCACCCCAAACTTAAAGAACGCACTTGAACAACTTTTGCTTGGTTACTTTGATCTCCTTTTTGCGCTGCCATGTTGTAAGGAGAACACCATCCATGCTTTCATGGTTATGTGGCTTTGAGATGAATTATGCTGTTTTGTATTAAGTATGCACGGTCGAGTTTGGGTCATTATTATCCACTCTTGGCCCACGTTCACACAATTTAATTCTAGATGACTAAAATGAAAGGAAAGAGCAATTATTGAGTAGCACAGCCATCATTTGCAAGAGGCATAATTATGAAAACATCACCTCTAATGTTCAGTTAAATAATAATTTTCACAATGATGTAATTTGAATATCACCTTTTCTCTATCATGTTTTCATCTTTATGTTAACTACATATGCATCCTATAATTTCCTTGATGTTCACAGCAAATGTGAAACACTAAAAATCAATCCAAGGCAACACAGGTTTGATGCAACTGATACAGATCTTTGGTTTAAACAAAACAGCTTTCCGAGAACAAGCCCGCTGTGGAGGGTCACTAAAGTTTAAGGTTTAAGAGAATGAAGTTTCTGCTCTACAATCTATAATATTGTGGGGTGGCACAGTCTGTCCTCTTGTTCAATTTCCCTGTGTAAGCATTACAGAAGAGGCTAAAAGGCTCAAAGATTTGGTGCATGCTGACGCCATATATTCTGTCAGTAAGATTCTTAGTGGGAGAGCGGAAATGGCAATAAACCAGGCCACCGCCGTTGATCTCCTTAAATTGACAACACAAACCATTTACTACGAGGAGCTGTTGTGTAACATATATGGGAAAAACGAAAACCTGAAGGATCCCTTGGAGGTCACATTGAAGTATATGGAGGTTTATATGGAGCAAGGAGACTAAAGTGAGACTCGAGCAAGCAGTGACAGTTTGGAGGTTTTGGGTTAAGCTGTTGGCCTTCTAAAATTCATTCATACATCCTATGAAGTTTTTGTGGGCCCTATTTTGCCATAGAACCCTGTAGTCATCACCCAACTGGCACGTGACTGGCAAAGGCTGAGAGAGAAGAAAGCTGGTCAGCCTAGCTTACAGCAAATGTGCTTATTGCTGTACTTCCCGTTAAAGCAAAACAGATTTTTTTTTTAAAAAAAGGATTGTTATTATACTGTACTATTATACTGTATTATACTGATGACTTTTTGATATACAAGTGCTTAACAGTAATGTAGCCAGTCATACATGTGAAGTAGTTGAGACAATACAAGAACTGTTTTACATAGTAGTTTGCAATCAGGCATTGCATGTTAATTAATTATAACAAACTGTGTTGGTTTAAAGTCATTTGAACTAGATTTGTATTTTCTGAAAAAAAAAAAAAAAGTTATGACTCTAGTATTTGATAAAGCTATTAATTATTGTCATGGTCTTCATGTAGTTGATAACATAGTTTGTCTTTTTACATCAATTTTTTTTTTTGATATTGGAATTTTTGTTATCCACTTTACTAGATAGCGAGGCAAATTTAACTTATTTTTTTTGTATGTGCCCCTTTTTTTTTTATATTTTCCTCTCTTGATTTGGAAATTTTTGCAAGTCTGTGAATGCAGTGCAGGCAGAATTCGTCATAAGTTCCATCTTTTCCTCAGTAACAGTTTGAGGACTCTGAGTCTCAGGGTGGATAACTGATTTGTTGTTCCGGTCAGAGCTGATCAGATCGATGGATGTCAGGAGAAGCTACTGCTGCAGAACTTATAGACCCAGCACAATGAAAGTTTCACTTTCACTGTTCCTGGTGTTCTGCTGCTCCGTCTCTACCAAGAGTACACTCTGTGCTCCCAGTGCAATTTAAGGCCCCACATTATATGCTCCTAATGAAGGGTCCAAATAAAATATAAAAATGCAAAATAAATGCTTGGCAGTGGATGTTTTAGACATGGTGGGCCTGTACAAATAAATAATGTATGGGTAACCCTGATAGATATGTTTCTTTTGGTTTATAATCACCTGAAAATAATAATCAAAGAAATTCGTTTTCGTTACCATAGACTAAGCATTTTATGTCCGCATACGGAGGGGGTCCTCTTCCATGTAGTCCACCATGTTGTTTCTACAGTAGCCCAGAAGGGACAAACCAAGCACTGGCTCTAGATAGTCATATCTTCTTCCTTAAACAGCTGTCCATGATAAATGAGTGTACATCATAATTCATGTACAGAGAGAATGACCAGTGAGAGAGTTGGTGTGATGACCTGCTGTAGATCAAGTACAGGTGTACAGTGTAGCTGTGAGTACATATTGCACAATATTCAGCGATCCACTGCACCCAGTCATGAAACAAAGTTGTAGTAGTTGGAGTGAACCTCAGCTGCTCCTCTTCCTCTCACCGGCTGAACATCAGTCTATATCCCAGCGGACAGGAGGGCAGTCTTCAGGTGGAGCTGCCTGGTTAGTGGGAACAGAAAGGAGACTCATTAAAAGTGATCCTCTTGTCCGGAGCAGCCTGATCACTTTCAGCCCTGCTATCCGCCAGAGTTCCCTTTGAAGAGGCGGGTCTAATCTCAGGCCTGTAACATTGTCGTGGTCAACCTGGGTTACCCTGCTAATGAGTGAGAGAGAGTTTACACAGCTGAGCCGGGAAGTCCTGGAGCTACCGGTAGCTCAAGGCAGCACTGAGTTGATCTAATGAGTGTTTGACTGTTGACTAAGTGAGAGCAATATCTAGTAGTTGTAATTGTATGTTTTTATTTTGCTATGGTCATAGAAGGTCAGTAAACCTGATATCCAGTATTTAAAATGAAATCCTGCTATTGGATGAGAAGTGTATGAGAAAGTGGTCTCCTGTTTCTTTCAGACCTCCTTTTAGGTTTATCATTTTAACCAAGGCACCAATTATTAGTGGAGTGTGAAGTGTGGTTATGAACTAGTCATGAAATGAACAGTTTCATTTCAAATGGAACAAAATGAGAGGCGTCCACTTGCCATCTCCATTTCATTTACGAAACGTGGGCAAAATAAATGCATTGTGGCAAGTAGTGATATATTTTCCTTTTGAATTAGATCCCATTGCAGCGATAAAGGGAATTAATTCCTGTGTTTACCTTCACTTTTTGCTGAAAGCGTTATGATTCATATAAATCAAAGTTTATTTTGAAAGTTTTATAAGTTTCCTGCAGCTTGCCTTTATGTGCATATAATGCAGGAAAAATTAGCATGCCAAGCTTTCCTTTAATTTGTATTTTACAATGACTGACAGAGGCAGACTTACCACTCAAACAATATTAAACAATGTGGACTTGATTTAAGATTTTAAAGTTAGCTAGCAAGTGCAGTAAGCCAAGCTGACTTGTTTTAAAACACGAACGAGAGGTCAACCAATTTGTCAGTTTGGCTCATTAACTGGAGGCAATTAGAGAAACAGGTCCTTTCTGCTGCGTGGCTGTATCTCAGTGCATTGTTCTTTGTTTTGACATGATACACGTGATTTCTTTGGCCAGACCAAATTAGCGGGTCTAGCACGATGGCTACTGGCTTTTTCTTATTGAAAGCTATCATTATTATATCTGCCTTCAAAGGGGGCCTATTATGCTCATTTTTGGGATCATATGTGTATTTTGGGGGTCTGCTAGAAGAGGTTTACACATCATGAGTCTCATACTGCCCTTTGCTGCAGCACCTCTGCCTGAAAGTCTGTCTGAGCTTATGTCCTGCCTCCTAAAAAACCCAGTCTGCTCTGATTGGTCGGCTGTCTCTCTATGCACATTCTATTCTATTTGTTGCATTGAGATATCACAAAAATACAGAAGTAAACATTGAAACTCAAAGGAGCTGTTTCAGGGAGCTCAGGAGCAGTATCTTTTGAGGGAGAGAGAGCTCCCTTTGGCTTGGACTTTGGACATTATTTCTTAGGAGACCTTTTGCAAGCAAACAAATGCTACACAAAACAATAAAGAAAAGAAAAAATCCCAAAAAGCATGATAGGGCCCCTTCAAAAATGTACTTTTGGTTGACCACTAGCAAGTTTGAAATGGGTTCTGAAATGCACATGATGGTTACACACATGATAACATATTTGAAGTTTGAAGTCAAAACATTTCACACAAATTTGGCATCATTAGTGATCCAGCTACTGTCAAACACATGAAAATACATAAAAAGCACTGTTTTTGTTTTAGGAAAAGGCTCACCGTTGTGTTTGGAAAATAAAATTCTATCTCGGGTTACAATCAAGTGTAAACATCCCCATAAATACTACAAAGAGCAGTAGATGGCTGTTAATGTCCAATCAGTACTGAATTTCCTTTTAAATAACAGCAGACTGATACTTCCTTGATAAGAAAAAAAAAACACTTAACAGGCTAATAATCAATATCAATTTTACAGTTTGAAAGAAAAACAAATCCAAAAAGTGATTTGTAACTGAACCTGCTCACAGCCATTCATTTTCACATCAGGTTATATGTGTTATTCCTGTACCTGTTGTCTGCACGCACTCCTGCAGCGCAATAATCCATATTTACCTTTTTCTCCACTGTGTTTTGTACCTGTGAGACAGCTTCGGGGCTTCCCTTTGTCTTTCCCCGCTCCCTGAAGAACCAAGACAGACACCGCCTTCTGTCCTGAGTGTTAGCTGCGCTGTATGTACAAAGAGGCAGTGTAGCATAAGTCAGATCCCCAGAGGGAACTGTGGGTAAAAAGAGGGAAACCAGGGATTAAAGCAAAGTGTAATGATGTAGGGGCAAAGAGGAGCGGAGTGTGATACGAAGTGAAAACACATGCGCTCTCTGCCGTAGCGAGAACAGACATATGCATAAATACACCGCCTTTCATCGTGTCATAGAGAACAAGTCTAGACGCACGCCCTTCTATATGGAGATCACACACGTACGCGGTGCTCCGGGATAACAAGACAATGTCAAAAACACTTTAAACAACCAACATGCAAAACATGAGCTTGGAGGGTGGAGATGATCAGATGAGAGTATTTTTGCCTGTCCTCGTTTCAAATACAAAGGTGCACAAAGGAAACAAATAAAACGGGTGAATATTTTGAAATGTGCAAAAATTTAGTATCTGACGAAGAAGTAAAAGTATTAAAGTAATTGCTCACTAGTCTGTTTCAGCCCAACTCCTGCCTTGCTTAAACGTCTAACAAGGACAACACTAGCCTGCACAGCTTTGCACTTTGATTAAAGCTAAGTGAGCGCTCGCTGTAATCCCTGAATCCTTTTTAGTCTCGGTGGGATTTAGGTGAGAATGATTTCCTCTCAGCACTGAGATTTGTGGCTTGCACACTCTTTGTTTGGGATGACATCTCAATGTTTATTCAATCATTCTTCCCATGCTCTGCAGCTGGCATTTTGGTGTATATCATAGTGCCTGAAAATCTGCCCAGTCACCCGAAGTTAAATACGGAGCTAACAGCGGTGGAGCTCGATTTTTCACGGCATGATACAGTTGTCTTAACACATGTAGCGAAACTTTTTCAAAAAGCAAGTGAAACCTGCACAGTGTTGTTTTTCTCTGGCGGTGCGTAACCCTTGTTGACTCACTCGCTAGATATGAGTGTAACCATGGTGATACACTAACACGCCAGTGAAATGTGTATTAGTGGCACTTTTTTTTTTTCTCACCCTGCACAGACGTCTTGTTAATTACTGTGTAGCACTAACATGACAGGAAGGCTAACAGAGCCTTTGGAAGGTTCAGCGATGGCCAAGCAGAGCTGTTTATTGGCTCAGAAGTGTGATTTATGATGCCTCATTGGGGGGACTAAATCATCTCTGTTTGTGTGTGTGTTTCTGCGGGAGAGCAGCTGAGGGGACAGTTGATTGAAGTCTTTAAGTGTTTGGCGGGAATATCCAAGCTTGACTCCTTGACATTATTGCAAACTCCAAACATTTAGCCGCGTGCAGAGAGGGCCGTGATTAATTGGTATGTGTGCGACTAACAAACGAGGGATTAATTTCCCAACAGATTTAACAGCGTGAGTGGTTGCACAGCGCTGTCATGTCTGGCCCCCAGACCCAAACCCTGCGGTGTCTGCTCAAAGGAACAGGTCAGTGATGAGAGATTTGCACCAGTGGAAACTGTTCCAGACTTCCAGGCTGGAAGAGTGTGACTTAATTTGCTTCGCTCTGAAATTAAGTTGGCTAAAATGAGTCCCTGATGGTTTGCTACTTGCATGACATGAAAAGTTAATAAAAAATAATGGATGGGACGCTGCACTGTGAATCAAGACGGGTTTGCAGGACTGATTCCTTATCTGTCTGCCTGAATTTCCTCTTGGGACTACAGTCACTATCAAATCTGTTAGTCCATGTATGGAAGCCTGTGTAGAGTACAATCAGGCCTCTGTGACTCAAAAGTGAATTAAGCTAATAAAGGAACAGTGTGTAAGATTTGGGCAGATTTAGTGGAATCTAGTAGAGAGGATTGCTGATTGCAACCACCTGAAATTTCTCCTGATTAGAATTTACTCTGTGTTTTTATAAGAGGTGGGCGATATGGCCATAAAATAATATCATGATATTTCAAGGTCTTTTTTTTTTTTTGCTAACGATATTTGTTGACAGTATGACAAAAATGCTAAGAATATTTTATTATTAATTTCAAGGACATACGATTGCAACAAAATTAGGAGTTGTAGTTTTACATGTCAACATAAATGTAGTTTACCTTCAAATATTCAGAACAAAAATAGCCCTGTTCTTTAGTTTGTAATCAACAACAGTAACTGAGTGAGATTCAGATACTGCTTAAAATATAATTATTACTATTTTAAAAAATTACACATCTAAACAAATGGCAATTACAAAATACCTTCTCTTCAATCTATAAGTAGTACATATACTGTATATAAATAACTGATTTTCTTTCCACCTGGACCTGTATGTGCTGCTATTTCTCCTCCACTCTTCTTGTGTCACTCAGTGCTGACGATCAGAAGCAATTATGTCAAGATAAATTATTGCCATTATCACAGTATGAATATTTCTTATCATATTAAAAACTAAGCAGTGCTGAACAACTATGAAGCAAGAATGTGTTACTTTGTTGCCCATTTCATACCTACAATGTTTTAATGTTTTCAGAAACATGTTTCAGTTTACCGTTGTACTGAAATACGAGATTGTTTGATACCAGCTGGTCTCCATTTTACTTCCTATGTTTAATCCCCAGGGATTTATAAGTCCCTGCAGTGCAGTGCATTCTGGTAGTTGTAGGTTTTCTATCTCTTCAGCAAAAAAAAATATGCCCTTTTTCTGGGTTTTCTCTGGTCATGTAGCACCAATTTCAGAGGTGTTACTGCATAGACCTGCTTATTTTTTAAGAGACCATCTTTCCAGCAGTGAAATACTTCTTTAAGAAAGTGAACATGTTTAATAAAATAAAAGTCTCTTGGTAAAAAATAAAACACCACATACAAGTCCCATATCTTTTAGGTGTGCAGTGCAGCTGTGAATTGAGCGTTTGACCCACATGTGGCTCTTTTCTCTGCTCTCATTTTTTGGAAGCACCTTACATCTCTTAAATGTGAAATTAATATGAAACCTGTAATAACTGATCATTTGGCCATTGTAGGGCAGTGGATACAAGTTTGCCTAATTACCCTACTTAACCTCGACGCATTAGCATATATTTCTCAGTTTTGGTGTCAGTTTGTAATATTTTAACTTCTCTTTTATCACTTGGGTTCAGTGTAATTACTTAGTGTGCTGTTTGGATCAGTCCTTTCGGTTTTAATTCAACAAATGAGATTATTTCTGCCTCAGGAGCACCCAAACGGAAATATAAACCTGTATCCTGTGACCGGGGTTGGTGTTTGTGCGTATGGGACTTGAAGTAAGTAGTTACTGTGTGGCTTGCATGTGTGAACTTTGTATTACCTTGTGTATTTTGGATAATAAAATAATCTTGCTAAATAGCTGAGAGGAACTGCTGTGCAGAGACAGAAGTGAGCGAGTGGACGTTTGCCAGGATACCTTAGGCAGCGTCATAGGGGGCCATTTTTCTTGGCAAAATTATGGAATTACATTGAGCTGAGGACAGTTCTTCAAGATTGGATAAGGAATGAATAATTTAAGGCCTAATGATTAATCCAGTGGCAAAACGCCCTGCTGAAATATCACATCTCTGAAGGTAACTTTAGCCCTCAAGAAAGACGGATGTGGAGGTTTGTCATGCGGTTTTCTAAGGGAAATTTCATCTCGGGCACGACATAAATCTTCCTGGCAGGGGAAAAGTACAATAAGTTCGTCATGAATATGTCTACATCACACACAATTATAGCTCAATTGTCCATGCTCCCGAGAAGCAACATGTAAACGAAGTGCAAATCACTCCCTGAAGTTCGGATTGGTCCAATGTTTAATCCTGTTGTTGATACAGACTTTGAAGCTACTTTGAGGATGAGCTTACAGGGTTTGCTGTGAGTTAAAGACTCTCATACTGTCAGTTATACGTATAGCTTACTGAGAAACTTCCAAAACATTTTGAACAGTTGCAGGATTACAGCATTAAACGGTCTAAACGGTCTGTGTGTTTGGGTGTGTTGGCGGATATGTGTGTGTCACAGGAATTAGGAAGAGCATGACAGGCAGAGTGCAAGCTGCTTTACTTTCTCTGATAAATACAGATAGCACTAAGGGCAACGCTATATTGCTTCACACAGTGAAAAACTCAACCTGAATCAATTTCACAATTAGCCAGTTCAGTGTTTTAATTAAAAAACAACAGTCGCCTTTGAAGAAATCAATTTTAACTTAAGAGGCAAAAGAGAGAATTCCCCTGCCACTTCACCATCCCTCAGCTCTGTCAATTCAAAGACATAGAGATGCTTTTGGGCCTTTCTTTTGTATCCAAACAGTGCAGCATTAAATAGAACATTTTTAATCGTCTCAGTGTTTTTAGTAGAACAACGTATTTGCCTGTATTTGAGACAGGGGAGAAAGAAAGGCATATGATGACCAACAAAGGTAGGCAAGACATTAAGACTGAGACAATACGTGTATCTCCTGACTCACTACTATCCAAATACTTACTGATTTGCTTTGTTTTGCAGTTTTTAAGTATTGTGATTCTATTAATATTGTGTTTTAATAGAACTATATATTACATTTTTTATTATTTTTAATACTCTACAATGGGGAAAAGTTAAATCATACACCTCCATAGACTGTTTATCATGACATAATTTGAAAAACAATGCACATCATGTGTCAATCAGGTTTTTTTTTTTCATTTCAGCAGCATCATATACTACATAGTAAAGTGTTAATAAACTTATAACATTTTTAGCAGTTGTGACTTTGCCCTATTTGAAAATGTATTTGTTTTGTTTTTTTTCAATGTATCTATTTATTTATTTATTTTAGGAAATTTCTGGATGGTATACCTTTAAGTTAATTTTTTTTTCACCCGTGCACTCATGTTGCCCTAACCATTAGACTATCAAGGTACCACAGGACTATTTTTTATTATCTCTGATGAAAGTTGAAAGGAAAATTTGGGTTTTAATATAGAAACAGAGACTGCCTAAATTTTTCATCATCCAATTAGAGGACTGCTGAGACTGATGATCACCTGAAAGTGTTTTGAGGACAAAACAAAAGTAAGTTAAAGAAATTTGTTAAACAGCTCCGCAAAACTTTTGAAAAGAAGTTTTTGTTACTAGAGCTGTTGAAGTGACGTGACAGTGACGAATGCAGCATTCTTACCCAAAGCTGAATTTTTTTTTCTCTGGACACTCAGGAAAAAAATGCCTAACTTGGTACAATATCCCAGCAGAGCGCCTTGTCGTGCTGCTGGCGTTTGTAGCGAGATGTAAATATGTGGCACTCCCATTGTAAAGCACTAAAAAAAAAATAGCTGGCCCCAGAAAAAAAAATCCTTTGGCCAGCACAGCCCCAAAAACTGGAACTGTTCCCCTCTGTTTTTAATAACCATAATACAAGCCATATGATATGACCAGTTACCCCTGTGATGGTATTAGTTAGCCCTGTCACTGTGTGTTTGTGGCTGCCCTCAGCATGGAGCTTACACTCCTGCAGCAGCAGCAGCTGAAACCCATACTGTCCGTGGTGTGGTGATGTCGAGCAGTACATTTAACGTTGGCATTCAGCATTCTCTATTGACATCAAGGACATTGAATTAAGTACTCAGTTAGTATTGTATCACTTCCAAGTTACTTTTGGTAACTAGTATCATATTTTTTTCAAATGATACCCAGACCTGTTTGGAAACAATGAGAGTGGTGAGAGTAAACCAAAACAGTTGCCTAAAGAGCAGAACAGTCAGCTGACAAATGCTATAAACCTCTGTAGAGCTGAGGGAAGTGCAGAGTAAGGCTTTAATTTTCTGTGGTTTCATCACTATGAGTCACTTACTCTCACATACACACAGTCATTCGGTCAGATGTCAATTTAAAAATATTAAATATAGCAGCTTTAAATTGTGCTTTTTGGCTGAATACAGAAAAAGTAAGTCCTGACAGTAAGTGTGAGACAGGATGAACCCTGGTTTTGGTGCTGAAGTCAAACACTTGGTCACAAATAACTTAATACACAGGAGACAGAGCTGTTATTTAGTTTTTTTTTTTTTTTTTTCAAGCAGAATGGCTATTATTAACATAAATTTCACTACTAGAAGTAAATTAAACATGTCCTATTTTCAGCATAGATTACATCTGGAGTCTGGTATTTGTACTGTATTGTCTCTGACAGGGCTTTGGTTTCCACAGTTATTGATCTGCCAGCTTTAATTTCCATCGACGGTGCTTTCATCCACTGCACTTGAGAAACTACATCCACTCTCTCCCATCGCCGTATGCTTGAACATTCTGCCAGCACACTTTCCTTAACAGAAAAAAACAAACTCCACCCACGTTTCACGCATGTCTGGCATGTCAATGCCCGAATCTCAGCCCGTTTCTTGCTGCACTTATGATCGCCTTCGTCCATTTCGACGGGGAACCAGCCGCGGCTGCTCACCTCAATGTGTGGTTTAGTGAGGGGAAAAGCTTGAAACTTCAAACGGCGCCAGTCTCTGACGCGGCGATAAACCCTGCCTGATGAAAGACTAGAGCTTCAGAGAAGAGGAGGTGATGAGCTTAACTTTGGGGATTTAGCAGCTCCGTCTCTCCCTTCCCGCGTTTTGTCGAACACTGTGTTGCCTTCATGCCTGATTGTCATTCTGAGTAACGGGAAAGTAATGACACTTGTCTTTGATCCCTGGAAAATGTTAACACAGAGGTGAATAAAGGTAACCTCATGTGGAAACTGAAACAAGACAAGCAGATGTGTGAAACTAAGTGAAGTATCATGTGATTAATAAATCATTTTGATTGGACATTTCTCATAGCCTCATTGGAAAATTAAGATGAACAATTTTCAAAGTGAAACTAATAAAATAACAATCGAATGTTCAGTTTGAGGGAGGTATTGAGTCTGACAGTCTGCAGCTCCTTGTCTCAGACACATGTAAAATGTTTACTACCACCATCTACTGTTCACTTGGAGGAGTTGACTTCTCAAACCACAAAACAGTTGATTCATACAGCTCCATCAAAGATAAGAATAGAGAAAAAATACCTTTATTTCAAGTAAAAGATGTGATACAGGGGTTACTGCTTAGAATAAAAAAATTTGATTGATTTTAAACAGCATAGTTTGGGAAAGTAACTTTCTTTCAGATATAAACACTGTTACTTTCTGTCCACGTCTGAAGCACTTAGAGACATACTGCTTCCAAGGACACACACATTTATTCATTTTAATGTTTACACCATTAAGAAAGAATCAGGAGAATGTGTTTTAATCTCTTTCATCCAGAACACTGAGGTTACAATAAGAAAGAATCCAACGCTTTGTGCTGTAAGCCAAAGCTACCAGTCACCGAGGTATCTAAGAATGAAAGCCATTTTGTCACGAGGGAAGTCAAGGTTTTATGGCACATTCATTTGGTCGAAGGTCCACGTCATTTAAGCACTGTGTTGTAAACATTTAGTCCATTACGGAGCTGTGTAGACTTTGCAAAGAAAACTTTAGTACTTAAAGTGAATGCAGAAATATGTATAACTTATTTACTTAGTTTCTTGGATGTGAAGGTGCTGTTTGTAGTATTTTTAACATGGATAAATGACCTTTTCCTGCCTCAGCGGTCGCTTTGCTATATTTTTCTTTGAGTGTACTGTACGGTATGTTAAATTTAGAAAGCTGCTGGGTTGCACAAAAGATGGCCAGCCCTGTTCTTTAAGTGCAAACAGAAGTAGCAACATATTTGCAGCAGAAGGTAACAGGATTTGTGTGAAATGTATTCATATTTAGCAATAATAACTCTCGCATATGGTGTCATTTGTTTACATCTTCAAGTGTGTTTATTGGGTTTTAAAATGATACATTGAGGTAAATATATGAGCATTTAGCACCTTTAAAAGACTCTCCAAAACTGCTACTTTCATGCATTAATATTAGAATTTAACATGTAACACAGTGTTAAAAACACCTCTTTTACAGTTTGTAAATAGGCCCCATTGACTTGTGATGGAAAGAAAAGGAGGTAAAGGAGTGCTCATGAAATTCATTTCACTGAGTCACCGCTGTTCAGAGCATCTCTTTGTCATGGCCTCTGGTCCCCCTGGGAGCCCTTTAACTCTGGCCTCATAAGAGCCCCACAGAGACCTCTCTGTCAGTCATCCAGACACCGTCCTCTGATTGGATCAAAGATTGATTACACCCTATTCATGCAGCGCCATCATTGGAGGACAGAAAGGCATGCACCGCAGGTCAATGGGGCCTTGTAATCAGTGCCAATGCAGCAGTGACATGATGCCGCGGCAGTAGGAAAATCACTCGGCTGATTTCAGCACAGGCATGTACCGGGTGTCGTAATTTCAGCCCGAATCAAAATGTGCCACGTCCTCGGCGCATACAAAGTTAATTGCAGAGTGAGGATTCAGTTTGTGAAGAGCTTTGAGTGATTCCCAGTCAGCGTTTGATTCATCTGTGGCAAATGCAGAGAAAAACATCCTGTAACCCTAATCCTCATTAATCTCGAGACACATTATGTTTTGTGTGCAAAGCTCGATGCTCATTTGGTCAAACACTCAATAATATCATTTGACTACTCAGTCTTATTTCCATGAAAGCAGAGATTCAGACGTGATGACGTGGTTGATGTCACATATGACAGGACTCTGTCAATTTGATAACTTTTATAATATGAAAAAGATTCAGCAGAAGGATATTTTAATGATAAAATCCCTGCAGCCATCTGTTGGTGTAATGAAATGGCTGGCGCTGGCAGAAGATCTGGATGACCTCTCGCTATCCACGGGCAGCATATGCTGCGCCGCCGAGTCGGAGGCACAACCTTTCCAGTGCCGACGACCATCAGCAACCTCATAATCATCAAAACCTCATCTGTTACATTCATAAATCCCACCTCCGGTCTGGATTCTTGAGGATTTGCAAAACAGAGCGCACCATATGCTGCCATTCTGCACACGCATGGTCTTGTGAACAAAGACAGGGAAATTAATTAAAACCATGGCTTGCTGGTTTTGATTTGTAAGACCTGCAAATATCACAGGAAGACAACAAATGTGGCCTCTCTGCACTGTGTTATTCCGTGAGGTATTAGAGTTGGAGATGGAGCAGTGATCCACAAGTGCTAAGACTCGCTGTACTCAAGCTACCAATTCTCCCTGCATTGTGAGATTAACAAACTCAGCTCCTTGCCGAGCCGAGCAACATGAGCAAAGCATCATTGTTACTTTCCGTGCTTCCTGCCACTCGCACAACTGTGACTCTGTAATACTTCAAACGCCTGCCAGATTTTAAGTCATTCTGGATGCTGGCTTTAAAGTGCTAATGGGCTGGATATTAGCGATGTAGTAAAGCGTGTGTGTTTGTGTGTGGTATAGGGAGGGCCTGTTTGACTTTACGTGGTGGTATCCTTGGTGTGTGTGAGAGGAGGAGAGGCTGGCTGCGATGCTGTTGCACCAAGCAGAGGCAGTTTCAAGGATTACTGTCGGGGCGGAAAAGAGGCAATTAATCTCTGTCTTCAAAATGGGATACAGCTGAGCTTCAAGGCCTTTAGGATCTTTTGGAAAATGATAAGCTTCTGTTTACTAATTTTCCCATGTGGTCATATTGACGGGCGTTGTGTTAGGCAGATAACCAAACGTGCATGTGTGAGTGTGCAAATTTAGGGTTATTTAAAAGCAGGTTTAGTGATGAAACTCGTTCATTTTTTTCTCAATCAGACATGCATGAGAGCACCAGTTTGTTTGATTTTGTTTCGCTCATTTTCAATTACAGCCGGTTCCCGAGCGGCTCGATCGTCCGAGGCACTATCAGTTGGAACAGGATGTTTGATCAGAACTAAGCTCTGCTGACATTTGATTTTTTTTTTTTTTTTAACCTGCGTCCTTGTCCTCAGCTCTGTTGTCAGGTCAAAATCAGAAGAGCTCATAATGTCTGCATGAGGTGCACAACAAATAGTAGTGCCTGTTTGTCCACAACAAGAGCTTTAGAGAGGTATTTTTAACTTTTACGACATATATGAAATGTGCCGTCAGGGAGGTCGGCTCTGGAGGAGTTTCCAGCACTGTACCTGCACCAATGAGCAAAACAAAACCCGATTGTAGCTGTACATCATTTTCCCCCTGGCTGCAGAATTCAGCCTGATCAGACCTGGCATCTTTACCTTCAGGAGCTCCACAACGGTTTTCTCCATCTGTCTGTGCAGATATAACTCTCCATAGATGCGCCTGAAAACACAAACTACAAGAGGAGCAAACATGAAAAATAAGAAGCATGAGCAGCAGTTGGACTTGTTGGTTGTATTATTAAGAATGAAACAGAGACCCAAAAACACTGATAAAAGTACTCTGAATCACTCAAAATTGAACTAAATTTTGAACTCCATTTACTTTTTTTTAAGGACAACTGTAATGATATTGTAGCATGTTGTGCATATTATTTATTTATTTATTTATTATTTGTTCAAAATAAGATTAAGAAATGTGTTTATGTATTTGTGAAAACAACTGAAGTTTAAAATTTCACATAAAATCAAGACATTTTTTGTCATATGTATTGCACTGGTTTACACACCTTTTAAAACTACACTTTGACTGTTAGTTTGTGGGTTGTAGCAGTTAGCAGGGCAGTTTCATAGTGAAAGGTAGTGTGTGTCTGGATTTCAGTTGGCTTGGTTAACATTTTCAAAAATAAGACTGAGGTCTGATTTGTTTATCTATTCATCATCCTCCCTCTTGAAACTAAATGCCGCCCGCATTTTCCATTTCACTCTGAGATATGTCATAATACAGAATGCTCTAACAGGTCTTATTGGGTGTTTTCTGTGGCAGAGGTTGACTGATTTAAGACATCTGTCCCGTTCGTCATTCAACATTTGTGCGGACCCACTGTGCTGTTAAGTTTGTGTTTCACTTGTAAAGTGGAAGCTAGCAAGCTAGGCTAAGTAGCTACCCATCAAAAAAGCGGTGCTAGTTTGCAAAAGATAACCTTAGGACTGATTTCAACTGGTCTAATGTTAGCACTAATACTTGCTGTGCTAATATTACCATTGCTTCTCCCTTGATTAACACTGCCATTGATTCTCACTGGACTAATGTTAGCATAGATAGTCACTGGACTACCGTTAGCATTGATACTCACTAGACTAACGTTGACACTGATTCTCACGAGACTAACATTAGCATTGATACTTCATTGACTAACATTAGCATTGATACTTCATTGACTAACATTGGCATTGATTCTCACTGGACTAACATTGGCATTGATTCTCACTGGACCAGGGTTAGCTTTGATTTTCACTTGACTGGTTTTAGTATTGATACTTAGTGGCCTAATTTTAGTATTGATTCTCATTGAATTATCTGATTATCACTCATTCTTGGGTGTACATGGATAATGACCAGACTTGTCCATACTCACAGCCGCAGGAAGTCTTGTGATCTTAGCACTGTCTATGTTACCCCGTGTCTCGAATCATGACATGGGATTACAAACGTATGAAGTCAAGGAGTAAAGTAGCAACGGCTCATGAGTGATTTAATTAAACTGGTCAGTAAAACTTAATACTTTTTTTTCTCATTAGTTGCTACAGTTCTGGTTATAAAAGTATACTCAGTTTTAAATCAAACACTAAGGACATATAAACTGACTTCTTAGCGACAACATATTTAATTTCAGTTTAACAAAGTGTCTAAATCTGGCATTGTGAAGAACTATTTTGAGAAATCTCTCCTTTGCTAAACAGAGATCGAATTTACTTTTATTCCATTCATTCTCTCCTTTCTCCTTTCCTGTCTTTCACTGATAAGCCCCCCTCACCACAGAACACAATGGCCCCATTGTACTAAACCACGGAGCTGATAATGTTACGTGACATTAAGGGCAATGATGTTAGTTCCTATTCACAGAGACATTTTGATTGGAATGTAGACTCACAAAGAGCGGCATAATATTCAATGCTTTCAGAAAATTAAAGAATCCAATATTAAACACAATCACCATTGATCTGCACCATCGTGGACTCTCTGCCTATTTTATTAGCCTGTGTGTCAGGAGATGCTTGCTTCCCAGATAGGCAAAGACCAACTAATAAAGCAATAATATTAGTGCGATAGACTCAAATGATGATCTTATTAACTCATACATTTGCAGTTGCCAGATATCAAGTTGCCACATGAAGCCTTTTGCCTCCAATCTGTTAATTTGAAACCTACCCGAGCAATCTATCCACAGCAGCAGAAACACTCAGAATTCCCAATGTCATTCTGTTCCCTCTGAAGTAAAAACTCAATTGTTTTTGCTCTCTTTTATGTATAATAATATTCATATTCCCCTGAACGCTGACCTGCGAAAAAAGGGGCTATTTCAGAGCTGTCAGTGCAACGTCTTTATCTTCACTCTCCAAATGTTGGGGTCAGCCAAGACTTGACGCTTAGCAGACAATTCTCCCAAAGACCTAATGTGATTAATGGGTGTCACTTAAGAAGGGTGGGGTAAGGTTGAAAAAGAAAAGAGGAAGTCATCCAAAGGAGATTGTTACTGAAGAAAAGGTACATTGGCGGCACTTCATCAGCGGAAGCAAGAATTCAGCCCCCCTGGCTGTAGCTACGTGCTGTTAAAATGAAATGTTCAATGTCACTTTCAAAGTTTTAATATGGCCGGGGAATGCAACCTTGAAATGAGGTGTGGGCAAGAGTTTGCAACTAGCAATTAGTCGGCTTTGTGTTGGTAATGTTTGCAAGGTACATTAAGGAATAGTTTGCTCAAATTCCTGACATGGCTCGCAAAAAAATGCATTCTCTGGTGTAATTCCAACTTTGCAATATTGCCTCCATTTGCTCTTTGCCACTGTTGGGGAGGCCATGTAGGTATTTTAAAAAGCTGTGGCTTCAGTTTCCTGTCACAGGTGTCCTTGCTTGTCCTCCTCTTTCATTCTGCCGCCATGAACAGCCTCTGGAAAGTGAAAGTATAAAGTTTAGATACAAAGAGGAAGGCAGCCAAAAGCCCACTTTACACCTGCTGTTAAACATTTGTTTATCTTGTTGCTAGATGTAGTCAGATTGTCTTCACAGCTGGACCTGGATTTTTTTTCATTTGCAAAAACAGCTTGTCACAAATGTCACTTCCTCTGCTCATGTTGACACCACTTGAAATTTGTTTTTATTTTTCTCATTCCCACAATATCCTGACAATCTCAATTTTTTGAAGTATGTTGCTTATTAAAATGCCTGCCACCTGTTTGATGCATCTGTGACTTGGTGGAATTTGTCTGCAATTATTTTTTAGTTTATCTAGAGCTTATAGGATAAAGATGTTGTGTTCAACCACGTCATCAGATATGACTGGATTTTCCAAGCATGCTAGATTCTTACCCTTGAATTATTAATTTTTGTTTTGCAATCACTTTGTTAAAATCGGTCAGGGCCATATTTTATAAGTGAGCTAGGCGATTGCACAGTGTGCCACCAGGTGGAGGGGCACCAAAGAGAAGGATGAGATCTTTTGTAATTAAGTGCAGATGTGAGGTCTGCTTTTCAAAGTCTGGCATGGTGATTTGATAAAGACCCTCTGCTCGTACTGCACTAAGCACCTGATACATAGAGCAGTCTAAAGGACCGGGGACTTTACTAGTACTCTTGCTGTCACATCATTTATTGACAACAGCAATGCATGTGTTTTCCTTTCCATGCTGTGTTCCCTCTTTAACTTAAGCCATTTTTACAAATCTATTCATGCGGCACAGGTAAAGCTCTCCATGAGTTTTTTTTTTCCTCAGCGGCAGTTTGTGACTCGCGGGATGGATAATTGATCAGTCGATCCGTTCACAACTAATCAAATCAGTGGATGAGAGAAGCAGCTGCTTTGAGTAAATTCAGACTTTTAAACCCAGCAGAACGAACAGTTAGGTTTCATTTTCTTTGTTTAATTTCAACAGCACTCCTAATGTACCTCCACCTCCAAAAATAGAAAATCTATCGTGGCGGCAGATGTTTTAATTGTGGCAGGCCGCCGAAATACCTAAATGAATTGGGGCAGGTAATGTTTGAGTGGCTGGTAAACAGTCAGTGTGGAGAGGTTGAATGAAGTGGTCAAAATGCAATGTGTGAACCCATCAGCTGCCATCTTGACAACAATTTTGCCTTTCAGAGTTTAAAAAAAATGTATCTACATTCATATACATATATCTGTTTGTAGAGAGAAGCCATTATAATATATTATAATAATAATACAATATTAGTATTGTTGTCTGCCTGATAGCCGGTGAGCTCCTAGATTCATAATAAAGTAACTAAACATTTTATTTTATAACTCAAAAAAGTGAATTTTAGTTTATCCAATCTTTATAGAAATAAACACTTTTTTTGATGGGCTTTGGTGCTATCATTAAAAACTGTCAAAATCATGTCCAGACCCTCCAGCAACAGTTCCACACTGACACTCTCATGGATATTTCAGGAAAAAATAGCCATGAATTCACTGAAGGTGAACCCAAAAAGAATGCAATTTAATGCCTGTTTCACAATCTTACCGGTCAGAGTGTGAATATATGATAGCGAGGGACAATATGGCCCAGAATCATTATTATATTACTTTTTTTTTCTGTACTTCACAGCAGTATATAATAATTATGTAACCTGAACTCAAATAAGCAGCATAAAATGGAGGAATGGACTGAAAAATTACAAATTAGTAATTAATATAAGTTCAATTGAAGTTTTAGCCAAATTCAACACTGGGCTACTGAGTGAGCCTACCGGGCACTGGCCCAAGGGCCCAAAGATTTGGGCCCCCCCGCTGGCCTTCATCTGCAAAATGTCACTTGAATTAATGTAATGTGTATTAACTATGAAAAAACTCAAAATGACCAAAAAGAGATGAAATAAAATAACCTAATAATAATATTTATTAATAATAAATAACCACTAAGAGACACAGAAAACAACTGTCTTATCATTCCTCTGCCCATACCTAGACTGAAGTTGGTAGTAATGCCAGCTTTTGCTATAGGTCAGATGGTGCTAACGGAAACACCACGAAAAAGGATTGAACAGCCTCCCGCGTGCATAGTTGAAAACAATGGTTTTAATAGAGGTAATAAAATAAAATAGCTGTCAAGAATTATAAATATGTCTAATGTAGTGTGATTGTCGTACCTTGAGCTGCAGACTTCTCAAGAGGCAGGACAGCTTTCTTTTCAATTTCCTTAAAAGATGTCTCAAGGGTACAGCTCTGCTGAATGTTAACACGTACTCTTTCTCAAGCGTGAGTAAAGAAAAATAACCGTTAATTACAGTATTTTGATTAGAGAGCAACAGATGTATTACCATGGAGACAGTTCTACCTGAACACTGAGTGTTATATTAATTATTCTAAATATGAAAACAGCACAAAAACATCAAAGTTGACAAATGAAAAGCACTCCCGGGAGCATGTAGACCAACACATTTCTTCATTTCTAGACAGCCGCGTTCCTTCAAATGTAAAGGAAAACGAAATCAGAATCAAAAGTGCAGAAAATGAATGTGTCTGAGCGGCGTACTGATTGGCCTCCTTATCTTAGATTGCAGGTGTCTGATTTGACGATGGAAAAAAGAGGAGTCGTAGCCATGTGTTTACTGTAATCTCAATTTAAATCTAACTCTTTAATCCAGGGATATGACATCAAACTAATGCCAAGTGTTTGGCTAAATCATTCTAGTAAGTAAACACAGAAACAGAGAACATAACTTGTAGTGCATTTATTTCACAGGAATTGTCAGATGCTGGTGTTTTCAAGTCTATATTTAACTTTGGCTTTAACATTCACCAACACAAAGTCAGTGTTGTAGTTCATGACCTATTTTGAAAATTAGACACATATACAGTCAACATCTTTCTTTTAATATTTGTGAGTCCTCATTATTCCAGTCCTTAAGATATATACCCGTGAATCTGAGGTTAATCTGGAATTTAAGAGTTGAAAATGTTAGTCAGTTGATCCAATCATCGATAGAAAATGTATCTGCAACTATTATGGTCACTGTTACAATGGTTTGAGTCACTTTTCAAACAGAAATGCTAAACATTTGCTCGTACTAGCTTCTTAAATTTAAGAATTTTCTGCTTTGCTCTGTTTTATATCAGCGTTAGTTGTGGTGGCGTCACCTTGGATTCAAATGAAAAATGAAGAAAAGAGAATTCCTGCACACTGTCCTGTCACTTTATATGAACTTTATTATTAAGTAAACAGCATTTTGGTTGTCAGACGCTCATCAATTCAAGTCAAAGAACAAAGAACATTTATCAAACATATAGATTATGCCTACTCAGGTGAGGTTTATAGACAAAAAAAATGTTTAGTAAAAAAAATAGTTGCGGCACTAATCTCCAGAGTTAGGCAATAAATATAACTCGTTCAAGAGTGTGTTTAACCAAAGAAATCAATTTTGACTGATTTTTACGATTGTCAAACAGTTTCTGTAGCAAATTAAACATGTTAAATTGTGGCAAATCATTAATTTTAACAGTCCTGTCAAAGTCCATAATAATGCAATTTTTACCTAAAACAAACTATGCAGAAATGCTAAAACATGGATTTTTCTTTTTTTTTTTTGTTTTAGTAGCACACTATTAACAGACTGCCATAAGTGTTTTTCTTCAAGTAAATAGTGCAGCTTTGTGTTTTAGGAGGGCGTAAAGCCATTATTCAGTATTGACTATAGATCCCTGATGCTTTGAGGCGTGGACAAATGACCCATATGAAGGCCCGCCCACAGAAATGGCAGGGCCCCTGAAAAGGTTTAGCAAATTGACCCTCCCTCTCTCTATCCTATTAAAGACATACATGTAAACTGAGAGAGACTCGTTCTGTTGACAGGGGCTACAAAGGCCAAATGCCCGTGCCTACAAAAAAAAAAGAGATTTTATTTTCAGGAGAGGGGGTTTTCAGTATGAAACTATGACACATGTCACACAGAGATTTATTAGCGCTAATAGAAGACATAATCCAGGTTATTTGCAAGCCCTTAGGGGCACTTTGCATCAGTCTAACAACTACTGACCTTGTCGTGTGTGTGTGTGTGTGTGTGTGTGTGTGTGTGTGTGTGTGTGTGTGTGTGTGCGTGCATCCACGTCTCTCCTCTAACCTGTACCTCTGCCCCACCCAGCCTGTTTGCTGTTATCTATGGATGCTCCAGCCCCCCTCTAGCACACCTTCATTACTGCCCCAGATAGTGGCATTGGCAACTTGTCACTTGTATTGATTTCTCTTAAACTGCAATTTACATGGATATTTGTGGGCGTCCTGAGGGCAGGCTGCAGCCTGGTGGACGGCCGCAGCACCCTCTCTCTCTCCTCTCTCTCCCTCCCGTCCCTCTCCTCTCTCAGCCCCTCGGGCCGGGAGGAAATGTTTCCACCCGACAACAGAGCCTCAAAGTGACTTTTCAATCTGACATCAGCAAACGAGTGACTGTGGTTTTTCTGCAAATACATTGTTTTTCTCTTCTGAACATCAACAGTAAAAAGGATGATAGCTAGTGAGGGCACAGGAGATGTTTTTAGGGAAAATAGCAGCATTTACAGTCAATAGAAGACCAATTTTAGTCATTTTTTTGATATTCTTTTGTTCAATAACTGCACATGCAAAAACACAAACTTAAACAGACCTAAACAGCTAAACAGTCACAGAAAACAAAGTAAAATAGAGTATTTGATTAGAACAAATCTACTTTTTCATTATATATTTCAGTGTACTGGCCTTGAATGTGTCTGGCAGCACCAACACACACCTGACCTCCGCATAAGAGGCCAGGGGAATAAAACAATAACCTCCAGCTATAAAGCCACAAATGCTTTCTGAAAGCCTCGACACTGCACTTTCACACAAAAATGCCAAACTGTCACAAGCTTCAAACTTTGTAGCCGCAACACACTGTCAGTGCAGTTTTTGGTTCCTGCGCTGAAGGTCACCTACAACCTTCAAACAGGATTTTCACAATAAAAAAAGACATATTTGGTCATATATTTTGTAATTAGGAGGCTTTTGTGGTTATAAAGCTGGAAAATTGAATAGAATTAGACTCAAAGATGCATTTGATGTAGCGTGAGTTGTTGTGTGGAAAAGCCGTGCTAATTGAACATTGTGCATCTTAGAGTAATCTCCCTTTATGGACTTGTCTCTGACTTTAGAACAGAGGGTGGGATTGAGAGGGAATTTGTTTCAGATCGGTAATCCTACAAGAAAATTAGAAATCCCAAATCTCAGTGGACAGACAAGGAGAGGATACAGATTCATCAGAGGACTCTGCACTGTAAAATCTGACAAACTGATTTTAAAATGTAGTTATATTTACTGAATTTTGTGAAGTTTTTGCAACTAAAAAATGACAATGAAAAAGTTAAATTCAATAAATCTTTCTAAGTTTTAGCAACTTCGGTAAACCAAGTTTCCTATGCAATATATCTGTATATCTGTATTCATATATCTGTATTCATTTTTTAAAAACATGTTAAGAAAACAAAACTTGCAGATCTCCTAACTTCGTCATTGGGAAAATCTTCTTTTCGATGATTAGGTTAAGACAGACTAACATGAAGTTGCTAACACTTAGAAAGAACAAGGTCATTAAACTTGTCATTTTTAAGTTGCCACAACTTCACAAAATTAAGTAAATTCAGCTAAAGTACATATAAATTAACTTTATTACTTTACTTTTTTCAAGGCAGACGACTTTGAAGATTATTTTAAGTCAGATCACATTATACAGTGTGGATGATTTTTCTCTTCTATCACTAAAATCTGACATCATAATAATAATAATAATAATCTTGGAAACTGATTGCTCTAAAAATAACATAACTATTCATTTTAATTTATGTTTACTTTATATCCAAGTGTTAAGTTTACTTTAAGTGTTAGCAGCTAGCAGCTTCAGTAAAGTTAGTCTGACTTGATCATGACAAAGACAATTTTGCCATTGATGAAGTTAGGAGATCTGTGAGTTTTGTTTTATTAAGATGATTAAGAATATATAAATATGACTGACAATATGCATGTGGCAGAAAACAGACATGTAGCACAGTAAACTTCGTTTACTGAAGTTGCAAAATCTTAGAAAGAATAATTTAATTAAACTTGACATTTTTAGGTTGCATTAACTTCAAAAAAATCAAGTAAATATAACAAAAAAATGTAAGTAAACTTAAAAGTTAGATATAAAGTAAGCATAAATTAAGATTATTAGTTATATTTACCTACATTTTCTTTCAATCAATCAATTTCCAAGTTATTTTAAGTAGAGGCAACTTGTCAGATTTTGCTGTGTATATCCAAAATCACGCAGTTCTATTAGCCTCAAGTTGGTGGTGAGTTTGCAGCAGGGTGGCATGCGGAAAGTATGAAAACAGCTCGCCAGCAGCAGTAACCATAATAAAGTCTCTTATGCTGCAAAACATCCGACCTGCTGAAGTGCCCTTGAGCAAGAATCCCTACCAGTGTGACCTCTGACCCCCCCTGTGGAGGGCAGGAGAGAACACACTTCCCCTGCAGTGGAAGGAAAAAGTGCGAGGAATAAGTGGAAACATGTTTTAAAAAAGCAGCGGGTGAATAAGGGGTGTGAGCTGGTGGGTGTCGCTGGTGATGTCACACCTCCCAGACAGCCACGATTGGACCCTAATTAGAAAGCTCGGCAGCAAATAGATAGGCGTCCTGCATGATTGAATCCAAAGTGGCTGATGCCAAAAATTTCTGCAGAGGCGCGGAAAACTGTCGGAGAGGAGCGGAGTAGACGGGGCGCCAGTATCAGAGCTGCTGAGAGCTGCCACGCTGCGCTGCGAACAGCCTCTCCGAGGCGAGCTGGAGTTTCAGAGGTGATACAGGAACAGCAAGACGCGCTCCCCCCTGGTTTGGAGGGATAAAAAAATAGCAGGGAGAGCCGAAAATATAGTCTACGTCAACCTCCGAGGACGCTGCATTATCAGAGAGCAACGGAAGCGAGACAAGTACAAAGGAGAGTCGAGCCGCCGAGTCCAAGTTATTCCTGCGCTTCGCTCCAAAGGCTGATGGCATCCGTACTTGGAAACAGCAGCCGCGCGTCGGGGGCTCAGAGCGGACAGGTGAAATGCAAGCTGAAAAGGAGGAGGAGGAGGCGATCGAAGAGAAAAGGTACAACTTTACAACACTTGTTCTCCGTTTTGTGTCTTTTCCTCCCGGCGCGAGCAGAGGTCGTGCGCACCTTGGCGGGGCATCGGAGCGCACGGCAGTCCGCTCCGTGGACCCCTGCGCTGCTTCAGCCGCTGCGTGCAGCACGCTCCGCAGCGGCTCGTGCACCTTGAAATCCACCCCCCACCAAAAAACCCCAACCAACATGAAGATTTGTGTTCAGATACGGCGTCCGCTTTAAATGACGCATTGTTTTTCGCTTTTAAAGTTTAGTTGCTGCCGCGTTCCTTTAAAAAAAACCCTCCGTTGTCTCGAGCATCGGCGAGGACAGGCGAAGAATCTAACCACTCTTTTGCTTCAATACAAGTTTAAATGTTATCTTATGAAGAAAAGCGTTTTGTTATCTTACTCAAATCCGTATTTTTGATAAATCCGAAAAGGACACGACGTTGCCACCGAGCCCCGATTAACTTCCTCACCGATTTCTTATAAAATTTCAATAACATTACTAAGTCAGTCCCCATAGCGACTTACAATATTTAAACTTGATAGGTCAAACCACTCCACATGCACTGTAATAAAACGGTATATATTTTGAAAGAAAGTAGTTAAATGTCACTGCTATTATTGGACCATATGGTGAAATTTCAGTAGTGATATCCCTAATAATTTCCCCACTTCTTTTTTGTGCTGTTGTCTCATATAAACCTCTTTTTGCCTCATTAGAGGTTTGAACTCCAGAGCTCTGCTGTGCTTAATTCAACTGTAGTGAACACAAAAAAGTCTCAAGTTTGAGACACAGTTCTGGGCCTTCAGCAGGGAGAGAAAAGGGAGCAGAAAAATGCCATCAGTTGTTTAGAACTTCAGAATAAAATTCATTTCATCTGAATATATTTATTTGAGTTTATTTTGGAATTAAATTCTCAAACTACTGAATAGAGTAGTGTGTGTGCCAAGTCAGTGCACTAAAACACACTGTGAAACAGCTAATTATATCTGTTCATCAAAATGGAAAAGTGTGCTGATCTTCAAACACATAATCAGAAAGCAATATTTTCTCTTTAGCCACACTGAAATAGAAGCTGACCGGAGCTCATTGCAAACACATCCTCTGTGTGTTTTTTATGCCCTGCAATCTGCAGCAAGTTGTACAATTTCTCTGCCTGTGACAGACATATTTAATGCCATTTATGCTTTTACTGGCAAAAAAAGTAATAATTTACAGCACTTTGACTGATCACACATTTCCATTGCACTAGCTCTCACTTTTAGATTTTTTGTGTCTATTTCAAAATAGTCACAATTTACTACTAGTGTTCACTGTAAAAAAAACCAAAAAAAAAAAAAACGGTATGTGTGATTGCTGAGTCATTTTACACCGATTTATTTCATATTATGAGAAAATGACATTTAAAAAAAAAAAATTGAAAAAAATGTATTTCGACATGTCAGTAAAAGCTTCCATACTTACAAGCTTACGAGCCTCTAAAGAGCGTCTCCCTGGTTTAGTTCTCCTGATTATTTCCTGAGTATTTTGGCTACTTAACAGTAAGTTACCCTAACTGAAGCATCAAACGCTTGTTTGCTCTGGCACAGGCCACAAACACACTCAGTAAAACATTATTTTTTTCCAATTTCACATTTTCTGCCACCTCCATAAGGCAGCAGAGATCTAAACAAAATAGCAGTGACACATTTATTTTTGTTTATTTATCTGTATAAGAGACAAGAGCACAAGTCTATGTGTTGTTTATGCTTGAAGATACTGACGTGCCACCCCATTGCATTGTGGAATATGGATGAACGCTCGGAGCGTGTTGACGTATCCGACTGCAATTGAATGCATAACGAGCTTTCATAAACACTTTGCACTTGTCATCAAACTACAAACAGACAACTGCACCTCATTTCCATAACCTCTTGATTTTTAATAGCCCAAGTAATTGAGACAAGGGAGACAATACATAAAATATAGTGCTGAGGCAAATGTATTTACATAATGGAAACGACAGAATTGGTTCCACAACATTAAGCATTGCATATGAGTATCACACAAATGCGCGCACATTAGCTGACAGGCCTTCGCAGCGTGTTGCCGAACGGCTAATTTATCAGCGCTGCTGATTCATTCTGATAACACGGGACATTAGGGGCCAGTTCAGGGACCGGGTGTAAATGAACTGTGTCTTTGGGAAGTGCTGATGGCCGCTGACTCCTCCAGAGCTGCAGGAGGTGGACTCACTGTGCTCCATTCAGTCACATCTTCCCGTGTGAAAATTTTTCTGTGTGTGAGTGTATGTGTGTGTGTGTGTGTGTGTGTGTGTGTGTGTGTGTGTGTGTGTGTGTGTGTTATTTTGGAGATTCGAGGTTCGTGCTCAGAAATACAGATTTTTATAAATGTTTCCATGATTGGGGGATTTTTTTCCTACGTTAAAATTGACCTCAAATCATCTTTGTTTTTTATCCTTCATCTCAAATGCCAACTGTTCATCTTGAGATTTCACACAATTATTTTTTATAGACCTTGAGGCTAAAAGTCACAGAGGGATTATTGAATGGCATTTGGCTTAATCCCTTGAAAAGGCTGCAGATTATTTGTCGATGGACTCACTAAAACCTATGTGTGTATTCAGAAGGTTGTAAGCAGATTCTTTGCCGCAACTTCTTCAAATTGTTTTCCCTCCAAAGTCGTTTTTGCGATTGTTCGAGCACAAAACAAATAAGTACAGAATGAAGATTACAGGTCAGAGATTTGTTTCTGTTTCTTGTCGCCTGGGCTTTTCCCTGCACAGAATTCCTGGAAGTCACACGAAATTAATCTGCTGTGTTTTCAGCTCTTTCTGCTCTTCACTTTCGTCAACTGCTGCCGCCTTTTTCGTGTTGTTGCACAGGCTACAGTGCTCCTGTCAGCTCGACATTGTGACGATGCACACCTCTCGCCGCATGTTTGCTCACCCTTAAACGCAGTGTTTGACCAGCGTCACGGACATGCTGTATATCAGCCTCTTAATTAATCACAGCCTCGTGATTTAAGGATGTAAATAGTGACAGTCCAGAGATGTGCAGGAACATCTGGGTGAATGTAGCACACCGTCCTACCTGTCAATCATCCACCTTTTTCCCTCTCCGCTACCTTAAACTGTGCCATATGTAAGACATACTCCTCGTCTTTTATCCACAATGTGTTTTTTTATGAACAAAAATAAGCAGAGCAGAGATTTATAGACCAACATTATTTTTTACAAGCACACTTATCACCCTGGACTCTCTGAGCGTACAGTGCAGTATATCAGTGTATCATCAAGAGCGCCGAGGGGGAAATGTGAAAAACACAGAGTGTAACATAATTTATGTAGCAATTACTGTTTACGCTCTCCTTCCCGGCGAGGTGGCGGCAGAGGGGTCGAGTGTGGGCTGTCAGGGTGGTGATGGAAGTTGAGAGGGGGGCGTGCGGGTGCAGGGCAGAGGATGAGGGTCATCGCCTGCTCGGATCTGAAGCTTCGGTTCATAAAGAGGGAAGAGGCCACCGGCGGAGGCATTAGCGTGGTGGAAGAGTCGATGGGCGTCGAGCAGCTCGGTGCTCTCTGAGGGCCGACTGTCTGACATGCAGCTGAACACAGGAGGGAAGAGTGAGAGGAAACTCTGGCTCGTGTCATCTGCTTCCCTTTTGAGGGTGGAGAAACATGCTGTATTGAGGTGAGGGCAAAGGTCAGGATGGAGAGCAGAGGCAGAGGAAGGCAGAACCTCGTTAGGATTTTACTGTTTTTAACAACCCTAAATCTGTGTTGGTTTATCGCTTTAAAACCTGAGCAAATTGGTTTGAGTTCTTTCAAAAACGTGAACAAGGCAGTGAGCAACATAACAACACATAGTCCAAAAAATAGCAAGAAATTGGTAGAAAGCTACAAGAAAATTACCTGAAAATGAGCAAAAAAGAAAGGTAAAAACCAAAAACAAACAGGAAAAAAAGTGCAGAAAATTAAAAAAATATATATTTTTTTGATTTTCTGAAACATAATGTTAAACTTTACAATAAATGTACTTTTCTGGACATTTTTTATGTTTTTTTTTGACAATTTTAGAATTAAATAATAAATAAATTGTCACCCCTTTTTAAAAACAAAATTTAAGTTCATTTTCCTTGTCACCTTTGACTAATTTCTTGCAATTTTGGGGACATTTCTAGCCAAAGTGTTCATTGCATTTCCCCCCATATTTTTGAAAGAAATCAAACCATTTTCCTCATGTTTCAAAGCGTCAAACAGCTTGTTAGAGCCGTCTGAAGGCAGTGCAATACAATTATGTCAATCCAGCTTTTAACGGGTTAACCAGGCCGGTGTTTGTCTGCATCCAAGATATTTTTAATTACTTGTGGCTGCAACTGACACAAAACTCAATTGTATGAAAACCATGTATCTCCAAAATGTCATGTATTGTGATGTATTTAGCCAAAACAAAAGTAGTTTGATGCATCTCATGTGCTTTCAGTCTTTAGAGGAGTATGCCATGAAGTTGCCAAATCACAGCTGTGTTAGCAGTGTCAGCACAAGTTGAAAACTGAGATTAGACTACTAGGAGGGCTGCCCAAGAAAAATGTTTGTTCTTGCATGCTTCTTTCTAAAGATTCAAAGCTTCAAACGCTGCTTAAAGTAGCATCCAACCTAATGAGACACATCTTTGCTATTGTAGTGAAGTGACTTTAAAGTCCCTTTTTATGAGGTGTTAATACTGTTTTGTCAACCTCCTAAAAATTAAAGTAAAATTGTGGTTGCAAAGTTCTTCAAGCAGCAGCAGAATTACATAGAAAAAAAACACCAATTTAAGAAATAGGTCCCATTTATATACAGTACAATTTCCACCTGGTGTCTGCTAGAGCCTGAATAATGGCATCAATAAAAAGCGAGATGTGTGTAATAAAAGAAAGTAAAAAATAGTCTGCAAGGAGATCTCTTTGAGAGACAGTTGCACTGAGGCTACAGCGGTATAAACAGTCCTGATACTGTATGTGGAGTCTGTGCTGTGCAGCTCACATGGAAATTAGAGCTGGAAGAGGCTGATCTGTTTTGTTTTGAATCTAACCTTATTAGTAGTGCTAGTGTCTTAGTTTTTTTGTGCCATATGTGCTTTAATGGTACAGTGTATTCTCTGCAATGGCCTAGATGTACATTCAGAACACATTCATACAAGACACAGACAGCAAGAGGACTCCAATAAATGCACATCATTTTGCAAATTGTCCCTGCCACCAATTTTCTAAGGTTTATTCACAGCAGGGTGAAGGTGGTTGCTTGGGGTTGTTACTGGTTGTGGAACAGAATAGTTGCTGGTGCTGGTTTCCACGTTGGGACAGCCCAATGTCACACAGTCTGCATGTGCAGTGGCAGGGAGAAAGAGATGTATTTCACAGATGTAAAGCCTAGTTTTAGCCCCGAAACACTACTGTCACATTTGTTTGTGTTTGTGCTGATAACCGCATTAAGAGCTGCGACAAAAACACCGCTGGCATTTATGAGGTTAATGAAGGTCAGCGCCGATGGAAACAGCGGCGGCGCTCCTCTGTGTGCGCATGCATGGCTTTGTGAATTTACAGGCGCTTCCTGATTAAGGGTAGCGGCGGAGGAGTCGGCGGTTTAGGACACAGCGTCCTCTAACCGACTGAGCGTTTAGCTGAGGGAAAAAAGGTTATTACTACTGACTGTGCTCTCTTGAGGACAGCTGATAAAATGACCAAGGAAAAGGAATAACACAACTTTAGCACATTAGCATAATTAGTAATTATCTCGTAATAGTCCCTCTTGGCTTTTTGGAGCTCGGCAGTGAGAAATTGTACTTAAAGTTCAGGCGGAGAAAACAAATTTCCATGCCAAAATGTCTCAATAACACACACATGAGCTGCTGAGAGGCGCCTCAGTCAGGTTGTGGAGAAAATGAATCACGAGTATCAAAAGGCACAGATGCAGATTTAAAAAATTTAGAAGGTGACACTTAAGTTAATTAGTCGTTTGTTTGATGACTCCCACAGTTGGAGAGATAAGGGTATTACTCACATCACAAATAACTTGTTGCACTTGTTGCTATGACGACAAAACACAGACATTTAATTGAGTTAGTCATGTGTTATGCTCCATCAATCTGTCCAGAACAGCTTTCAAAACATTAACTACTTTAGGGGAGACGTTTGAGAACTGTTATACTGCAACGTAGTTGAACGGCGCTAATGTGTGAGTGCAATGGGAATTCTGCCTCCGAGTGCATCAGATGGTGTGTTAATTTGTTTGCACGCATGTGTGTATTAGCGCACGTTTGTCTGAGTGTGTGTTTTGCCCATGCGGGGATGTGTACAGCACGAGCTGGTGTGCTGCCATTTGCAGCGAGCTGTCAGTCCTCATAAACAGAGATGTGGCACAGCAAGTCAGCAGCATTATCGCTTCCTGTCAGTGTTTGTGTGTCTGCAGTCCACTAGACAACGCAACATGAGAGGGACTGAAGCCGCCTCGTCGCAACTCTCAAGAGATTCTAAGGTGGCGTTGGATGTGAAGAACGAAGTCGAGTCAAAGCGGAGGCCTTTCAGTGCCGTTTGAATCAAAGCTCTGATAGTATATGACTTTGTATTAGACGGGTCAGACGATCAGTGAACGCATCACAACAGATTCAACGTGAAAAAAAATCTTTGTTTTTGAGCAATAACTGCAGTAACTTATGATGTCTTTATCCATGTGCGTTCTTTGTTTATTTACGCAGCAGCGGTTCCATTTTTCCCCTGCTTCTGACCCCTTATTTTGAAACAAGACTGCAGCTGACTTTTATTTTCATTCATTGATTAATCCGTGAATTATGTTCTTAGTTCATCCTTAATCATGTGGTCTATAAAATGAAAGAAATAGCAAGAAATGGCTGCTACAATTTGACATAAATGTCTTTCTCCCTTAAACATTCAATTTACAATCATGTCAGCAGAGAAAAAAAGCTAGTTCACACATTTTAGAACCGGCATCCATCAAGTTTTTGTCATTTTTTGCCTGGAAAGTGACTGAAATGATTATTCTAAATATAATTGTTTCTGTATTTTTTGTAAGTAACAATTTGATTAATCTGCCATTGGTTTCCTTTGAATCAGTGTCTTCCTCCTATCTGATGTTACAGTACAGATTCAATCAAAAAGGGATTTTTTGTTTTCAGACTGTTGGAATGAATTGTTTTTAGTGGCCTAATATATGAAAATATGAAGATAATTTAGTGTCGCAGAGTTTAGATGTTATTTTTGGAGGGCTTAATAACGTAAAAAAGAGTTGTTCAACAAAAACTTAGAGTTAAATAGAATTAATGCGTGACCGCCACTCGAAATCATGTTCATTTCCTTGTATTTGCATTGATACTGCCGTCTTATTGTTGATGCTCAATTCTGGTGTGTTTATCGGGAATATTAACTGCAATCATTTAAGTGATTTTCAGCCCTGAGTTGTGTCTGCAGCCTTCCCCTCGGGCTGCACAAAGTCCCAACAACCTCCACTGAGAGTGTAGGACCCTTAAAGCCTGACAGCTGAAACCTGGAGCTAGAGCTACTTTTGGTGGACCTCATATTGTCTCAGATATAATTGCGATAAACAATATTGTTGTCATTTTAGGACCATTTTGTGTCATTGATATAACGATTAAATAATGCAAGTCACAAAGTGTGATGAACTTTGGATTCTTTGATATCTGTATATTGTTTTTTCTTCACTGGGCAGAGCAGATGTATGTGAGGTGTAAAGGCTCTTCCATGATAGGCAGTGTGGGCCTGCTGCCAGTCAATGAGCAGCATCTTTGTCACAAAGGTGCAAAGTAACAACATGTTAGCTATAAGTTTATGTATGTAACAACAAGAACAAAGAAACAAGTTTGACGTCGACATACCAGATTGTGCACATTAATGTGCTCTGCCCCTTCATTCAGCTTAAACCCAGTATATTCCCACTCAAACCAGTGGAGCGCGACTTTGAAATCAGGTCTGTTTTGAATTATTTCTCTGAGCTTTCTGGCTGTAGATGTCAGGAAAAGCACCTACTGGCCTTGACTTTATCTTGACTTCACTTAGTTCACTGTCACTGTGAATGTTTGTGTGTGTGTGTGTGTGTGTGTGTGTGTGTGTGTGTGTGTGTGTGTGTGTGTGTGTGTGTGTGTGTGTGCGTGTGTAATACAGAGAGCAGATTAGAGCAAAGGAGCAGCACGACCAGAAATGACAGCAAAACATGTCTCAGTTTACTTTTTTTCTTTTGCTCTTCATTCAGCTTAGGCGCTGCGTCCAACTCTGCATTTTATCCTGGCGTCATGTTGGTTAAAATGTTGTGGCATTCTGATGTAAACACAGCGGGCGATATCGTGCGATATATGGACACGACCTCAATAATTTCTGCTGATCTTGGTAAGTCAGTGAAGTAACCCTGAACATTGAAAAAAATAATGACAAGAAACTGGGACTTTGTTTAGACAGTTTTTGTATGAAAATTAAAGTGAAATAGAAAACAATTATATTTTAAAGGGGGACGGATGAACTAATGCCCCTGATATGCTCCAAATGTAAAGAAAAATCTCCCTTCACGCCTTGTCTCGCATCATGACAGCTGGCTTCAAACATAGAATCGTCCCGTAAAGGTTTTGTACATATTTTACAAAACAAGTCCATTGATTCAAAGCAGCTGATTTTATTTTTTAACTATTTTCGCATGCTCCCCAGACAAGGTCTCTCATCTGATCTGAAGTCCTGCCAACAGCATGGAAGCGCCCCCCACATCATGGTGGCAAAACATTTCTCCAGTTTATGATCCTAATTAGCTCTAACTGTGCCATCATCCCTGAGTCATCATGGCTGGAGAGAGGCCAGATCATTTGACGGTCCGCAGTTTCACACTTTTCTTCATTCCTCTCCTCTCTTTCTTCCTCTCTTTTTCCTGCCTCTTCTTTCATTTTCTCCCCGTCTCTGGTTTCAGCAGCACACACTCTGTTATTGTTGTCCTCCGGCTCGCTCGTGCGTATTCACAGCACGCTAGCTGCTACTGTGAAAAGGGACATATTTCATAAGCAGAAAATAGCTAAAGAAGGTGTTAGAATTTGAGCACCAAAAAAAAGCTTTTTTTTTCTTTTTTTTTTTCTTTTCACAAACTCGCTCCAGAAAACAGCGAGTCAGCCTTGAAATGTGTTTATCTGCCATTTGAGTGCGTTTGAAAATTAAAAGTCACAAACACATGAATGTACGGTGATCAGCTGGCTTCAGACCTCTGCGCCGATGTCATGGCTCAGCCACATGACAGCACAACTGCCCCGTCTGCCGTGCTGACATAGCAAAGTTAGCACTGATACCCCGCCTCATATGGAATAATGAAATTGGATGAAGCAGCTTAACCGCGCGCTGTCCCTTCTCTCACCATCAGACTGGGTGCCTATTTGAGATAACGTTAATGAAGGGGACTTTAGCCAAGAATAGACACGTCTTACTGCTGGAGGGGGGGCGGGCGACGAGGAGGGGTGGGGCGCTAACAGCATTTATTTCCATTAATAAGATGGAGCGTTTTACAAGAGGGCCTCTCCTGAGGGCTCTCTCCGGAGGTCGGAGAGAATCCTACACCTTAACAACCTCCAAACGAGTTAATTTCAGCGAGCGGGACGCGCAGAGACACACTGCAGCGTGTCTTCTCTCAAAGAAACTTGTCTTAACCTTGACGTGGCTCCACGCGACTTGGGCCGAAGCGCACACTCAATCACTATAATCACTGCTGTCCATCCTTGATATATCTTTTTTAGGTCATTAATATAAATCTGAGCAGCTTGAGGAGCTGGTACCTTTGCTCTGTCAGCACTATGGCATGTGCTTTTTTCTTTTAAATGGGCAGATAGCATTGTGTTAGTATGAGTTAGCTTCAGTTTCTAAGTTTTGCACACTAATAACAGAGGCACATTCATTCTTTGAAACTGTCAGTAATTTGGGGGGAAATGGCTCCTTGATTTCAGACATCGTTTGACAGTGATGGTAGATTGTGGCAGCAAAAATGCTGACTGTTTCAGGCCGTCAGGCTAATTAAGCAACTTGCTGGGAACTTTAGGATGTATATGATGTTGGAAGTTGAACGTGTCTGATTTATTACTACCAAACTGGAGCTGGTCATTGTTGGAACAGTGGACTTACTAACTAGACTACTATCAAGAGTAGCCAAGATGGTTTTGGTGAGGTGAGTTTACTGAAAGGGGTGCTAGCGCCAAACACTTTCCCCTCATATATTGTATACCCTGGTGAAATTTCAGGAAGGTATGAAATATTGCATTCCGCCTAGGCCTAGTTGCTAGGCTACGATTGGGGTTTGAGGTCACTTGTGTCTTTATCTATTTGGTAATAGCCCCATGATGATTACAGCATTAGCCTCCATGATACGTTGTAAGCATTATAGGTAGCAATGCATTATCTCTGTGCAGTAAAGAGGTCCGTGTCATGAGCTCCATTACTATGCATGTAAACAGAATGCTTTCGAGCACCAAGGTATTTTCACCTCTCTCTGTATGAGGGGTCAAGAGCAATCTCCCTCTTCTTCTTCAGTATGTAAATACATCTGACAGCGGTTGATTCGTAGTGAAAGGTAAATACACGTTTCATCCAGTGCATATTAGATCCATGTGGCTGATGGAATGCCTTAATGGCAGATTAGTGCATTGATAATGATGAGCACACACATGTGAGTTTCCTGGCTGCTTCATTATTCTGCTCACACGCGAGCATTAAATAACAGTTTTTTCCCCCTCTTCGCCCTACAGTAAATCCTCTCTCATCCATCGATTCCAGCATCCTTTAGGGGCTCCTTCTAGGAGAGACCGACAGGCTTATCTTGCAAATCCTTTAAAAGGTATTTAAAAAAAATCTTTGCCTGCATTAACTCTGTATGATGTTCCCGCGTATCACCACGGAGTTGGCCGGCGATGGGCGAGCTGGAGTTTTATATACCTCTGGGCCGATGGGTGCGATATGTGAAGTCCTGTTTTCCAAGTTTCTTAACAGTCACACAGCGTGGTGTTTATTTTTCCCCCTTGCCGCCCTGATTTTGATTTGTACAGCTTGAAGTACTGGAGCGTAATAGATGTGTTTGCATTCGCCGAAAAACTGAGAGTTCCAATCACTCATCCATTGACTTTGATAGCTCAGAGCCTATTTGGCCTCGCCCAGATAAGGCCTGAGTATACATCCAGTCGGATTCAGTTGAATTGTTTGTACACACATGGTGCTTTGGCATTGGTCTGCTTGGATTGGCTTTGGCACGATGGAGAATTTCATCCCCCTCCTCCCTCCTCTACCTCACTGACAATCCCTCAGTGGTGCTTTGGGGCCGAAGCTGTCGGTGAAGGGTGAAGGGTGCGGGGGACCCGAGGCTACGAATGTTGCCTCGCGTGAAGGACAAAGACGGAGGATGCCTCTGGGTTGAAAGAGTCCCTGAATTGCTGGCACAGATGAACCTACATAACCACCATTTCCAAATTTAGACACAAGGTATATTGTGTAAGTCCTCAAAAGCCGTATGACTCGAGTAAAAACATCCCAATTTTGCTGTTGGGTGTATAAAAAAAAAAGAAAAACCCTGCTGCACATCTGAGGAGAAGCAGTCTCATCAGCTGCTCAAACAGCTCTGCCTCAGTACATCCTGCACCTGTCTTCCATTTCTCTGAATAATGATGGAAAATACAACAGCACAAACAGCTTCAAATGTCATATACTGTACCTGCTATGGATGTAGACAGCCAACATGACATTATTCAGGTATGAACAGATAATGTGCGCTGAACCATATGTTGAGCAGCATCCAACTTTGAAGTTAGGGTCGAACATAAACAAAAAAGTGTCGCCAGTTTTACGTTACATATTTAGACATTAAACAAGGTTCATCTTTAATAACTTTCCATCCATTTTCATCAGTTTGGCAGATTTGTTTAGATACAGCATAAGTGATGTTTTACAGGTATTACTCTAACTCATCCATGATTTAAGCTTGGCAACTTGCAGGACTTAACAGTAGATGGGACACTTAAAGCTAAATGCCAGGTGAGAGCTTTTCAGATTTTTGTTAATAGCTTCTAATTATGTAATGACAAACACTTAACGCCAACTCCATTTTCATCCAGACCTCACCTTGCATGCACAGCCCCTGTTTAAACATAGGACAATGAGATACTATGGCTTAGATTTCTAATCATAGACTCTTTACACCTTTGCACATACACAACTTCCAGTTTAGAAAGTTTTACAGCAGTAGTTTTACTTGTATTTTCCAATTGTTAAAGGCCCTGGTATTTCCACTAATTATTTCTGGACTATGAAAAGCTATAATATATAATAAGAAGCTATAATCTGTCTTTTTAGAAAAACGAAATGAAAAGACAATTAGAGATGTGTGATGGTGGCTTTTTGCTGATATCCAATATCTTGATGTGTAACAACTCGTTTGGCTGATAACCAATAGCGATATCGATACGTCCACTTTTTCCCCACCTAACTTTAGTGATCATCAAGTCTCTTCTGTAGTGGAATTAATGTCATATTGTGCATACTCTTATCATGATGGCCCCCAGCAGATGGAGATATAAAATACAATGCTTTTCAGTTTATGTAATATTAATTTATTTTGCAAAATAAGAAAAATACTTTAACTTAGGGTTAGATGTTTTGTACATGTTCACTTTGTTTTCCAATTCCAGTATTCATTTTTATAGCCAATATCTGCAGATACCAATGATGTGCCAATGTTATTGTGCATCTATAATAACAATGTGACCGTGAAAGGTGCATGAGAGCGAAATCTCCAGAGAATTAGCACATTATGTACATTTTTTCAGCAGTAAATGTATTTCTATTCGTATGAGGACTATAAGTGGCAGTACAGAACAAGTTGATACGGAAAATGACAATCTACAAGATGCCGAACAACTTGCAGCTTAATATAGTCCCATTTCAATCCAAATATCTTTGTGACATAAACAGACATAGATGTAGTTATAAACGCATACACTGTTGTCATAAAGACTTCAAGTCGAACTTATAACAAGAAGACATGAAAACAAGCTAATTTTCATTTCTACAATTATTGTCATGCTACACAGCCAGCTACAGGGTTTTCATAAATATTGTGATATTTAAATACAGTTTAATTACTCTACAAAATTAAAGTCAAACTTGCTGCCATTAAAGAAGATGAATTAGACTATAACAGGAGGATGACTACAGTACAGGCTGCACATGTTCTGTATGTCTGTAATACTGAGTTAACCGTATCATTAAGTTCAAATTAGGGTTAGTACTCTCCAAAATACGCGTAATTCCCTAAATGTCCAGAAACAGTAATTGGAATCAAACTAATCATCTGTTGTAGTGTTCGCAGCACACCAGGGTTCCCCCTCTAAAACAACAGCCCAACACCGAGCTCCAGTCCAACTCGCGCTGCAGTAAACTCAGCGTGGCCCGCTGGTTTGCAGCGGAAGGGGAGAGTGGCAACTGGGTTTAATGATAATAGCCCTGACGATAGCAATGATAATCCTCCCGCTTTTCCTGCTGACTGCAGAGAGCCCGCGCTTTGTTCTCCGCTCCCCCTATTAGCGTGATGGAGCTTCATTTTAATTTGAATGGACCATCAGTTGGATAAGGAGAGAAGTGCTCGCCCGCGTACGTGCGCAGACTTGTGTGGAAGAGAAATCGAGCATGGAGAGAAAAGCGTGCGCATGACAGGCACATGCATGTATGTACACACACATTCACAAACACATACACTGTCTGTGCTCTCAAATAAAGACACAACAATAGAGAAGTGGCCACAGGTCAGTGTGGTGACCTCTGTGGGCTGCAGGTGCTATTATCTTCTTGGCACCTGTTCCAGGGGAGACAGCCACAGCTGAGGCTTAAAGATGGAGACAGACAAGACTTCAAATAACACAGGCAGCCATTGGACACAGGGACAGGAGCCTTGTTGCTCTTTAGGTGCTGTTTGTTTTAGGAGCCTCAAGAGAGGAAACATTCCATCTTTGGGCTCCAGAAAAACTTTTCCATTGGTAGCAGTAGTGTGACCAACTTTCTCAATCTGTCCCACTAGCACATGATTTCATGATTTGTTGCACCCTTTTTTTCATTATTATTTATTTATTTTTTATCCTATATTTGATAAAATAAATTTCACCGGGGTATGTGACAGAATAAGTGTGCTGTGCTTATACTGTCCCCCCGGATGGTGTGTGCGCTACTTACTTTCAGCTTTTTATACTAATCAATACACTACAGAAATCACAAAATGTAAGAAGGGATTTTTCTCACACCTATTTTCCTTATTAAGCAAAGAAATACAAATCTACACCTTTTGAATTCAACCTGCTAGTAGTCACGGAAGTCTGACGAGGCTTAATTGCCTTGTTAACTCGTCATAAAAGGCATTTAATTCCAACTCACCAGGAACGAAATAAAAATAGAATAAACCATCTTGGTTATTTCTGCTAGTAATGTAGTTGGAAAGTCTATGGTTCCAACAAGTTTGGTCGAAATAAAGCCTTAATTCACCAAGTTAGATGTGCCATTGCAGACCGCCAGCTGTTTACATTCCTGTAACTTATAACTCCATCACTATGTGCCACGGTGTCTTTCAGCTCAGCTTCCTGTTCCACAAGTACTGTAGAGTCCAGAGACTGAGCTCTTGCTGTATACTACATGCAGTAAGTTAGCAAGAGGAGGTAATTTTTTAATCATCGCAAAGCTTTCCTGTAGCGTTTAGTCTTGTCAAAGCATCACCATTCTAGAAGTGAAATTGCAACTTACCTGTGAGACAGATGTAAAGATGCTATATCTGCTGATGAATCATCAAAAAACTGAACTAAACAGTAAACTTCATCTGTAGTTACCTGAACTTTGGTTTTAAGGAAGGACCAGGATGTGTCTCCACTATAGTTGTCATTTTGTCATGTTGTGATCAGTAGAATTTTAAATGAATCCTAGTGGTTTTTCTGGGAATCTCCACAAAGAACTTGTACAGGGTTGTAGTTTTAAGAGTATAACCTCCTGTTGGATAATGAGTGAGCAGCAAGTGGGAGAGGAGTGAGCCAGCTGCATGCTGCTGGACAACAAGCCTAAAATGGGAACTCAGTTTGGCCTGAGACATGGGTAGATGTTGTGTTGTAGATATATATTCCTTTACATAAAGCTCAAACTATGACAACCAGAAACTGACCTGTCTTTTGCATTGTCATAAATTGAATGGAGATCTGATCTCATCCAGGAGAGGAAATTAGACTGACATCTTTGTAAAATAAGTTGAGTTGAAATCTGTTAATCATTTGGTTCTCATCATAACTTCATCATTGTACAAGACTGTACACAGTTACCGCAGGAATATGTAGTGTACTGAATATACTGTGTTAAGTACTGTAAAAGTCTGTAAGTAAGACAGATATGTGTTTTTAGTTGGCCCTGAATTTGTTCTGGTTCCCTGTGGCACAGTTTGAGTTTGTACAGTCGTAGCCTGGTGTTGAAGGGGCAGACAGTGTAAACAAGGCTCAGCCCTGGCTCACTCTGTGTGGGTAGTTTGTCATAGCTGTGACTTCAGGGCTATCTAAATAGCAGCAAGCGGGGTGCGTTCATCATCACATTCATCCTTACCAGGGTGAGAGATGGATGCCCGACCAGTCCACCGGGTCATGAGTTATCACCCACCAGGGGCCGCTGGTTCATATAAAGGTCAAAGGGCTATTTGTCTTCAGGCAAGTATGCCTGTCTGTTTGAGCCCTCCGCTGCACACACACACACACCCGTGCACCCACTCATAGACACTTACCTGAGGACTCCAATTCCTGCATGCATTTATAATTTTAGGCTACTTTATTTTCATGCTGCTGTGTTCAATTTTCTGCCATATTTTGCTAAATTCACATCCTGTGGTTGTTTGATCATTTATTTTAGATGTGCTGTACATTATGTAGCCACCATATTTGTGTGGATGTACTGTATGTTTGAAGGACTTTATGAAGGAATTTATTTATTATTATTATTTATTTTTTTGTTTTCGGAAATATTCCCATTCCCTTTCTCGCTGAGGGTTTGCTAGATCAGTCCAGCTCTCGTGTTTATGCTCAACACATATGAGAACGTAAAACAGCTTGCTTGGCTGAGTCCAAAGTAAAAAAAAAAAAAATAAAATAAATAAAAAAGCAATATTTTTTTTAAAAATGTTGATAAAACACAGTTGCTAGATGACTGTGTTTTCATTCAGCGATGTTTTGCGACTTCTCTGGCGATAACATTCCAAGAAGCATTGCGATGGATGTTCAAATCATTAGCAGGTTTATTTCTATTGCAGCCACCGCACTAGCCGTCATTATTTACTATCATAGGCGACATAGGTGTGTTATGCAAGCGATAATGTAAAGACATGCCCCTTATACGTTGGGGCAGCCAGGGATTTCTGGGGGGTGAAAGTCCACAATTTCACATAGGAATGTTGTTTTCAAAACTTCCAGATAATCTCTTGACTTTTGGAGAGTTATGCGATGCAATAACACCTCTTGTTGCACCTGCTGCATCATGCCTGAGCGAGCCAGCTCCTACAGAGAAGCACACAGCTGAAGCATCATGTGACCTATAAAAGCCGAAAAACATGGCTTTTTTTGAAGCGCTTGAAATATCACTTCATGCAAGCGTAAAAACGTTTTTGCAATAGGGAGTGTGTTTACATTCTGTGTATTTTTTTCATTCGCAATTTCAATTTGTGTAATTTGAGGGGTTAATGGAAACCTGCCTACTGACATAATAGAAAGCAGGAAGAGGAGAAGAGCTGTTTCAGTGCTTGAGAGATGTAAATCAGCTGAAGAATACACAACAATCAACAAGTGCAGTACAAGTAAAACGTCACTACCCTGTCAACCCCACCCATTTACAGCCATCGTCCTTTTGTTAGGATAATCATGGTTTATGCAACAGCTTTTAACTATCAATAGCAGTGTGAAAACATCAGAGTAATAACAATGAGTTTTTTTTCAAACCCACTTCTCAGAAAGTGCTTTACAATAGTAGGCTGAATGCACTAATGAAAATATGAAGGAGCAAAACATCAACACATTAATAGATTAGCTTTAAGCGTCACCCACAGAGCTCCTGGCTGTGAGTTGGAGCGGTGTTATGTAATGAGCCAGAGGGCATATGGATTGGCTCTTTGTTAAAACTAGAGAATGCATTATCATTAGTCTGGCTACAGTAAAGAGCCAGCCAACCCTGAATGGCGAACAGATTCATTGTCTTTCATTTCCACTCATTAGACTCCTCTAATGAAGACTGGTATGCTCCCAGCAAGAATTTACCTTTGTAACAGGAGACACTTAACTCAGCCACTAACATCACCTGCTCAGATAAGATAAAATAACATGAAACTTTAATGATCCCTGAGGGGGAATTGGAGTGTTGCAATAAAGGCTATACTGGAGAAAAATAGGATTATCATATGAATATAGTCGGGCGGGGAGTATTGAATGAGCCCAGACCAGCTATTTCAACATGAAACAAGTGAAATAGGCATAGATACACAAAATTACAAAACATGCTTAATTATTGCATTATCATGGTAAGCAAAATAATACCTGGAGACCATAAAACACCACAGAAAAGAGTGCAGTGTCTACTATGATAAATTTTGCCCCCACACACCCCCCACCCGCCATTATTGGCATGCATATGTAAAAAGTAATACATATATTATAACTAGGGCAGGGTATTGGTTCTCAATACTTTTTAAAGTTTTGGCTGAAATGACCCATGATCTTAAACGGTTAGCCCTATCGCTGTGTATATGTGTGACCTGGTGATTCTCACAACTGACCCAGGCACAGAGCTCACACTCCTGCAGCAGCAGCTATAATCCACACAGTCTGTGGTGTGGTGAAGTTGAGCGTGGTGTATTGATAGAGTTGGCAGTTGGGCGTGAAGAGATGCCACCAAAATGTCACGGTATGGCCATACTACGCAGCAATTTATTCACACTGTGGGTATCAGATGAAGTACTCTGTTGGTATTGGTATCACTTTAAGGGAACTGGAATTTTTTAAAATTATACCCAGTAGGGATGAGAGTCATCAGAGACCCCCCGACACAATACTATAGTGATACTTAAGCACAGTAATAACCACTCTAAAATGTCATCGTATCTGTTTACAGTGTGTTATAAACCGTTTATTGATTGTTTACATTCTGCTTTTAAATTCTTAAAAAGTACTTAAATCAACAAAGTTAACACAACACAAAGTATATGATAAACATCAAACATTTTGGAGCTCATGTAGTGTTGTGCATTTATTGGGATACATGTCCTTAATAAGAAATCACTGCAGCAGGATTTGGTGTTATTTTGTGAAAGTAGTGTTAGGAACTGAACTGCAATAATTAGACTTTTCTCTCCGCTCCTCATCAAAACAAGCTCCAGCTTCCAGGCTCAAGTCCTCCACACACCTGCTTGTCGTCGACCAGCTTTCCTGCCAAGATGGTTATCTGATCCTTATTGGCGGCGCATTCGGCCAAACTGCAGCGATGCCCATTATCGCGCTCTAAGCAGGTGCTGGGACGTATCGCTCCTTGATCACAATGCAGATTTGCACCGGGCGCTCGTCGAGCAATCCATTTTTCAATTTGGTCTCCTGCCTGAGATAAATTAACAGATGTCGATTGATTTTCCTTCCTGTGCAACTGCGAGCCTTGTTTACACCTGACAGCCAGGGCGTTATACCTGAGTGGCTGTTTGAGACGAACGCACGTTATAATTAGCGTTTTTTAAATTAGACTGACAATTGGCAAGAGACTCTGAAGGCGGTTACTTTGACATGTTTTACTTTTTTTTTACCTCTTTTTCAAGCTAATCAACAGATTGCTTTGTGAAAGACGAGGTGTTTCAGTGAGATGTAAGTCCTGTGTCATAATCATACTTACACTCAGAACACACACACTTTTCAATTATAGGCTATTGCTTTATTTTATATTATCAATTACATAACATCTGAAGTGAGGATTTTTCTTTCACTGTATGCCTTAATCACACTAATAACAGCACAAACTTCATTGTCAGTCATCATCCCCTGGAGCTTCAGACTCAACTTGACGCGATCACAGGGCCCCCCAGCGTTTTCACAGCCATCTATGTTCACCAGCTGGTTATTATTGCTAAAAATACGCTTATAAAACTGGTGTAGCCTGGCACCATCACACCCTAATGACGGGAGTCAAGTGGCGCGCAGCAGATATGCCCTCACATGCGCGCTGTCACAAGCCATTTAATTGAACTTGAGAAAATGGGAGCCGGCATTGTTTTGCTCTGAGTCCCCCCTCCCTCCACCTCGCCACACACACACCCTCTCTCCCCCTGCAAGTCGTTATGAACTAATATGCCGTTTTTATTGCCGTCATCTCGGTGATCATGATAGTTTTCGCATCATGATGATCTGTTATTATCTCCCCCATGTTCCCTGCTCAGGCTGTATTCACTGTTCTGAGGGGAAGGAAACACCAGTGTCTTATTTAATGCTCAGAAAAGGTTAACAAGGGGCTCTGTTTTGATGTAAGCAACTGTCAGAGAAGCTGACGTCAAAGTACCTCTGTTCAATTAAAGACAGTTTTAATTAGTGATATATTGTAGATTATAGTCAATATAGAACTGAGATGTTGTAGATTTAGGGTCATCCACAGCTGGGTGGTATTGTTTCCACTTTGTGAGTCTCTACATGTGTCATCATGTCAAACAAGTTGCCCTGTAGTACCTATTGTAGTACGTTCACAGATGTTTATGTGTCATTACAGCCATGCAAGATGCAGTCACAAAACTTAACAGGTGTGTAGCTGAGATCAATATAAAGGTTGAGTTCAAAGATGGTTGTGATTTGAGCAAGGGCTGGAAGTAGGGGAGTAGGAAGTAGGGAAGGGGCTATTGCCGCTCCACCTCATGGACTTGGCCCAAATTCATTTGAATTCATAGATAGCAGGATTACGGCTGGAGTGATCCCATCACAAGATAGAGTCAACAGATTTTATCCTTCCTCCACACAGGCAGTAGCCACGACAGGAGGCATTTTGTTTTTGAGTTGTACTTACATAAGTCTGTTGTCCGTCTCTCCGTATGTACGGATTTCCCATTCTCTTGAACTCAGTTTCTCAGGAACACCTTTAGGGATTTTTTTGAAAATTTGGCACAAATGTCCATTTGGACTCAAGAAAAAACTGATAGGAATTTGATGGTCAGTGGTCACTGTGACCTCCAGTCTGTGTCATTCTCGTGAAAGCATTATCTCAAGAAGGCCTTGATGAGGGAGTTTCTTCAAATTTGGAAAAAACGTCCACTTGGACTCAAGAATAATAAGTTGAATGTTGAAGGTCAAAGGTTGAGGCGACCTCACAAAGCATGTTTTTTGGCCATAACTCAAAAATTCATACTCCAGTTATGACAAAATTTCACACAAATGTTTCATGGGATAAAATGATGACATTTTGACATTTTATAACCCAAAGTTCAAAGGTCAACTTTACTGTGACATCATAATGTTCTGTGGGGGGACAAAACTCTGGCTATTATATTATATCATTATTCAGGTACAGAGGGGGAGACATTTGGTCAGATACTGAATTGATGACACTAATCTGGGGTGTCCACCTTGAAACTGTGCTGACTGTGACTCCTCTGAGCTGCTGGGTTGAAAATTTGCATTGAACATTTGTTTGTGGTTCATTTCGGTAGAACAAACTTGAGATCTTGTCAAAGCTGCACCTGCTGCACAATGCTGCATCCTGCTTTAAGTTATAATGACACTGCCTTCCCATAAGGTATCTTTCCTGTTCCACCTCCTCCAGAGGGAGGTCAGGGGTCGGCGCCAGCTACAGAACAACAGCTCCAGACCTGGTAGCGATTCAGTGTCTTGTTCAAGGACGCTTGCCAACACAGAGGGGAGCTTGGATTTCTCTACTCTGTACCAGACAAGCCAGAAAGCCCACAAATGTCCCATAAAGCCAAGCCATTGTCTTGATAATCCCACCTGCCTTTCAAGCGGCTAGCCATCCATGTCTGTGAGCATGTACCCTGCACCACCGCTGGGTACCTGTGTGTGCTGCCTCCGTGTCGAGGGCTCCTGCAAAGAAGCACAAAAAGAGTCCAGAGAGGGTCTACGGGGAGGAAGGAGGAAAGTGGAGCAGTGTTGGGTCGTACGTTGTGATGGTGTGTGTGGGATTGGATGATAGATGGGAAATGAGGGTGATTCCCATGGAACTGTGTGTGTCCCTGTTCATAGAAGACAGAGAAGAGGAAATGAGCACAGTGTGGTGTGTGTGTGTGTCTGAGTCGGGACAGCTGCCAGAGCTGGGCTCCCCCAACTCAGAAGTCAGTGGCAAGTATCGCACCTGATCAACCTGACGGTAAACGCAGCAAAAGACATGCAAACGATCTAGCACAGGTGTGAGGGAAAGAGACGGAGGAAGAGGGCTGGATGGTGGATGATTGAGCAGAGGATGAGAAGAGGGGTTAAGCACTGGGGTGACGAGCTCTCCTGGTTTAGAGAGCGACAGTTTGATGGATGAAGAGGAGGGCCGGAAGAGAGGAAGTGAAGGGAAAGGAAAAGAGTCGGGCTGATTGAGCGCACAGAAAAAAGGCCAACGGATTGTTTTTTTTTGTTTTTTTTTTAAGGCAGCTTGGCTGTAGCTCGCGTTTGATGTGCTCACCTTTTCTGTCTGCGAAGACAGCAGTCATAACAGAGAGGAAGAGCGTCTGCAGCCTGTGTACTTCTCAAGGTCCATTGAGTGCAATTACACAGAACAATAGAGACAGCATGGTGCTAGTTGACTGTGCTAAACACTGCTCCTCTCTGACACACGAGGAGGCAGAGTGGCTGAGCCGGATCAAGATGCGAAGCCTCTACCAGCTCCCTTTGTTCTTCCCCTGTTGTCTCTCCCCGTACAAGTCGGCGCCGCGGCCAGGAAACGAGGAGGATGGCGGGATTATGTTTGGCTGATTTGAGGCCAATTGCCGGTTTCGCCCGAGCGTCAGATGAGAGAGGAGGAGGGGATGTCAAAGAGATGTGAGTGTCAGTGATTATTAGAGAGTTGGGAGGGCGATGGAGGGAGAAGACTAAAGCTTCTCCTTGCTGGGTCTCAGCTTGAACATGACAGACACAATCTCCCCCCGCACGCGCTCCGCCTGGCTGGTGGCAGAGCTTCAGAGTGGGTGTTCTGGGTCTTTGGCGATGCCTGTGGTCCCCATGTGAAAGTCGGCCACGGCTGCTGTTGTGACAGTGTGTCAAAATTAACACTCAGCCGCAACTGTAACTGCTGAACATGTGGGAAACAAAACACTGAGCTCAGTACATTTTGCTGGTGGCTTGCCTCTGTTCTCTATTGTTCCTTTGGGTGATTCAGCATGTTAGGGTGTCCAAAGTGTGCATGTGTAGCATGAAAAATGAACAAAATAAAGGCACAGTACCTCCAAATAGTTGCAACAACATTAAACATTTTAGAAAGACAAGCCCTCAGATTAATTTAACAATAGAGAACCCCAGTAATGAGTCCTAAAACACAGAAATCCATTATTTCAGCTCATCTGGTTCCTTCATCTCAAAGTCTACAGCTTTTTTGAATGGATTTTTGTGTAGATGCCTGAAATAAAGTCTGTGGTTAACACTAGCTAAAGAGACTTTTATGTCTTGTTCTGCAACATAAAATGTGTCAGTAAATACCCCGCTGACAAGCTTTGAAGCTTTTATGCGTTTTAAAAAAGGTGGTTGCTAACAAGTGGCTAAATGACACTGCAGAACGTCATCACGCTGAACTATTCTAAACACAGCTTTACGGTGACAATGCGACTGTAGTGAAATTTGTTTTAACCTAGCAATAGCTAGGTGGAGATTACATTTCAGCTTCAAGAATCCTGAAAATGGTGTGGAGAAGTATCATAAATGTTTGGTTACCACAGAGCTTATTTTCTGCAAAGATCCAGAATCCAATGGAAAATTTCCATAGTCTTTTTGATGAGGGAACCCGGGCAATGTTAGAATCCGGGTTGAAATCCGCACACCAGGAAGCTCCCATTAAAGGACTTTTATTCTGCAAAAATAAGTTTTTCAAGCCAGTATACTCTTCAAGACTCAAGTCTACAGAAATATTGACTAAAATAATCATGATTATGATTTTTTCCACAATGGAGCAGCCCTAATTCACACCAGCCTATCCAAACCAAACCAAACCAAACCAAACCAAAGAAGTAATTGCACAAGTTCTTTTGAAACGAACCAGGTGTGAAAGCATCCTAATAATTCTAATGCTGTCTTATGCTGGGACCACACTATGACTTTTATGTCTTTTGACATGGTCACTATTTCTGAATAGTTGGTTATATTTACTTTGTTTTCCATTTTTCCACTTTGACAAGAAACATATCCGACTACAGGTTGAGCTAAACCAGTCAAAGTTTGGTCCCTCACAACATTCAAATGTTATCATGCAGATGGGGCCATAGGCAGGCTTCCTGTTTTAGGAAAGCTGTGTTTGAAGCATCACTGATGAGGTTGTACTTTTGTCATACTAGAAAAAAAAGATGAGGAAAAACAGACTCTACTGGATTAAAGGACAAATTATCATGCCAGGTGCTCATATTCACTTGTAAGACCCTTACATCTGTGCAGTGGGTAATTGTCAGAGATAAATTGTGGAGTCTGATTTTGGCATCATGTAAAATATTGCATTTAATCTCTGCTCTGACAGTGTTGTTCTGTGGTTGCTGCTAACCTCTAACCTCCCTGCTGAAACTTCCCTGCAGGCATCAATGAGGAATCACTGTGTTCATTATAATTTAAAGCAAAATACAGCCGTGCCCCCCGTGTACAGACTTGACACTGCCTTGCCCTTCTCCCACTATCTAAGTAAGCTGTTATATCAGTAAACACCTTGCTGTTCATGTCAGGTGTGTGCTCCACTTCCTAAAGAGAGGGTATGTCTGCTCTTTGTAACATCAAAAAGCGCTGTCTGCAGCATATGCTGTATTTTTAATTCAACAAGGGCGTTTTGGAAGCCTTGTAGCATGCCATACGATAGCAGCTCGAAGTGGCGTTCCCCTGACGCTGACAGAGAAATCAAACGTAAAATGGAGCACCAGAGCGAGCGAGCAGCGATACAGAACAGATGTTCGCAGGAATGTTGACTTTTTGTTTGGCCCTTATCTTTGACGCTGCCATCCTCCGGTAAAGTGAGTGACGGAAGAGGGAGAGAATAAAAAGAGAGCGGGGAGGGAGGAGACGAGTGAAAGGAAAACGGCGAGGAGGAAAAGGTAAAAGCGGCGTCGTTGGTGGAACTAAGTGGAAGGAGTGTTGGCAGGCGGGGTGTTCGATGGCAGGAAAGTGGGACAGCCACACAGCTGTGTTTTGGTGTCGAGGGACCCCCCCGAGATTGGTGTCACTTTATTTCATTGTCAGGAGGAGAAAGGAAGAGAAACACAGGAGATGTTGTGATGTACAGAGAGAGGAGATGGATTGGGGTGAGGTAGGAAAAAATGAAAGTAAAGAGAGAGACAGACCCTGGAGCAGCTGCTCTGGTGTTACCTGATGGTGGAGAAGCGAGGGAAGAAAAAAAAGAGCCTGGTGATGGCAGTCAGGGGAAGGTAAACAGAGGCACATCCACACAGGAGAACAGATTCCTGGTTCAATTGCAGGGTGACCCAGTGAGTGCTCCCTGTCATTTAGACTGGGAGAGAAGGAAACAGCATTTCCCATGATTCAGCTGCTCCTGTGTGTGAGGCGGTGCTGACACCTTTAAGATCAGCTTGACAGTTTTGCTTGCCACCTCACAACGAATCGCCCTTTTTGAGTTATATAACATTTTTTTTCCGATGAGCCATTATTTCATCCTCACAGGGTGATAAATTCCTGTCGCTGGAGTCACTGCGGGGTCAGATTCTCTTCATGTTCGCTATTTCATGTTTATTTTTGTTATCTGTCAAGGTGAGGTGTCTGAGTAATGCCTCTGAAGTCAGATGGCGAGGATAGCGAGGGAGAGTTTAACAACTCAGGTCGACAAAACGCGCTCTCCTTGCAGCCTTCGCAGCAAAATCTCACCTTTGCTGTCTTTGTTCAATCATGTTCTTGAGTTGGCGAGAAAACAGCCGCCACAGATCGACGGCTTATCACTAAAACGGCCACTAAAAGTAGCAGATAGACAGAGTAAATGCAGCGCCATTGTGGGCCTTGATTGCTTGCCGCAGCACTTGTGGGGATAGCCACGGAGGCTCCAAGAGACTCGGACAGAGTGAGTGATGGCAGGCCTGATTCACACCACCAGCCTCTTGGTGCACAGATATATGGGACAGCTGAGGTGGAAACAGATAAACTAGACCTGAGAGGGAGGGAGAAAGCCCCTTCAAATCTCATCCTTGAATGTTTCGTCTTAAATCATCGCCCTCGTTTAGGACAGTAAGCCCGCTTGCATTTATGGCCGAGCCTCCAAGTGCTGCTTAAGTTCCTCAAAGATAAAAGTCCTTCTGTCATAGAATTAAAAAAGAGAAGTAGGCAGAAACGGCAAAACAACAACAGATGAATATGGAAAAACAGCCCACCCCGTCTTTTTTCCCTTTGGTTTCTTGCACACTGCTGGTAAACAGCGCGTGAACAAGCGGGCTGCAATTTTGAACGCAGCTTTATTTTCCACCATTTATTTAAGCCCAAAATGGGTCCTGATGGAGTCATCAGCCCCCACTCGCCGGCTAATGGTTTAATTATGTCCATCTGGAGGAGGCTGGGAATGGGAAGCTCGCCTTACTCTCCAGTCATTCCTCTGGTAATTTGTCTTCCCCCGCGCCCACTGACTGGCGCGCTGATGCCACCGAGAAGCAGCGAAGCATTCTGGTGGTGGATCAGCCTCCCGCCTCCCACCCAAAACGCCCACCCTTCTTCTCTACTGCCACCTCTGCGGCGCACAGTGAGAAGCCACAAGCTGTGTTATGCAATTCGATCTCTGACCTCGCTGCCAAGCCGGGTTTCTTGAAAGCAAGTTAGCACTACGATGATCTCTTCTGTGAATGGAGATAAAATCGTCTTTGACTTAGCTATGGAGATTTCACTTAAGGCTTAAATGGGATTATTGCTATCTGTTGCATAATAAAGTAGTAATCGCCATCATTTCCATATAAATGAATGAGCCCTTTATGGCCAGCTAATGCAACAAAACAGTGATCCAAGCTATTACAGTCACAGAAAAAATTGCTGTTAATGACAACGCTATCAGCTATGATGTTACCAGGAATACAAAGTCTGATCTCCAGTGGTCGCAGCAGAGGGGGATTGTAAACTGGGCTGTAGTGGTGCTAATGGTCAGGTAAATCCTACCTAGTCTCAGCTACCCTATCATGGTCCCTCAAGGAATGGAGAGTAGATAATCTAAAATTCAAAAAAGCAGTCTCCAGTCAAATACATTAGTGTGGTTTGGTATTTCTTGTATGGATTAGTGTTTACAGCATAAAACCAAATACCAAAAGCGACTAATGTGAAATTGGTTTGTTTAAGTTTAAGTTTGTATAAACTTTTTTTGTAATAGGATTTTTTTTCTTTTGCTATGAGTTAAATAAGTTATACCATAGTCACATCAGTCTGTTACATTTGAAGCTACAGCTCGAACATCTATCAATGCAAATGAAAACATCAATACGTGTTTTAATCTTTAAAGGTCCAGCGTGTAGGATTTAGTGGCATCTAGTGGTGAGGTTGCATATTGCAACCAACTGAAACTTCAGGAGATTTATGTTGGGTTAGGGTTAGTAATGGTTTTAATAGAAGCCGTCACGTATGAGGGATTTCTGGGAGGTGATAGTCCACAATTTCACAGAGGAATTGTGGATTCAAAACTTCCAGATCATCCTCTCAAATTTTGAAGAGTTATGCGATGCAATAAAACCCTTTGTAGCGCCTTTTGCATCGTGAGGGAGCTAGCTTCTACCGACAAGCACATAGCCATAGCATCATGTGACCCGTGAAAATGAAAAAAGTGTTTTAATTGTAGTTTTGCAAAATTTTGATTTTTAGAAGTGCCTTAAATACCACCTCATGTGAACGCAAAAACTTTTTTATTTTTCAAAATTGGCATGTTTCCAAAATTGGCATGTGTATTTTATATTCACAATATTTATGTGCGCAAATCGAGGGTCAATGGAAACCTGCCTACAGATGAGGATAATTACTGATGTCATCTTGTGTTGATTGCAGGCCCTGGTATTGAAGTGTATCGTGGCAAACTTTGTGATATCAGCAAATATCACGTTGTTGTTCAAAGAACTGATGTGCCATCTGCTAGCTTTAATAAGGAGTTTGCTTATTTTTTACTTCTGCAGAGGTGTTCTTGATGGTTGTTCCATGTTCATAATGTCCCAGCAAAGTGTACAACGAATAATTTCAGAATTTGCAATAAACAAATAGAATATTGAGAGTCACAATTTTGCCTATTAATAGGTGTAAAGCATACGTAAACACTGAGGTTGTCTAAACACTATATTAGAATTTGAGAGATGAGCATGTGGTGTAAATTTACATGCTTTCATGCTCCACAACAGCTTTGATTATGAAACAGCGGAGGAGTAACTGTGTAGTTAGTATCGGCAGCAACAGCCACCATGACAGAGCTGGCAAAGAAAGTACAGGGAAAAAAAAGAGGTTATCTCACATTAATTGGCACCTCAAAGACTAAAAAAACAGCATTTAATACCAGAATGAAAACACTATTACTTCCTCCTCTGACTGTGAACTTAATCACTGACCCTGAACTCCATTCCCTCATGTCTCTGTCATGTAGCCGTATGGATCAAGTGCTGTTAGATCACATTTCATGGCTGATTTGTACATAATGATGCTGTCTCGTCTAAGAAGTTTGTCGAGCTGAATGGCTTTGTTAGTTTGCGGGGCGAACATCATTACTTAGTCTGGGTATTGTTACGAGCAGACTAAGCTGTATTCCCCTGCCAGGAAGATGACATTGAATTACTTGTTGAAGAATTGGGTCAATAATGAGCGTCAGCTGCAACAGTGCGCTGGTTTGTGTTGTGAGTCAGTCTGTCTGGATGCGTGCTGGTTTAACTTATTAAATTTGCACGACAATGTGTCTGTCTTTGCATTCAGATGTGTTGTATAGCTACGTATATTATAGAGGAAAGTAGCTGTTGCTGTTATACAACGCTGTGATGGTTCTGGTTTTGTCTTTTCTGTTCTGTGGTTATTTGATGTCTCATCTTGGCTGCAGATTCTGGGTCAGAGCATCTTGTGCGGATGGTTCATTTTAACCGCCAGGTATTATTGCTGCCATCATTTCAGCAATACATGCAGAAACGGCTCATTCCTTTTGCAAGGTGATTTAACATTTGAATAGAGGTCTGTTCTGCACAGATGACCTAGTTACCTTTTTACTCCTGAGAGCACACGGTTTTCAATCTGAAGGTCGCAATGACGCATGGACATAATATGCTGTTAGGGCATAAAAGTAAAATGCTATGGTTATGGGCTCGTGTGTTTTATCAGCCCCCTTTGAATGAAAGGAAAGTGAATGCATTTCCTTTACAGTCCTTATCAGTTGTTCCCAGTAAAAAGCTGTTTTTTCCACCTCAGATCTCATGTTGTGTTTGTTGACTGCTCGAAGGTTGCTGGTGCCAAAGCTCAAAGTAGTTTCCGTCTCGTCTCGCCTGCGTGCATAAATGTGGGGGATTTATCGTTAGCGCATAGGTTTTGGCTAATAGACGAGAGCAAGGACGTTGTTCCAGCTCGTCAGCTGTTCTCACCTTCACTGGCGCCTCAAAGAGGCTTCTGTCTGACATCGCCGCCGATCAAAGGAGAAAAAACGCTGTCAACCTGCAGTCTGAGCCTTTGAAAGTTCAACTTGCCTCCATCCTCTCTTTGACAGAGAAAGATGGCTTTGATTTCTGGTGAAAGGGGGCAGCTTTGCAATGTCTTGACAAAAAAGTCTCACTAATTAAATAACATTGCCAGACACATTAAATGGGTGTCACAGTGTCTTCCTCCAATGTGTTTTTTTTCTTCCCTAGCAGACCTGTTCACTGTCTTTCTCTGCTTGTCCACTAGATGCCCTCACGCTTTTCTACATATCCTGGTCACAAATTTGGGATAGCGAAGGAAAGGCCTACTTTACTCTGCCTAAGTCTGCCTCCTATCGGTCTCTCTCCTCTCGCCGAAACCTAACCAATCCAACCAGTGAAGGCAACGAACACTAGACAATCATTAAGAGAGTGGGGTGGGTCATTCCTTTACTATGCTAGGCTTAGCTAAGGCTATTCAAAATACGCTAGGACACACTCTTTAACCCCATGAAAGCGTCGGGCATGACACATGCGCAGTTTAACCCTTTGAAACCTGAGCAAAAGTGGCTTGATTTCTTTTAAAAACATAGGAAGAGCCATTTAGCAACATGAAAAGCAACAACCCCAAAATTAGCAAAAATAATAAAAAATATATAAATAATAATAATAATAATAATAATAATATTCGTAAAAAGTACAAGAAAATTACTTTAAAATTTGGGGGGTCAGAAAAAAATCATAAAACAAACAAACTTGACTTAAAAAAGTGCTCTGAAAAAACAATAATTCTGTAAAATAATAAGTTTAAATGTATAATTATGATAATATATGATTAAATACAGTTTTTGGGTCATTTTCCCCAGCTTTTAAAAAAATATATTTTTCCAAATCCAGTACTTTCTTGAAAATTGTTGAACAGTTCTTACCAAGGTACTCATTACCTTTTTTTTCCCCATGTTTTCAAATAAAAGAAAACCAATTGGCTCTGATTTTGAAGGTTTAAACACTTTTGAAGGCATATGAACTCAGCACAAGAAAAAAACAGATGCCAATCCAAGTTTCAAGGTTCAACTGGAGCTGTGATCTTGGAGGGTTAACAGAAGACGGCATTGGAAATAAAGGAATGGTGCGAAGGTGCTCCTTGGGTGCACTATTCTTGGGTGTGCCAGCCTGATAAAACCTTTGGGCACACTCCCATAGATGGTGGCCGATATACATTCAAAAATTTGCATATAGAAAGCATGTGTTTATGGTCTTACTGGACTTTTTTGTTCAGTGATAGTGTGCTGAATATTGAGCCTTTCGGGCAACTGCAGACCAGATTTCACTGTGCATGTGTTTTACCCCAACGGTGTGACACAATTTAAGACCGTGAATTCTCATCTTTTGAACCTCCTTGGGATCAGCAAAGTTGTTCCCAAGTCACCTGATTTCCACCCACTCCCTCCAGCCTTGTAGTAACCCTTTTCCAACCATTACCATTACCTGACCATTCCTGTCTACTTGTCCCCAAGTCTCTCGTTAGTCTTGCAGTTTACATATAAACCCATAACTGGCCTAACTTAACAAGATTGTCTAGTTTGCCTCCACCCAAGCTTTTTTAGCCTTTGTTCTGCCTGCCTGATCCATGATTTGATGATTCTCTGCCTGCCTCTCTTTGTATGGGTTTGCCTGCTCTGATTAGCTACCTGGTTTTGACCTTTGTCTGTTTCTTAGTTTTAACGATATTAGCAATCAGTGACTCAAGTCAAACAGTGACCTTCCAAGCCTTCAGTGTTCATCATTAGGTTTTAGGTCAAAAAACTGTCCACCAAACCCAGGCCTGGTGCTCTCTCCAAGCCTTGCCCGGGGAGATGGTTTTTTGGGAGATAAGGGACAGAGAGAGACAGAGGGATGGGAGGGGGCAAAGGAGGAGGTGTGTGGGTAGGAGCACTGTAAGATGGCAGCCATCGGGGAACGGTATCGGCCTCAATTATGACGGGCAGTGGAGCGCTGCTTAGGAGCAGATGAGTTGAGAGCAGGCCCCGGCGGAAAAGTCAGCGGCTGATAGCTGATAATCCCCGGGATGAACTGGGACAAACCGGTCACAGATGGAGCCGTCCCATGGTCAGGTGTGACGCCAACTGCTGGCGGGCCTGCGTAGGGATGTACAGCATGGAAATACAGGAAATGATGGAGTTGAAGGAAGTTGAGGGAAGTGGGTAATGCTGTGATGTGGCTGTTGAGCTGAGTAATGAAGAGGAAATCAGCCTGTATCACAGTGTTTGGATACGGCTACTGTGTCAACCAACACCCACCTGCGAAGGATGAAAGGAAAGCTTTTTGAGAAATAACAAGATCCTGTAAAATCCCCTAACTGAAAAGGTTATTTCACAGAAAATGGCAACACTAGTTTTTAAGGTTTTGAACGTGTAAATGCTCCGAAGTTTTGAATGGTTTGTATAGAACAGTAGAGGTCTGAATACTAGGAAACAAGCGTAATAAAGACACCCAGTAGACAGGGGCAAATCATATTTTGTACCATGCTTCCCAGTTGATTGTAATTATCCATTATATTGATTTTGGACATCGTAAAACTAAAAAAGTCTTTATTTCTTTCATTAATAGCATATAAAATATTAACATTAATGTATGGTTCAGATCTCTTTCACTCTTACTGTTTTAATAGGAGCAGCCTCGTCCACCACCTCGAAGAACAAACAGCACTGGAGACCAATCTAATGAAGTTAAACGCTTAATAAAATCATCTTGATTGTAGTTCTTAACTGGCACAAACGTGATTTTACTGTGGTCCTTGAATGAGATTGATAACTGTTTGACTTTGTGTACCCTCTCGAGTGGACTTTGAATAAATTGTTGCAAGTTCAGAGCTTTTTATAATCTCAACCTTATCAAAATCCTTGCAGGAGGTAAATGATTCTTCTATATATTAATCTGGCGTACTTGATGGGAGCATCCCCATTTTAAAGTTTGTTGGTTGTTGTAGGATACTGTGACACTGAGAGTAAGCGCTCAACACCCGGCCTTGTCCTCATTTGCATAATTTGTCTCAGTTTAGGCTATTTGCCAGGCTCCAATCTATTGAGAGGTCATAGGATCATTTCTGTGAAATGAAAGACTGTTTGCCATTGGACGTTTTCATTTTGTGCCTCAGTAACAACAGAATATAAACTGAATACATTTTTGAGGAAGTCATCGCAGAGCCAAGAAAAACTTATTTTGACACCATTTAATTCTGCTTCTGTAGCCGTCACTGCCATTACACTGTGTTGCCACCTTCTGTCAGTGAGTATGAAGGATATCCAGGTCATGGCTAACAGTCTGCCACCCAGGAAAGAGACGAGGCTGCTTTTCGGCCTTGTTGAGGCATGTTTGTCTCCATGGGCAGGCGACACTATGAGGTGGACTAACACTCAACTCCACGTTTCCATTAGTGGAAAACCAATTCCTTTTTGAACTCTCTATTCCCTTTGAACAGAACACGGGTCCCAGCATTATTGCACCAGATAGAGTAAATCAGAGGTGAGGTGTACAAACGTGACGTACAAAAGAAGCGACAAGCTTTTGTCGGAATAAATTCTGTCACACCGCCTGAAGCAACAAAATAAAAAGTGTGTTCACTGATGTTTTTTTTTTTTTTGACAGGAATCACAAAGCTGTACTTCAGAGAGAAGTCAAGTACCAAACATCAATAGAAAATGTCATTTGGGAGAGGTGCTTGTGATAAAAAGTGTTTCAACACCTCTTCAAACAGTTATGCCCCTGATGAGGTGAAAAAAAAGACTTGTTTTGAGCTGCTGAGGGATGTCCCAAACTATTAGGTGACTTTTCAGGTCTGAATATTTATATGTCTGCCTATCAGTGAATTTATCCTCGTCACAAAAGGTTCTTTAACTTACATCAGGGGCTATTCTGATAATTATTAGTGGAGAAAGAGGGGTCAGAAAAGTGGAGGAGGTACCCTTTTTCCTGTTTAAAGTAATGAGAGTATAGTGTTTTTTTTGGGAAAGCAGTTATGCAATTTTTCTGTGCTTCGGCTTTTAATGGTCTTCTTTAAAAAAAAAAAAAAAAAAGTCACTGTAAAATAATGCCATGCATCATATAGGTGTATTTTACAAGGGCTAAGTATCAGAGGCCCCCCAATACAATATTATCACAATACTTAGGTCCGGATACAATATTATTGGAATTTTAATGTTTTGCGATATGCTTAGTATTGTGATCTACATTTAGTAACTTTTTCAAGTGCAAATTCAGGAAAAACGTTGTCAACATTTGTTTTTAGAAGGGCTGCCCCTTGAAAGTCCTTAGAGACCCTTAGTCAATTTTGCTTTAAGTCAAATGTTTTGTTTTTTTTTTTTTTTGTTTTTTCTGGGTAGTGTACTTCTGGTGACATTTTGGTCCCCAGATTTTGTCGGAGAGTGAGTGCTCTTGACTTTCATGCTGCTCTTTGCAGCTGCGGATATGCAGGCAGCAGCACAAAGGGAAAGAGAGAACACACCGTAAGATGAAAAAGTGGTAGATTTACAGCTCACAGCAAGTTAGTACAATACAGTGTCTGGCTTTTGTTGATGTCTAGTGTTGGCCAGAAATTTAGTCGCACATTTGCGATCTGTCATCGACACAGTTAGCTTGTTTACTTTATGACATGAACGCGGCTGTTACACTGGACGTCCCGCAGGACCTGTTTAAGCTTTAAAACTTTGTATGGAAATCAAAATGAATATTCCAATATTCATATTGAACAGCCAAAACTGATTCAACTCTCAAAAATCCTGAGTCGGGTACAGCCGTAGTTTTCAGTCAGTTCATCTCACTTCAAACATTTTTATTGCAGAAACATGTATCTAGTTGCCTGAAGTGTGTCGCTATATTATGCTGTATCAATTTTACCCTACCCCTACATTTTGCCATACGTACAAAAATCATTTTAACTATACATTTACATTCAACTAACATCTTATTTAGGTTTTTGTTTTGTGCTTTCTAGTGGGACCAATGAATCAGTTTTGTCTCTTTTTAGTCTGTAGCTGTCGCCCATTGACTTATTCCATATAGTAATTTTTGGATCCAAAAAAGAGAGCAGCTGGAATGCTCTGTAAACTGGATGCATAAATGTTTACCATCGCTTTGGCAAATGTGATTTGCACTATGAAAAGTTTTTTTTGTTCCATTGGCATTTTCAGCTTGAAATTGTGAGCTGAAAAAAAAATATATTGTTCAACAAATAGTCTGGCATTTAGATAGACCTTAAACATTATTCCATCTGCCATTTTAACTGCCATGAGAGATAGTAAGACGGGAAAGAAGCAAGACATGACTGTCAGTCTTCAGTTTGTAGCAGCTGCTGTAGCTTCTGTACAGAATCCACTGTATCCTGAATATTGCACTCCCTCTGTCATCTCAGTATTAACAACAATCTGTGCAACTAAATGACAATGGTATCTGAACTCCAGTAAACATACGAAGATCCAGCTGTGATTCTCAATTAGCAGACACAGAACATCAAAAACCCGCATGACAACAAACAATCTGTCGCACTGATCTGCTACCTGGCGCATTTAAAACCCAACGACACAGCAGAGTCCAATGCAAACATCAGGTTTCCGGGGACTTCCTCTATGCGTGTTTGTGTGTGTATCATCATCATAGAGAGCCGAGGAGCCTCATCAGAACACAGATGCGCCCTGATTAAGGGCGAGCGCAGCAATGACAGAACTGCATTAGTGTGATGTATGTGTTGTTAGCCAGCAAGCAGCTAATTCCAAATTTAACACCTGATTCGCACAATGCAGTCACACCTGAGTGCTAGCCAAGATTTACTACCCTTGTCAGACCACTGATGGCTTTTATAAGTAATTTTTCGGAGTCCCCGATTCATTCTCGCTCGGCGTCGCTGATAATGAATTATGATTCTGGGTCAGGATTCAGCTTAAAAGCAAAATTATAGTCATTTGGAAACTGGGTTGGTGTCAGACAGTCACTTCGCTGGAGGGAACACCCCACCCGTGAGGTTTCTTGAAAGGCAGAAACCATTGTTTTAAAAGACAAATTCATCTTCATTTTGGCAGATGCAGAATGAAGTGGGCCTGATTTTGCACACACTTGCACGCACGGTGCAGTCTGGCCCAAACTCCAAACTGCAGCAGTGACATTTGGCAGTCAGGTACTTTTCATACAGTTTCCTCACATAATCAGCATAGATAGAACATCTAATGTGCTGCTAATAGGCACCGCAGAGACTTCCCTGTTTAATGCTCGTTTCTAGTGATTCATAATGACAGTGTGTGCGGCACTGATGATGGAAAACAAGGGTGCTATTCATGTCAGGCACTGCAGGCTTTTGTCTGCCGACAGGTTGTGTGATTTTGAACAGGTGTACGTGCTGCCATGTCCCATCTGGCCTCAGAATATTTCCCAACCTGCTATTTGTCCCGTTTTATACCTCTCGCAGTGAAGCAGCCATGTGCCGGTGTGTGTAACTGTGTTCGTGTGACTGTGTCTGTTGTTTTTAGTGGTGTTGTTCCAGGTCAGGCTGGTCCTGTATAATCACGGTTGTGTCAGCAGCCCGCCCGCTCATCAGTGCACAAGGATATCAGCCTCTGACATTGAACCCCCACCCCCTCCTTCCTTCTCAGCACACACACACATAGATAAACACATATATGCTTTCAGGGTTATTATACTGTATTTGTGTGCAGATGTGTGTGTTTTTTAATGGACCTGTGTGTGTGTTGGAATTAAAGCGGTGGCTTTATTACCACAAGTGCCTCCCTGATGAGCAAAGGTGACTTGGTTCAAGGATTGTGGAAACATGTGTTGCCTCAAAGAAGCATCTAAGCTTATACTGTATATGATGTTTGCTGTTTGCTGCACATTCTTGCTTCAGCCATAAGATTGGATTTCTTTTGCTTACTGTCAATACCGTAGCCATGTTAGTCCAGTTACTTCAAAGTTGCTTACTTATAGATTTCGGTATTGTGTACAGTAGGGCTGGGCAATATAAAGATATTATATCACATTGAGATATGAAAATATATGTTATAGTATCTTAGATATTGGATATTGTTTTATCGTGATGTGATTTTAAAGGTTGCACTGCACTACTGATATACTTTTCTCAATTTATCAATTTATTTATTTGTTTTAATACTTATCTTTACCCACTTAGTCATTACATCTACATTACTAATGATTATTAATCAATAATTGAATTGTGCTAATATTTCTTTCAAAGTACCAGTAGTCATTCTTACAATATTGTCACATCAAAGAGGGAATTTTGCTTAAAAAATATTTCAATGTTCAATTCTGTCTTCCAGTTCTAGCATTAATGACGTGCTTTTGAGGAGATCAAAATATCAAGATATATATCGTGGATCAAGATATAGCCTAAAAATATTGCTAAACAATTTTCTGTCCTTAACGCCCAGCCCTAGTGTACAGCAGAGACTCCCAATACTGTGTACTCATACCCTACAGAGTACTTCTGCATTTACCAGGGGGTATGTGAAAAGCTGTTGGGGTAGCTCTCAATAGATATAATGAGTTCATCAACAAACTGTATCCACATATTTGTGTTAGGAAGAAAAAATTACATCCCAATTGCATCACATATTGATACAAATTATACTGATTTTAAGTTAAGTTATTGTAACTGTAATAAGTTGGATACCGAGCACGATAGTAGAGCAGTTAGATCAAAGTAAGTGATAAATATTTGAAATAAGCTGCTAAAGATAATGAATGAATTGTAGAAATAATTAGCTAAACTGAATGAATAAACAATTGAAATAATTAGCTAAAAGTAATATGTAAATATTTTAAATAAGTTGCTAAAGGTAATGAACACATTGTAGAAATAGTTACCTAAAAGTAATAGATGACACGATTTAGTTAGCTAAAAGCAGCAGAAAAAATTATGGGGAAAAAAAAAGCTTAAACATTATAAATAAATATTTGGAATAATTAGCTAAAAGTGATGGTTAAGAAGTGTAAATAGTCAGCTAAAAGTAATTAATAGGTAGTGGAATTAGCTATTGGTAAAGGATAAATGGTGGAAGTAGTTAGCGGATTAACACTAGAGCTGCAGTGAATAAATAAAAGTAACAGATAAATGGTTGAGCGTCCCAGACGTCGGGGCCAATGAAGGGTTGCTTGATAGGAATGTGAAAGTACGTCAGATGTCGCTGAACGCTTGGTAAACTCAGGTGTTCAGGACTCTGAAGAGCCTCGCTGGTCCCACAGACGATGCTTCATGTGCATTTGAGCTAATTGGAAATGTTTGCTGCCTTGTGCGTCTGCTTGTTGGTGTGTATGTGTGTGTGGGTGGGTGTGTGGGTGGGTTCCAATCGGGGCTGTTCTGATTGAGTGTGCAGCTGCATGTCACTTGATTACGCCGCACACACATACACACACTCCCCTAAAAGTTATCATATTTGTCTGTGCCTGTTCTTGTGACTGAATCTGTTTGCCTGAGCTTGTGTGTGTGTGTGCGTGTGTAGAGTGCCTGCATGTGTGTTCGCATTTGTGGGTGTATGTGTGCATGTGAGTGTTTGTGAGGATTTGCCTGAGGACAGCAGTCATGCTCCATTAATTAGCACAGCAACCTGCTGACTTTCAAGTGGCAGTGGCAAAATTAACCCTGCATCTCTGAGAGACCCCAGAAAACGCTCTGTTATTCCAGTCTTGATTACCACTTATATCACCGTTGTTGCTTGGGCATGAGTGCACTTTTTACATACCATGTGTGTGTGAGAACATGTATGTGGACTGGTGCATCTGTGTGCGTGTGTCGTCAGATAGCATCTCTCAGCTGAAAGATCCCCTGCTGAGCGCCTGAAAAACATGTGAAAAAAACCCACCCCAACTGTCTTTCGTTTCGTTAAGAATCCCATTAGATTGGAAAATGCAATCATAACAAAGTGGCAGCTAAACTGTATATTTTTTCTCTTGAGAGGAGGAGGGGTGGCTGATGTGAAATAAACAGATTTCTGGTGCATGCAGACACAGGAGAAATACTTAAATACTTGCTACATTAACATTTCAAGTTCTGCGGAGGATTGTCAGGCGTCTTTACTGTAATGACTAAGGTATATCTCACGGATTCTCCTTAAATTTACGACTGAAGTCCAAACAAAAGGGTCAGCTCTCGAGTCATAGGTTTTCACATCTGTCAATGGTGTTTTGAAGTGCCGCTTGCTCGGCCACCCTCCTAGCATTTGGCTGCCTAAAAGTCTTGCGAGATGTCACCCTGCATTATGGCGCCCTCCCACACCTCCCTCTGGTACAATTACTGACTGTCAGGATGTGTATTGACCTTGCAGTACAGAGCTAGACCCAACGGCTGGCCCCCATACAACACACATACAGCACTGAGGGGGGCTATAACGCTCCTGGCTCTGCTGCCTCCAGAGAGAAAGAGAGGGAGGGAGGAAAAGAGAATGCCGACGGCAGCAGAGGTATAAATGCAAAGAGAAAAGGCTCATATGAAATAGCCTCTGTCAGAGAGCTATGGTTGTTTTATTGTTTGTCCTCTGAGGTGAGTGAACCAAGTGGCTTCATGCAGAATTTTCAGCTCGGTTACCTGGCACTCACAGAGGAGATATGAGTTCGAAGTAACACATTCTTCCCTTTACAAAAGAAAAGTTAAATTCACAGGGAATGAAATAAAGCCTGGCTTAATTTTGTACACTTTCAGCGCAGCGCAAAGCAGTGGCAGTGAGCTAGCCGGCGGGAAACACTCATGAGAAAAAATCCACACGCGACCAGACACAAAACCAAAGAGAAGCTCTTATTACAACGCACACAGAGGTAGCATGACTTCAGGACGCCATTACTCCACATTACCTTTTCACAGCAAAAATGCGTTTGCTGTGTTAACTGATCAACTTTTTCTCAATTATCAGACAGTACTAAAGACAATATCACTATTTTTTGGTCCAAAAGATCCAAAACGCACCATATTTAACTTTTTAGTGGTATGAAACTCACATTTGAATCCATGTCTCCAAAAGTTGTTTAAACAATAAGTCAATTATTATTTTGCTGACTTTTTTTATTTTATCAAACAATTGCCTGGATGTTTCAGCATTCGATCTCTTTCACCTCTGTGGTAACGCAATGCTTTAGTGATAATGGCATGTTGTGACACATTTTACCTTTATTGAAAAATTGCAGTTCCTTCAATTAGGATATGGCAGTTGGCCATATAGTGATTTCAATAACACTTTGACTAATTTAAATCTTCAAATCGCAGCACTTTTTTCCGTCTTTTTGTTGAATTTAAAGATTCTCTGTTGATTTCTCTGTCTGCTCAGCCACGGTAGCTATTACCTGCTCGCACTATTTGCCCTGTCATCCTTCTGTTTATGCTAAACAATGCACGTTACCGCAGCAGGGACTGTTAAACGCATATCTTCCTGTGTGTGAGAGGATGTGTCAGCACCTGAGCGACAGCACATTGAAAAGCTTTTAAAAGCGGCCATGGTTTGAAGCACAGAAACAAGTGACAGGCAGTGGCAAACGCACGCTTTGCCCTCGCCGATATTAGATTATCACTCCAAGTGTTTTCGATGGTAGGCTTCAGATATGAAAACATAAGAATGTGCGTGTGTGTTCGGTGGTTCCATGAGAGGTGGTGTTTGGCCGCTGTCTGCTGTCATCAGTGTGGCTCTTCAGTGAGTGGCGCTGACAGTTGAGCTGGCCTGGATGCTGTCACATGTCCTTGTCAGTCCACTCAGAGCTAGGGGACGCACCTCGCTATTGTCAGCTTCTATTACCTCTTCTGACACACACACACACACACACACACACACACACACACACAATACAGTATATACTTCACAAACACAATAAGAAATCCCAGACTCTGTCCTCTGGCTACAAGACAATGGCGCTAGCTCTTTCTAGTTTTGCTTCACTCAAAACACACACACATGCACACACACTTCCAGGGGGACCTTGTGACCTTCCCTGTCTGCCCCATCCTGCCCCTGTCCATGTTAAGTGTCAGCTCTCCCTTGCCATCCCGCCTTGAGCTACCGTTCCCCCAGGGCTGGATCAGAACCGCCGCACTAGGCCAGCAAGAAATCCTTGCCAGCGCTCCCAGCACCACTGCTGTTCATCTACCACCTTCCTCAGAAAGCGGCGCCAGTAGCCTTCACGTAAATCGTCTTTATTTTCAAACACCAAGGAAGGAGAGGCCCTGGGAGAGAGGATACTGTGCTTGGAACTGTGATTGAAACAACCTAGGGGGTGTGCTCGCTTGTCGCCTGAGCTCATTTCAAGACGTCTGGCATCCAGCGTTAGCAGCGCAGATCAGGCTCGCCTCTGGTGGAATATAAAATGTTGCCTTGTCTCGCGCTGACAGCGCCGTTGTCACATGCAGACTCAGGAGGAGTCAATAAGGCTGTCGAGTGTTTCACAGGTCCTGCCAGTCATCAGATACGAGCATTGAGTTTTTGGAGCTTTAAATCCAAATCATATTCTGTTTTTGGCGGGTTTGTTTTGGGCTAAGTTAGAGTTCAGTGTTTTCTCATTTTGAACTGTCACAACTTCTGAGCATGTGCTTATGACGCGTGGATCGAGTGTGCGTTATCACGGTATGGGGATCTACAAAGCCTGGCATCCAATTTCCACACTCTTATACTTAAGACACACACACACACGCACAGACACACACACTGTTTCTCTATTTCTGTCCACCTTTTCTCTTTTCCAAGTCAGTAACTTTTCTGGTGTGTCTGTTTATTTGAGCACTGGTCCATAACTTTTGTATGAATGACATTACTCCGTGTTCTCAGTGGAAAATGTTTGAGTCATTGTGCTGTAGATTTTGATGATCTGATTTAACAATTTGTGATGATATCTTTTAATAGCACATGCTTAAATACAAAGCCAATAATTATATTGTAATGGCTTGAGGACTTTATCCAGCCCATGCTGAAGTGGTGAGCATGGTGCTGTGGTACAAGCAGGTCTCCATTAATATAGAGTTTCAAGTGTGGTGTTTTTTTTTTTCTTTCTTTTTGTTAGTTTAACTACAACTGTAAAGCAGTTTCCTGAGAGGCTCTCTGGTAGAAATCTATTAATTTGAACCCCATCCATAACTGTTCTCTTAACGTTAATGAAAAAAAAAAAACACCTTTCTGGAAGAAAGTCATTAACCTGTCCGGCTAACTAGCCCAGCACATGCAGTGTTACCCCATGGCCAGTATTAGTATAAGGCTAAGGGCGTTTAGGTTAACATTAGCAGCTCTGTCTTGTTCTTTATTGGATTTCCTTGTTATCCGAAATAGTGTCGCATTCACTAAATGACAGCTAGTCCTCGTTCAAAGATCGTTCAGAGATTTTTTCTTGTTGTGGCAAATATCAAAGTATCAAACCCCAAAAGGATTTTGTCAGAATGAGTCACATCTTTCAGACTTATAATAGTAGAACTAACTAGCTCTACACTGCAATATATAATGCTGTTTTCTAGGGTTGCTCCTTTAAAGTTGGAGGCTAGAGTCATCAGTCCGAGACCCTCAGTCGACTGAGTCGAAAGTTGATTATTTTTCGGTGCAGTGTATTTCTGAAGATGTTTTGTCTCCAGATTATGCTGCAGAGTGAGTGCTCTTGACTTTCTTGCTAATCTTTTCAGCCGCTGACATGCAGGCAGCGGCACAAAGGGAGAGAGAGGTAAGGTGAAGTGTTGAATTTACAGCTCACAAAGAGTTAATGCTATACAGTCCTTGGCTTTTGATATCTAATGTCGATAAAAAATGTTGTTGCGCATTTACAATCCGCTGTAAGCTTCGTTAGCTTGTTTATAATATGATGAAGATGTGGCTGTCACACTGAATGTTTTCAGTCTTTCCTGGAGTATTTTTTCCAGCTGTGATGCTGAGATGTGTGACTTTAACTCTGTGCTGCCAGAAGATATTTAGCACATCAGCTGAGAGGAATAGAGGAACACACATTTTTACACAGTTGTAGATGTCAGTTTCCATTTAATAAAATGTTATACCCCATACTCTTACAATTCCTCCTGCATGTGGGGGCAGATGTAATATTTGGCATGGATATGGCGCCTCTAACACGGCTTGTATAAACAAATGATGACTGTTAACAAGTACAATGTACACAAGTTACTTACAGAAAAATGGTATCTTAATAGTTCCAAATTGCCCCAGTCTCCCCTATTAACTCTGTACTACTTCCCAGTACAGAGACAAAAGGGCTGAAATCTTGTAGAAATGTAGATAATCAAGAACTGTCAAAATGTTGCGATCAAAGACAGCCTGGGATTAAATTCTGATGGTGTCGAATCTCACGTTCTGTAGGAGGCTTTGGCTTCAGTCTTTGTCTCACGTATATGTAGTCAAGTACATAATTAAGACCCTATTAGCGGCTGTCATTTTAAAACATGCCATGCCAACATCGGAAAAATTGTCAACCAACGCACGGAGTTAATGTTAGCTTAATTATTTAACAAATTACAGGAAATAACTAAGAATCATTTTTAAGCCAGTTTCATGTAGTGACAAATCCTAACAAAAGTTATCTCAGGACACTTTCCATGTAGAACAAGTCTAGAAACTTACCCTTTAATATAATTTACAGGGAAACAACAATTCCCCCATGTGAAAACACTTGGCAACGGCGCCTGAGACAGTTCTCATTTCATCCAACAAATGAGCAGTTGCCATCTAGAAACAAGAAGCCCCACTGTTTGAAATTTAAAATACAAGCTTGAAGCATTTCAACTCAGTCTCTCAATATTACCAACACATTTTAGCTTGAGGTGGACAGATGGAAATATATGGAAATTAGGACAAAAACATAATTGTTGTGCATAAATACTGATAAAGCAATGTTTGTCCGGAACACATTTTCCCAATATAACCTTCACCGGGATGTCCTTTATGCTGTGGCTGCAGGTATAATCAACCTGTCATGGCTCTGCTGCCATTAGTTGTGACAACAGAATATCACCAGACACATTCCTGTGCTTCACTCCGAGAGACAACATGAAATATGGACAGCGTTAGCCGCAATCAACGAAAAATAAAAACTTAAGCTTAAACTCTAATAGCTACTAGTCTCTGAAGTCTTTTACGACATTGCAGGGTTTTCACACGCTCAGTGTTTTTTGATTTAAATAGACTCTCGGACGACGATACTCCTCGGCAGATCTGACACCTGTTTGATAAAGCTCTCAGTCGGCCATTTAGCACATGTAAGTCAAAGCAAAGCCAATTAATCGTTACGTTTAACATTCTGATGGAAACATCAAGCAAAAATCACCAGGGATCTGTTTCCCGGAACCATCTAAACAAAGATTTAAAAATCCAGCTAATAATATCCTCATCTGTTCCTATCTCGTCAGTCATCAGCCATTGCTTCACTTAATCATCAGTGATTTAGCCGATAAAAGCCAGTTTTGATGATTTGATAACAAGTGATATCAGATCCAGGGAGAGAGAAACTCGTGTCGAAGAGAGATGTTGGGGGGGGGGAAGAAAGAAGAAAAAGAAATACCCCTCAGAGCGACACCACAATAATTAGCATAGCGGGAGAGAGAGGCGCAGTGCGGGAGAGATAATCATAGCGCCTTAATGTCTGCTGAATGCTATTTATCAGCAGCATTACCCATAGTGCCCTGGCTTTTCTTCACAGTTATCTCACGGTGCGGGGTGATGATGAGCCTCCCCTCTTGATCCAGAGCCATGTCGGCAGGATGTGTGTATGTGTGTGTGGTCTTTGTGCTACTTATATGAGATTATATTTAACGTATTTAATTTTTTCCTGTATTTTCTCCTCCATATGTGTACTGTCTGTGTTTTCTCACACACGTAAACACGCTTACAGGCCCCCAGAGGTCCATAGTATCTTGGAGTAGCAGACAGGCATTGCCTCCTAATCTGGATAAGTGTCCCAGTGCCTCTGTGCGCGTTGATCTGTTCTCCCACAATGCATGTCTCTGGATGGGTTTAATGGGCCGGTGGTTGCCTGGAGGTTAGAGTAACATGGGAGATTTGTGACCTGAAGGGGAGTTAAACTGAAACAATGACGGTGGGAGTTTTTTTGTATGTTTGTGTAACGACCCCCCTCAGTTGGCCTTGTTTTCTTCATTTGGTGTTTTCCTACATTTTCCAGAGTGCATTGCGGCAAACTCTAGGGAACACATGTGAACAGGTTCTGTTTTCTGGAAGTCACTGCTTCAGGTAGACCTCTGATAATAGTTTTATTTTCAGGCTGCTGATTGACTGGCATCTTCTTCGTCTTCATGTTTGCATGACTTTAGGGTTAAGCTTATATCCCCAGCTGTAGGTTTGGCATGCTCTTTACAGTGCTTCTTTTGTGTTTTTGCATTTTCATTTGGACAGATTTTGTTATAACTGAGTGTATTGATGGGAATTTTTCTGAGAACGAAGGAGGGAACATCCCCGTTTACAAAAATACCCATGTCCATGTGGACTAGACCTAAAAGTATAATATATATAAAGGGTTTTTCTTTTTGACAAAAAACTCCTGTCAGCCCTTTATTCAAAACACAACCTGTCTTCTAGCTGCACTGAAATCTCCTTTAAAGATGCCACTGTCACTAGCAAACTTGACATCCTTCTCCATAATAGATTTCTCCCCCACCCGTCATTGTTTGTCAGTGCTAAACAGTAGATAGTAGAAAGAGGCCTTTGTTCTTTGATTTCAAGTGAGTGACACCAAAACTTGGCACTCACTGCTTATGTTTTATGATCACTAAAACATTTTGAGATATCAGACTCTGTCGTGGCTTTGTTTGAAATTTCACAACATGATGTTATTTTCTCTGTTTGACCAAATATTCACAAAGGAATATGCTGCAAATAAAAGAGAACTGCCAACTGTAAAATGTAAGACTTTGGTAAGGCATTAATGGGACAGATGGGTTAAAAATGTCAGGCTCTACTTATTAAGATGTAATAGAGACAGATTGTTTTAATGCACATTTATGCACGATGCTGAAACTGCTCCTACTGCAGATAAAGCCTTTACTTTATATCGCCACCAAAGAGAGCAAACAAAAATAGGAATAAACACAGCGAGGCTGTCAGGGCTGTATGTCATGATAGGGGCCCTTGTTCCATGTTAGCTCTTTATCACCGTGGCGGCTGATAATAAACACAACGGGGTATACGTGGATCGGCAGAGACAAATTCATTCATTAAAAAAACATAAGTGGCATCTTTGGTGGGAAGTAGAATTAGAATGTAATGGTGTATCAGAGGCAGTGCTGTTTGATTTTTTCAGCCTGTCTTGAATACATTAATATTAAAATAGTTGATGGAAACAACCACTGATTCATTGATTCGCTGATTCATATTTTTTAATTTGGCTCAGTGGATGGCAATATGTTTTGCACTAACACTTTAACTATGTTTCCACCAACCACGCCGGTTTAGCTCAGTTCGTTACACATTAGAGCAGCTATTTTTGCGTTTACATTGTCAAAAGTTGTGGATGGTACCAGAAGAGCCGTTCGATTAGAGATTCTTAACACTGCAGGGTTTTTCATTTTTGCTCTGAAGATGTTGCACAACACCATTTCATGGACGATCAGCAATGTGTAGATGCTCGTCTAAATAATCTGTGAAGAGAAAACGCAAAACAGATCTAGGGTTTAGGTACATTCAGTTCATATGGGTTAGTTCTGAATTCTAAGGGTACAAAACCAAACATGTTTGGTGGAAACACCACACTGAAATATCTCGGCAACAATTTGGTGGATCGCTATAAAAACTTTGGATTCACACATTAACAGTCCCCAGACCATGAATCCAAATTATTTTGGTGACCAATCTAGTCCTCAAGGTCCCTAGAATATAAATGGCTTTGGTGATCACTTGACTTTTCATCTTGCTTCATCATTGGGTCAAAATTGTAATTTGCTTGGTATTTTGACCTTTCCATCAGCCTCAGTTGTCCATTGTTTTCAATTTTTTAATTAGCTAAACCAAAGAAGAAAGCCTGGTAAATATTACTTGCTGAAAGCAGCATTTTAGCATTACCAATGTTGTCATTAGTACATCAGTTAGTACGTTTACATTAACAGTTAAGTCAAGCTACGATTATAGCTCGATCAGGTCATAGATCATAGATTAGACAGCTGTCCCACTGTACAAGCACTGGGGTAGAACTGATTTATTGGCTGAAGTGCGCCCGACTCCGCCACAGTAAGACGCTATATATACGTATCTATATCTATATATATACCATGTATATCATAGATAACTTTTTGTGCTGTGCATTTCTTACGTACTCTACACTTTACTTGGTACCTTAGTCCCGTTTTGTTTTCATCTCTTCTTCTTTTGTTTATCTTGGCTTTCTTCTACAAATTTATGCTGTCTGACCTCTGGGTCATAGCACGGTGGGACTATGGAGCATGCCCAGAATGCCTAGGCCAGTTCAGGTCCGACTAAAGTGTGCACATGAAAGAGCAAATCAACCCCCAACCCTGTTATCAAGATCTGTTGGTCTGACTTTGAGAAATTCATTTTAGTAAGACTTTTGGTGGGACGAGCATGTTAACATGTACTTGAAAAATCCAGTTTAGTTAGACTAACACGATAATTCAACTTTTTCTAACATTGTGTAAACATATTGATCGCTGTGCCTAAATACAGCCTCACAGAGCTAATGGTGTAGCTGTAGACTCAAAACACTTCGATGCTGTACCTTTTCACTTCCTCAGTAGTAAATGAAGCTTTAGATCCATGCTAATACATGTCTTAATTTCATCACGAAGCCAAAAATATTACCACAAAAAAAAATTTTTAAAAAATCTGTGCACTTAACGGCAACATCCTTGGTTCAAATGCAGAAAAAACACAGATCAGAGGAGACACATTCATTCAATAAAATCAACACAAAAGCTATCTGAAGTGGGAAGTAGCAATAAAATGCTGTGATGTATCAGAGTAACTGGTGCTCAATTAATTATGTTATATTATCTTGTTACACTCTCATGAATACATTCACATAAATGTAGCTGATTCATATTTATTTTGCAGAGATGTTTGAAATTAGCTTAAAATACCACATGGCACCACTGACTGTACCATTCAATTTAGTCTCTTTCATGACCTGTTTTACCTCTCGCTCTCGTCTTTCATTAGCTGCCTTCCCTTTCCCCTCATCTCTCTTTCCCGCAGTCAGGGATTCCTGCAGTGCATCTAGGCCGATCCAACTCTACACATCATTTATCACTATAAACATTGCTCATTGCTCCCAGCGCAAATATGTTTATTGTTGTCATTCACTCATAGGCCATTTATTTAATGTGTTTTCCCTGTCTCTCCTCTCCCCCTCTACGTCTCTGTTCATTGTGAGGAGTGAGTGTATTGTGAGAAAATCAAACACGTATTTAATGATAATGGACTGATGTGCGAGTGAATGGAGGGAGATTGGAACAGAACAGCGTGCTGGAAAATCAGATCCCAACATCTCCAAGGTACAAACATAATAGGAAGTCAAAAAGAATGCCTTCGCGCCTCAGCTGTTGTGAATTCGCCTTTTGTCAGTCAAGGCCCGGCCATCTCTGCCATTGTTCCGCTTTTTAGAGAAGGAATTGGATTTTTTTTTTTTTTTTCTTGGTGGTTTTTCTCCCCGTGTCGGCGCCTGACTTCCCTCGCTCACCAATGGGCAGACTTAATTAGGACATTTCTGAGTGATTTATTCACAAAAGGACACTGGCTGTACCTCTGACCAATTCATTTTGAATAGAAGAGGACAATGCCTTCCAGAAATTGCTAATGGCATGTCGGGGAAAAATAAGCAATCAAGTCGCTGGGCAGTGATTTATCAAAAATGAATTCAGGCTTTACATGAACTGCAACCTGTTGGTTTGCGTCTTATTGGTTTTTGAATGTGCTTTGATCACTCTAATGAAGTCTAAGCTTTGTGGGAAAACTACAAATGTGTGAACCAGCAACATTGCCTATTCAGACGAGTCATTTTACTTGTGGACAGGTCATGTTATAAACACTGTAAAATGATTGACACAGTGTAGGTGATTGTGTTTGCATACACTTGTACTCATTCCCTAAAGTGACATATTGCCCTTTACTTCACCACACTGGAAATACTCGATCATGTTAACCAAGTTAATGCAAGTTTTTATGGCATTTAATAACGCACGCACACAAGCACGCACACACACACACACACACACACACACACACACACACACACACACACACACACACACTTGCACACTCACAAAGGGAAAAGGTCAGCATTTTAATGGCTTTGCTCCCTGTGGTAATCGCCTTTTTGGTTAGCCGCGCAAACTAAATGAAAAGATGTCGGCCCACGTGTGGGGTTAACCTATGCTGCTCCATTTCAATAAGTGACGTGCCATTAGCCTTGCCCTCCACTGTGAGCTCTGTGAAATCGGGTAATCCACTGACTCACTTTGCTGCCCATCAGCAAGCGCTGGGGGAGGAGATTTCCCCGTTAAACTCTCATTTCATCACCATTATCTCAACATGACTCTTCTCCACCATATGGCTGAGGAGCTCTGAGAATTTTGATGGGGGGGGGGGGGGATAAAGTTAATCTATGGATATGGAGTCTGCCCATTATATTTAGCTTTTATGTACACTGTGATGCAAATGTACCTAATGCAAGTCTTTGTAAAACAGTTAACTGGCTCTGCAGCTGAGGGTTGAAACAAAAGAAAGCATTTCAAGTCATGTGAAGTTCAAGTCAGTTCAGTTTTGTTTATAAAGCCCAATTTCACAAATCAAATGGCCTGCTTGAAGTTTAGTTAACTGATTGATCTCTTCTGGCTTGAGCGATAGATATAATTGCTTATCATCTACATAACAAAGAAAGTTAACACAATGATCTCTTATAATATCGCCTAAGTCTCAGTCAGGGTGTGTCTAAACTTCTTGGAATGAGGACCAGAGTAGCTCATGTGACAATACCATGGGGCCAGCTGCTTCTTGTGTCAATTTGGTTATTTAAAAAAATCAAACAAATGAAACGGATGCAGCGGTTTCATCCTCTGGAAAACACATATTCAACTTCCTGTCGTTCATGAAAGCAGCGGTTCTCGCTGTCTTTTGTACACTTCTTTGCTGTGGTAATGTCTGCGACCTAGCAGGAAATGCTTGCTGTAAAGTAACTGTTTTTTTGGTTGTTTACAATCTGTTTACCATAACCCATTACTTCCACGAGTTTTTCCTTTGTGATGCATGTCTTCAAACTGTATCATAGTCCTGTTATTGTTAGGTAAACGGTAAAAATGCTAATTGATCTTGCTTGATTAAGCTTGAGATGGGCCGCATGCAGTATATTTTGAAAGTTAATTGGTCCTTGGGCCACGATTGGCCCCTAAGCCGGACTTTGGACATGCCTGGAAAGGAAGCATATAAGGTGAATGGAAATGGTCCAAGTATAGAACCGTGTGGAACTCTTGCGTGGAGGATTCGTTGTCAACATGTACAAACTAAGATAGATCTGACAAATAGGACTTAAGCCAGCTTTGTGCAGTTCCTTTAAGGTCAATTAAATGTTCCAGTCTATGTAATAGGATTTGATAGTCAATTATTTCAAAAGCATCACTAAAATGAAATGAGACAGGTGATCAGATGCTGCGATATAAAGGTTTAAAGCTAATAAATCCAAATATTAAAAGCAATTGTTTGACATATTGGGGGAATTCACTTATGCATTCCCTTGAACAAAACCCCAAATAAAATTGGTTTCTTTTAATAACATGTTTTAACTTGCAAGACGTGGGCCGCAGATGCTCAGATGATAGTTGCAGTTTTCATTTGTCATTCCTTCACTCAAGAGTCGGGGTCGTTGCCAGAAAAACAAGGCAAGATTAATTCCCCCAAAATCTGCATTCAAGTCTCAGGACGTGGAAGGAAAAAAAGCCTAACTAATAGGAATAAATAGACTAAGACGAGTCCTCTGAATGTAGCAAAGTGCTCTGCTGCACCCCTCCTGCTGCAGCTCAAATGCTCCTGATTGGTTTAAGAATGCACGCTTGCACCGATAATCAGCATAAATCCATGTGGAGAATTTCACAAAGTCCACAAGTGTGCCCTTCAGGGAGAGGAGAGGAGTGGCGGAGGGCTCCGTAGTCAATGTTGTTTCCACACTAGCCGGCGCGCGTCACGTCCTAATCCTTCCCCCTGGAACCCAGGCAGCGTTAAACTAGCTGAAATGAGTGCCATGCAGGGAGTAAATGGAGGGAGACGACCGTCCACAATGGCCCTGGAAAGTGGTTGCTCTTGTAAACGGGAGGATTAGAGGGAAAGAAATCCTTCTCTCCTTGTGTAGGCGTGCCTACAGAGACAAAGCCCAGTGTTTACACTCTTTCGCTGTACCTATAGTCCTCCAGCTTCATGTCCACTGTGTGATCATCCGAGTACAAGAGGAGTCAGGAACTATTTATTCCATCCCATTCTATCGACCTAATGCATTACAGCTACAAGGAGGTGCTCCGAATCCGTTATGTTGTCGATGTATCTTCCTGTCTACATCAATGTGGAAATGTGCCGCTTTGTGTAGATTGACATCTGCTGCTTGTGACTACCTTAGCTTAAAAAAAGCTTATTTTTTTTATGCTACATGATCTAACAAACCAGAGAGTTGGAAACATCTGGCCCCATGGACTTCACGTGCACATACGTCATCTCATGCTCAACTTAACATATGTGTATAAGAGTAGATTAGGAAAACATTTTATAAAATACCATGCACAAGCTTTGAAGCTGGTTGTACTTCTGTTTGAAAATGGCCAAGGCTGGGTTTAAGTGCAGTCCACGAGTATCGTAATGAGTGGAGGTGGAAGCACTGAGAGCAGGCAGGTATTGGCGATCGGAGCAGAAAATACATTTTCGGTGATACTGTCTCGTGTTATTGAAAGTACAACGTGAGTTTTAGCTTGTTTTCAGTTTGAGTAAATGCTGCAGCTCCTCTGGGGCTACAGTTCCTATGTTTTGCTTCTTGACAGCAAGGTAAAGTTATCTATATGTTTGCAGCTAGACTCCTTTTTTAGAGTGGTAGAGCCATAGTTGGTATGCAACTTAGTTTGTGTGATTTGTTACTGTGACTGACTGGACATCAGTAAGATTCATGTTTATTTTACTCATTTTAATACTCACACCAGGCCTGTTGGTCTGCAGTGCTTTGTTGATCTTTTTCAGATTGAAGTTAAGTCATGATGATTATTTTACAATATTTACAAGACTTGAAGTTGCAAGTTAAAATATTCAGATTGAGGGGTTTTGCAATGAAATAGCTAAATAAAGATATTAAAATACATGCATCAATTCATCATATTTCATCAAAACACATAGGCCAGGCCTACACAAAAGAGCTGTTTATATGATACATGTATCCACTGTTTAGCTTGTCATACTATAGAATGATTTATTTCATCTGTATAGTGAATAATACCGATAAGGAAAGGGAAAAAGCAAGATAAGGTACTCTCGAAAAAAATACTAAATCATACTAAATCATTATCGTAGTGTTAGTTTAAAAAATGCAATCAGGTTGTTTCCTAAATTGTTCAGCCCTATTACTGTTGTAAAGGAAAAAAAAAAACATTTAAGATGTATTGGTTTCTGTGTTTTTATTCTTCTTTTTTTTTTTTTTTTACCTGCATTGAGATTCTTGTCACGTGTACTTTGTTTTTTGTTAACTTAGTTAATGTTAGCTTGCTAACACGCTAAACTAAGTAAAGGTAAACATACTAACTATTACCTGCCAAACATTAGTGTGTTAACATTGTCCAGCCTCTGTGAAATTGTTACTGTGCTTACTAGTTTTTTAAGTGTCTAACTTTTTAGTCTCACTCACAAACTCAGCGTCAAACTTTGAATGACGTTTAAGCGCTTGCACGGATTGGATTGCATCACTTTGGGTAATGGGACAAAAATGAGAGCTGGAGCTGATAAAAACCAGAGACTACTGCAGAGTCATTGACCTGGGAGTGAATGCAGATTGTAAACTTTCTGACTAAATACAAAAGCCATATGTTAGTGGGTGATAGTGGGATTTTTTGTCCTGTGGGAAAGGAGCTTTACTGGAATAGTTTTACATTTTGAAAACATGTAGTCTCCAACTAACGATGGTCTCTTGAACATCCTACATATTTTTATATTTACTTAATGAAATCCTCTGTTGGTGAATAAATCAATAGCAATTTATTTGCAGTTGCAACGACTCTCAGCTTTCCTCTGTCCTACACTAGTTCTGACTCTTATTCCCACCTTTAAAAACATTTTCTTTTCAGTGCACCCACACATCAAGCAGATTGTGGTAAATCATGCAACCGCTGCCTGTTCTGTCTTATTAGTCTTTAACCCTTTAAAACCTGGAAAGATATCAGTTTGATTGTGCTGCGTTCAAACGTCCTTTACGTGCATTTAAAGCTTTGAAAATTTATTTTTTCTTTAGAAGGCATGGCTAAAAATGGCAATGGGCAACTTGCCAAGAGATGTTCCAAAAATTGCAAGAAATTGGGAAAAGAAAATTAGTGTAAAATGACTTTTAATGAGAGAGAGGAAGAGAGAAATTATTAGGAGATAATAATAAAAAATGGAAAAATGGCCAGAAAACTATATTAATGATAATAACTATTGTTATTAATATTCACTATTTTATCTGTTTTATCTGTCTTTTATTAATCTATTTTTGCTTTTTTTTCCCTTTTTTTGCTTTTTTAAGATTTATTTTATTTATTTATTCATTTTTTACATTTTTTTCATTCCTTTTTTTGCTGAATTTCATGTAATTTTCTTATAACTTGCAACTTCTCTCTATGTGTTTAACAGAAATCAAACCACTAAGCTCAGGTCTCATAGGGTTAAAGTGAGTCTTTCGGCCGTTGAGAGTACACGCAGGTAGCCGCTGCCAACATTTGCATTCCACACCTGACACCCTGAGAAATGGGAAACAGGCTCTCCAGGTAACATGGACAGGCATGACTGGATAAAACAGAGCATCCCACCACCTCCACCACCACTACCCTCCCAACACTTTACTGATGCTCCACTCCTTTCCGCTCTGCCCTGTTGCACTTTCCTCTTTGCTCTTTCTCGCCTCCTTTGCTGCCCCCATTTGTCCGACTCCATTCCCTTTTTTGTGTGACACTTTCCTGTCAGTCTCACTTTTATAGATATTGCAACTGCTCCTGTCCTGCTCTCTTCTGCTACTCTCTCATATCAGCAGATGCAAACACCACTGCACTACGATCCCATGCATGCTCACACACATGCAGTGGATGCATGCACCTTTTTTTTTTTCTTTTTTCAAATGAGTGGCGTTTAATTGAGGCAGGAGTGCGCTCAAGACGAGGGAGTCATTGTTGTGTGTCTGTCTCTATATTAGACACCTGATGATCTATTAGAGATCCATACAGCTAATGAACACTTCATTTTCGGGTCCTGCAGAGTCTGATGACACATAAGTAACAGTGCATTTCATTATGCTAATGTTTGGCAGGAAAAGGTGTGGGCCGAGAGCTGTGGGTGGGATTTCGCCTTGTGTTGTGAGTGTGTACGCGTGTGGGAGTGTGTGTGAATGTGTGTCAGACAGCAGACTGTGTTCGCTTGATGGAGCCATTCAGTCTCGTAGACATGCCCCCCAGAAATACCGCCTGGTAATGTCTGCGCTCTTCCAAGGTGTCTGCGGACTGATGCCAGGCGCCCTCTTTCCTCCCTCTTTTTCCATCTCCTGCACAGCAAACAGCCATAAAGCCTCAAATTTGAAAATTATACACACACAGCAAACTGTTTTCCAATCAAAACAGGCCTTGGTATTTTCAATGTGCCATCTAATCAGAAATGCTCCTCAACCATTGTCAAAGATTGCCTTCCAAATAGTCAGAGAGTTGCAAAGTATAGCAGAGCGAAACGTGGAACACATGTTCATTAATAACAAGTCTTTGGTGTAAATATGGAAGCTAATCAGACAAACCTCGCCTTATGAGGTAATCAGGATAGATGTGTGTGTGTGCATATGGGTGTGTTTGTGTGTGTGATCGGGCTCCCAGGTAATTATAGCAGACAGCTGCCATGGCATCCTGGATCAGTCCCACGTCAACAAGCCGCAAACACACACTTTGACGCACACACACACATACGCATGCACAAAATAGGTCCCGCATCAACATGGCATCATTATTAGCGGGCTGATGCCCAGATTTGTATCATTTTATTCAGGCAAATTGTGTCTGCGATGCATCCGGAGTGGCTTGTACCAAGACGAGATGCACCTGCCGCGGAGCAGAGCAGAAGGAGCTGTCGAGATAGCGAGGAAGACAATGATTTCATAGCTCGGATGCTGTTATGCAAAACAATCCCCTGTCTTGTGTACAATAGGAGATAGGGACGCCGGTCGGTCTCACCCGGCCGACAGAGGCTGGAAACGCGCGGCTGGGATGTGGTTCTCCATTTTTATTCCCTCTCCCTCCCACACCTGATTTTTCCCTTGATGCACCCTGATCTGTCAAAATGCTCCCCTGTCTTCCCTTCCTTCCTCTCTGCTGTCTGTCTCCCCCTTTTTCTAGTCGTTGCTGTGTTCGCCAGGCTTGGTGCGGTATCATGCCTGCATGCATCATGGACCCGCTAACAAATTACATGGAGTAGCCACTCCGCTTCCCCTCTCACTCAGCTGTCAAGTGGAGCCACTGGAGCATTCTCCCTCTTCTCCTCTCCGCTCCCATCCATCCATCCCTCCATCTTACCATCCAGTCTTCCTCTTCGCAGCACGCTTCCTCGCCTGCTCCCCCCCCCATTCCCCATACCTGTACTCCCATCAGGGCTGCAGAAGTGATCCCCCTCCCCTTCATAATTTCCCTTCATTTATCCATCCCTCTCCCATCACTACACCTCTCCTTCTTGTCAGCTGCCCGTCCTGCCACACAGACACACTGAAAACACAGCAATACAGCGTCTCTACACACAGAACATACTATAGAACCATTAACAGATGTTGTCCAACTTGGTTTGAATCCGAAAATAGTTCAACTTAATATTAGGGCTGTCAAATGATTATATTTCATTACATTACCCCTGGGAAATGGTCAAGTCGTTTATCAATCGCCAAAATGTAGCCCAAGTTTGGAGCATTATTTAGCCTCCTTTTGGTATCACTGGGTTTTTTAGGTCTCCTAGTTTTGGATGATACCAGTATCTTCACTTTAGCTTTCAAATTCAGCTCAGTATAACCTCTTAAAGACAGAAATGTCGGCAGCCGATCAATGTGTTAAAAAGATTACGCGCTATGTTCAGATTAACATGTTAACGCTGACATTCCCACCTAACATCATTCCTGATCAAAGGCTGCTTGATGTATAATGTGACAAAAATACATAAAATTCTGCTTCTTATAAAAGAGTAGAAGCAGTTTGACAAAGTGGACACAGGACAAACTCTTACTCTGCCTCAATTAACTAACCTTTTTCATGCCCCGCTGGCAGCTCGAGGTGAATAAGCACCTTAGTCATCAGGCACTCACTCACATGCAGTAACTTTTAACGAAACTTGTGATTAGACCTAAAAAGGCTTGAGGTCATAAGATGAATGTAGTTGACACAGAGGTGTATTGAAAATTTACTCAAAGCTTGCCGTGCCTTTTTGTATGATGTGCGCTGTGGGCAGAAACATGGGTAGTTTTCCTTACTTCAGTCCGCAATCAGGTTGGTGATCGCAGAGTAGTCACAAAATACTGTGTGGATCTCTATTACACTACCCACACCGGACAGTACATAGTCCTTCGTGTATACTTTTACTTTTAAGTGAAATAACATTAACATTATTAATCCCATAAAAAGGAAATTAAATCAAGACAAAGTTTAGGTGCAATGTAACACTGTTTTGTTTAAAAGTGTCCCATCAAACTGCTGAAATTCTGTGTTTTATTCTGTAACATTCCAGAATTGCACTCCTTCACAGCTTTTATGAGTAAAAGACACGTGCTCCAGCTTACATTTTAAAAAATACTGTGATCACAGAGAAGTTGTTCTAGTAGATCTCTGACTAAATATCTGCAACCCTGTGTGTAACTGAATATGATTATATGTCACGGTGCCCAATCGCAGCTCCTGGTGTCAGCAGGGTTGGAATATAATAATCAACATTCATGGATAAATGAATACTTTTTGACAACTATACTGGGGTTTCCCACACATTCATTCATTTGTGGTGGCGTGCCACAATATCAACATCTGGCTCCACATACAGATATTGTATTTTTTAAGCTGGACCATTCGGCATGAAGAGTTGGTTCGGCATAAGGCAGAGTCATGCCGTAGAGCTAGAGTAACCAGTTTGCACAATAGCAAAAGTATTAATAGCTTATTCCTGTAGCTTTAATGTAAATGTGAGAACGAGGGCCAGTATCAGTAATATTTTTTAGTGTGTCCTCAGCTTACAGGGACAACAGCCTGTAAATGAGTACTTCCAAAAATGGCTTACAGACATTGTTACATACTCAAACCAATTCCAGACGCAGCACAAACAACTGGATTGTGATCCATTTCCAGTGCCTCTTGGTTGCATTGCAATTAGCTTTTCTGGCATCGGGTCTCTGACTGAATTTAGTGGTATGTGTAAATGATGTAAGACATAGAGCTAACCGACAAAGAAAACACTAATTTTTTATTTTTTATTTGTCACTCTGAATAAATCCACTGATTAGTAATAATTCTAGGTTAATAAAAAGCTTCTCATGCAGCTCATGTTCCATTTGATGGCCTGTTTGGGGATTTGTTCTTCGACGGAGCAGACATGTGGGCAATGAGCCTGAGTGCTGGATGTCTAACCTGACACTCCGACATCGCGGCTAAACACAGTGAGCTCTGCCAGTCTGACTTCATGGCAGCAGAGAAACGAGACACGGCTGTGATTAATAGGCTGACGGTGGAGCCCTGACCTCTGAAGGTCGCCAGGTTGTTTCCTGTCTGACTAGCCACACTCACACACACTCACACACACATACAGCACACTTATTCATAACCATATACAGGAGCGAACACACAAGCAGTCTAACGCACCACTGCCTCTGCACCAATTCCACCGGGACAATATCCTGTGTATTTACTGGCCACTGAAGAGCTTTGAATATCTGTGAGTCTCAGCTTTACTGGCGTGATAAGATGCCTCGGCTTTCATTAGTATGGCACGCCGTCATAATACTACCTCTGCTAAATGACATGTGACAAAGTTGAGACCATAAATAGCCCCCATGGTGCACTTGAAACTGGAGCTTGTGCTGTATTTTACAGACAGTCATTAATTGGCGCGTTGCCGTGTCCTTTTTTATTGAGAGAAGATGAAAAAGACGAAGGCTAGATTTTTCCCCCATAAGTCATAGCGGTGGAGCCATCTGGTACTAGTCATCATATCTAATGCCCTCCTCAACCTTCCCCGGCCTTGGTGGCAATCAAATAGAACCTGTCCTGCCCCCCCACCCACCTTTTGATATCGAAGGTGATCCTCTCTCTTACCACCTCCTTAATAGATCTGCCCCATTGATATGCATTGCTTTCCACCAGAGATCGAGTCTTCCTCTGTGGGTGCTGGTGGGTAGAGTGGTGCGGGTCATGACCCCCTAAAGCCAGGAACAGAATAGGAAAGAAGCTTACGGCAAGATATGTGCTTTACCACATGAGAAGAATGCTCAGATCATTGTACTTGGTTTTAGTCAAGTCCAGTATTTGTTTTTTATGCCTCTACATCAGCACAAGCCTTGGCTGAAGGCATTATGTTTCTGGGTTGTCTGTCCGTACCTACGCCTGTAAATTACGTCTGTCTGCCAGACTTTCTGTCCATCCATCCGTCCGTTTGACTAATTCTCATGAAAGCAGTGTCTTAAGAATGCTTTGAGGGAATTTCTTCGTACTTGGTACAAATGTCCACTCAGACTCAGCGATGAAGTGATCAAATTTTGGTGGTCAAAGGTCAAGGTCAATTTGACATTGCGTCTCTCTCATTCTCATGAATGTGATACCTCAAGAAGGCAATGAGGAGATTTTCTCAAATTTGGCACAAACCTCCACTTGGACTCAAGGATATAGTGAATAGATTTTGGAGGTCAAAGGCCAATGTCACTTTGACGTCATGAAACATGTTTTTTGCCATAACTCAAGACTTCATACGTTATTTTTTTCACATAGGATAAAATGATAAAGTAATGACATTTTAGATCCAAAAGGTCAAAGGTCAGCTTCACTGTGGCATCATAATATCCTGCAGAAACGGCCATTACTTATCACCATAACTTGGAGAAGCGTAGTCATTTGATTGGATACTGAATCGCGGACACTAATCTTGGATGTCCACCTTCCATTTGTGCTTGTGGTAAAGATCTCCTGTGCTTCTGGGAGGAGGATGTGTGTGAAGCATCCATGTTTAAGAATGCGCAGCTTTAACATTTGTAGCATTGTCGACTGCCATGGCTACATATGAGTTTTGCTAACAGGGATGTAAACTATAACTGAAACTCTACTGGAGGCATCCAACCGTGAGGCGGTAATTCTTTGTGAGTATCTGTACCTGCTGAGGTGCTTAGGATGCTAACCAGACACATTTCTCTTCCAAAACTACTGCTCTGACTTCCAGTTGTGAATCTTATGTCTTTCATTAGCCCAAATGTCTTGAATTACCACAAAGTATGATTTCACAGAAACCATAAAAATGGTGTTAGGTGTATTTTCTATTCAGAGCCGCTTCCTAAATGGCGCTTGTAGGTTGAAGGAGGAGTATGTTAACCAGTAAGTTATCAGAGACAGACTGTAGTTTGCCCTTGGGATACAGGCACGAGGATGGCAGCTACACAGCCTGAGGGGCTCCCCCAACGTAAACGCCCGGAGGGATCGCACAGTTCAGTGCTCGTAGCCTCTTGAGCAGCAATAGCAGACGGGGCAGAGTCGCTGCCATAAGCACAATGAGAGCATGGCATGTGTTTTAGTACAGCTTTACATTCATTTTAGTGCTGAACAACTGGTTTGGTGTGTGATGATTTGCATTTGTATTGCTGCTGTGCTTTTGTCTGGTGTATTTTTGTGCCCCTCTCGTACCCTCCTTTTGTGCCTGGACAAGCTACAGTCATCATTGTTAGTGTCTGACTTCTGAATGTAGCCGCCGTCATCACTGTGTGTCCGCTAAAGTGCACAAGTTCCAAAGTATACACAAAACCCACGGGACACACAGGATGGAGTGAACATTAGCATCAGATCACTAAAATGTTTCTGCAGCTATTTCTCAAAACATGAGATTATCTCAGATTATTGCATCCGAATAATCAGTCGATACAACTGAAATAGTAAGAGTAACTTTGAGTTACAAATAATGGAAATAACTTTGCTAGCAAAGATGAGGGGTGTGTGTCAATCAAACTTGCAAGCTAGCTTTTTTTAGCATGGTAGCTAACAGAAAGAGATGCTGGTCTTTTTGGACATTTTGTGACATTTTTCAAATGATACGGCCATAAATGTCCAGAAAACTGAACTAAATGTTAATAACTCAAAGAATAGTTTGATGTGAAAAGTTTGATGTTTGCAGAGGCTAATAGTTCGCTGTTATTAATGGCCAGATTTTTAAGTTTTAAATAGTCAACTTGACCGACGAACCAGAGTGATTAAAATGTTACATATGGCGCCTCTGAATCAGTGTTGTTTTTGGTAGCAATTTCAGACTTTGTTTAATTCATTAGAAGAAAATACTTATTAGTTTCAGTCACATTTATCTTGCGTAGTGTTAGTATAGTTTTACAGGAACTCAAAATATTTTAGTCTAGTTTTTGTCAATGAAAAGCCAGAATGTTTTAGTCAACTTGAAGTTATTGCTTTCAGTCACAATGTTTTTTTTTCCCCTCTCTTTATTAAGCTATTCCAAACAGGCTAATAGAGCTATCAAAATTAGAATAAGAATTACAGGTTGTATTAAATGTTGAAATTTAATTTGCACGTTTTTTTTTTCCACAACTACAAATTATTTCATCACATTTACAAACTTGCATTTCTACTGCAGGGTTTTTGAAAGAGGTAAAGGATGATTTGCAAGCACACACTTACTGATCGCGCTTCGAAAACCTCAAAATCACCAACTTTGAGGCCATAAATAACTAATTTGATACAACAGATTACCTTGTTTGTACCCAGGTTCACTGTAAACTCTGACTTATCGATGTCACTGCGAAGAAGCAGAAAAATAACTTTATTTCAGCCTGAATACTCACAAGGTCAGAAGTTAAAATGGGACTTTCCACTGTCAGAAACTGAAACGGTTAAGACTGATAATATACAACACAGCTACACTCTCAGATATCAGAGCCTCCTGCCTGCCAGGTGCAGCGGCTGCTCGCTCTGCTGGTTCAGCTACTAACAATCGGAGATACCTACTAACAGCAATCACTACAACCAATCCACAACAGCTCCACCATCCACCGTCAGACACACACAGCTGCTTATTTACTGCAGAATTACAGTTCAAAACAGCGACTCACGACTGATGTTGCTCTGGTGTGAGTGTTTTTCGGGGTTACATCCTAGCGTAGACTATTAACTGGCGTTAATCAACCAGTGGCGTGTCCAGATGTTTTTTACAGAAGTGGCCCAAGTCGGGCGCTGACTTATGCTCGCGTGGCATGAAGTACGAGCTCTGCTGTGGGCACAACCGCTTTTCTGTCCGCCACCCATACCTACTTTAATTACTAACATCGCTGTGTTTTACATTTCTTTTTATAGTTTAAAATATTAAAAAGAGCTACCAATCACAACACGACATAGTGAGGCCGCACTGGGCCGACAGCCAGTCTGACCTCAAACTGCTCATACTGCATTAGAAGGGCTCCTGTATCCCAGCACTAACATTTTATTCCGCTCAGTGAAAACAAAACATACACTTGGTCAAGGTTTTTATAACCAAAGATCTATTTTTAGCTCCTCTGTGTCGTCTTAGTCATGAAAAAAAGGTCGTTGACTAACATTTTTGTTTTCGTTAAGAAATTAGCACTCCACTAAGTGAAGCTGAGAAGTGTGAAAGTGAGAACTGTTGACTGTTACATGACTCATAGGCAACTCAGTGAGTTCCCAGAAGACCTGACTTCACCAGCAACACACTCCCACTGAGTTGAACTAAATATGTACGTCGCTGACAGGCCCCGAATCTCTCAACTAGCCCAGTGTTCCCTGTTGTCCCAAGATGGCCGAGCGTGTTCTGCACTGAGCTGCAGCTGCAGGTAGTAATTACTGATTAGGCTGTGGAAAGTGGGGACAAATGCACTGTATAATCAGAGAGCCCGTCGACAGTGGGAGCCCTTCACAATGGCTTGTAATTAACAAGATAATTGGTGAGAGATGGCGAAGATTTCTTGAGTTCTTCCTTATTTGCATGTCATTTTGCTACGGTAGTTCTTTATGACTTCTTTTTTCATCTGTGAAGGTTGAGCCGTTAATGATACTGTGTCCTACGGCGCGACTTGCTTGTGTTGTGGATTCAAACCAAGCGCATGCAGCTGAAGAGAGGAGCGGAGCAGCGTGCACCTGTACGCTCGCAAGATCTAATATTTGTTTTGTGGAGAGTCATTTTCTATACAAGTGCTATTTCCACCGCTGCTCATCACATTTGTATGCGCCGTGTGAATGTGCAACAAGCCTTTTTAAGCATTACTTATCCTGTAAAAAAGCCCTGGAAGGCTGTTTCTACATCAGAGTTCCTTCTTTTAGACCCCGAGGAAATCTCTCCGTATGTATTCATTAGTGTTATTCTTACAATAACTCCAGTAATGAGTGCTCAGGCGGCTTCCTTTTCGAATACCGTTCAGTACATCACACACTCAGATAGGAAGATGTTTATCACTCCTTTTCCAATTATATTTCTCCAGATTAAGGTGTCGCCGTGGCACTTGTTTCCTTGACAACCCCGTCGTTTTTTTCACCCTTCTTCCAAGTACCCTTAATCTGAGCGGATATGAAAACTCTTCATGTGTATTTTTTCCCAGTTAGCCACACTAGTGCTGTCCGTCCAGCCTCTTAAGCCCACATCATGGGCTTCTTTTTGAGTGACTTAAATGTGAAGTGTGGTTGATGCTCGACTTTCCTCTCGCTGTCTCTTCCTCCCGCTTTTCTTCCCCCACCCATTGTGAGTTTGAAGAGGCTCCCTATTGAATTCCATATGTGGCGTTGGCTCTTATTATGTCGGATTAAAAAGAGCATAGACGCTGACGAACAAACACAGTATATTAGATTTCATCTCATTGAAACAGAGAAAGAGAGCAAAAAAGAAAAAAAGAAAGAATCTACCCCAGTAAATTGATGAAGCATGAAGGGTGTTAATAATGTATAAGGTTTTCAAAATTCAATTTCGAAAATGTGCGCCGTTGGAAGGGGGAGGAAAAAAAACAGCGACACAGAACAGAGTGTACGTTTGACAGGTGACATGATTCTTTTTTGTGTAATTGATTTGCTTTGCCATTTGTTTCCCCCTTTTTTCATCTTTTGTGGAGCATAGGAGGCAGCTAGTGTGATAGATGAACCTGGTGGAGTTCATTTTTCCCCTCCACACTGCTGGGTAGCCTCCAGTGCAGGAACACTGGTGCTTTTCCTGTTCAGGTTATGGCAGAATAGTAATGTTCCTCACTTACAAAACATGTCTCTCCCGCTATATGTGGATTGATAACTAGTCGGCATAGTGTTTTGTTTTTTTCTCATATGGTGACTTTATAGATGATTTAAATGGACAGTTCACCCCAAAATCAAAAATGCATATTTTTCCTCTGCTGTTTATACAGGTCATTTGTTTTGGCGTAAGATGCCAAGTGTTGGGGATATTAGCTGTAGAGATACTACTACTATTACTAATAATAATAATAATAATAATAATAATAATAATAATACTGCTACTACTACTACTAATAATAATAATAATAATAACTTTATTGATATAGCACCTTTAAAACAGTTGTTTACAAAGTGCTTTGACAAAAAACAAAGGCAAGAACTCAGGGAATAATAAAACAAACATCAGCAAACATGCCAAACATAGAAAGGTCAAGAGCAGTCAAAATGCTTAAACAAAAGGTCAACAAGAATAAAGTAAATACAAGTAATAAAACAGGCAGATCTAGAAAGGCAGTTAAAGTATTAAATGAATAAAAGAATAAATGCAATAAAAGACGATTAAAAATAATATAAGAAGATGTCTGCCTTCTCTCTAATATCAGTGTTTCCCATTAATAACTGAGACTATGGCCGGCCGTCATAGTCTAATTTGTCCCCCCATCGTCCCAATAGAGCGGTAATTAGGAGCGGTATTACAGAAATCTGCAAATATGTAACTCAAAACCAAAACTATGTGGATTGATAAATAGCACTATAGGTAAGAGGAAAAGATGCAATTTGGATTTGGAGATGAACTCTCTTTAAATGCTTTTATTGGAATGTTGCATCAATGACGCTATCATATCTCATAGCCTGTATTTATTGCTAACTATGTCAAAATTACTAACCACTTTCTTTTTTATTTCTTTTACATGCGTTCCTTGATGTTGCCCTGATTAGGTAAGAATGTTTTTTTCCTCTCAGTTGTAGTTGTCTGTTTGGGTGTGTGTGTAGATTTCATTACATGTGTTTCATCATGTCGGACACTTGAGTCAGTCCCCGACCTCTCACTAACAGGCCGAGGGGCTTGTGCGCACAGTGACGCAAACCCCGCTGCAGTCTGAACCGCAGGTCAGCCGCATGTTGCCATACATCATCTGCATCCTGATGTGTTTGTCAGCTGCTGAGAATCATATACCCATAAAGTACACAGTATATGGGGGATGTATCATCATCTGCAGGAAGTGTATAATGCACAGTGAGCTCGTGCTTTCTGACTCGAGCATTATCCTCAAGGTTGGTGTCATTTGACGTTGAATCACCCTCTCAGTCAGTGGTGCTTGTTATTAGACGCCTCGTTCTCTCACCTCCCCTTTTTGAGGAAAAGTTTGCGCCTACTGTAGCGGCCACAGCTGCAGCACTCACCCGCAGCTCTGAGCAGATCAAGCACTTTGACAATTAAGGCTGAAATAGCACAATGGCAATTGTTCACGCCCATCGTAATTCTGTTTTGTCAAACCGCACGCCTGAAGGTGATAGCCTTGCTGTCTTTTGATTTCTCCCTTTCAGTCAATGTTTTTTCTTCCCTCTCTTCCCTTTTTTTTTCCACCAGAATACTCATTCAATTTTTACTGCTGTATGAGACTGTGAACAGCTTGCGGGGCGGGAGCGCAGTAATTACCACGGTTATGTCAGGCGGAGCTGAAGAACGTAGCCTGGGGAGGAGAAAGGCCACTGTGTGGTGATGGCCCCCCGAAATTAATGGAGAATTGGAAATGAATCAATAGCTAATGAAAATGTGTGTTCACTCTATTACTGCTTTTATGACGGCTGTAGCCTCGGGCGGGGCGCTTTGTCACCCCACTACACAGAGAGTGGTGGCGCCCATCTATGTCTCTCTCCGTCTCATCATATTCATCTGGCTCTCACTCGTCTCTCCGTGATGCTCTCTGTTTCTGTGAAGCTTGTCCTGCCTCCTCCTGCTTTAAGTCTCTCTGCTTCTCTTTGATCGCAAGTTAATTGAGGTTTAAAGAGGCTTTATTTCATATTTAAAGAGAACAAAAGATTGTTTGGTCAGTGTTAAATGTTAAACGTGTTTAGCTTGTACTGAGAAAAGTCCTCCCTCGCTGCTGTTTTCATGCCTGCCGGTGATAACTGTGGCAGATTTAATACTCACAACTCTAAGTCATTTCTGAATCAACGGGTCCTTTATGTCACAAAAGGAGGCTTCTCATGCAACCATTTATTATGCAGACTGTGATGACTGTTGCAAGCATATTTTATCATGGCTAGATGACTGTTAGCTACAAGAATAGGTTGAAACCCTGCAAAAAGGTCTTAAATATGCACATAAATATAATATTATGCCAAAAGACAAAGGCAAGGCAATGTCCTCACCAACCAATGATCAATAAAAGAATAAGACATGGACCTTTAGGAGCAGCATTGTTTTTGTGCTCATTGGAAGAGCTAGTTAGCTGTAATATTTCAAACAGTACACATACAGATCTAATATTTGATTTATTTGACATAAATCTGTTTGGATGCCTAGTTTACAGAATAATTTGTACCAGCATCAGTGAAATTCCACGATTCTCGATGCCACATTTGATATCACCTCAAATAACAAAAATGAATATACTTATATACTTAAATGTACCTCCTTTATTAAAAACACTTCAGTGTGTTTAATTCAAATGCATTATTAATGCCTGATAATCCACTACGAGCTACTAGGCTATGTTTGGTAATGAGATGTTTGGGGCAAGGAAATGTATATCAATATATCGCCTACAGTATGTTAATATAGTTCTTCTCTGTTGTTTATATTCAGTGTTCGTAAATGTAAGATGTGACATTTGGTCATTGTGTTAAGCCAGTTGTACCGCCCCTCCTTTTTAGTAATTGGATGACTGGGTAAAAAAGTGACAGTGATGAGCGCGGCGTTGTTTCTAGCATATAGTGTAAATACACACAACAGAACATCATATTTTATAAACTCTTTTCATGTTTGTTTTTGTATGAAAAAATCCTAATCTGTACAGTAATTAAAGCTGTCAGATTAATGTAGCCATGTAAAAAGTACCATTTTTGCTTCTAATATGTAGTGGAGTAAGGTGGCGTGAAAAAAAAAAAAAAAAAAAACTTAAGTAAAGTTCAAGTACATTAAATTTATACATAAGTTGAGTTTGAGTAAATGCGATACGAGGGGTTAACCATTGGGCTGAGGTTACTTGATTGTAAACTTCCCCAAGTAAGTACAGAACCGCTAACCGAACTCTGAAGCTATAACTCAGAACTGGCTGCCTAAATAACATAAATAATCCACCAGTCATATGTTCAGTTCAGTTTACTATTAATTCCCAGAGGGGAAACTAGTGTGGTCACTCTTGTGCTGCTTGGGTTTGGAAGTAACGCTACATTAAAGCGTTTTATGTCGAAGGAGACAAACATACAGTTTAATCCATTCTTTACACTCTTTCAAACAAATCCAAAGCTTGAGAGGCCTACTGAGCCTAGTAACGGTTGCTAAGGTATGATTGGACGATCATTGTTGGAGGGGAGGGGTTTAGCAAACGGTGAATTTCCAAATTGACTTTCAGACAGAGTGAGGTTTTTAACTCCCATCATGATGAATTCAGGATATAAATACTGTCGACTTTTATCATTCCAAACATTTTCAAGAGATCCTCTGCAAAAAAAAACAACCCTAAAACAGGCATGTCATCTCTGACTTCATTGGACAATGAGACTGTTGAGGAAGAAAAAGAGATTTGTGAACAGAGGAAGGAACCTTTTATGTCACTTATCCAGGTTGTACAGGGACACAGAGCTCAGTGCACATTATTTGACTGCTCCCCCAGGATTCACAGATCATTTCTCTTCCCTGACATGGTACATGCAGCATTGCCCTGGGGTGCCTGACAGCGCGTGGCATCGCCTCTGTGTGTGTGCGCGTGTTATGTGTGTGTTGCAAAGGGGCCAGAACATCAACCCATCAGCACCTCCTGCAGACTGCAAACCCTCAGGGCCCCCTGCCATTCATGTTAGCTGCAGCGCTTTGTTAACATGCTCTGTGATACTGAAGATTAAAGCAAATTTTCACAAGGATGTCATTGACACTATCGGATGTGTCATCGCTATGAAGTTGGCTTTAAGAGTTAATTTAAAGTTGTTACTCTGCGGCTAGATTAGAAGTCAATGTAACACTGCGCTGACTCATTATTTACTGTTCTGCCAGACAATGAAATGTGAGAGGCGTGAGTTGTTTGAATCCCATTGAAAGTCAGTTTACTTACAGAACACTGTGTGGTATTTATTTAAATTCAATAGATAGTCTATCGACAAATTGCTAGAAATCAATTTTAGTTTTCTCTGCTGTTCCATTCAGTTGACTATAGCAGCTGAAAACCTCATTCTTCGAAATAGTCAACCTGTCAGCCACATGTTGTTGTTCTGTTATATGCATTGAGTGAGTTTTTCCATCTGCCTTACAGACGAGCCTAATCTGTAATAAATAGCTGCTTTGCTCCTCTCTTTCTCTGATTTTTAGAATAAAAGAGTGTTTCATGAAAGCCTTTTTACTCAGCGTTCAAAAACAGTCTGTCCTGTTGGTGTTTTCTCAAGAAGAAAAGAAAAACAGTCTGATAAACAAGATTCATTTGAATGACACAAAAAGTGCTTAAAAAGGGTGGCACCGACTTAAGACTGGGCAAAACATTCGATTGGCCCTGGACTTAGAGGGGCCCCAGACCCCGAGGGGTTCACTGTGTGTCAATTGAGTTTGTTAGTTTAATTAATTGCCAATTAGTTTGGAAATTAGCAGAACTAAAGTGCAATATCAGCAAAGGCAGGTCTTTTATTATTAGCTTATTTTGTTGCCATGAAATCTAGTCTTATTATGATGCTGATGATGATTATGATGCATCCCAAATTTTAAAACATTAGGGTGCTGGGTGGCCCCCCTGACCATTTTTTAATTCACAGTAAAAATAAAGTCATTCACACTTGGAATTATTTTCTACTTTTAGAATACGTAAGGTGCCAGAGTGCATATAACAGCATTAAAATAGAGCTTGTTTCAGGGCGCCTGGTGGCTCAGTGGATAATGCAGTGTCCCATGTACAGAGGCTGTGTCCTCACAGCAGCAGCCGAGGGTTCGAGTCCAGCCTCGGCCCTTTGCTGCATGTCTCCCCCTCTCTCTCTTTCCCTCTCACACTCACACTGTCCTTTCAATTAAAGGCAATAAAAGCCCCCCAAAAATATTCTTAAAAAAGTAGAGCTTGTTTTTCAAAAAAAGTGTCAGTGGAGGGTCCCCTTCACCCGTGACAGAGTCCTCGCGAAGCCCCGAATGTCTCAAAATCCGAGAAATGCCCTAAAATCCTTGAAATGTCCTAAAATCTAAAACTTGTATGAGGCTGCTGCAACTGGCCCCAGGCCTCCTGTCATTTTGCAAAAGTAGCCCCTAAGGAAAGCAATGTGAGTATCCCTGCTCGAGAGGAAAGTACAGGGTATATCACACCACAGAAGTCTGAGACCATATGAACTCATCCTGCTCTTCCAAGAGGATCATTGGTAGAAAATCTTTCGAATCCAAAGTGCTTGAATAAATAGAAAAAAATGACAACATTTTAAAGTGACTCAAGGAGATCACGACTATAATCTAGACCGCCTCCAAACTCAAGTCAGGTCTTGGTTACAAGGAACCATATAGATCTGTGATGACCTCTAGTGCCCAGATCTCCCTGCTTATCTCCCAGCTCAAATTTGCCAGAGGGGGCGAAGTGCATCATCCACCAGATTTACGCTGTTTCTAAGACTGTTGCTCAAACTACTAATTGTTCGTCAGCATTTGGACAGAGTATAAAAACAGACTGAGAGAGAGAAAGCTGGTCTTTCTGTTTCTGGATCAGAGATCAAATGATAAAACTAGGCAGCTCTGATCAAATGTAAACCACGTCTGTGACTTCATTGCCTATTTTTGGCCTAAAATGTCCTCAAAAACATATTTATTTCACTGTTTATCTGTATTAAGAGAGTTTGTAAACAGGAGGTGGGCAGCATACTGGAGTCAAACTCTAAAATCGCATTATGTCACTCACCAGCATTCATTGGTCCGGTATGGTGCAGTGCATTCTGGTAGTTGTAGGTTTTCTACCTCTTAAGCAAAGCACATGGCACAGCCCTTTTATTTCATTGCTGGAAAGACCATCTTTCCAGCAGTGACATACTTCTTTAAGTATCTGAGTGCACAGTTGTACCTATATGGCTTGTTTGGAAGGTTATTTAACCACTTTCCCTGCGGTGGTAAGTTCACAGACATTAGTCAACTTTAACTCACCACAGAAACAAATATTACACAGATTTAATGAGTGCTTTCATAGAGGTGGGCAATAACGTGAATGGATGTAGTCGGGACGTACCATGTGTTTCACTGCTGTTCCTGGCCTGCACAGCATCTACTACTTCCCCCTACTAATTTCAGGTGTAATGTGTTCTGGAAAAAGGTCTGAGTTATTGTCATCAATACTAGTTAGCCAGCTTGCATTAGTAACCAGTCAGTCAGTACGAGGCGAGCATGGATGGGGTTTACGTTGCATTTTTTCAAACAAATAGTTCCTTTTTACAGTGTGCGCTGCCCAAAGGCGACCAGCAAATTTTCAGTAGGAATTCTTATTTGCATGTTACTCAGTGCATGAGTTGACCTTGTGAATCAGTCAACACACTATAAATGTAAACATAACATCTTAAACACCCCATTGGTGTTTATTGGCTCTGTACTGTGACATACACTTCAGTGACAATTGGGTCTTCATCACTTAAAAACATGTATATGAATTCAAACTGTAAATTCAGTTTCCCTTACTTGGAGAAAAAAGTGGTGGCGTGTCGGTCCATTGCGCTCCGGCAGCACTACACTTACTGTATGGCATGGTGTAGTTCAGTGTTGAGGACAGTGTCGCAGCTGACACATCTGTTCTATTAGCATGCTGGTTGGCCTGCGAGACCAGAGGAGTCAAGGCACCTCAGGGGTCAAGAGTCGCTCAAATGATGAAATTAACCATTCAGTGATGTTCCTGGAGAGAGAGGGAGGGAGGAAGGGAAGGGGGTTAGCTGCCTTATCATGCCACAGAAACCTGCAATCATCCTTGGAGGCAGATTAGTGAGCGGACCGGTGAGCCTGTGAATACCCTTCACTGCCTGAGCAGGTGGCCTCCCATACCAAGTACAGCACATTAATCCAGTCTGTTAACAAATAAGCAGCCAGGCTAATAGAGCACTGCCAGAGGCTTATGTTTCCACCATTACGGGAGGGGACTCGTTTAATTTGTCTCAGCTCTGGACAGAAAGAGGGGACGCGCGGAAAAGGAGGGGAGAAAAAAAGGGGAATAGAAAGTGGGTTCAAATGAGGGAAGACGGCAGGGATTGAGGGAGAAATAGAAGGGGGAAGAAGGGGGAGCGACGGAGAGCTGAAAGGACAAAAGTAGCTGAAAAAGTGCCCAGCTTGGCGAGCGAGAGCAGGACTTAAACGGCGCGTTTGTGTAGTCAGCAGTATCACACACAGCCTGCTGTTCCCTGTGAATGTTTGCCTGGCTTGTTGTCAATCAAAAATGGTGTTAAGTGAACTGCACATAATGTGTTTGGGAAGAATCCAAGAGACTTGTGCTCCAAATATTACAAATGGTCCCATGGTGTTCACATTTTGGAAGAAAGATGGTCGTTACAGACACATACACACACACACACACACACACACACACACACACACACACACACACACACACACAATATTAAACTATTCTGAGGTGTTAACTCAATGCTTCAGGGTAAATTTAGAGACTACAAAAAAATTTCTGTTATGGTCTAAATATGTATTTATGTGTTTAATCATTATTTTTATAAAAAATCATTTTAGATTAGAGAGAGGGTAGAACAATTTACTAAACTTGAAATATGATACAAACCAACTTTGTATATTTTAAGTCTGCAGTGATGTAGACTAAAGTGAGTGAAGCAATGACTGAAGATAACCTTTAATTGCTTGTATACATAAAGATCTGTATGTGTAATTCATTTTTCATAAGTGACATATCGTTCCTCTTAGCAAAGTCTCTTTCCAGAAATTAAGACCATGATAATCCACAGACCTTGTTGTGAGCAGTTTCATGTAGGAGCCATTTTCTCTCTACTAAACTACATCTGCCAACCATATTAGGCCGCAGAAGGAAGTGCATTTACTGCTAGCTCACCTAGCACTGAGCTAGTTAATGTTACTCATTGTATGTTGCACAGTGTGCACCACCAGAACTCAGTTTTTGGTCTCTATTGGTAGAACAGGCAGCTGAGCTGAGAGACACCGCCACAGGCCGTGGTGGAGGAGGAAGTTACAGGACTGTAAACAGCCAGTGGCCAGAGACGGAAGAGTGAGACTGTGGGGAATAACTGCTGACTTCTTTTTTCACATCTAACTTGGTGAAATAAGGATTTATTCTGACCAAACTGGAGATGATGATTGTTGGAACAGTGGACTGACTAGATTAGTAGCAAGAGTAACCAATGTGGTTTAGGTGAATTTATGATGAGTTAACAAGATAATTAACCTTCATAGTCATCTGTGACCAAGAGAAAGTTGAATTCAAAGGTCTATGGTTGTATTTATCTGTTTAATAAGCAAAATAGGTGTGAGGATATTACTTTTTTTTCACATGTTGTGGGTTTATATTGTGTATTTATTAGTGTGAAAGTCATGATTTCTGGAAAGCGATGTTGATTTTTTGATATATTTTTTTTTGTGCTTATATTGTAGAGAAGGCATCCCTACAGCTGATATCTCCAAAACTCAGCAGCTCAGACCAAAGCAATTTAGACTGATAAGTAGTACTACAGGTAGGAGGAAAATTTGAATTTTTAATTTCAGGGTGGACTGCCCTTCCGTATACTTTTCATACAGTCCCTAAGCAGACTGCTTGTGATCTTTACTCAGCTAGTGTTAGCTGTCAGTAATTTATTTGTGAATATCTCCTGTGCTGCATTGTCTCCATTAGTGAGAACAGTGTTGTACCCCTCTGCTTCTTTGAAGTCCAGAGACAACCACGCTCCCTAATGGGCCCGCTGACATGCGTTCAGCAGTAATGATCACCTCCAGGGATTTCCCCTTAGTTTGTCTCGATGACGGGCGCGAGGACAAATCAATAATCAGCCCACCATCGCCACTCAGGTGACCATTTTCATCTCAAATTTCCTCTTTGATTTGGACAAACGCTTCCAACCCGCCACTCTTGGCCACTTTCCCTCTCATCTGGTTTCTCTCTGCGACAAAACATCTGAACAAAGAGCCGTTTCCTTGAAGTTGTTTTTTCAGGAGTTGCATTTGATGTTTAAACGCCAGCGAGTGTCTAAATGAGCTGCTAAATGTTGGAATGAATAGAAACAAACACACTGCAGCAAATGCTCATATTACCATTCATGCCTGGGGGTTGTTTTGCTTTATGAGGGTACAATATTCCTCTTCTAATCACTTTAGCTTAATAGTATATTGTTTTCATTCATTTTACAGTTTCTAAAAGCAGTGGAAACTAATTTGCTTAAACTACTGTTGTGTTGTATTACAGTAAAACCTCTTTAGCAAACACTGCAACTGTAAATTAAAACTGAATTATTTAACAAGAATAGCTCATCATGAACATTATTACAAGTGAAAAAGAGTTTTAGAGATGAAAGTAATGTGTCAAGTCAGACCTGTAAGTGATGGGTTTTTAACCCTTCAAAACCTGCAGAGACATCATTTTTCTTGCTATATTTGAGCCTTTGAATTGTGAGCAAATTGTTCCAATCTCTTTGAAGAACACGGGAAAAAGGCAATAAGCAGCTCAATAAGAAATGTTCCACAAATTGCAAGAAGTAAATTTAGAAAATTATTTTTTTAAAAGCTAGGGTAAAAAGAAAAAAGCTAGGGAAAATTATTTATAATTATCATGATTACATTTTAAACATCACATTACATAATTACTATAATTTTTAAAAGTAATTTAAAATACGAATAATAGCATTTTTTTATTACTTTCATTTTCCTTTTTAAAAAAACTCATTTTTTCATTTATTCAGCTAATTTTCTTTTCTTTTTTTTTTTTTTCTTTTTTTTACCAATTTCTTTTTGAGTCATTATTTATTTCATTGCCCTTTGCCATATTCCCATGTTTTTGAAAGAAATCAAGCCAATTTTTTTCAGGTTTGAAAGGGTTCATGTATTTAATGTACCCTCAGTTTTGAGTTGAAAAGAAAAAAGTGACAGCTATATTTCAATAATCTTTTCCAGAGAATGTCTGTGCAAGCAATTTTAGCAATTAGTTGCGGGCTGGTCATTGATTAGTAATTTCTTTCAGGCCAAAGCGGGGTGGTTAGCAGCCTCTCGAAAATCCCCTCGTCTTCATCAAGCCTTATTTCCTACTAATGAGGTTTATTAGATTACAACTCTACCTCACACGTTTAACAAAAGATTAAATTGGCAGAAGTCTGCGGGGAATATGTTTTTATAATACGGCCCGTAATGAGTGAAAGTTAAGGAAATGTGAAGCGCTAAGCAAGAATAAGTCATTGGACATGCTGAACTAGGCCGGGAGGGCCAGAACGCTCAAAGAGGCGCGTAATGCTGTCGGATAGCTCCTAAATGAAAGTGACGTGACAGCGCTAATGAGACGGCTTCACATTACGTGTGACTCCAGCCTGGGGGACGTATTACAGCTGACTTAATGAGAGGAGATATTGTACACAGGCACTTTTGTAGCTGAGCGATGAGACCGCCGGCGTTGCTGCTGAGGTACAAGCCACCGCAGCAAGCAAGTGGTTTGTTAAAGTGTCTGACAGGTTGAGCAACAGGGAGTGCGCCGGCTAAACGCTTATTGCTGTGACCGAGGCGTCGGGGTGAGAACAGGTCAGGGTCTGATTCACATATATCCAGAAAACACCAGGCTTAATAATAGCAATCCTGTGCATCAGTCTGGAGAGGATTTAAGGTAAACTATTTCTGTGACATCAGTGTTTACAAGACATTACAATTGCTAACCACTACGATGATTCCTAAGCAGTGATTAAGGTCATGTGTTACATTTTAGGAATAATTCTTTGAGATGCATATTGAGCTTGTATGTGATAAATCACATTCAATGAGGATGGGAAGTAGTTTTGCATGGATGACTGTAGTTGAACTAGATAATAGGCTTGAATGTACAACAAGCATCTAACTTTGTACACGCATCTCACAGTAGTATTCTGCCGTCAGTCTAAATTGGTAGATGACCAATATGAGTCTTAATAGAAAAATCACTTCACCCAACTTAATTGGGCCAATAATGAGAAAGTTTTCCAGGGATGTACTTTTATTTGCACATAGCACTGATGCTACAGAGGCTGAAAGTTTTGTAGCACAGACCAGTGTGGTGCAATCAATAAAGGAGTGGTATATATATCGTAAAACTTCAAATATAAGCCTAGTCCCATTAGACGCCCAGTCCCTTTGACTAACAAACAAAGGCCTATGTGGCTGCAGGTGGACCAGCCACAGGGGCAGGTGGACAAAAAAGTAAATAGCTTATTAACTTAGCTTAAAAAAAAAAAATCTAAATTTACTAATTTCGTGCTCCTGAGTAAACATGACCACAATGACAAAGCTAACTTACTTTAACAGCTAATGTTTAGTTCCTCATGTCCACCAACTTAGTTTAGCAGTGAAGCACTTATGAAAACATGCTAACAGCTGTAATTAATTAATACACAGCTGAGACTGATGGGGATGTCATTAGTTTTGTAGGTATATGGTCATAAATATAAATATTTAACTGATGCTTCAACTCCTTTCACTTCTTCAACTTAAACTGCCACAGAGTATTTCATAAGAAAAGTAAAAGAGCTACTTACTCACATATTTTATACTTGGTAAAATCTTAGTGTTCTTACTGTTGCAGTTTTTACAACAGTTTCTGTATATTGTGGATGGTGTTAAGTAGTGATATCAACTAAAGTTATGTTTATATTTGCATTACTATTATTTTTGTTAGAACGCAGGCTAACTTATGTAATACAGCTGTGGTGCTCTAAGGCAGTTTAGTGCACATCATAGAAAAGGATAGGATGATGTCGTGCTTGAAGGAGGCGAGAAGTCTGAGTAGGTGTGGATCTATACAATTTTTTGACTGAGCGTTATCGTGTAGGAACGTGTTGTAGTTTTATGCCAGAAAGAAATATGACATCAGGTCGGTAGTTAACCAGACAAATTGTGATTTGTAAGGACTTTGCCTGCAGTATTTTTCTGTATTCCAAAATAAATTTTGTTAAAGTTTTTTCCTGCGTCACGTGAGTACTTGGATTTTACAAAACAGAGTCAAAACCGAGACACCTTCCAGACTTAAGTGGCCGGGGAACTATGGTATGTTGAAGCAGCCACTATAAAAAGTATGAACTTTTAACAAGGTTTCAGTATTTGCACTAGTGTTTTTCAGCATACAGTGAATGAGCACACTTTTTTTTTCAGAAAATGTAGCATTTTCTAGTAGTTTTACTTTGTCCACTATCTGCACAGATGGGAAATAGCAATACTACAAAAAGTGTTGCTGTGGTTTGTTGTCGCTATTCTTCAAGTAAGCCCAGTCTTTACAGGAAGTATTGACATATTTAGGGACGGCACTGGGGAGAGTGTTAACAGTGGTTGATGCAGCCATGTGCGGTGCGTTTACACCGGGCTCGCTGTGCCTCTGGTCAGGCTTCAGTCGTTGTCTGGATGACTGATGAATCTCCAGCATCTATTGACTGGGATGGAAGAGAAAAGAGAGGGTCACTGGGAGGTGTGAGTGGGGGAGGGAGGGTATGATCACCTGTCCAACTCTCCACAAGACACAAGTCACACCTCATTAGCAGGTGGTGGAAAAGAGAACGGCAGTTATGTCTGCCGTGAAAGCACCGTCTCACACAAACACACACACACACATTGACACACACACTTCTACCCCAATTACCCCTATCCTGTCCCTCGAGCTGACGGGTTGAGTTATGCTGACAGGCACCCCTCTAGAAAGTGGGGGGAGAAAGTCAAAAGAGAGGGAAGGGAAGGAGAGGGAGAAAAGTGATGGAAGGGTGAAAGCTGGGGGAGTTCAGAGAGGGGAGGAGAACAGAGCAGGGAGAATAGACAGAGAGAGGAAAGGGGGGACCACATCATGCAGCAGCAGGCAGAATGAAACATGTCTCCCTGTCACCTGCCGCACACTGTAAATGGATGGCCCCCGCAATCTTGCCATCAGCGACTTATCTCCGAAAGTGGGGGGAAAAAGGGCGAGCTAAGAGAAGGAAGCTCGAGAATGGTAGAGACGAGTTCCTTCTGCCGCAAACTCACTGTAATTTGTTACAGTTTCTAAAGACAAATATGACAGGGTGGAATTACTCTGCCACGACTGAGGCAGTCATTTGCAAATGCCATAAAGTGCAGGTATAAATCGCAGACCAGAATGCACTTAATCTGAGGTTTCAGGCTCTTCAGCAGCAGCCGTCTTGTCAAACATGTGTTTACAGTGAAAAGCCTCTCCAGGTCTTCATATAAAAAAGTGTTGTACAGTAGTGATGGAAGTGGCTGGTACACAGTGGTGACTTAGGCTGTAAAACGCGTGGAAGTCTTTGGAGGCTGCAGTAAAATCGTGGCATAGACTTGAACTGTAGGAAGGTTTATAATTGCAGAGTCCCCACGGTCATGGAAAACCTGGAAAAAAATATGGAATTTCACAATCTCATTTTCCAAGCCTGGAAAAGTCATGTAATGAGTTAAAACCATTGAAAGTTTTTGAAAACATATTGAGTTTTGCTGTGTAATGAAATTAATTGTTGGAATAATCTCCAGTGGATAACCTTCCATGTGGTGTAAAAAATAAAGATAACCATAAAGATGGTCAACTATTAAGGATTGGAAAAATTGCTGTTAAATTTTCAGACCGTAATTAACCTTTGCAGTAAAGTAAACCATGCAGTTCTGTTTGTGTTTTATGTTGTGAATAGTCATTAAATTTTACGAGTCCTTGAAAAGTCGTGAAAAAGTTTTGAAACTTTGTCAGTTAAAATGTGCAGGTACCCTGTATGTGGCAAAGCTGAAACCTTAAAGTCTTGGACTTGACCCAGACTTCCTGTAAGTCACAAAGATAAGAAGTGGAGATTTTAAAGACTCTGTGAGACTTGACTAGAAAACAGAAGGCAAAGTTAACAGCAAAAAAAAAAAAAAAGTTTTGGTTGAGTTAAGTTCTGGAACTTTGACAAAATCTGACCTTACGGCACATTAAACTGATTTTTTTTCTTTTTTGTGTGTGTGGAAATTTCAGTCCTGCGACATTGGTCTTCAACATCTCATTTTTTCAGTAGGTGTTGAAATTTCCTCTTTTTTAAAAAACATTTACTTTTCGTCAATGTTGAACACTTTATTCTTGACTGTGTAAACCATGTGGTGCAAGTACCATTTGTATCTGTTCTGGAGCTTTTCATCATGTCAAATCATTTTCATCATCATATCATGTGACATGTGATATTCTCATCATGTGACGTGATGAGGATTATGTGATAAGATCAAAAGCTCCAGAACAGCTGTGAAATGGAGAACAGCCACTAACACAGCTTTAAAAGACAAATATTACTCAGCAGACTTGCATCTTGAATTACAATTTACATGTCAAGACTCGTGACTTGACCTTGACTGGAGATTAACTTGACTAAAAAGACCTAAAAAAAAAAAAAAAAAAAAAGAAGGGTAAGTCTTACTCAGAATTGACTGCTTTTAGTTGTTGTAGTGTTTATGCATCAGTTAAATCGAGAACGACACCTGCATTCTGTTTCGATTTGTCAACGAGTTTCTTTATTCTGGCCTGCAGTTGAGCAATCAGCAGCACTCTCTTTAAAATTGTTGGTCGTCTGCGGTCACGTCGTAGTAAACATTTCACATACGCCGCTGCTAGACAAAACACAACAGTGCAGGTGCTCGCATTTGAGGCATTAACAACAGCGATGAAAGATGATCACACAGCACACAGTATTATCAGCGCATCAGACAGTGAGTGATGAGTACAGTCACTGCCTAAATTTATGCATTGCTACTCTGTCTTGTCACCGCTGTTCAGCTCGAAGGATTTTACTTCCACCGTGAGGAAGGCAGGATGGAGAGAGCGAGGGAGGGAGAGAAAAAAATAACAGTGGCAAAGCGTGGATTTTCTACTTCCTCTCTGACCAAATCCCACCATTTCAGGAGATTAACCTCGGCATGCGATAAATGTTCGACTTCTTCTTCCCTTCCAATTTCCTTGGAGCTAGAAACTCCAGAAGCCAGCGCGGCATGTAAGATAAAAAATGATCACCTAATTCACTCAAGCACAAAATACATTTCTTGAGAGAGGAGGAAAGCAGGCAGAAGAGAGAGAGAGAGAAAGGGAGGGAGTGTGTCACCAGTGCACTACCACACACCCGCCGTCCTGAATTCTCCTCAATCAATCATTATTAAATGAAGCACTTATTCATACAGACCTGTGTATAGCAAATAGGTCGTGGCACTGTGATTGTCTGTAGAATTTCTCCTCTTTCTCTTATCCAGTGGGATTAATCGCATTGTTCAGCTCTCCCGGCTACCCATAGTGCACCTCACATGGCAGCTGTGCTCAAACGCTGTTGATTGCTGAAGGTGCCCTCTGCAGATTGCTGCTGCCACTAAGCCATTTAAATGGAGTTGTTAATAAAATGTAGAGATGATTGCCTTCCACTTCCCCCTCATCTCTGGTTTGGCAGATGGTTGTCGCAGGACTAATGTAGTATTTGGGCTAACCATCAAACTGGAGTTAAATGTTCAAGTCAAACTGAAATTATAATTATTTTTGCCAATATTTTAGTATATGTACTGGGTTTGTTTGTTTTGATGTGTATTTGGTCAAAATTCTAATTACAGAAAAGAAAAAAAAAATCAGGGTTAAAACATGTCTGACATGTATAATTGTTTTCCCGTGGGCATGCATTTTTGTTTCATTCCATTCATATTGGTACTGATAATTCGATTGGTGTAAGTTGTTGTTTTTAACCGAGAGGAAACAGCATCAACAACACAGAGCAACCACAAAAAGACAAAAAATGACTGCGAAGCTGCAAAGAAATGGAAAACAGCAACAAAGAGATGCACAACTGCAAAGAGACATAAAACAGCTACAAAAAGATGCAAAACAACTACTAAGACACTAATAATAATTACAAAGAGATGCAAAACAATTGCCAATAGATGCCTGATGACTCAAACTCAGACTCAAAACAACTTCAGAAATCCAAATGACTAAAAAGGGACTGAAAACGAAGACACGCATAATGACTACAAAGAGATGCAAATGACAACAAAGTGAATCAAAACAACGGCAAAGAGACACAAAATGACTACTAAGACACATATAATGACTAGAAATAGAAGCAAAAGAACTGCAAATACACATGTAATGACTATATTGAGATGCAGGACTACAAAGAGACACAAAACAATGACGAAAAGCCTCAAAACTGCTACAGAGAGGTGCAAAACAACCATAGAGTGGCACAAAATGACAAAAGAAAGATGCACAGCAACTCAAAAGAGACATTAACAACCACAAAGAGCCATATAGTGAGTACAAAGAGATGCAAAACAACTGCAAAGGCATGTATAATACCAACATGGAAATGCAAGCGATGAAACACAACTACAAAGAAATGCAAAATGACTACAAACTAATGACTACAAAGAGATTCAAACATACTATAGTGTTAAACAACTACAAGAAGATGCAACAATTTCCAAAGGGACATAAAACTACTATAAAGAGACAGATACTGACTAAAAAGAGTTGCGCCTATGTCCTTGTTGTTGTTTTGTGTCTCTTTCAGTTTGTACGTCTTACTGTTTTGTAGACTGTAATCAATTTGTTATTTGATTCAAGCATTTTTAACATTATTCTGACTTTCTACTGTACTCTGCTATGATTAATTCAGTCTTCTATCAATATCCATATAAATACTTTAGACAGTAGTAGTAGACAGGGGACACTTGCTTTAAAGCCTCTTTTTCATATAGCAGCTGACATTGGACACTAATATTTTGTCTGAACTGTCAGCATTCCTACATTAGTCACCGACTTGTTGAGGTAACATCTGAATCACTGCCACATGACTGTTCATGTATTTTGAACTGTTGTTTTAAATATTCTTGTTTAGCCTGAATGTGCCAGTGCTCGCTCATGGCTGGCAGCCGTCTTCAGAACTTCATCTAAAACCTCGCTGGGGCAGTTTATTACATCAAGATGTCATCCAAGACATTTTTATCAGCCAAAAGTTTCCTCTAATGATCCATTACTGCTTGGATCTGTTTCTTCACCAGTTCTCGCCTTTCCGTTAGTGTTGATCATCGTCCCTGACTCACTGGTTAAACAAGTTTATAAATGATAATAACACATAAAGAAACCAAACTATTGTAAATAATGTAGCTTTAGTCAAGAACTTTCTGCCTTTCACACAAAATAAAAGGAGATTTCAGGTGTGAATATGTAAATGGTATGATTAGCTGCAAATCACTTCATATGGAGGCGAAGAGTGAAGCAATCACATTTTTCTTTCTGGCTTTTCTCGGCCAAAATACCTCCTACACAGTTGAATAATGCATATGGACAAGTGTTGGACTAATTAATGTCCACCAACCTACCTCAGCCATAAAATAGGCTTCCCTTGACACAATGAGTTAATGAGCCCGTTGGTGACGCAGCCACCATCGGTCTGTTATGAAGGAGGCGAGCGATAGTGAGTGGGTGGATTATGATGGTGATTAGAACCGGTGGGTCAGGAGGGTTTGCTGAATTGTCATCAATACGGGCAAGATAGGATATCATGTTAAAGCAGCGCCTCATGTGCCATGCCAGTGGGCAGAGGTATTTGAATATTAACAGAGAGGTGGGAAATACATAAACACTCCATCTTGTTGGCAGAGCCTGTTTGTCCCCGCAGAGTGTTGAACGTATGCCATGGCTGTGTCGGTCTGCATCCTGGTGATAAAAGGAGGGAAAAATTACACAGCCTCTCTTTGGCCAGACACTAACATATTCATTAGTGAGGAATGACTGACTGGGCTGGTTGAAATGTCACTGGGCCAAACAGTCTCCCGGGACTAATGACCTCCAAGTCTGCCTGAGATGGAGTCATAATGCAATGGATATGTGGACTTTTCCTGACCAGATGACCTATAAGTACGAGGTGCTGGTACCTGATTGGCCAACCAGCATCAACTGGCAGTATCATCCATAGATACAGAGTGCAATTAAGTCCCGCTCACACTGAGGGTGAACAATTCCTCGCTCCCTATTGACTTAGTATTACGTCGAGGGGCCTACTTATTGTTTTCGTCTGCTAGCAAACTGCAGAAATGTTTAAAAGCTATTTTGTGGCCAGATTTAATCCCAACAGGGTAAGGAATCCAGATTTAAGTTGTTAAAAGCTGCGTAACCAAAAAGTGGATATTCATTTGGGGATATAGCTAACTCTCATACAGTTGAGGCTTTAAAAAAGTTGCATAAGATGATGAGGTTGAAGCTAGCTAAGTTCTACAAGGCCTGGTTTAGTCTTTGTAGACTTAAATGATGTCCATACCTGGTATTTTGATCAAATAGATGTAAAATATTTCAACTCTGGTCGTTTAATAGGATCATTGCTCCAAGATAATCAAAGTAAGGAGCTGGAGCATTGGGACAGACCGACAATGCTGAGTTTGGCAGTATGCCCTTTTCTCTCTGATAGACACAGGCTGCTAAAAAGATTCTTTGATATGCAAAAACAAGATTTTTTAGCTAGTTACTGTTATTTTGTCAGTGTTTCAGCCTATGGCTGCATATTGAATGATTGCCGCTCATATGTGGGGCTAATTGTAGTCCCCTGCAGTGGGCGTGGTTTTCAGAGTGTAATATAGTAAGTCCTTTTCAAAGAACTGCATCAGATCATGTATTAAGTTTCACTAGTGTGAACATAGTTTCATATGCCACTGTATTACTTGTACTCAAATTGGATTAAAAATGTATTGGCAGATTGGTCTTTAACGATAAATTAATAGTTTGTTTAGGCCAGGAGTCTACAACCATGCCACTAGCTCTTTGAGGCCACACCGCTAATGTGAGCATGCTAACTTGCACTGAGAAAGTAAATATGCTTTTTAGCAATGCTAACGTTAGCTCTAGCGATGGCGCTAAATGAAAAGTAATCACCAGAGTTAAGTGGAACATGAATGTGCATAAAAATTTAAATGCCCGTCCATCAGTTGTCGCAGCTTCTAAAATGAGCATTTGCTACAATTAATCAAATAATTTCAATAACAATACTCTGAAAAACATGATCATAAGTTGCAGCCCTAAACAACATCTGCTACCTGTTTTCATACAATTTATCACAAGTATTAGCCTAGATATCAGAGCCTTATGAAAGATGCCCACATGTTCCACTTTGTAATTAGCATATGAAGGGTGACCTGACTGTTTTCCCACATAGCAGCTGGTATTTATAGTAAAGACGCATGTACAGCATGAAATGTGAATTCATTGAGTCAAAGCTGGAGATTTGTCGTCTCAGGCTGCTTTCCAGGAGCCTGACTGTGCCATGGAAACAGGTTTTGCAAATAGCCAGGTTATAAAGTGTCAGGAGCTGTAATGAATAACACAAATGATCAAGTGTGTGTTCTGGGTCACACCAGTTAAAAGCGGTCATGGGAGAACAGAACGCAACATGGCAAAAACTTGTCCTTGCCGACAACAGTGCAGCAAGGTAAAAGCCACACGGGCCTTACGTGTTAATACACCTGACAAAACGGTCCCTCGCTGATGGAATGCTAAAAGTCCCCGTCTAAGCAAAGCCAGACGGGGCTTTTTCTCCTGCGCAGGTGACTGCCGGCTGCCGCTGTCGGCTCCAATCACGTTGCCTTCTGTACCACGCTGTTCCTCAAACGCTCGAACCCAGCGAGGCTTTTCTCTCGCCACCTCTCTCCTCCCCTGTTGTTTTATTCATAGGGCTGGGTTCATTTGCCAAGTCCTCTGTTGTAGATTTAAGAAGACAAACAGCGCTGCAAATCCACCAGAACAGTGTTAGACTAAATGACATTTTGCTCTGCCGCCTGGCTAATCGTAAAGAAAACAGTGGCGGATCAGCGCTTAAACCTCGTGTCTTCGGGCAGATATCATGCTCAGTATCGCGGAGGGATCCTTTGAAGTGTTTGTTGTCTTCCAGAGGGCCCCCGGAGGAAACACTACACACACACACACAATCAGACACACACATACACATGCTTTTACACACAAGCACGCACCCTGAGAGTTAATGGTAGGGAAGGCATTAAGCAACGTGCTACTGTGTGTGATACCGGTTGCATATGGGTGACACTGATGGCGAGGATCCCTCTGCCGCTTTGCTATGCTCATGTCTCAGCTGCAGGATAACCGCAGAGAACCAATAAAAGCATATTAGGTACACACACACGCGTGCATATACACAACAGCCGAAAGAGCAGCAGTGAAAGTATATTTGACAGGTTAATGCACATAGAGATAAACACATGATATGTGCAAACTGCCGGTCATATATGTTGTGCAGCTCGAGGCGAGAGGCTATAAAAACATTAGAAGCCTGCCAGGGAGAAGCTAACAATGTGGGGAAGAGGGAACTGTGGGATGGCCCGCTTATCTTGGGTGAGACTCAACTCTGCAGATTTAGAACGAGGTATCGCTCCAAGAAGCGATATTAAAAAAAAAAAAATGTTTTTAGTCATGGTCGGCCAATTAGTTGTTATTTCTTGAGTCACATCTGAATGACTGCCATGCGCCTACTCTTAGTTGCATATTTAGCCTTAAAGACAGATCATGTGCAAAAAAAAGCAGTCTGAAAATATTCTGTGAAAGCCTACCTGTGCCAACATTGTATGAGCGCTGGCAGGCACTGGCACCCACACTTTATGCTGTCATACTCTTAAATAAATTGATAATAAGCTCACCAGTGTGCGCCGAGTTAAACGCTTTTATTACTTTCTCAACAATGCATTGAATTATAAGTGCGTTTAGAGCTAATAAGTCTGCTAAGTCGTGACACCTAATGACTGGGAGCATGGGTTTGGTTGTGTCGTCTCCACCAAACTGGCAACTTATTTCCCTGTAAGAGACAGCAGTGGCCGTCTCAGCCCCGTCTCATTCTGTCAGCCTGTGACTCACTGACAGAAACAACTTTCTTTCCCCTGTTGTTTGTCTGTGGGCGCTCCAAACTTAGCAGCACCACGACGGTCACGCATGAAGTGTCCAATAAAGAGATACGATGGCAGTCAGGTTGACACTCCTGTCAGTAGCCAGCTGTTTGCTAGACTGACTGTGTATTTTTATTTCATGTTCGTCTCGGGGTTGTTTTGACAGCGACACTGAGCGCTTGCATGTCTTCTGACTCTTTATGTCTCCATCCATCCATCCATCTCGGCAGTCATCTATCCATCCATCTATTCATCACTCTTATTTAATGAGATGGCATTGCACATCAAGGTTCATTGGCTGTGTGCAGATAAACCCAGATTTAATTAGGCCCCGCCACTGAAATGCTCACCCTCTCCGGCGAATGCACTGGCTTCACAAAATAATGACACATTTACATTTAACCATGTAACCTATGTCTAATTAGTCAGTTGGGTTTTGTTTTTTTTTTCATGGTGGCAGAAAGTTCAGCAAAATGACAAACAGATGTATTGCCAATTATCATGCATTCTGAACAGCTCATTATTCCTTCATTTGTTTTTGCCGTCATCTATCTGGTTTTTGGCTCTCCAATTTGTACAAGTGAGCTTGTGTAACCGAGCTGAGCGTCGGGAGCTGGCAGGACCTGAATGCTCCTCCTTGTGTCTTGACTGGCTCAGCAGTTGCACCTCCAGCCAGTTGAAATCAATGGGGGCAGTGGGCAACTGTGGCTCTGTGTGCAGCAGATGGCAGAAGAATGGCCCCTTCCTCCCACAGTGGCACGCTCAGCAACATACAAATGGGTCAACTCTCATTGCTGGTCACATAATATCATGGAGCCGGGGTTGTGCGACGAGGGAAATGCGGTCTCTTCAAACATATTTCCCTCAGATCTTGAGTTTGATTACTAATCGGTTGATAAATACTTGAAACACAAACAGTGGCAGCTGGTGGTCCGTCCACTTACTGTGTCAAGGGGAGTGTCATCGCCAAACGAGACCAACCGACACAACTCACAAATGAGGAGTCAGCACAGAATCACAGCAACACACTGACTGCAGAGTGGCAGCCAGTAAATTTAGTGTTTTAATCAGTTTCCTGGTAAAAGAATAATTAGACATTTTGGGACATACTGTTTTGCTTTCTTGAAGAAAGTTAGATGAGAATATACCACCCTAGAGTCTATCCATGTGGTATAAAAAATGTTAGCTTTGAGGTGATTAGCTTAGCTTAGCTTAGCATTAAGAATGGGAAAAGGAGGGAAATCACCATTCATTCATTCTTTAAAGATGGAGATTCAAATCATCAGTCGGAGGCCCTCAGTCAACTGAGAGTGCTTCGGGTCAAGCAGTAGTAGTTTTTTTCTGTGCAGTGCACTTCTGGGGATGTTTTGGTCCCCAGATTTTGCTGTGGAGTGAGTGGTCTTGACTGTCACGCCAGTCTTTGATACATGCAGGTGTTGCTGACATGCAGGCAGGGGCACAGATGAGGAGAGAGAAGGGATGAGAGAGCCTCTGTTAAGAAGTAGTGAATTTACAGAAGGGATAGGCCTGAGTACTCAAGTAAACTGGATGTAAATATTTGCTTACTATATTGAGTACTTTCTGCCAATCCTCCCACATGTGAACATGACTTAATTTTTTTTATAGTTTTAGTAACGGGTAAAATCTTATTTCAATGTAGAGCTGCATGCAGTGTATTATTTAGCTCAGGACCTCCTTGCCCCCTCCTTGTTTCTCTCTCTCTCTCTCTCTGAATTTATCATGACACTACTGCTGCAGGAGTGTGAGATCAGTCTGCTTACACACACACACACACACACACACACACACACACACACACACACACAGCAACAGGGCTTGCTGTTAGCATCACACAGCTAACGTTACCTAAGGGTTAATAATGGGTTTATGTTGGGACTCATTAAACAGCCTAGTGTTGGATGTTACACGCTACTGACTTGAAGGACAGCGGCTTGGGAGATGGTCCTTCAGTGCAGCGTTTAACCCTTTGAAACCTGTGCAAACTGGCTTGATTTCTTTCAAAAACATGGGAACAGGACAATAAGCAACGAAAGAAGAGATGATTTTAAAAAAAAAGTTAAAAAAGACATTTTTTTCGAGTTTTTTTTTTGTTTTGAAAGACAGAAATTACCTGGAAAAAGTGGCTGAAAAAAATACAATTTTGCAACATAATTATAAATATGTAATTATGGTAATTATAAATAAAAGGCTTTTTTTCTTTGATTTTTTTTTTTTCTTTTTTTTTTTTAGCTTTTTTTCCTTTTAAATCTATTTATTAACTAAATCTAAATTCTAAATTCTCACAATTTTCGGAACATTTCTCACCAAGCTGCTCATTTCCTTTTTTCCCATGTTTTTGAAAGAAATTGCACCTATTTGCTTCTACTTCAGGGATTTAAATACTAAAAACAAGCATCTGAAAGCAGCACAAAATAAGTGAGTTCACTCCAGGTTTCAAAGAGTTAACGTCTAACTTTAAGGGCAGCGACAGAAAGTCTGCAGATTTTTCTCATGTTTACTTTCAATTTAAGGTTTTATAGGCTAAATATATCCTGGTTGGTCTGTGAATGAATTTCAAATTGCACTTTTTTTTCGTTTTTGGCCAATATTTATTCATATTTTTGCACTAGATTTTTTTTTCTTTGTAAGTATTTGAGTACTTTACAATAATATAATTTAATTTTACTTAAAACGCCCATCCCTTCTGTGAAATGCATGCCATAAAAGTGATTTCTGTCAATACAGTAGGTCATTCCTATAGATAAGATAGATAGACGTTCCAGCCGGTTGTTTAATGTAACTTATTACTCCCTTGTCTTATTCAGGTGTATTTCTTGCGTATATCTGCACTGTATTTCTCAAATGTTGACCTTTCTGTGGTCTGCATTGTATATCCACATCAATATTTACTAGTACATAATGAAGTAGATGAGTGTTTCAGATGTCTGCTGATGATTTATGGCTTTACCACCGCGGCTGGGTCTTAATTGCCTGACACGCGTGTTAGTGTCAGCCTCACTGTGGTGGATGGATGGCTGCCAGCATGACTCTGTCACACATTTGCCCTCGTGTGTTTTGCTGTGTTTGGATTTATATTACTTATTCCTCCACTCCGCCTCCTCCTCCACTTTGACTCCCAGTTTCTCTGCCTTCAATCATTTCACTGTCCCTGTGTTTCCGTCGCTCTGTTGTTTTTTTCTCCCACTGCCTCGCCTCTCTCATCGCATCTCTGCGTACTTTCGCTTTCTTCCCCTCGTCTGTGCAGTCGATTGTCTGCCAAAGCAACATGTGGCAGGTGGTGAGAGGAAAAAGCAAGAGTGAGGAAGGAAAAAAGCACACTGACAAAAGCTCCTTCCCCTGAGCTTGCTTGTAGCTGCAAAAAAAACTACATCAATTACCTCCATGATTGAATGATGTTAGCACAACTCTGAGGATGTTGCCTCTGTTGAGATGAATGGCGCAGCTCGGCTCGACGTAGATTTCTGTGTCGACTTGTGTTTGTTTTTCGCATACAGCCTCACCATCAGTAATTATAGCACCGTGTCGCTGTCTGGCTTGGCCTGCCAATCAAATCATGAGAGAGTTATGCACTACAACACTGCAACATCTGTGTAGTAATGGTGTCTGTATCTGATTCTGAGTACAGACTGCAGGAGCTCCAGTTTCACCACAGAGATAAATTGGCAACTCTGTCAGCAGAATGAGGACAATAGCATCAAATGCTGCTTCTCTTTTACTCTCTGTGACAATGTGCAGTGACGGAGACAACAAAAATGGGTTATTGAAGGTCAATGCTGGTAATTTGTGGATAGAAGTTACCAAAAATGAATGAATTCTGCCGATTTGAATACCAGCATGTCAAAGGGCGCAAATCCAAAAGTAGTCAGTAATAAGTATGGACAAGTTATGCATAGAAAAGTTTTAAAATGAGCTCCATTTTACTTAATTCTTTTACATCATTTAAATGTCTTGGTTTTACAGTCAGGGCAATTGAAAGTGCTTTATAGAGCAATAAAATGCAAAAACATAATTAAGCATACAGATTTACAATAGAAGAGTAAAGCAATAAGATATAAATGGTAAAAAATAATCACTAAATGATTTTGATAAAATAAAAATCATTAAAAATAGCAACAGTGCAGTAGAGAGGGATGCAATGATAAAGATTATTTGGAATGATAGAAAATCAAGTTTAAAATAAGTTTACAGTCATTAGCGAGTGGAGTAGGCAGTATGAAAAAAGCAACAATTTTAGCTCTGGCTTGAACCCGTGCAGAGTCGGAGCTTGTCTGACATTATCTGGGATGTTATTCCAGGTCTGTGCTGCATGATCACAAAACACTGCTTCTCCATGTTTTGTTCTGACTCTTGGGACGGTCAGTAGGCTGGCCCCAGATGTCCTGAAGGCCCTAGAAGGTTCACATGTCACAAGCACATCAGCGATATATAGTAAACTCCAAAGATCCAGTTTTAATTTTAATAATCTGCAGGCCAACAAGTTTTGTTTTTTGTTTTTTTTTTTCTTCAAAATACGATTAAATTCTTATTTTAGGTGATTGTAGAAAAAAAAACTTGAACTCATGGTCAGTCTTCATCTTGGTAAATAGTAGATAAATTTTATGAGCCGCCGCTGTTCTTATGTGAATATATAGGTTTAATGACAACATAAAGGGGATCAAAGAAGCCCTTGGTACAGCACGTACATGGACAAAGACACACCAAAAAACGAAAAGTAACAGAGAATCATTCAGCCTTATACAGCACATTTCACACATCAGATGTCTATTATTGATGTCTTTACATCTACAAGGTCTTGCTCTCACAGTATCTGCATGCAGACAATGGGGGACTCTTAGGCCTCTGAAAGTACCTAAACATGACCATGGATGAATCACACGTTCAAACGGTCATGACTACATTTACATATTTCCATTCTACGACAGTGATTTTTAACGTACACGTCTGCTGCTCTTCCCTGGCTCTTGTGATTTTCTGGATACTTTGGAATCATTTAACCTCATTCAGGCAATACAGGAGTTAGAGGAGGTAAAACCAAATCAGGCTTTCAAAAGTCCGACCATTTTGGACGTACATTCTGCCAGAAGGCCGACTTTCATTGGTTGCACTGCTGCACCTGACATTTGTTACATTAATGTAATTAATGTTGTAGCACTCCTCCTAATGTACAAGGTTACTTTTTTATTATTTTTATTCATTTATTTTTTTGTTTTAAATTTGATTTTATTTATAGAGGGGTTGGGCTATATGATGCTATTACTGTGCAACAGCAGAAATGTATCCATAGGTAGAGTTTGCCAATACTTCTTCTACCATGTAATTCTCACATGCTTTTTGTGAATCAAACTGCCTCACAGGGTAACAGGATTTGGACAGATATGGAGGAGGAGAGTGAAGATAAAATAAATAAACCTGTAATACTGGATTTTTTCTTTTGTTCTCAGGAACCTTGAAGCTTTAAAAGAATTTTAGTTTTGATGCTTTTGGTCTTTTGTTTTCATCCAAAGTGTTGTCTCGAGTAAGGCAGAGTTTTTCATTTGTACTGAAGTTCCAAATAAAAGAAGGAAATAGTTTACCAAAGCTTAGAAATGTTACCTCAGTGAAATGATTTCTGTCTTTGGCACTTGCATTGCTGTCCATAATAAATGAAAACAAACATTTGACCAAAAAGATAACCCTTAAAAAGTATTATTCTGGCACCGAAAGGCCCAGTTAAAAATTCTGGGTGCACCTACATTGTGTCCTGGTTTACCTGAATAAAAAAAAACGTAGGGTCAGCGGTGCAACAAAAGTAAAAAGTTTGAGTGGAGCCCTTCAGATTCTTGGTCTGTGTATTAAACATCTTCACCACCGCACTGAACACACAGGATCCAAATCCACATGTTAGTACAGATGTAATCCACATCTGGCCAGAGCTACATGATCCATAGACGAGAGAGAAGCCTGCCAGCAAGGCTGTTCAGCTTTATAACACACACTACTGTTTCTGTGTGAGCGTGTGTGTGTGTGTGTGTGTGTGCGTGCGTGTGTGTGTGCGTGTGTGTGCGTGTGTGTGCGTGCGTGTGTGTGTGTGTGCGTGTGTGTGTGTGTGTGTGTGTGGCCTGAGCCAAGAAACCTGTCTAATCTCCCGTGTCATGTGGCATGGTCTTGTCTTCTTTCGTGTCTCTCTGTCAGTCCCTCCTCTCTCCGTTCCCATTTCCCTCTGATCTTTATTTGCATATCCATAGGTACACATCTTTAGATGGTCTCTGACTGCGGTATCTTTTCATCCATTTGTGTGTTTGCTCATGGTTCTTGAATAGCGTTCTTGGTGAGTTTGAATGATAAGTAGCTCTCTTCAGCGAGAGGCTGGCAGAGATGTCATCTGGAGATATATGAAAGTGCATCTTGGGTTAGCATTGTGGCGTACAAGTTGCTGGTAAGACCACTGTTTCCTTAAAGTGACAGTACACTGATACTAAAAAGGTATCAGAAAACCCTACCGTCAAAAATAAAACAATATCCAGCACCTCTAAGGATTTCAGTTTTGATAGGAGCCATATTTTCTATGTGTTCCTATGAGATGTTTCAATATGCGACAACGGGACAGTGTGTGTGTGTGTGTGTGTGTGTGTGTGTGTGTGTGTGTGTGTGCGCAGCCCGCTTGCATAAGGCAAGTAAACTTGTTTAGGCAAATAGAATGCTGTATTGTATCTCTGAAGTAGAGCTTTTCTCAGCTGAGCTCCATGTGTGAGTCTGTCGCATTATTAAGCCTTGAACAGGTCTGATGAGAAAAAATTTGACGTACTGGACACTGTAGAAGTTAGCTCTGGGGTTGAAGATATCACATACAATATCATTTTAAACAAAGTGAACCACTGCATATGAGAAACTCACTTTTTTGCCCAAAAGCTAACCTTAAAATATTGGGCAATATGTAATATTTAACACCTTCATACCTTCCTGCCATTTCACAAAGATATGATATATGACAATACAAGTGTGCTAACATTTTTCTGATTCTGAAGTTAGCATCACCTTGGTTCCCTTGTCTAAAAGCCCATGTATGAGATTTTTCCGCTAGAATGTAAATCATTGCAGAAAAAAAAGCTCAGTGGCAAACAAGCATTTATGGTACTTATACTACATTTTTTGGATTTTTGAAGCCTAAATGCAATTGCCAGAAGTAAAAAGCTAATGTTAGGCTATAAATGAACAACATTACGTAGCGTGACTTAACGTTGTCACCACAAAAAGCCAATGTTCATTGGGGTTCAGCTTGATGAAGTTCTGTAGTCTCATTTAGCCACTTATTAGCAACTGCCTTTTTAAAAACACATGTACAAGAGTTTAAAAAAATCCACTGACTTTTAGAGAACCCTGAGTGCAAAAATGCGAACTAATTTCTGGGTTTTTGGACTCATTTCTGGGAAACTCTATTTAAGACTTCAGAGTGTCGCACAGCTATTGTATATCTTTTGAAATGCCTCAACAAATATTAGCTTTTATTTTTTCAGAAAGCTGCTGAGACAGACATATAAATGAATTAATAATTGAAGCAAAGTTTTGAATGCAATCAGTGACGTAAGAGTATAACAAGCAATTTACAAATAACATGACATGTCAATGAATTCAATCACATGCAATTGCTGAGCTTGACATCAATGCCTTTGCCAAAATATAGCTGCACTAAGCACTTAGTTATGACATTTGACACAGTAATGTTTACAAGGGGCAAATTGGGGAAATTACTTCAATCTTTACCCAAGTTGACGCTGAAAATATGTCCCTGCAAGATAAATCCTGATAATTTCAAAGACAGCTACATTGTTTGCCGGAGACATATAGGCCTACCTTTACCCAGAGAATGACATTTTGCTGTTCTCTGGCGTTATCAATGTGCTAAACGTTGATAAGGAAAACATGCATTAGGATGCCGACACACAAGGTAATGATAACCTATGCCAATCCTAATAGGCTGTCAGAAATCTTGATTGAAATCTCTCGGTTTCGCTTGCTCTAAAAGCCAATCAGCATGGCTGCATTTTCCTAACGTCCTTCCTCCCTTTCCCCCCTTTCCTGATGCTTGCTTTTCAGGGTATGGATGTTTGTTCTGGGATGTGTATGTGGCAGGTTTGCAACAATGGGCTGTTTCCCATAAATGCTGAGGGGAGGAGTGTCCTGTGCAGCTCACAGGGAATTTGTTTCGGTGAAAGGGTGCTGAGATCAAGCCATACTGATACCTTTTGTTTTAATGAAGCTCAGGGAGGATCATAAACATCATTACAAGCACATTATGAATGGAAGGTTATTATCATCAGTACTCAGCTTACTACATGTGCGAACATCTGCAGGGTTAATGTGGTTATGGGCCAAGTAAATATTCAACAATATGATGCTAAAGCTATCATTACCATGTTTATTTAGAGACATTAGTATAATTACTTTTAAAGGAACATTTGGGAAATATGCATATTAGCTTTCTTGGCAAGATGTAAGATGAGAACAATTAAACCTCTCGCACATCTGCACAGTGAACATGAAGCTACAGCCAATGACTGATTAGCTTAGCTTAGCATAAAGACACAGGGAAACATCAAGCTTGGCTTTGTCCAAAGGTAACACATTCCTCAACCAGCGCCTCTAAATTTCACCATTTAAAATTTCATATATCATTTATTTAATGTAAACAGATGTATATCTGTAAAAATTCTTTCCTGTATCATTGGTCACAGGTGCCTAATGTGCCGCTCTATAGATCAAATCACAATGTTTGCGACGTGCAGTTGTCAATAACGTTGTAAAATCCCCTTTTTTGGCATCAAATAACTAATCAAACTGATTGTGTCAGAAAAACAAACACAACAAACAGCAGCGTGATAAGAACCACCGAAAAACAAATGACAGGAACTTTTCTGCTGATGTAATATATATAGCATTATAATATATTATGTTATAATTATAATATATAGCATTATATTTACAAGATAGAACATGTTAGTGACCTTTAGACGTGCCGGTAGAAAGATTTTTTAACTGTTGCTATCTTTTAACCCCAGCTTCGAATCTTTATGCTAAGCTAAGCTAGGCTAAAGTAAGTTAGCTAAGCTAATCACCTCCTACCTAACTCTTGGTGAGAAATGTCAAACTATTTTTTTAACAGACAAATAATACTGAGTAGATATGCAGCTTCTGTTGGGCAGTATTTTACATCATGAGACAGGGGTCAGATTTCAGCAAGAAATTAAAAGCAAATGAAAACAACAAAAATCTCCTCCAGCATGTTTATTTTCTTTACTGACGCCGAGAAAAAAAATCTTCTGCAACAGGGATTGTTGCAAATGTGCTCTTAATTTGGACACGGCGCTGCTAACGATACCACTGGCACGAGATAAAGGCTATATTCATCTTAACAGTGGTTTCATTTGTTTACACTAATTAAAGCATGTTAATTGAGCAGTGATTAATTCGACATGAGTATGTTTAGAACGGCTACATGAAGTGTATATACTGAGAGTAATTTCCTGATGGTCACATTAACACACGTGTTATCTGTTCTTCTCTTTTGCTTATAACCTGTTATATAATCTATTAAAATACTGTCTCATAAAGCATGATTTTTTTTTTTTACGCTGCCATTCACATCAACTTCTTTTGTTTCTCTCCTCGGTCTCGCTCCCTTTCCTGCTGCTGCTGACTCGGTGAAGCAGGTAAGACTGTTATTAGCTCTCCTTTCAGCTTGTGCGCTTTTTCACGGTATAAGTTCATGTGCCTGTCTTTGTGTGTAAGCGCATGTGCATTTGCCTGCGCGTGTGTATGTGCTTGCATGGACTGTGTGTGTGTGTGTGTGTGTGTGTGTGTGTGTGTGTGTGTGTGTGTGTGTGTGTGTGTGTGTGTGTGTGTGTGTGTGTGTGTGTCAGAGATGGGTTTAGCTGAGATGAGTAAAGCTGGGTCACATGCTGTCTCTGGTGCTGCTGATATTGCTCCGGCTGTGGGGGGCTTACAGGGGGCACTGCTGAAAGTGAAAGAATTATGACACACGCTCATCCACACACACACACACACACACACACAGAGAGAGAGAGAGAGCCACGCTTCCAATAATAGACAGTGGCCGGCACACTTTACACCCACTATTGACAGTTTACAATTGGATGACTCCTGAGTAACATACTCTAGATCAGTTCAACTATAGTGAGAGTTTGATGGCCTCCTTATTGTTACTGGTCTGATATAGAGGACATAACCATGTATAGGGTTTAAGCAAAAAGCTTTGTCCACTTAAAATCAAAAGCCAGGTCATTGCTTTCGCAGGTTCTTTCTTTTTTGAAAGAATATTGAGTTAGCAAAAGCTCTGCCAAAGATGGGTTTTCAGAGAGTAATGTGTGGTTTTTGTTCACAAAGACCAAGAGAGACACTGGCCCTTCGGTTTGTTAGCCATCTGCACGCAACCTTGTAGATTGTAGCTAGATAGATATATAGGATACTGATTTGATGTGAATATTGACCTGAATATTGGACTATTCATAATTGTTCCTTGGGAAGATATTTGGCTTTCATTTTTGAAATTCGATTATTCCTCGTTTGTTTGTTTTTTCCAGAAAAAATTACAATCTAGATCTCATTATTTCCAATGCATTTATTCATATCACTCTACCATATCAACATTGACCACCACATATTGATTTTCTTTCTTTTTCTATTTTTTATTAATTATTAATTAATCTTATTTCGTTGTTCATCTGCACGCCCTGCCATGCCCTATTCTCTCTCTTACTCTCCTTATAATGTGAGCTCTAATTTGTCCTGGGGACTGTTGGTGAGTCTCCATCCCACACACACGGTGACAGGGCTAACTGTGAGCATCACATGGCTAACATTACCAAATGGTTATTAACTAGAGTAATGGCAGTCGAGCTGTTTGTCTGTCACTGCGAGTTTGTTGCGCCCATTCAACAGCTTGCCACTGTTGCTGTGTTAGCTTGTGCTAACCAGGAAAGCACTGAACTGCCCATGCACTGGGAGGAGAGCGACTGTGGAGATGGTCCTTAAGCACTGCAATGACCCTGTGTAGCACAGACACTGAATCTTTTGAAATTTAATCTTAAATTAGTCAAAGCCTTAATACTGTGTCTTTGCTTCTGTTTCACAGCACTGTGTCTGACGTGTTTTAGATTTGAAGTCTTTTTGGCCTAAGTGTTTGTGCTCATAAAAATGGATGTGGGTTTATTATGCCCCCATATCCAAAGTTTCAAATATTCACCACCAAAACTCCATCACTGACACCCTGGAAAAGTGATGGGCCTTCGACTGCCTCTCAGACATTCCTGGTTTGAACACCTGACTGTATAGGCCTGTATAAGATAAAAATAGAGCCCAGTCACAACAATCTTATATGTGTTGGCTGGTATAATGTTTATGACATGAGATAAATCAGGCGAAGAAAGGCTGCTTTCCACAGAAGGAAATTGGCAACAATAGCGCTTTTCACATGAAAAGGAGAGAAAGGAAGCTGCTATGCGAGTATGCAGTATTGAGTCTTCTTTTTTTCACATCTCTGCTTGGTAGACCTGTCAAATTTCAATTTAAAAACTGGTGCTGTGCGTTGTAACATTATTTCCCAACATAATAGAAAAGGCAACCTGAGGTTACAATCAAATTCCAAATGCAGGCAAAGGTTTGAAGAGTTTTCAACGAGCTGCTGTTAGCTCCTAAATGGTATCGAGAGAAAAAAAAAAAAAGTGTTTCTTTTCTATTATTTCTCCCCCTTTTGTTTCGGCGTCTTCGTCTGAAGGTTGCGCTTTGGGAAGGACCTTAATTAAGATTTTAGCGCCTGGGGCTCTGTTTGCAAGCTGTAGTACATCAGCAACGAGCGAGAGCCAGATACAGATCATTGGCTACCAGGGTCAAGTCACATGATTAGGAAAAAATATTAACATTTTCACCACGGCGACCCCTCTGACTTGGCAATCAAATATGATTTGTTTTTTCCCAAGACAGATGGAGGCAAGTAAACTCATTCACTACCTGCCATGGCGTCACCAGTTTTAATATTTTAGGTGAAAGTGACCTTTAATTTGAAAAATGTGAAGAGGTGGCAGAGTAGCTTTTCAGTGACCTGAATGTTGTTTTTGTAGAAAAGGCGCACAGTGTGGAGGCAGAGTGAGGGTGTCTACCACAGGAAAATAACACTGCTCACAGATTTATTGATCGAAACAACTTCTTGGGGAAATATTTGTTTCTCGCTGTGATCGGAACTCGGCGACAGTCAAATAACACATTTCCACTTCCTGGCAGCCTCATTTCCATGCTGTAAGATAACGTTTTCTGATGTGTCGGAGACAGATAAGCAGATAAAACATTCACACCCTCCAGCCGTGGGTTAATATAGCCGATGATTGACAGCTGGATCTCGGTATTGATTGAATCCAGAGTCTCTTTGTTTTGCAGTACTGATCTCTCTCTCTCTCTCTCTCTCTCTCTCTCTCTCTCTCCCCCTCTCCCTCGCTCCCCTTCCTGTTTGTTTGGTTTAGTTTTGAAATTCAGGCTGGTTATTACACAGAGAGGAGAGAAGGTTATTGCCTGGTGCGAGGGGGCATTGACTTATAGTGGCCACCTTCGGAGCAGCTCATCTGTCTTTCTCAGCTTTTCGCATCCTCAGTCGTCTGTTAGCAGACTGGCCTCCCTTCACATTGCATGGAGGTGGGCTTGTTTAATGCGGATCCCCACTGTGGGAAACGTCAGCTGATCAGAGAACGCATTGGTGTGTTTGACGGGCTAAAACGCAGCTCATGAATCTTTCAGAACGAGCAGTTTTTTTCATTATAAATGCCTTTTTTTTTGTCGTCTTTCGCCAGTTGCTTTGACAAACAGTCAATGCGGTGAGAAATATCCAATGTAGATTTTAACAATGCTATTAGATTCAATAAGCAAGGGCCAAGTGGAGGAATTAGCCTATAATTTATCACCAGACTGCCGTCTTTGGTATGAATGTAATTTACTCCGGCGTCATTTTTTTTTTTTTTTTTGGGTTATATTGTTAAAAGCGTCTGCATTTACAGGCATAATGGGATGAGAGGTTGGGAAAAAATAGAAAGTGAGTATATAGAGGGGAGGGGGCTGGCATGAGCTGAGAAGAGACTGCTATTAGCTGTTAATTCTGAAACAAATTATGCAATTAGCTCTGGCATCAGGATGTAGGCCATGAGAGAGGACAGCGTAACCTTCATTTGATCTGTGCTGCGGCGAGCCGGGCGAGAGAGAGAGTGAGAACGAGAGGGAGAGAGACCCATTTAATAGGAGAATTTCTTTTGCCAAAGCGAAACGCTAACAGTATCCATAAGTGCCACTTTAGCTTCCCTTTGAGTGCTTTCTTTCTCCTATTTATGGAGGGATTTTCATAATGTGTGAGTGTTTTTTTTTTTCTTTTTTCTTTTTGAGAAATACTCATGTCCTTAAAACAAAGAGGTAATTTGTCTGTGCATATGAGATAATATTGTCTGGGGAGCCGTGCGATTTGCTGCCCCTGCTTGACTGTGAAACAGAGGGAAGGTGTTGATTTCAAGGTGTGTATGTGTGTGTGTGTGTGTGTGTGTGTACGTGCATGTGGGTGCTCACCCCCTTTGTGAGTGCTACTCTCTCTCGCCATGTGTGTGTGGCACCATCAATAAAGGTCTCAAACAGCGGCAGAACCAATCGTAGCTCTACTTAAATGTTGGCCCGGTTCTCGCTGAGGATTGGTCGTTAGCCTAACACAATCAAATTTGTCCACAGTGAGGAAGTCATTAATTCTAAGTGGACCATTCATTTAATGTTGTTAGGAAGCTGAGAGGCAAAGAGTCCCTCGGCATTAGCGGCGTGTGTAACTCCAATGAAGCTTCGCCACAACAAACAACCACCACATCACGATTAGCTTGAACAAGGTTACGTGGTGCACGAAGCTGTGGCAAACACTTATAACAAGGTATTTATCGTTAGGAGACAACTTCAGAGAATGACACTTCATGTAGTTTTTATAATCTACAGCTTAGTTTGGTTGCCATGTTTCACGTATTTCACTCAGTTTTTAATGAGATGCTGCTAACAAGTAGGACACAAGCTCAACACAGACCTTTTTAACCCCCTTTTTTTCACATGCTTTTAAAACGCTGCATACACTGACATGTATACACGTCGCCGTGGTTACCAGATGATGTTGCATGGACATAAAGATCACTTTCTACACAGTTGAAAATCAAACAGACAGTGTGGAGGATTTGGGGGGTTATTTTTGCCAAAATTGAATAAAATAGTATAAGTATAATTTCTTCCCGCGACCCTTACGAGGACAGGCGGTTACAGAAAATGACTGACTGAAGTATAATTTCTTTAGTGTATAATCATCTAAAAAAAAACATAATAATTGTCATGTTTTTGTTACCTCTACCATGTTTCTAGGGATGGGCGCAAGTACTTGAGGATGTTGATTCAGACGTCAGTATTTATTCAAGACTTAGTAACAGCGTGAGCCTGGTAGCTCACCTGGTAGAGCGGGCTTTGCATGTGCGGAGGCTGTGCCCTGCTTGGGTATTTCTCTACGACCCTTTTCTAATGTTGGATTTTTTCGTGTGTATGTGTGAGAACTCAAAAATAATTTAATATGAGTACTTAAATGTGGAAATGACTAAAAATACCAAAAGAGACAAACCCAACACTGGCTTTAGATGGGGCTTTTTGCATTTTCGTGTTGGCCACCATATTTAGCAACCCATACCAGATGAGCAACATTGGAAAAACATTGATTTGTTTCATGTGGAACTGCTTTATTCAGTGTTTTACCAGTTTAAATCACCAGGTCCCTTTGTGTTGAAGAGACCCTTGCAGATAATTTGGCTTTCGGGTGAGCACACATTAGCAAATACTGGATTAGACGCCCATCAGAAACCAGCCAAATAGCATTAGAGAAACACTTGATTTGTAACGTAAGGCTCCTTTCTTCGGTGTTTTTACCAGTTTAAATCACCTGCTCCATTTGTTTTAGAGAGGAAGAGACCTCTGTGGATAATTTAGCTCCTGGTAAAAACCTCATGATAAGTGAACACTGGAGGAATTCTGACCAGGAGTCCACGCTTGGCACATTGGAGAGCTGATTGAAATCTGCAGTCTTCACTGCTAGATGCCACTAAATCCTACACACTGTTCCTTTAACACCACAAATCAATCACATCAGAGTTGGTTCAGAGACCCTCCTTCTCAGGCTGCTTCATTACAGTTATTTAGTCCACCCCAGAGTTTGATTGACAGCTTTCACACCAGCCAAACTGAACCACACTAAACAAGCAAACATGCGAGTGTTTGCTTGAACCAAACCAAACAGGTTAGGTGTGAAAGTACCCAGAGTATCTTACTATGATGTCAAAACCCTTAGGGACTGTTTGGCGCATTTTATGCATTTTTCTTTCTTTTTTTTTTTTTTTTTTAATAGTTTATGTGTTTTGCATACATTTTGGCAAGATTGCGAATTTTTGTTTGATCCTGGAATTTCCCAGCTCAGCTCCAACAATAAGTCTAAAATACACTTTGGAAACAAAACTGTTACATTCATACTGTTAAGTTAAAAAAAAATGCACCATTGAAACCCATTCAAACAGCATTTTTTGATCCCACAGCTGTCAAAGCATATAAAATGCATTGTATTATTTGGATGTCATTTCTGGACTTTTACCTTGTAATTTATTTTCCACCTGATGATGTCATTTAATTTTTATTTCACCATATTTGGCATATGGAAACCTGACCGTTGAGGGGTTAAAATTCCGAAAATGAATTAATATTTATGATTAGGATTGATGTCGGTTAGAAATTAACTCAATTAAAGTAGAAAACAATATAAATGTGTAATATTTTTTTAAAGCTTGATTTTGAAAAGCACATTTTGTGCGCAGAGCGATACGAGTGTGTGTAATATTAAAGTGTTAATGTAGCACTGAATTGAACTGAGTTTTTAAAGTGGACTTTTTTCTTCTCAGTGATGCGGCATACACACGTACAATTTGGCCCATGCAGACGTTTCATTTTCCCTGATGACCAAAACGAGCCAACCAGCTTCTCTCTGAGTTTCAGTGCCAGTTTATTGTGGCTCGGTCCGTTTCTAAAAGCTTAGTGTGACACAGGTTTTGGGTAATGATTTGGGATGTTATCAGTGCAGAGCAGGAAAATAAACAGCAGCGCTATCTCCAAAAGGTTAGCCATATGTTAAATCAGTGGCAGGGGACTGAAGGGGGAACAGCTGCTTCCCCCACTGCTATCTGACAACTCACACACACAAACACACACACACCTGCATGTGCACACTCACTGCTGCTGGAATCATATTGATTATTCTGTGTGCTTGTGTGTTAAAGAAAATGAAACTTCCTCTGAGAAAAAAAGAGCTTTCCAGACAGACAGGCACTTAGACTCATCTGGAGAGTGAAGTGTAGCGCCGGCTTGTGTGGTGACTGCGGTCTCTGCATTCAAAAGTGGCAGATACACATGTGGGCAAGACATCTGGAAAGCTGAGCAGACCAGTGATCAAAATCAAGCCAATGTGTAAACAAAACAAGGCGGCTATGCAGTATTAGCCGGCCAGCTGTCAGGATGAAACTTGTGTAAATTAGTCTCTTTCTAGCAGCCTCCAATTCTTTCTTTATTTATTCGTAAGACAGGGAAAGACATATTAACAATACAGTAAACAGAAAGTCAATTTAATGGCCGTTTTCTCTGTTTGTGTCGGGACACAATGTGTGGGCGAGGGGAGAATTTTTGTCCAATGATAATACAATATTCGCACAGACTTTGCACAAAATGAATGACGTGCATAATTACTGTGATGCTGCATTTGTGTATTATCATACTGTTATCATGGAGTTGTCTTTCATGTCCAACGTTTTCACAGATGATTATCTAATTGGCATACAATTTCACACAGTAGCAAGCTCAAAGACTCCTATTATACACCACTGCTTAATTAAAGTCGCTTTTTCGCACTCATGAAATCCTGTCACAAAACCCTTTTCACAATTCCTACATGCAGTCCTCTCACACATAATTGTATTATGGACTGCATTACATTGTCCCGCTTTAATTCACAGCCCGCGGCTTACAAATTGTGAAACAAAGACCCGAGCGTATGTGGGATTCACTGGTTTCTCAGACTCGCTTTGTGACAGCGCAGACTCAGTGATTATTCCCCTGATAGGCTGAAACCCATCTGATCACCTCGTATTTTAAAAGTCAGGGAAACAGATGGAGTCTTAAACCGTAAATCTGACTGTTCTAGTATTAAACGCCTTCAAAGAACAAATAAAAACTTTTGTAACAATTTTCTTGTAAAATCCCACTAAATCCACACCTAATATTGAAACAAAAATATCTATGTAAACCTCAGAACAGCTGCTGCCTTGGCAGCAACCAATACAAATTAACAAATACAAAAAATTAAATGGAATTGTGCTTCAAATATGACAGAATGATGTGGATGAATGAATAGGTTATGTGTAACCTTCATTCCTTTGATTGGTTCAAACAACTGAGACTGACTGTGAATCCCTGGTGCTGAGTAAGGCAGCTTGAAACCTGTGTGGGAATGGCGGACCCCGCCACAAACAAAAAAACAAGTATATAGCAGACCTGCAGCGATCAGTCAGTGAATTGAAAAATTGTCAACTATTAAATTAATCCCCAACTATAATAGCAATCAATTAACAGATTTGATTAAATATTTTGAGAAAAAAAAGTCAATTCTCCATATTCAGATTCATAAATGTGAATATTTTCTGGTTTCTGTGGCACATTACAGAATATTTTTTAGGATGTGGGAAAAAAAAAGACATTTTAGGTCATCATGTTGGTTTTTTGGGGTTTTTTGTAACCATTTTCTGACATTCAATAGACTAAACAATTAAGCGAATAATTGAGAAATTAAATTGACAGATTATTTGACACTTAAAATGGTTGTTTGTTTGAACCCCCGTTTTATTAATGTATATACAATAATGGCTATTTTCACAACAAATGCCAGCCACCAATACAATAAAAAAATAGTTAAATTTAATAAAAAGTTTCAGAAATATAACTTTAAGGTGGCATTTTTTTAGTAAAGCCTCAATATGTGAGGATCTGATGGTGTCCTTAAATTTTACTGAAGATAACGTCTCCTGTAACCACAGCGTAACAGTGCTGAATATCTGTCTGTAGTGGATTTTTTTAAATAGCATGTAATAGTTACATCACTCTTTTGTATATTGACAAAAATACAAACAGAAGACTGGGTCCCTTCAGAAAACAGACTCCACCTCTTTGCCAATTATCAGACTCAGTCTGCAGCAGTCCAGCGAGCAGCAGATAATGTAACGGCGCTGCCTGTGTGTGCCTGCTCCATCACCGCACAAAACGCACATCTGGCACCTCCACATTCACCACTTAGCTAAATTACATTACTTCTAGCCTAGCGCCTCTAACAAGGTGCTCTGTGTATTTCGCTAGCTGGGAAAAATAGGACGAGAACATGGCAAGAGACAAAGAAGTGGAGTAGCTAACATGGTGTTAACAATTGCTCAGTGAGTTCCTCTGCTTCCCATTACACACACTTTGCACCTTTTAACCTTGTTAGCGGGGCACGGCAGCACGCCGCCCCCGAATGCTTGTTCCGTAATTAAGGGTGGCTCAGGTGCTAGATTTATGGAGATTTGCAGGCCTGTGATTAAAATTGAAATTTAATTCTGGTAATCTGGCGGAGGTGAGGGAAGAGGAATATTGAATGTGAAAGGGGAGGGAAGGACGGTTTGGGTGGTTGGCTAGCCACATATCAGTGGGAGATACTTCACACAGGCTGTTCAAACATGGACTTAAAACAGGCTTATCTCCCAAAAGGTTAATGAGGAGCGGCTGGCTGCGCCTGTTACAAACGCACAACAGAGGTCTCATCATCTACTGCACAGCTGCGTGTCAGTCACAGAAATACACACACACACACACACACACACACACACACACACACACACACAGGGCTGGATAAGCTGTAGGCATCACAAGCCCACAGCCTCACTGATAGAATTCTCGTTTCCAATAACATCCTCAGACGACTTAATTACTTTTCCTTTTGATGCGACTCACAAGAATAAGCGGACTCGAGATGGAATCTCACTTTTCTCCGTCTGTGTGTCTCTCTCTCTGTGTTTCTCCGTCCTCAGTGATAGCTGATAATTTAGTTGTGGCATTTCAGATGGCTGGGCATGACTCTGAAGTCCATTTTTTTCTGAGTTGTCATACAGCTTATGGAGTTCACAGTGCTGCGCTCGGTGGCGAAACGTGTGTGCGCGCGTGTGTGTGTGTGTGCGTGTGTGAATTTGCTCAAGCGGTGCAGAGTACAAATGACACGTAGACAGCATTGTTGTCTGATGTGTGTTGGTGGTTAAAGTGGAGCTAAATAAGTCAGAGGAAACACTTTTGTGGACTTGCGTGGATGGTGTCAAAGACAAAAGAAACAAAACAAGATTTTTTTTTGTACTCCCTTGGCATGCCTCGAAAAATATGCACTGTTAGCCTTTTGTTCTCCTCGTTTTCTATCCAACTCCTGCCCAAAGTAAAAGTGTGCCACTAGAAGACGGAGAAATGCTCCATTTTACCTCGAGGTGCCCCATTTACCATTTTGAAGTTACCCTTTTATTCCCCCGGTGCATATGTGCTTCATTCTATTGTTGCCCCTAAAATGAATAGAGGCTCTGACATTCATTCCAGGGCATTAAATCACGCGTATCCTGGACAAGCACATACTGCAGATTTATGTTGATGCCACAGAGGTGCATTGTAAATGCAGCCCGCTGTGTGAGGTGCAGTATGTGGATGTGCACCTTGTTTTTCACCTGCAGGGAAGCAAGTGGTGCCTCTGTCTTATCAGCACACAGTGGTGTTTAGGCCTGGCAGGGGGGGAAGGTGTGTGTTTATCAGTGTGTGTCTGCGTTTATGATTGTGTGCGTGTGGAGTGGGGCTTTCCTGAATAGTTCCACACAGCGCTGTATTTTTAGAATTGTATCTTATGTTTTTGTATGCGCTCCTCTGTGTACTTGTATGCGTCTGTTATTTCTTCTCATTTTAAAGGAATAGTTCCACTAATGCTGTCAAACAATTCATTTTTTAAATAATGGCTGAAATTTTCCAAAGAAAAAAAAAGAAAGTTAAAAACAAAACAACCACAAGGAAATGACATGGAAAAATATAATAATTTTGTAACATAGTTTTAAATATGTAATTATGATCAGCTTTCCCTAGCTGTTTTCTTTCTTCCCTAGATATCTTCCTTTACTTTTTTAAAATAATTTTCTAAATCATTTCTTGCATTTTCTGAAACATTAATTACAAAGTGGCGTATTGCCTTTGTTACCATGTTTTTGAAAGAAATCGCACCGAGTTGCTCAGGCTTCAAAGATTTTAAATACTTGTGAAAGGCATCTGACATCAGCACAAGAAATGCGATGTCGCTCCAGGTTTCAAAGCGTTAAATAACGCCAAAATCAAGGATTCAAGGATTCTCTACTGTCAGTCCAGCTATGCAATACATGAAAAGAACAAAATTAAGTACACAGGTCTTGGTGATCAATAAATAATAACATTATGATAAATGAAATACTTGGTTATCAAATAAATAATTAGATAAATGAATAGATAATAGTTGCTGTGAACCAGCATGGATCTGACGTGTCTGTTTACAGCTTTTAAAGAGGGAAAACAAGACAGTTAGCAAAAGAAATAGGGAATGAACTATTTAATCCCACCTTCATGTCTGAATTTGCCCTGTTCCCACTGTTCCTACCACATCTGCAGGCATCGAAACAGTAATAAATCCCGCCTCTTGCGTTATTTGATTGACTGCCTGGGACAAGTGTGACATTTTTGAGTGGTGCACCTTGCACTGAAAAGTGGAGAATATTTAATATGCACATGAGAAAGGAGCGCAGGTCAGGTATACTGTACCACAGGAATAGCATAATAATGTATAATATGTTTTTTGGTGGGAAATGCGTTTCGAGCAATGCTATTTTAACTCTTGTGCTCTGACGATGCACATTTCCTCATACATTTAGGAATGGAGTTTACTTGTGTGCACGAGAGTGTGTTTCCAGGACTTAGTTTTGCAGCAGCGGCGGTGGCGGCGGTAGCGCTGGCAGCATGGCGTCTCTCTGGCCGGGGTTGTGTCAGCTACAGAGATGAATAGCCCTCTGCTCTCGGCCCACTAAGTAATCCAGCCAATGATGAATCGCTGCTCTCACTGACACCCAAATTGGAATCATTGGGTCCGGGAGCCAAAACTGAAAAAAACAACAACAACAACAACAAAAAAACAGAGGGCCTCTGGCGGTGGCGTCTAGTCATCTGTTACTGTGACGCTTTCCAAGGCCGCACAAGGTATTCCCCCCCTCTGTGTGCTCAAGGCCTCTGATAAATAGAAAAAAAAGGGCCTTTCAGGAATGTGTCACATTGATATCCCTCCCCATCACAATGCTGCTACTATGATATTCCCCATTTGTGGTTGTTAGACTGATAGCTGCAGCCATGATAAAAAGTTGCACCACAATCATCAGAATTTAACTTTTTCTTACAGTTTCGGAAACATTTGAAATGCTTTTTAACATTTTTGTCATTCCCAACGCTTCCTACACTGTAGTTCATGCACTGACTCCAGCCTCAGTTAGCCCACATTTAGCTAGCGGGGGCCTCGAGTCTGTTGGCGGCGCATGTAAAACAAATCCCCCAACACAAGGAATGACTTAATGAACTTAATGAGGTTTTCTAATTACAGAGGGAAGTTAGCCCATGTCAAATGGGCCTTTTCTGCCTTCCTTGACACGGATTAACAGCCGGACTATTAAATCCAGCCCTGCATTACAACAGAGGAGAGACTGAGACACAATCAGTCATATCTGCTGTAATTCTGGCCTACATTCAGAGACACGCCGCTTCATTTGAAGTGAATGGAGCTTGTATTTTTTAGAGTAGCCGGAGCGAGCCTTAGGCACGATCTGAAGCTCCACTTGAAACCTTCTCAGGGATGGTGAATGGGGAATAAAAACAGGAACAGAAATGTTCTTGAGTATGAACCATGAAGGCCATAACCTTCTTATTAATGGGTTTGGTATAAAATAGACATTATTCCACGAGTTTAGACTGTTCCTCTCTGCCATTTATTCCTTTATTTTTTCCACTTCTTTCTTTTTTTCCTTTCTTTCGCACTCATTGATCCTCTCTGCTCTTTTCTTATTCTATTTCTGTCTCTCTAACTCCTCCATGGCAGGGAGGATGATTTACTTTGTCATCATTAACACATCAAAAGAGCCAAGTGTGTATTTCAAAGTCATCTGATAACTGATATTCTTTAATGGCGCACTGGAACAGTAATTAATTTCAAAAACATCCCATTTATTTGTTCTGGAAGTGAATGCTCCCGCCAAAGCGGCATAAATCCTGTCTGTTGCTGCAGCTCAAATTAATTTACGTGTTGCGTCTCCTCGCATCCTTTGAGAATTTAATTATCTCAGCAAACAGGCTCTGGGTGTGTTGAATATACATTCTATCAACAGAGTTGTACTGAAGCCAAAACAGCACAGAGACATGTTGTCTCATTCTGACTCCTCTGTGTCGTTCCAGGCACTCACTTGCCACCAACATGAGGACAATGCTGTAAAAAGCAAACAGATGAAGTGGGGATAATATCATTGAGTGTTGAATAACAGAGTGCGGAGGCAGCCTGTGAATGCGCCCGGTGTGTCCATCTACTCCTTAGCTAGAGTCCCCTCTTCACTTCCCGGTCAGCTCACTTGATCCGAGGCAATCTGGTAGCCTAAGTGCTCTGGATTTCTGAGAGTAGCTTTTGGCGGACGGGGGCAGACCCACTTAGATGACAGTCACCCTGAGATAAATGACAGATGGACACAGAGCTGAGTTCACATCAGGTCGCCAGAGGTGGACTGAGGACACTTCCTTTGACCCATAATGTTCAGTCATGTTCAGAGAGCAGAGCACCGTCATTGCCGTCTTTGCTGATGTGAAGCTTCGACTTTTGTATTTATGCGATCAGTGAGGTGATCAGATCGAACATGAAGGATCGTAAATCAGTGGCGTGGCCTTGGACCTCAGCAACAACGTGGAGTCTTGTTTGAGCTGACAGGCGAGCTTTCTTCTCTTTCAAACACATACACCTGTTAAATCGCAACCAGTGTTCATTTAGTTGATGAAAACAAATGACGAAAATTATTCGTCCCCTTTTTTTACTATGATGAAAATGAGATGATGACAGCCTTAAAAATAACATCTATATATTGCCCAGCCTTATAGTTACTATCTGCTACTGTTATATGAATCAGGAGTTGGGCACAGTTGATGTTAATTCACCAGTTAGGTGCTGAAGGCAAAGCATGCTTAAACCATTGCAGAAGAAGACGGCACAATACGATGACATGATTAAAGGGCGCTTGTCAAACCTCAAACAGTGTAAAAAGTAAATGTAGTAAAGGCAATAGACATATGGCATTTATGGCTTTTTTAATGAATTTCAGGTATATTGGACACTGATTTAATATTTTCATCTTTTGCAGTTTTTAGTCCAGTGGAGCAAAAGCTTGAGTGGATATTAAAAGCATTTATTTAATTTACACCCATTTTTTCACCATGCGAAATCTGTATCCCTCTAACATCCACTTTCAGGTTTTACAAGCTTTAGTTTAATTTCTGCTCTTATGTGTTTTTGATATTAATTTTAGACTTGTTTTTGTGTTTAAAATTAGTGATAATTTTCTAGATCTTGTAGCAGATGAATAAAGCTGAGACTGAATCCTCTAAATTGACTGAATAACATAAAATATAAAGGACAACACACTCCCACACACACTGTGAACGAGATTGCAGACTGTTTCTCACATGAATTTTTAACTCCAAATCAAACTGTGTTCTTGTTTTTGGTGGAAGTCATCAACTTTTAAGTCGAGTTAGTGTTTTTACTCATTTATCTTTTATTGCATATTGATTTCACCAGTGTGGTGGCTGGCAGAGTCTTGGACATGTTTCTGTAAATGAATACCTTTCCTTTTTGGAAAATGCAATTCAAATATCATATCAGGTTTTGAGTGATGTACAGTACTTGAAATATGGCAATAAAAGAGTTACAGCTCCCTGTCATCTTTGTTTTGACAGACGGTCCTGGCGCGGCACACACACACATGCGGGCATGCAAACAGCCAGACAAACAGTTACACACACTCACGTACACAAAGTCAGCATGATTCGTTGGGGATTTTCTCACAAATCGGCCCCCTAAAGGGAAAGAGGCCGGCATAAATCAGCTGGTGTCAGGGCTACAGACACCCACGGCTCCTTATCACCACACGCAGGCGGACACACTCACAGATTGATAGGTAGATAGTTGCTCTGACAGGCAGGGCGACAGGCAGCTAGGTAGAGAGGCTTACAGAAACATGCACAGACAGTGGGAGGAGGTAGAGGCACGAAGGCAATAATACAGAGAAAAAGCAGTCATTGCAAGGACACTGGTCATAAGTCTCACACTTGATATTGACTTGATGATCCTCATTAATACATTTTCTATTACTTTTATTTAACTTTTTCCATTTATTTCTCAGAGTTGAGACAACAGGAAGTACAGTCTTTTACATTTGATATTTAAAAACACCATTTGTGAACTTCATTGTTTGTTGCTGGTACAAATTCTGACATTAGTGACCACAGTGAGACATTGCATGTAGAAAGATGCAAATACTTTTGAAATTGGTGCTACATTGCAAGAGAAAAACAAATGGACTGTGGCATTGCCTTTTGCTCAAAGGATAGAGAACTTACAACTACCAAAATGCATCAGATCAGGGATATAAGGCAAACTCGTCCAGTCAACACAGTAGAGTGCCCCAGGAACAGAAGATGCAACAAGAGGTGTTGTTGACATTTCAAAAATATTGCTTAAATTTTGTGCAAATCTGTAATGTAAATCCACCTTATGTATGTCTTCTTTAGATTCATAAATCAGGGTCAAGGTAAACTGTAGTATCTCAAATAGAAGTTTAGGTGCAGAAGTAAACAAAACAGTCAAAGAAACAGATAGAAATATACAGTGTGCAATAACAAGTGAATTCAGTTCACAGCACTCTACTCTACCGCACAACAATGATGAATATTTGGACACTAGGATTCTGCTTATATGCAAACTGGTAAGAGTCCAGTTTGCCGCCTACAGACTTGCTGAATCACAATTCTTTTCATAACAATTGGGGTTAAAGCTACAGGATGAGAAGAATGTACCTCTTACCACAGTCCCATGCCGGCTACTTCAAGTGCATAAAACCCCCCCCAAAAAAACAGCCAACTCCTGAAGAGGTCACAGTCACTCACAATGCTAGATAGGACGTTCTATTTTCTTGAATGCAAACACAGAAGTAAAACAACACACACACCTCACAACACTTACAGTGCATAGGCAGTAAGGATGTAGCATTCTCCTTCCTCCAATCTGTATCGTTGCATGGATCTAAACAGACAAAGACTTGTATTACTGTCAGAGAGCATTTAGGACACACTGTATCATACACAGCTATGTTGGGTAGCAGTGCCAAACTCCATTTGTTTCCACGCATCAGAGTCTACTAGAGCAATACTAAGCTGGTGTTCCATTTCATGGGCTTGTCTGTTTTGGGTCATGCACCAGAAGCAAAATGCTTTGCCTACACAGACAGCGGATAACATCTCTGATCCCATTATTTACTCTGTGGAAGACTTACACATTCCCTCTGAGATGAATGGGGTTTTTGTTTTTTTTTGTATTTTTTGGTGGGGGGGGGTTTTTCTTTTATAAAATCTGTTTTCACCTGATTACACCAGGGAGGGTATCACGACACTTTTTATCGTAGCTCACAAACAAGCAGAACCTTGAAGTGACTAAATGTGTGGTATCACCCTACAAATAGCAGCTATCCACTTGAGATCAAAGAAGATGAAACCATGGAGTGATTCAGAGCAGACATTTGAGGGAGGAAACAAAAGGAGACACACACGCAGTGCTTGCCGAGTGAGTTTGATGTCTTCTCACACACAAAAATACCTCTGTTGGGAAAAAAATAATAATATTGAGATAAGGCTTTGGAGTTGCATCACAGGTCTCCTAGCAACCATTCCCGGTGTCATGGAGGTCCCCTGGAGATTCAGCTGTGCGCAAATAATGAGTAACAACCGAAGAAGTAAAAGGCTGGTATATAGAGATGTGGATTCAGTGTGGGTGGAGCTCAATGAGAAACACTGAAAGTAAAAGACCAATGGTAATGAATGCTTTCAAAGTAAGACCCATGAGAAATTGTAAAAAATTATACTAAACTAGAGACCATCCTAATCCCAGAATGTCAGGTAGGGATGTAAAGTGCGTGTGTGGAAGGGCACACTTTCAGTGCTCAAACCACACCCAGCTTCAAACTCTGCCTTCATTGGGATCTTCACGATAAAGTTTCGTGACTGTGTTTTGCACGGTTGTGGTGTTATCAAGTAGACAAAATCTATTGACATTCAGATTGTTTACATGATGTCAGAAAAAGGAAAATTACTGTGTTAGTCCAACTAAAACTGGACTTTTAAAAGACATGTAAACATGGTGGTCCGACTGAAATTGTACTAAATCACATTTCTCAAAGTTGGACTAACACACCTAGATAATGCGGTTCAGAATCTAGCTATTTCTTCATGTATACACTTCAATTGGACCTGAACTTGCCCAGGCATTCTGGGCATGCTCCAAAGTCCTCGTTCCGGTCTTCGGACATCACCATAAGCTTGAGGGATAGCATGTTTCTCATTTGTACAGAAAGTAAACCGTAGAAATGTACAGCGCTGAAAAGTTATCCACGTTATCACAGTTTGACATGCAATCTCTTTGCCGCTTGCTAACTTGTTTGATTTGTGACATAATAGGTCAACCACAAGAAGCTCCAATAGCTACTACTTGAAAGCAGGCATATCGCCACCTACCGTGGCCAAGATGGACATACTTCCATCAATAATTCAATTCTCCCATGGAGCTTGTATACTGGGACAAGGACATTTGTCCAATTTAATGGCCTAATTGAGCTATAACCACAGCTCACTGAACTGTAAACATAGTGATTAACACCTGGCAAAGTACTCAAAGCAGCTTTTGTGGTAGTTATGCTATAATGGGTGTCTCCAAGAACATTTTGCCATGATGACACAAAATAGTCAACTATTCCACAATTTGATGTTGTCTGACTTTACGCAGAATTGCTTGGTTTCTCCAAATAAATCATAATATACAGCCTATTTTGGTATACAGTTATGCTGAACTATCTCTAGTTACTATTGAGGTTTGGACTAACAGCAAGTAGTGTGCAGATGATGTGGTTAGCTAGCTAAGATGCTACTTTGACTAAATCATCAGTGGCAAAGTAAACAAAGGACGGACCTTTAAACCTTTTGCATATTAACATGACATATATTTAATATTTGTAGTGAAGCCTGCCTAGAATGTAGGGCGGTAACAATGGAAGCCAAACAGAATTGAAAACTCATCGTCTCTGCAAGTCTTGAAATATGGAGGACACACTGCTCTTTTCTCCCCATCCAATCAAAACAGTCACACACACACACACACACACACACACTCACATTTAGTGCATGCACAAAATACACATTTTTACACATATCCATCTCTTTCGCTCACATGCCTGCAATGAGGAACACTTTGGGCATAAATCTCTCCACTCATAGACACAAACACGAACATGACATCTCTTATTTCCCACATTGCTTCCATCCAGCATTTAGGGAAGTATTGTAGAGGCCCTTCTCAAAATAGACCAGCCTTGCTTTAGCTTCAAAAAGACGAAGCGGAAATAAGCAGGAACACCGGTCGGCCCATTAAGAGTCAGGTGTGCGGCACACTTCAAAGTCAAAAGAAGTCATGAATGCGGCACAAATGAAGCCTCCGGTGTGCCGATTCAAACTTCCACATCTCGATAATGACCTCACTCTCCTACACGATTACTCATCATTCATTCAGCCGCTGGTGCTGTGGTGGGAAGGTAGTGCTGGCTCGTGGATTTAAGGCTCTCAGAAGGTGACGGGGGGGCGGGAGATTTGCGTGAATGAAAGTAATTTTGGAGTAGTTGGGAGAAGACTTTATGATGCCCCCTCACAATAATAGTCACTTTTACTTCCATGTGAAGTTTGCCTGGCTATGTTTGGCTTCATTAGCTCGTTTTTCTCTGTAGTTTAAATGCAATTTGATTGCTGCTAAAGACTCTTACTTCACTTCGATGCTACCTACTCTAACACTGTGAGTTTTACTCCCAGTGCTTTATGTCAGCCTGAAAGGATCGATGATAAGCTCTTTATTCTGCTGAATTTGGATGTTTTTACCCTTCACTCCATCCCTGCATGATTTACTGGAAGATCCCCTCAGGTTTTATGACGCATACAATTTTAAACAGTATTTCCATGTTTTTCAGTTAAATATGTATACTTATACAACATATACTTTATCTCCATCATTGAAAAATCCAAGAAAGGATGAGCAAATTTCAGAAGTTTAACTGCTATTCACAAGATGTCTCATACTTCACTGTCAAGTCCAATCGCTGTTGTTTTTGCACTGAAGATTTAACCCTGTAACAGCTGAACAGACTCCAGTTTTCTTGTGCTGCATTTGCCTTTCACCAAAAGATTCTTCATCATAGTGGTTTAACCTGGTTAAATAAAGATTAAATAAATAACAGGAAAAAACACAATGAGCAAGTTGGCAAGAAACACTCATGACGCAGCCGGACACGTATGCGATTGCAAGGTTAAACAGAAAATCTCCAGCCTTAGTGTGTATTTTAAAGTACTATCCATTTAGAGGTAGTGCAATTTTAATGTTTTGTGATGTAAATGTACATTATTTTCTGTGAGAACACCACTAGCTGTGCTGACACTGCTAATGGTGGTGACAGAGTTAGCAGTTACGATGCTAAAGGGGGTTTACAGCTTAAAATGAAGCTGCTAGCACACTAAAATATAACTCAAGACCTTCTACTGATACCACCTTGACCCCTTTATCTAGGTCAATAGGATATCATAGCTAATCTGCCCGGGCAAATTAAAGCTTTTAAAGCATGCTGATAGAAGAGATACTGGCTTTATCTTGTGGAGACAGAAAGGATTGTGGTGCGTGATGACACAACACACACCTTCATCTTAGTGGCACCAAATCAAAGAAATACAGGAAAAACCTTTTAATGTGTCTGCATGCCCACATTGTACCGCTCCATTATTCAGCACACTGTCAGAAATTGGTGGCAGTTTGAGAACTAAATATATCTTCTGTGTTTCTCTCTCTGTGTCTTCAGTTCTGCTTGACTGTACATTCGTTTCATGCAAAGGCTCTGATTTATTTATTTTTTTAACCTGCTGTGCATTAAACCAGCTGTACAGTGATGTGCTCCTGAATGCAGCACGCAAACAGAGGCCACAGGTTCCTCTGTGGGGCCTCTAAATGCACAATTATTCAGTGAGTCAAAACAGCGACCAGTATGTGTTTGTAGGCATATTTCCCCAATATTTTCTGAATGTTTCAGTCTTGATTTTAGAACACTATAATTTGGGAAGCATCCTCCCTCCTCAGAGAACGTACTGTCTGTCCTGGTGGTGCCACTTTATAAAAACCCTCAATTTCAGTCCATCAAATTAGAGGAAATCACATTTTCCTGCTCTACCCTTTTATGCAGTTTTCAGCTTTTTCTACATGAATTAGGGCAAATTGGAAAATGTTTTTAAGTTACTTTGGACTAGATTCGCCTAACACAAGCTCTAAGGAAAATGCAGAAGCTTTTTCTTTTTTTTCAATTTAAATAAAGGTAAAAGTGATATTTCTAAGATACTGAGTGCCCTAGAACTTTCTGAGTCCCTTTGCAGCCAGTATTACCACAACGTCATCCTCCCCTGCAACATTAATGTCATTCTTAAGTAGCTGAGGAAAGTGCTTGTCGACAGATAAAAGTGTTTTTTTCTCCCTGAAAAATAGATTTCTGTGCAAGCACCAAGCCATTTACATTTCACTCAAAAGCCCCACTTTTCCTGTCCCCTTTCCAGTCTTTTCCCTGTTTTTATTGTATTTTGGATAAAAATGTATCCTCAAAAGTCTGCATCTCATCAGGCGTGTTTATCCAAAGCTAGGTTTACAATACTCCCTTCCTATCTGTAAATAGCAAAGGAGATTCTCCCAGCAAGTCTATATAACCTGTAGGGGACTGTTGGTGTAAAGGCGGACATAAAGACCAAGCTGTCAACTAACAAACCAGCAGACTGGTGGCTAATTTCCAAGTCTGAATGCATCAACATCAAACAGTTCTTTAATTGACTTAGAATCACACTAAATGTAGAGCATAGAATGGGAAAGGGGATATTATGAGCTGTCACATTGCATTTATCACCTACTTTTTTTTCCACTTTGGGATTGTATGGAAAATTGAGGTTAGAAAAAATGGACTGGGGAATCAGTGAGGAATCTGAGGTGAGGAGCCAGATATTCCCACAGCTATTCATGTCAGCGTGAAATGTTGCGGCATGTGAAAAACAGGGATAGACCAACCTTAAGCACAGTGGTTCCCAACGGGTTGAGCCATTGGCTCCAGATTTCTCCTTAGTCATTACTACAAGGTCGGCACATAAGAGAAGTTACCAAATAATCTCATTTTATTTGACAAAATTTAAATAACACGTGGGCTTAAAACACAAAACTAATGTGCAATATTTAAAATCAGGGGCATTTCTAGGATTTGAGGCCACTGGGGGCTTAGCCAGGACCTCTGCAGGTAAACAAAATCACCAATTTTTAATTTTTTAATTTTTTTTTTTTTAAAGAAAACATGCCTTCCAATCCAGGGGGTCCACCGGTCAGAAAGGAATGTTTTGTTGACAAAAAATGCTGATTTTTCTTTTTCTATTTTTTTTTCTTCTTTTTTAAAATTTTGGTTGAATTCAGAAAACTTTTAGCAAATTTGTTTTCTTCCCACCAAAATAAAAATCACCAAAAAGACATCCCTTTCTCGTGATCAAGAGTTCTCACGGGCAAAATTCTGAATTCATATGTAATTATGACAAATTTCACATAAATGTCAAGGGAAAACATATATATATGATATATATATATTTATATATACAAAATGTCAAAGGTCCACTTGACTGTTACATCACAATGTTCTTCAAAAACAATGTTCTGACCATTATTGAACGTCATAACTCAGGAACAGATGGGAAGACATTTAGTCAGATACTGAACTGGTGACACTAATCTTGGGCGTCCACCTTGAAACTGTGCTGATTGTACAGATTGTCTGTGCTGCCGGGGCAAGATGCATGTGTGTGAAGCGTCCATGTTTGCACGGACATGGGTGTGAATTGTTAGTGCAACTTGACTGGTTTGCAGAGGCATATAACCATGTGGCGGTAATTCTAGTTCATTTTTAGATGCACGCAAGTAGTACCCCTGTCAAAGTACCCTTTGATTTTGACGAATGAAATTGAAAACTCATTCCAGTCAATTTTGGATTGAGAATCAAAATCATCACTCACCTACATGGAAATGAAAATGGATTGTTTCCTTAGATTTTGAGGGTTAAGGAAGCTGCAGTAAAATATACACCTCCCCCCACCACCCCACTCTTTCTATTCTCCTCTCCTCCTCTGCATCCCATTTCTTCCCTCCTCTCCCGCCTTCATTCCAGCAGTCAGATGGCTCCTGTGAGTGAGTCCCAAGCGGCCAGCCAGCCGGGCTGCCTGAAACTTATGACTAGCCATGTTCTTCAAACATCATGCCGCAACCAAAGCATGGCAGGATGACAGATAGTCCCTTCAATGTATAGTGACAAACAAATTAGTGCAAAGATGCTTCTCGCTGCATACCAGATGTGTTGGGCTCTGTGGTATGGAACAGCCGATGAAAAACTGTCCACGTCCCATCTGTGCTTTGCCGCGACCATCGGTGCAGCAATTTGTGCTGAACAAAGTAGTGCAAACAGCCAGCCTGATTATATGTGTCATAATGTGAGGCATAAAACACTTCTGGGGAAGATCACACTGAAGCTGGCAGGTTGATTTGACGACAGGAGAGGGAGGCTGTTTAGCGGAAAAGGACAGAATGCAGGTGAACTAATGAACAGACGGAGTGAGAGGTGAATAAACAGGATGAGGGGAACGGGTGAGCTGGCTTTTAACAGTAAAATAACAAAAAATGGGGGAATAAAAGTGGGAAAAACAAATTTCTTTCAGCCTTCCAAACTGATAGATTTCTCGTTGGGCGAGTAAATCTCAGGAGGATATCCGACAGAGCAGCGGGTAGATGTTTGTACCAAAATAGTCATGGTAGTAACCATTTGAAACCTGGGAACAACATTTTGGACAGCCTTCAGACACCTTTCTTATGCATTTAAACCTTTGAAACCTGAGAAAAATGGTTTGATTTTTATTTTTAAAGCATGGCTAAAAAGGGAATGTGCAACTTGGCAAGAGATGTCCCGAAAATTGCAAAAAATTAGGAAAAGCTGACAAGAAAAGAAAAATACTAGAAAATAGTAATTTAGTCATAATTAAATATTTGAAGTTAATTACATTTACATCTGTAGCGCTTCTGACATGCCATTTCTTTACTTTTTTGTTTGTTTTCTTTTTGATCCCTTTTTTTCTTGACTTGTGTGCTAATTTTCAGATAATTCACTTGTAACTTATTATTTCCTTGCAAATTTGGGGTAATTTCTCGTGATGTTCATATCCTTACGTGTTTTTGATTTGACATTACGCCAGTTTGCTCACATTTCAAGGGGTTCAACTATACTAAAAGTCTCGGCCGTGTTTTGGTGTCATTTAGGGGTGCACTGCTCTGCTTCCCCTAAGCTGCTCCTGTGCTGTCTGTGTCACACACACGCCTTTACTGGTTCGCGCTGTTAGTTCTGCGGCACATAAAGAACATCAGCTGGTTATTTTGTGCGCATACTTATGAATTTTATTAAATATCTACACAAAAAATATGCTTGGCTGCTGTGTCAAAAAGTTAAATTAAGACACTGTTTCCAAACATAAATTTGCAGTTGTGCCTAAAAATACCCCACTGCTTTCAGCTATTTTTCTCTCTCACAACTTCCTTCTCCTCAGAGTGTCGCTTTCCGGTTCTCACTGCTGTCCAGGCTTGAGCTGGCAAAAGCAGGGCTGTGACACCAACGGGCCAATTTGTATCTAACCTCACACCTACCGATTGACTCCTACACACTCTGAGATTGGAGACCACATGTGGGGTCACATCGCCATCCGAGTGCCTCGTCAGCGTGGCCGTGCGCTTACTGTCGAGGTTGGCAACAAGTTACAGAACGTTTTCTCTGCTCTAAACGCACAGGCAGGACTTGAGCTCTAAACACATGAATTTGCGTGTGTGAGAACAGTGAAGGCGTCATGAGTCAAACTAGAGAATGGCATTATTTGATATTTATGCTTGGCATTGGCGCGGGTGACAGCGCTGTACGGCTGCGCGAGGAAGTGCAGCTGGCTGACAGAAAGAGGGATCACCGTGGGAGGGAGATGAGCAACAACACACTGAGAGGCAGAGACATTCCTGACCTGCTTAGTGTCATTACACCGCAGACTTATCTCGCTCGCTCTGCCTTGTAAATACACTCGAGTGCTTGTTATCAAACGAGCGAGGCGACAAACCTCATCCAGGTTTGAGTCCTCAGCTTCCTCTGCATGCTTGTAAATGAGTCATTCTCATGGATGGCAGCCTACATTAATATTCTGTTAAGGAGGGAAGCGAGCGCGCATTAAATCCGCCACTTATCAGGTAGCGATCGTGATCTGTGTAGAACTTTGAGAAAAAGAAAAAAAAAGTCATGCCTGTTTGCTTTTAATTGCCAAAAGGTATTCGGGGAAAGGACGGCAACAGCATATGGGATTCCTTTTGCTTATTTTTATTCCTGCTCCATCTCTAGGCCGCGCTGACATTTCAACAAGTTCATTTTTTTGGATGACATGTTGCTTGTAAGTTTCTTTCCATCTTTTCATAAAGGCCTGTACAGCACTCAGGTACCTTTGTTCAGATGCTGCTATTTTAGCGCTAAAAGCTTTTTCAGTCAAACGCAAAGCCGTCCGAAGGAAACAGACTTTCTATTCATGGTGCAGGAAAAAAACAGAGTGAAAATTTTATTTTTTCTTACATCAAAAACATACTTTGGCACTGTTCTGGCATGACATATGACATTAAAAAGCTTTTATCATGACAGTATTCTCAAGTCTTGAAAGTAAGCGCGGCTCCCAGAGGTGAGCGCTTGAGATATGAGCGGTGTTAGGCGGCGGCGTGGTCGACAAGGCAGAGCCTCGGCGTGATCATAAGCCCCGCTGTACCACCGCGCCGACTGCAGGGCCTCTGTGACAATCCGCAGCCGTCACACACTCTGAGCAGGTTCCTCAATGACACTCAACCATGGCAAGTCGCCTCTGAGGAGCATAAGAGTGTACTCTGTGTCTCGCTGTCAAAATGGAAAAGCAGAGGGGGGAAAAAAAGGGAGAAAGTGGCATCAAATTTTCTCCTGTGCCACGATATGATTAAGCAGTTCGATGTCCACTGGAGTTCTCCTGCTTGTACGCTCCACAGTGGGATACATTGTTGTATTCTGTGACCACCTCGGTTTGATTTGGAGTAAAGTAGCCCTCGCTGCCGGCACTGCCTATGAATTTAAAGAGGCTCTGCTAAATCTTATCTTTTATTGTATTATATAGTGTATTACAGCAGGGCCCAGATGTAGTATTTGCAATAAACAGTAATGAAATGCAGCTAAATGAAAAACCATGTGAAGCAGAAAAAGATGAAAAGTTTGAAATATTTCAGCAAAGTGAGAGAGTAACACCAATATAGCATGCTGACAATAATCAAAGTAATAAAACTGATTTTAAATCAAGACACTGCACATTTGTCGTCCCATATGTTAACATACAAAGTCTGATTTCGATATACAGTCCAGTCGACTTTGTGGGAGTATTTCTCTCTCAGATCATTTAGGGATAATTTTACTTGATTACTTCTTGGCAACACAAGTGTGGTGAGATTAACCATCTTACAAAAACAAATGTTTTTGGCTTCTTTAACTGGCTCCAACACCAGCCTTCTTTGTTATCTACATTTCTTAATTGTACGATTATTTGTTTGTTAATTATGCAATTATCTAAAGCAAGAGCCTCACAAAGCTGCTGCTATAACTGTGACTGCATGACAGCCAGCCAGTAATGGTCATCAGAGGTACTTTGGAAGTTTTGCTAATAAATCTGAAAGGGATAGTTTTGGATTTGTTGAAGTCGGGCTTTATGAGTATTACTTGCAGTAGTTGGCATGCTTCCTGTTTGAAGAAGCAGGCAGGGGTACCACCGTGGAAGCTAGTACTGTTCTGGAGAGGAGCAGCAGCAAAACCTACATCAGCCCCCTGAAAAAAGGCCCACATAAATGAATAATTGTCATTATTATTGATAATATTTCCATCACTTTACCTTACAGTCAGACAGTCCTTTCCTTCTGTGCTACATTTTCTCAACCGCCGACCTCTCGTATTCCTACATTTAAGTGCAACTGTGCCATGCACAGGATTACGCTGTAGGTCCCCCGAGTTTTGTTGCGCGATCAGAGTGAAACTTTTCTAAAGATTTCTAAGGATATGCATGCTTTTTTGTTTTTCAAAGCCAAAAGAAAACAGCTTTGGCTAGTTGCACTTAATATAGACATCAACACCCCACACGCAAGACTGAGATGACTCAGCGTTTGCGGTTAACATTTCTCTCAAGAGGATTATGTAAAACCACTGCCAAATAAGCCAGAGAGACAAATACTGAGGAGCACCTCTGTAACCAGCTATCTGGTAAAATTTTATGCATAATACCAACAAATAAAGAAACAACCTGCCAAATACCTAGTACAGAGTTGGCATCTTGTGATTCAAAAAGAGAAGAAGTTTTACTTTTGTACTCTGGTTCATAAAACAGCTGACATGTGGCATAATACAATGCATGGTACAGTTGGACGTTTTTTTGCCTAGGAATACTGAAGTTATACAGTTGATAAAATGTAGTGCCAAAGAAAAGCTGTTGTGTAAACTTTGACTGATGCAGATTTTTTTAAGTGGCTAAAATACTCTTTGCTGCTGCCCCTATCCACAGCAGTATATTGCTTAGCTACGATGAGTTTATTAGCTTTAGTAGCGCCTGTATTTATGGCCTAAGCCTAATAAGTAACTCTTATAGTACACTTCATAAAATTCCCAACTATTCCTTTAAAGTGCAATTATGCAGGATATGCAGGCATACTTATAACTTTTTAAAATGTATTTGTCCCTTCTCATTTTTGTGTATCTTATCTGTTTTAATTTGATTTCAGAAAGTTTAACAAGATATCTGCAATCAAGTGAGAAAAAGTATGAGATTATAGAGAAAATTGAAATGTGAATTTCGAGTTTAATCAGTGTCAGTCTCAAGGGGTGTGACACGTGTAGCTTTTAACATGATTAAATGAAAAGCAATATCAGTCAACCACAGTCCCTGGATGAGAGCATTGAAATCACAAAGTAAACAAGTAAAGAGAAAGTGAGACATTTGCCGCAAGCCATCGACAGAAATACTTATGTGCAGAGCTGTAGGTGACAAAGCTCATGTTATTCTGCACACCGAAACATATGTTGAAAAATATTCACTGACAATAACAAAGACAACATGCAGGGTCAGAGTCTGCAGTGCAATGAAGACACTCTGTCCTTGGCACTCATGTCCAATAGAGTAAATGTAAAGCAGATGGCCTGGCTACTTTGTCCTCACTGCCACTAATCAGCTGCTAAATATCCATCAGTCAGTGCTAACACATCACCCTACCTCTTTTTTACTCCCTCTATCCATCCACCCCCTCCTCCACTCATTGTTCAAGTGTGAGTTCATTAAAAGTTGGTTATTTTCACCCATTCTCCCGTTTCCCGCTTCATTCTGATTTGCAAACTTTCATATACGTAAGAGCTTCTTCAGCATATCTGCAACAATACACCAACAGAAAGAAACACCTAAATTAAAACACATCATTCCTCACACATTTGTGTTGACAGGTGGGAGATACCTGAGCCTAAATACAAACCCACATCCTGTCGGTAATTATCACCATGCGGTTGATGTGAGCAGGTCTTCCCAGCTAAGATTTTGTTTTTTACACGAGTCATTATGCATGGAGCCCAACATCAGAGCAACCTGAGAAATCACACATCGAACTACATTGCAACCCTATTTAAATATGCAGACAACGCAGTGTAAATGGGTCTGATGGCAGTGTTGGTTTTATTTGTCTTAGGAGCTCACTTCAGGTCTCTGGAGTGGAAATTTAAAAAGTGAAATACTTTTACAGTCACATTCCTGCACAGCTGAAATTAGGTGCATCTCACTTCCCTTTACTGCATCCGCCACTCTTGCTTTCCTCACATTTTAGTTCCCCCCACTAAAGATACAAGTAAAGAGAATTTAAGGAAATTCAACATGGTTTTCTCCCAGGTGCCTCTGCAAGTGAGTAAACAACTATAGTGTCTTGATGCTTTGGAGTTTGTATTTGCATAGGGTGACAAATTAAAGAAAAACCTGAATGCTGATTCCTGCAGTGATGGGATGTAGTGGCTTTGTAGTGCATTTGTCTGTCCTGGTTTGGGCCCACATAATCTTGCAATCCATCGTCTGTAGGTCTGAGGACCATAAAGCCTCTCGAGGTCATAATTAGGGTTGCAGCCAACTACTATTTTCATTATTGATTAATCTGTCCATTTTCTCAGTTAATCAATGAATTGTTTTCTTTTAATGAGTAAAACATTTCCTGTGTAATCTCCTGGAGCCCGAGATGACGTCTTAAAATGTTATGGTTTATCCTACCAACAACCCAGAAATCCAATGCTATTGAGTTAATTATCATATATGACAAGACAAGCGTCGGTTTTTAACATTTAAGAAGCATGAAACGTGTGGATTTTTGCTTTAAAGATCACTATTATTTGATTACCTAAATAGGTTTTGATTAATTTCCAGTTGATTTAACTTACTGACTAATCAACTAATCATTGAAGCTTTAGTTATCACTCAGTGGCCGATGAGTTTCAGAACAGGCTGCAGTGCCGCCTTTCATTTGGCACAAGGGATCACTGAATGGTTTGATAAGTACGAAAATGATGTAAATATTATACTATTGTCTTCCAGACCATTCTAATTCAAAAGTCTTCAAATACCACTGCTTTTGCAGTCATTTGGTGTAAGATCCAGACACTAAATCTACTTGTCCTGTCTGCATAATATGTGCCGGATGGTGTTAGCTGAGAATGCGGCCAGACAGAACTGCTTGTGGTGTTATTTTATGTAGGTGGACAGAACCTGCTGCAGCAGCATGATGCGTGGACGGTCTGCGTCTGTTGAGAACGCAGCAGGACAGAACCTGTCATGTCTGCATGACACGCAAATGGACATCGTCAGGTTAAAATGTTTCCAGTGAGAACATAATATAAGGAGCATGAAAGTCCCTATTGGGCAAGCAGGAGGGCAGGGGGATGGATTTAACCATCCCCAGACTGTTTGATTCCTGTCTGAATGTGATGGGTTTATTTCCTACACCTTATCATGTGCCTCTTTTACCGAAACCTAACCTAACCTAACCATCTGTGCCAGCATGTGCTTTTGTTGATGTACAGGTGTTTGTTGCCATGACCTTGTGTTGTCTAAACATAACTATGCGCAGTGTAATCCCACCATGTGCTTTTTTTGACATCTCAGCATCTATAGTGCCATCCCATAATGTCAACAGCAGACACAGAAGGATACGAAAGTGTAATATGCAGACTTGGAAGTCCACTGCAAATTGGCAATATGTGACACCTTATGCTGAGAATGTGTCAGTCACCGGATGTCAGCCTGACTAAACACTTATGGAAGATTTCTTTGTGCGAAAATGAGGGATTATTTTCAGAAGGAAAAGTGTTAATCCCTTCAGTAGAGTCCCAGAATCAACGCCAAGGCATAGGTTTTTCCTGTAATTTCGTCGTATAACAATAAGGGAGCAGTCACTGCTTTTTCTGTGTCCTCCCACATGCCACAATCATGATGAATCAGTCTTTAATATTAAAATGAACTCATGGCAAAATGGCAAAATAAAATTATAGCATGCATAGACTTTTTCTTTTTATGTAAGCCTCGAATGTTCACAATTATACAGCCAAAAGGTGGAGGGAACACTTAACTCTGTGTCTATTTTTACATGCTTTTCTGCTTAGAGATCATATGAGAGAAGAGACAGCAATCAGGTTCTAAGTGCTGTGGAGAAACAATGCAGCCTCTAATTTAGTGGCTCAGTGGCTTTCAATCCGAGGCTTGCAGGAAGACATAGAGAAGAGGGAGAGAGGGGCAGGTGGTAAACGGAGAGAGAGAGTCAATGACTTCCCCCAGCGCCTGTTTCAATAGTGTCTCCTGTCGCTCATCTGACCCATTGGTTATGCGGAGCCATGGGGAAATCTGATTGGGCTCATTACCCTTTCCTCAGAACTGATACAGGAAGTGCAAGGAGAGAGAGACCGGGAGAGAGAGAGAAGGAGAGCGAAAGAGAGCCTCTTCTCTGGCTCATTGTGAATGGACACCATCACCAGTGTTGTCACTATCAGAAGTGTATGGCCATCTGCCAAGGCTCTCCCTATCTAACCTGGCTCTCCTCTGCCTCCCCGCCTTTGTGCGGTGGAAACAAATGAGCGCCGTCTCCTCTCACCGTGTCCTGGTGCAGTGGGGGGACAGATGTAGCGAGCTGAAGCCATTGGCATGCATTGTCTCATCCATTCGGCCGGCTGGTGAATAAGAAGGGATGGATGACAGATAGCGTGAAGGGCATGTAAGGTAACGGTGTCCACATCAGCGATGGTGATCGGTGGTACATTTGATGAACTTTGCACCAGGCAGGTTTTTTTTCCTCTGAGCTCTGAAGTGACGCTTTAACCAAAATGAAAATCACCTTATTTGCCCAAGTTAAATTTAATTTTAATTAAATTTTAATTTTTCAAAATCTTAACACAAAAAAATGAAATGAAAATGAAATGAAATTAAAAAAAGACAATAGATTATAAACATGAATGAAAAAAACATAAACATTAAAAAATGAATATATTGATATGTTTTATGTGGATACTATCCTCATTATTACCGTTCTATCTAGGGCTGGGTGATGTGGAGAGAGTCAAATACAAGTATTTTAAAAATACAAAATAACGCCACTCTAATTTTTGTTCAAAATTGCAGTTGAATTTTTACCAATTGCAAAATACACAAAAGTAATTGAAATGCACATTACAAATACAGTTATTAGAAATACTGCCCATCTCTGCCCCTCGCTATTTTGTATAGAGGCTCCATATACAAAGTCAAGTAATGTCATTGTGTACATGAGGATCTCAAAATAAATAGATGGGCAGATCAATCAGCTATCGGCTATTTCATGTCCCAAACTATTTATTATTAAATTATAAATTATTATATTGTCCTTTGAAAACTAAATAGCCTCCAATCTGTATTTTGTTTATTATTTTCTATGATTATCATCTTTTCGGCTTTATAGAAAGGCAAAATCCCTCCACTCTGTTGTCAACGGTCTGACCTTATTTAAAAAACAATATGAATGGTGATCAATGGCAAGGACAAAAAAAACTAATTAAGTTCGAATTGTAACATGAATCATAAATATTTTGTTTGTCAATTTAAAAGATAATTTTCCAATTAAAAATAGTAGGAGTTCGTTGGGGGGTTATGACGTCGTCTAAGCAACTTGTGTATTCGTTGTAATTACATATTTTCACAGTCTTATACATCAACAGTTTTATTACAAACTTGGACTTTCTTGACTTGCAAATTTCTCTCTTAAATTGACAAACATCATGTGACAAGGCATGGCACAATTCAAACAAAAGGAAAACTTATTACAAATTATAAACTTATAAATTATTTGTCTCTTGCTATTGACGCCTGCACAAATTTGTCGAGATCTAAAGGTTTTTCACTGCAAGGATTTTAGCCTCTTTATTTTACTGGTCTGTGTTTTTGAGAAATTTTGACTAATTTTAGGTAAAAACTAAACAAAACATGGAGACAGCTTTATACATGCCCAAATGTGTGTGTTTTTTTTTTCTTTTCTCTACAGTCAAGCACACAATTAAACCCGTGTGATCATTAAAGTATCCAAAAAATGAAAAATAAAGTAATATTTGATTGGGTTTAAATGGAGCTGTTCTTTTAAGGAAATCTGTATTGTACCTTTAATTATTACCAAGTTTCATGGAACCGTCCTTATTAAAGACCTCACAACAGGTCATTTAGGACTGCTGATATGCACAACCATCTTGTTTAGACCTTAGAATTTAACCCTTTCTTGTTATTTGTACCAGCAATCTAACAAACCAGTTGTATTCTTGTCCCGCAGCTTCTGACTGTTTGAGTTCTCTGCAGTGTATTTTCATTTAAAAGGCTGGAAATATGCTGTATCTCTGTGGGAAAATCAATCACACTACAAACTGTAAACTACTAACACAAACTGCCTCTGACGTTATACACAGCTCACTCATAAATCAGAGTGAAGTGTGTTTGTGCCGGCGCTTCATAAACCTATCAAAAAACGATCAGAGGTGGCATTTCGAGGATGACCTCTAAACTGCGCTGCTTGCCACTGCGCAGTTGATTCAGCATCAGAGTTATTGAAAACATGATGATATTTTCTACTCAATAGCTACTTCCTGAGACATTTGAAATGAACTGAGTCCATTGAAAGTGAGAAGAATTGTTTTTTTTTGTTACTTTGAAATCATACAGACCTGAAGAGCTTTATACAGAAACACTCTATTCTGACTGTGAACTTTGTCACCGAAATAAAAATGTTCTGAATACAGAATAAAAGGGTCTATTCAGGCTTTTATAGAGCCCAGTGATGTGTCCAGCACTGCCGCAACCAGTGAGGATGGTGCAAAGGATTAGTTTCTTCTTTATATCATTGGCCTTTTAAAGATGGTAATGGCTATTCAGCTGATGCCATGAAACTTTGCAGAGACATTCATGTCTCCCAGATGAAGAAATATGCAATAAACGGTGGTGATCCCTTGACTTTTCATCTGACGCCATCATCAGGTAAACATTTAGCTTTGTACAATACTTTGTTTTATGACTAAATATCTGCAAAACTAATTACATTCCCCTTTGTGCAGTTAAATCATTGATTGGTGGTAATTAGCAAATGTTAGCAACCTAATATGCTAACAAAAAATTGCAAACATGGTAAACATTATGCCTGCTTAAAATCAGCATGTCAACATTGTAATTGGAAGCATGTTAGCATGGTATTTAGCTCAAAGTACTGCTTTGCATAACCCTTTTAGGCCTACTAGCATGGCTGTAGACCGTTAAGCCTTTTTTACATCTGCTGTTAATATGTGATTTGTTTCTGGATGTGTTATTGTGGTCTGATGTACAGGCCTTTACACCTGGTATTAATAATTTTTCATGATATCTTACTTTTCCAGCATCCTGGGGCTGGCATTTGTCGACAAACGTGGTGCATCCTAGGTTGGGTGAAGAAATGCCTTAGACAGGCGTCATTTGTTATTTGAGACTTACAATCTACTATTTTGTAGCTTATCACAGGCAGGAAGATGCAGAGTTAGGGTACCTTTCATTTTGCTTTCTAAAGATTTTGGTAAAACTGTATGGATTGCATTTAAACCTTGCTGAGATCCAGTCTCAGATCAGGCCAGACCACCTCTTGATGTGGTCTGAGTGACATTAGCATTATGTGTTTGGGTTGTCCATTTGTCTGTACATCCAGCACATTCTTGTGAATTTCAATGAGCTGATTAGGTTTGGGTGGTTGTATGTCAAAGGTCATGGTCCCTGTGACCTTGTTTGTCTCATTCTTGTGAGTGCAATATCTTAAAAACACCTTGAGGGATTTTTTTTTTTTTCTTTTTTTTTCAAATTTGGCACAAACGTTTGAGTAGACACAAGGAGGAGCTGGTCAGATTTTGGTGATCAAAGGTCAATGTCACGGTGTCCTTGTATTCATTTCATTCTTGTTAAAATGATATCTCAAGAAAACCTTGAGGACATTTTGTCAAATTTGACACAAACATTCAATTGAACTCAACAATGAGCTGATTTGAATTTGGTGGTCAAAGGTTAAGGTCACTGTAACCTTGCATACGTCTCATTTTCATGACCCCACGACCTGAAGATGACCTCATGTTAGTTTCCTCCAGGTTTACCACCTTGAACTCTTTTGGCTTGACAGGATATCCAGAAGCAGGTTTTCTCTATAGGTTCAAAGGGCAACTGGTAACATTAACTAAAAATACTTACAACTATTTCATAAAACACGTGGCATCCCGGCAAAAATGATCAACCATCACTGGTCATATTAGGCGACCAGGCTGCATCTCATTGTGTAGATTAGGAAAGATGAAATGGCTTACCTGGGTGTGCAGGATTTCTGTTGCTCTCACATACTCAGATCTATATTCACATTAGACAGCAGTAAAAGAGATCAATAAAATATCAAACTGTGCACTCCTGCTTTTGTGTTGCGAACCTGTAGAGTGTTAACAGCTTCGGTTTATTCTTTGAGGAGGATAAATTTGCTAACGCTCATGATATTTAGTCCATACTGTGTGCATCTGGTCTTTGCTATCTCATGCCCAGTGGGCCCTTTGACTTGGCAGAAGCTGTTGAGTGGGTGGTTTAGACCCCCTCAGCAAAACTGGATTATCAAATATACATTACAGACGTTTCAGGCCACAGTGTGACAGCTTAGGCTCCTGTGTGTTAATTGCCTGTAATTTCATGCTTGATGTGAACATTTGTCTTTCACGCTACAAGGACCTGGATCTTTTTGTGTCCAAGAATGAGTTAAGATATGTTTTACCAGCCAAAAGCTCAATTCAACACCTCTAATTGTGCCGCTTTTGTAAACACGCCAGACAGCAATGTTTTTACTGTAAACAGAGCTTTAGCTGCTTTAAAAAACAATATAGTCTGATTTGAAAATGGTCTGGATAATGACCCTGTTGGCTGAGGGAGTCATTTAGGGCCAAATTGCTGCTTGTGTTGGGCTTTAGTCTGTAATTAGGTCAGAATGGAAATGCTTGTATTGTGATGTTGGCCCACGAGGACTAGCACATCTCCAGCCTCAGTGTTTAGAGTGTATCCATGTGTGTCAGAGTGACTCATTGAGCCCCTCTAGTGCTGTCGAGCTGTGAGGAGAGAGAGAGAGAGAGCGAGCACCAGGGGCCGAGCTCATTCACAACCTTGCGCTCTTATCAAAACGTGTTTATTGCACTGTAATGTGGCGCCCTGTTTATGCTGCGTTTAGCTCTCCGAGATTGTCACCGCCGCGGGCCTGAATCTAGCTCCGGGGCTCTGTTGGAGCCAAGGAGCTGGGGGAGGGGGGGGTCTTGACCTCCGGCTCACCCTCTAACCTTCCTCACACCTACATGAACTCATTGTACCTCATTTTCTTCCTCCTGCTTTTACTTCATCACCTCTCTCCACTCTGTCCCCCTCCAGGTTCCTCCCTCTCTTTGCCGCTCCCTTACCTTTCTCTTTTATTGATCATTAGCTGGTGTTGGGGAGAGAGAGGGCTGTAATTAAGGAGCCAGACTGGTCTGTCAATTCTGCTCAGCGCTGCATGGAGTGCACCAGACCAAGCGATGGCCCTAATAGGGCTTCACACTGTAAACAACACGCACACCTGGACAGCAGCAGGCCCCAGGGAGGAACAGGAGAAAGACACTGTCGACAAGTTAGCACTGATGAAGAAAGGAAGTTTATCACTATAGTGTGTGTGTGTGTGTGTGTGTGTGTGTGGGTACGGAAGATTTAAAATGCCTAGTAAATTCAAACAAAAATGAAGTGAATTACAATACACGTCTCTATAATTTTTTTTCCTTTTCACGTATGTATTTACTGCATCATAATCAAATGAAAAATGTACAGTAAATACCCTGTTGTTATTATTTTATTATATTATTATTTTTATTGTAAAACGAGATCTAGCCGGCCACTATTGCATTGGAATGGACGAGGTGTCAATGCGTCACCCACCAGATGCATTCTGGTAGTTTGGCATCCCTTTTTTTCTGCTGTCTCTGGTCATTTAAAACCAGTTTCAAAAGTATTTGCATCATTTCTACAACATAGACGGCCTTGTTTTATGTGAGGGCATTTTCTAAAACAGTTAAATACTTTTTTTAAGAGAGTTTAGGGAATCAGACATGAAATGCTCACATGCACAAACCAGAAAAAAAAAAAAAATATCAGGATAAGAATACAAACGCTCTCTCATGAGGCTGTATATCACTTTATTTCTTTGTTTGATCTTTGTTATTGAGGCTTCCATATGTGTATGTGTATTGTATTGACTTCCTTATGTAGCCATGTATGCATTGAGATCCATGCACGGGCGACAGAGACGCAGCCTTGTGTGCATACTCCCCACTCACTTATGCTCCGTCTCTGTCCCCGCGTCGGGCCAACACTGATTCACAGGCTTTAATCGATAAAACTATCAAAACATCTCCGCCGCCGCCCTCTTGTTGACTCTGCGTGTCTCTTGTCTCTCCTCCAGAGAAAGTCAGTATGCTGTCAGCATTGATCGCTCCCTTCAAGTACATAAGCCCTGGGACCAGCAGCACAGAGGACGAGGACAGTTTAAGTAAGCTGCTGCCTCTTTTCTTTCTCTCTGTCAGCACGCTGCGCTGACTCCCACAGTGGCAGGCCTAATATGGAAATGATCTCTCTGTCACACACATAATTAGCTATTTGGGAGACGGGCTATTTGATTACGCGCGGATGTCAGCCCGTGTGTTGAAATGTGTGTTATCTTATAAAAGTGAGATTTGAGTGTTTGTGATAAATAAGTCATTAGGCAGGTACATGCACGCCTGCTTGCACTATCATGTACAATCTGCTTCAGCCCACCATGAATGTCAGCACTCGATCCCAGCCTCCCATCCAACCATTAACATTCTTGCGGCGAGATCTCAACACCCCATTTTTGTTCATTTCCCATCAGAAATGCAATACGCCACCACTTCCCCGTAACTAGGTTTGAAGAGCGTATCACAGCTGTTCAGACTCCGCTCTCACAGAGGATAGAAGTGTGAAATAAAGCGGGCTACAGACATTTCATCCTTTCTTGGAATGTCTGCCACTCGATGTGATCCCCACCCCCATTACAAATAGGATTGATGCTTTGCATTGGCCACGGGGACCAATGTTTCCCACTTACGACACAGATTCAGAACCAATTTGGAGGCAGATTACAGAATGATTTGGCAGATAACATCGCCATTTTTAGGGGATTTGTATTTGGATTTTAAAACACTTAAATATGATAGAGCCCCGTGGTATGAAGTGGGCTCGGCTCAGGGAGATGATTGTAGATTTGTTCATTACCATTTCATTGTGTATCAAGTGGCTCAATCTTGCCTGGGAGACTTTCCTTGATTCATTTTGTTCAGCCAGGATAAATGTGAGTGTCACACAGTAATGACTGCTTTTTTTTCTCTGTTTTTCTATCACACTCTTTCTGTTTTTGGTTTTGTTGCAGGCACCAGCAGTGCAGAGGTGAAGGAAAACCGTAATATTGGGAACTTAGAGGATCGCTCCATCGGATCTGCAGAGTGCCAGTCGCTTTTCTGCTCCGATTCTGCAAAAAGTGGGAGTTCCAGTCTGAAGAGGAAACGGCCGCTGGAGGAGGACAACAACGGACACTTGTGTCAACTCCGTCTCATTTATAAGAAACTGTCCTGGTCTGAAGCGCCTAAGAACGCTTTGGTGCAGCTCAATGAGCTGCGGCCGGGTCTGCAGTACCGCATGGTGTCTCAGACAGGCCCAGTCCATGCCCCCGTCTTCTCCATCGCTGTGGAGGTGAATGGACTGACTTTCGAGGGCACGGGCCCCACAAAGAAAAAAGCTAAGATGAGGGCTGCTGAGCTGGCCCTCAAGTCTTTCATCCAGTTCCCCAACGCTCCTCAGGCCCACCTGGCCATGGGAAACATCTCAAACCCCTCGGCCGACTTCACCTCAGATCAGGCAGACTTCCCTGACACACTCTTCAAGGAATTCGAGTCTTCGCCGTGCTCCGACGGTCTCTCGCTCTGCAACTCAGCAGCAGAGAGCGAGCTTCTATCGAGCGAGCTGCTGAGACATGGACGTTTGCTCCGACATACCTTGGACCTGATGGTGCAGGCTCAGCAGAGGCTCGGTGGCATTGTTCCAGAGCCAGAGGCCCCAAAGAGCCCCGTGGCGCTGCTCAATGAGCTCCGACCGGGCCTCCGCTACGCCTGCCTTTCAGAGCGAGCCGAAGGCCGACGGCTGCGGAGCTTCGTGATGGCGGTGCGCGTGGACGGGCGGATATTTGAGGGCTGCGGTCGCAGCAAGAAGCAGGCCAAGAACCAGGCAGCCCAGTGTGCTCTTCAGGCCCTCTTCAACATCAGGACGGCCCCCGAGGGGAGGACGGGCCTCAAAGCCAGCAGGAAGAGCTGTCCTCATTTACCCCAGGTGAGTACAGACACATCCCCAGCCTGTCCTCTGCTAAGCTTCTTTGGCAGCTACTTCACTTCCTACAGGGGCCTGTAATGACCAAAACAGCAGGCGTGCAGCGAAAAGCCAAACACCTTCCAACAAGTAATTAAGGAAGAAAGGAGATAGGAGCTAAAGAGAGCGGGGAGGGAAGGAGAAATGGTGGCAGCGCTGATAAAAATATGTTTAAGCAAGCTGGCATTTACCAGCTCAGTCAAAATATAGTGCATATAGTGAAAACAGTTCACAAATATGCATGCATTTTTGTGTGTGTGTCCTGCAAAGCCTGCGTCTCGGGTAAACAATATCTGTTTGTTGGTCTATTTAAATAGAAAAGCGTGTAAATGAAGCTAATTATTGTCCTTGTGCCTGTGACACGAGAGAAATCTGCATTGCCACCCAAATGAGTTTTTTTTCCTGGATCTTATGTGTTTGTAGAGCTGTAATTGGGAGAGTTTTGTAATTTTGCAAGATCTCCTGTTTCCTCATGTGTGGCATCACAGTGTCTACAAACATTAATTCAATCTGTTGCCCAAAGGAGATAGAAAAGCAAAGAGCAAATCGACAAACAAACCAGCGAGCCCAATCCCATGCTCATTTACCCAAATATGTAAATAGCAATCAGAGCCAGGAAACTAGTTTTTGAGAAACTTGAGGAAATTGGAGAGCCTAAAGACATAGTGGCTGGATTGGCTGGCACTTGTTGACAGCCATTTAAAACTTCATTCCAGCTGAGGAATTTCATCTAAAATAAAACTGCCCTGAGTAGATAGTCACACTGATTTTAATCCTTTACTATTGTTTGCATAGAGAAAAATCTTATATCCAGACTGTCCATGGGACTCATTATTAACTCTGCAGAGAAGCACAAAATGCTTGCATATGTACAAATGATAAAAATGTACATACAAGGGATGCATGATATTGAATTTTTTTTCAATAACAATTAGCTTGGACCATAACCGATATTGATATGCCCACTTTTCTTGCCACCTAACTTTTGTGATCATCAAATCTCTAATGTGGTGGAATCAACATCATATTAAGCATACTCTTATTGTGATGGCCCACCAGCACATAGAGGCATGAAATACAACACTTTTCAGTGCATGTAATATTCATTCATTTTGCAAAATAAGAAGAACATGTTTTTTTACCTAAATATGTTGTTTAGGGATGTCGGCAGAAATCAGCATGTTGGCCAATTCCGATATTTAATTTTTGAAACCAATTTCCGCCAATACCAATATTATTGTGCATTCATAACACATACACCAAAAATGGTGTGATGTATCAAACCTCGCATATGCCCACCAGTGCCTAATTTCCTTTTCCAAATCCCAAACCAACTTGAAATTGCCCTTACATGAATGTGCCTCATATCCCGCCCTCTGCATGCCCGCATTTAACCATAAATAAACGTGGATTAGCCTGATCAGTGTTTTTTTATGGTGAGTCATGGCAACAACCAAGTGTCATCACATTATTTTTGTTTGCAGCATCAGACTAATTGTTTCATAAAATGATTTTCACAAAATGATTGTGACTATCAGTGGATCCCCCACGCTGGGTACCTTTGAAAATGGAATTTTGATGGATGAACTTGATTTATTTAAGTTTTAAGTGTTATGGTGAGTCTGCAGTATGGTTAGGACTGATAATAAGGCTATGGAGTGTGAATGTGTAAATTTGCGAGAGCCATCACCGGCTTTATTTTCGGACTTTGCCAATTTACACAATCCATATGTGCAGTTGGAGAAGTCAGAGTGTGTGAGGCAGCAACCACAGTGTCTCCAGGAACAGCATAGTTGGGTTCATGGCAGTGACTTTACAAACAAAAACTATCTGAAAACTAAAATTGTACTTGGTGATATACAGTATGCACAGTAGAAGATATTATTGAAAACTATCGATGCTCTATTCTGCAATTCTTCAATCCAATTTGATGTTGCCTTGGATTGCTACAACCGATAATGGTCATTTTATCAGACTTTATATGAAGATGGATGACGCATCCCCATTCCCCCCCACTTACTTCTGGTTGGTTAGGTTCATTAATGTAGTTGAGGTAAAAAGGATTCTGTGTGTTCACGCTTGATATCAGGAAAAGCAAGCCAGACTTTCCTGAATTCTGGCACATTCTACATTTCAGTGGTTGATCAGGAGTGTCAGTTTTACAGTTTGGTCCTCTGCTCTGCACTCTGAGATTGGGGAATGTTATAGTGAGACAATACCATTGTCTGATTTCAGATTTGACTAAGCTTATGTTTTTGACAGTACTTAAGGAAAACAAGGTTTCCCACGCTTGAATTCATTTGTTACGTCCTTCCATGACATCAGCATTTGCCCACATTTTAAAAATGAAACTTAACTTTTAATTAATTCATATGCAACTAGATCACCCCGTTTCTCAGCACTTTCCTTTCATACAGTAGTTTATCGTTTTTTCAAACTACTGTAGATACAACAGGCTGCGTTTTTATGGAAACCATGCATCCCACAGTCCAGCACCGGGTCTAAAGTTTCTTTTCACTTGCCTCTTGAGCAGCTGCGCCTCTTATCAATCAATTTGATCTGATCAGCTCAGATTGTTGTAACCTCAAACTGATCGACCGCTCAGTTTTCTTTCTTGCAACACAAACTCAGCAAACTGCTGCTGAGGAAAAAAAAGAAGAAGGGACACTTGCGCTGCATTCACAAACCTGCAAGAACCTCAGAATTCAGAGAGGGGACACAGAATGATCCCAGAGGTGCACACACACATGCAAAAATAAAAATGTGCACAAAATGTTTGTAAACATGGTCTCATAAAAGTAAGCACATTTACTCATAGTATTATTATCATATCATATTTATGCTTAAAAAGTAGTAGTACACACATTCTTAGCCCTTTTTGTGCATAGGCAATGGATATAAATGAAGCCTCAGGTCACTGGCATATTGGCAGCTGATGGTGAAACTGTAAATTGTCCCTCTGCTGTCCTAATACAACACAAAGGAATGTGCGAATCATCACAGCCTTCAAGTCTTGAATGGAAAAATTAAGCTCATCCATACACATCCAAAGCGTCCTTTCCCTAAAGTCTTTCCTTGAAGTCTTCTGTCGACAAACGCGCCACCATATTGTGCTCTTGTGAATCCTGTAGGATATGTGTCGTATTAACATTCTTTTCCAGCCTTGAAGAAATAAACTGGCGAGAGTGTCCTTCCCCAGAGCACGACATCAACCCAACAAACCTGCACGTTTGCCTGGGAGAAACTTTTTCTTTTTCTCCCCGCTGCCACGGTGTCTAAAAGGATTTTAAGAGGATTTGCCGCACCCGTTTAGTTCCAGAAAGCACTCGCTTGTGGAATTTCTTGAAAGTCAGCCGTGCTGTCTGCTAGGCTCAAGAGGCATTTTATTTTCATCACCAAAGGACAAAAGCGTGCTTACTATATGTATGCATGCATGCATGTGCGAATAAACATGTGACCACGTCGTGGGTTTGTGGGTATGATGTATTATATGTCTGAACTGTTGCGTAATGTTAATACAAAATCCTCCAGCGCACATACACTTTCTCTCTGCTCACATGCGAGCCAATCTCCCTGCCAAGCACTGATTGCACGGGCAGTGGTTGACTACGCTGCAGATGTGAAGCGTAATGTGGGGGTGGTTGGTTGCCAGCTGTAGCCGCAGGGTAATGCAAATGTTATGGTGGTATGCCAAATTATGTGTGCCACCTTGCTCTGTTCTCTTTTCCCAGAATTCCCTCTGGCTGTACCTGTTGCAGGATAATGCTTTATTGAGACAATTGAAATGAGCCTACACAGGATAAGGCATCAAACCTCTTTCTCGATCTTAGAATCAGAAGCTTCAACCAGAAGTTTTTTTTGTCAAAAAATTAATATTTGAAGTGGTTTCTTCTTAGTTTCATGCCTAAACGGCTTTATAATTTGAAAAAAAATTAGATAAAATTTAAACTAAGGTAGTGCCTCCAAAGTCACTCTCCAACCTATTTGGTAACTCCAAACTCTAACATATTGAATAGTGCTCACCCAGCTTAGTAACTCTTACAACCTGCGCCAGCTATTTACACAATATAATTCCCTCTGGCAAAGGAGGCACTGGGTCATTTTTATCTATAACGCTGGAGAGCTTTCATACACAACCTCTTGATTGATTGGTTTACTTTAATAAGACCCACCAGCAGACGTCTAACACAGGGTCAGAGGTAAAGCACAGGGTTAGGACAACACTTCCTTTGTCTAAAAAGAAGCAGAGATACAGAGAAAAAGAGGGACTCAGCACCTGATTATATTGATGGGGGACAGTGAAAGTAAGTGGGAGAAGACAGGATGGTAATATGGGGTTATTACATTAACTCAGCAGAGTGGAACTTCAGGATGAGGAGCAGTGTTAGTCCTTCAAACTTGGGCTGAGCTGAACAGGAAGGCTTCACCCCCCCCCCAATGAAATATTTAAACTCACGGAAACTGCATGGTGCTGTGTTGTGCTTCACATACTAAGGAATAACACAGCCAGAGTGATGAGACAAGCATACTACTGCACATCCACACATGCAATAGACTCCCCAAAGTAATATAGCCTGTACTTTTCTCTATACCTCCTACGCTCATGTCTATGAGCACTGACTTTTAACAATCATACCAGAAATGAGGCATAGGGTCCACAGTCTGTTTGACATTAAAGAGGTATTTATCTTTTAGTGAGAACTTTAATTTTTGATTCCTTCATTTAACCTTTATATGTCCAGGGAAATCAAATGAGAATGCATTCTGCAGAAATATCTCGCCTCACACTGTCTTCACTCTACTTATTTATAACAGAGGGATACCCAGTACACCCACAGTCATCTACATTTCAATCAGAAGAGAGTCACTCTGAATGAGAAGAAAATTTATTTACATATGCACTAGGTTTCTTTTGGTTTTTTTTCTGATATGGTGCTAAAACAATACTTAGAATACAGAAGCAGTGCCTTAACATGTTCTGAAAAAACACTTTCTAAAAATAAAGCACCAAACAAGGTCGATAGCATCAACAATAAAAAATAAAAATTTAAAAAAGTTTTTTTTCAACTTGAAATTGAACAATTATTGCATATATTAGACCTAGCATTAACAACTGAATTAACAATTGAATGTATACTTAATATGAAAAAATAGAAACACTATTAAGTAATTCACCTAATAAATAAAACCTAACCAAACTACAATAGTATGACATTAGGTAATGTTTATATTAATAACAGCCAGATGCATTTTGAGTTGGGTTCAATAATTGTCTTCCCAACTCAGAAGAGCTGCTCAGCTGTCAAACATTTCTCCATCATCTGCTTAAGAACAGCTGAGATTGTGAAAATTGCTGGTCTACCTTAACAGTCCACCTTAAGAAAGCTTGGTCAGGTTCCAATGGGGGGCTAACTTAGCTCGCTAATTTAGGGGCTGACCCGTTTTACTTTAATTATCAAGTGGTAAGAAAGACACTGGAACTTGTCTTGGATCTTAAAGAGTTGTAGCATTTATTCACTGACCAGCAGCCTGAACTGTTCACTTATTGCACTGCTAACTTTCACCTCTTGCTCTCTGCTCTGGTTGCCGCAGCCTCTCTGTCTCTGTCACCAGCAGACATGCATGTTGTTCGCTTGCTGGCTGCGCACACAATCTGGCACCAAAATCTGTGTTATGATCTAGTCTGGTAGGTACCATGGTTAGTACCACTGGATTCCTCAGGTCTTCTAGTTACCATCATCATCACCTTAGCTTTATAACTCAGCCAGGTAAAGCCTCCTAAAGACAAGAAAGTCGAACAGCGATTAATGCAATTAGGAAAAAAAACCCAACAAAATAATAAGTTATGTACTGACCTTAATTGCATCACAATTACAGCATTAACACTGAAAACCCTACTTAAAACCCAAAGAAATAAAACATATTTCAAGAATAAACAGAAACAGCACTTCAAAATAAAAGCTCTGTGCTAGAAATTCACTGTACTTCAAAATTAAGTGTGTTTTTACAAACTTGGCACATTTCCGAGTCACTTACGGCCCATTTAGAATGGATCCCAAACCCACTTTTGGACCACATCCTGCCAGTTGGGAACCATTAATATACAGTGCAATATATAAACTTATTTTTAGGAGACAGGGTTGCTGCCCTATATCATATGCATAGGGCAAAATGCACCCCAGTGGAGCACATGAAAAAACATAGTTTTCTATACTTTTTCCCACTGAATCTCACTAATATATTAAAAAAAAAGTAGAAATATGAGGTAAGCCTATGAACAAATTACATGACTGCCCAGTTCTCCAACATTTATAACTTTTCTCCCTTCAGCAAAAACAAAATTTTGCCAAACCATCCCCATTTTCTGACCCCCTTTACCTCTAATAATTTCTGCACAGTCCCTGACCTCAGGCTAACATTTTCCCTTTTAAACATAACTCTGAGTCTTTATTATTAATCAGTCAGCAGGAAGTTGTTCTTTAATCGTACCCACAGCACTCTAGTTACCGGAAAATGTCTTTGCCCTAATAAAGCCTGCACAGTGAAGTGAGAAAGTGCCGGAGTAATCCTGACACCCATTTTACCAAGTGGAATGATTACCCCACTGTTCAGGCCTTGATTGGCCACTTAATCTCCCCTCGCCGTTACAATGCACCGTGTTGTTGCCAAGTCAACTGAGCCCGAGACTTGTGCGCAGCGGCAGGAAGGCACAGAGTCAGCAGGTCCGTGTGGAAGGACAGTACGGAGGTCAGTGGTCAGGACGCCGCGCTCTGCCACCTTGGATTAAGGTCCATTTGAATAGGGAAATGTGCTCGGTGACAGAGCAGAATGAAAATGAGGGTTAATGGAGGAGAGAGAGCGTGAAAAAGCTGCTGATGAAAAAGCATATTTGTCTTTGTGGTTATTACAAACACATAAAATGCAACTGAATATGTAAATTTTTTCAGCGTATCAGCTGAGATCTCACGCGGCTGTAAATTGTCTTCATTGCGGTTCAGAATGAATTGATTTAGTTATCTCTAAATGTGAACCATCATAGATAGAGAAGGATACAGACTGGTCAAGTAGAGTAATTTCCCTGCCTCCGCCTCGGCAAATTGAATATGATTTCAGACACGCGAAGGTGACCCCTGTCATCCGCTGAGCCTCTCGCAGATTGTTTTCTTTGTCTAATCTCTCCCACTTCTAATCTGTCTCAATATAAACAGCTGTGACAGGCTGATCATTAATTAATATTGCCACAACAAATTAGCGACAGCGATCGCCCAGCCAAGTACCCTGTCTAAGAGAGAAATCCACCAAGTGGGAGAGAAAGTGAGAGAGACAGAGAGAGCGAGAGAGAGAGAGAAGGTGTGAACAACACATTAGAGAGGAGTTGATTAACAGCTTCGGAGACCTTGCAGATAGTGTTACAGCCTCAGTATGTGGACAGTGATGGCGACAGATACACACAAAGTGACAGCTACGGCTGCAGACTGTACCCACAGGATCAGCTGTGATTATCACCATAAGTGCTGCAGTGCAAATAGACTGATGAACATCTGCAGTCAAACGGGATGCCTCTAGCAGTAGATATTTTTGCTATTTTGTATAGTTAAAGGATACCTGTGTTTGGGGCCAGAACAGTGACCGCACATGTTGGCACTGAAAATAAGATTTTTCATTGAAAACAAAACCTGAATTGAAAAAGGAAACATTGGTATTGAAACAATTTCAATCTTAAATTTTTTTTCTTTGTGTGTGTTTTTTCAGTGACATGATTTTTTTTATTTTTTTTTTTAACGATGTCACTATTTTGTTGTTCCTGTTATTTTCAGCTTCAGCTTATCGTCACTGTTTTGGCGTGGAGAGGAGGGGTTTACATGGCACGACAATGAGCATGCGATTTGCATATAAACTGCACAGCGAGGAGTTCCTACTGAATTAGAAATCAATAAACATTTCATAATTTATAACAGTTTTGAAACAAGATAGAAAAGATTGTTTTCAATGACTGTGTTGTATTTTTCAGTGTAAATTTCTTCATGCCTAATCTTTATTTCAGTGCGAATACAACTTTTTCAAATACAAGTGTTTCTGTGTCAAGGTTTTCCTTTTTCAGTCCGGGTTTTGTTTTCGATGACAAATCAGATTTTCCATGCCAGCATTTACTGTCACTGTTCTGGCTCTGTACTGCTGCACCTATTTTTGAGGTTTATAGTCATAATTAGTCATAATTTTTATCAGTAATAATGACATTGTTCTTACCAAGCTCATAATTATACAGATTTTAAGTGAACCTCAAGGTTATTCGAGTTTATTTGACAAAGAACACAAAGGCAACAAAAGAACTATCATCTTATGCCGGCATTGCGCCAAACAACTTTTCAAGCAATTTTACTGTTTTAGCTCAGCTGGTGCACGCTCCCATTATCTTGATCGTTTGGTGAAAGGTGATCGTAAAGATCTGAGTTGTCCGAAGTTAGTTTTTTTTCTCATCTTGATGATCTGACAAATCAAACATGTCTCACGTTATTGTCAGATTTTAGTTTTGGAACATGCAAATTCTGAAGTTCAAACGTGAATATTAGTCTTTAACCAACAGCTGTGCTCTCTCAAGCGCCAAACAGGAAGTAGCAAACTGGGTAGACAGTAAGAGCGTGAATAAGTCTTAGTTCTCTTATTCTGTGGAAAAGTCGAAGAAACTGCCGTAGTTGTGGAGTTACCGAAAGCCCCTCCTCAATCCTCATTTTTGAGACAGTTCACCTCTCACTCCCATGGTGTCCTCCCACTAAAATAATCCCGCTTGCTAACAGAGGCTAGTGACTTGAGGTGACAAAATACCAAATGTAAAGTTTGTGCACAAATACAGTTTGTCTTTATGGATTATATTGATGCCGAATTGACAAGAATTTGACATCATATGGTGCCTTTTTAATTTGTGTTAAGGAATTGTTAGTATATCATATTTATAAAATCAGGTTTGGGATCATAGTTTTTTCATCATGAGCTAGAGGGGAAATAATCTCCAAAGGAATTGGAGTCATGCAAATAGTGACCATGCAAGATCCGTGTGTTTTTTCAAACTCTGACAGTGTGTCACTAAAAACTCACTTTGAAGGTGTCAGACTTTAGTCCCTTAAAAGTTCTTTCAGATTCATGTGGTGTACAGTAGGCATAGACTGTGTGTTATTTACATCTATGATACTTTTCTGACCAATTTCCTTGTTCAACCTCTATTAAGCATACAGCCATAGTTGTGCACTTCTTCAGGTTTTTTGCACAGTGTTGTTATATGAAATTTTGATAGTTTCATATTCACATTTTAATATCAAGGTTTAGGGTTTTTTTCTTTCTTTCCATGAATATACCAAATAATACACCTTTTAATAAACCTTTTTTTGTTGCTAAATGACAGTAATGATAAAAAAATATATTGAAAAAGTGAAAAAAGTTATATAATATGGTTAAACTGGGACTACTTGATAATCTTTATTGCTTAAGTAATTCTTCAAGAAAACATGTCAAACATTTCCCCACCGCCTCACTGACAAAGAAGCAGAGCTCTTCAGATCTTTTTATTCCATGTACACAAACGTGACAACATGTAGAATAATCCCACAAAACTAGAAGCAATAATAGAATGGGCTGGTTTGCATCTGTCAACAGATGGATAGTGGTAAACCATGACAAAAAAATTGAAAACGGCTCCTCTGAAGGATTTCTCCAGGTCCTTAAAGTCTTTATATGTTTAGTTTTATAAATATTAGGCCTCTATAAGTACTCTTACATTTGAATATGTTAGGTCCTAATTGCCACAAACATTTATTTATCTCATCTCATAAAAATGAAATTTGTGATGTTGCAAATCTTTGAACCAACCACTGAAACTAATAGTCTTTTTACTTTATATTTGCACTGACCTGTGAAAATGTAGATTCACCAAACTCACTACTTATCTTTTTTACCTACCTGCATGCTTTGATAAGAAAAGGACGGTTTGTCTAAAATAAGTCTGATACATGTATAAAACCTGTTTTGGATATAGTGTCATTTGAAAAAGAAAAGCATTATTGATCAACTTCGCCTTTGACTTGATTTATCAAATGGCACCAAATGTCTCTGCTTTATAGCACTGATTACTGAATTTTTGTTGGTTCAGGATCGTTCATTTCATTACAAATTGAAGTTGTCACATTGGTCTTTAGGCATTGTGATGAGCATATTTTAAAAAAGAAAATGTATGGATAATGTTAATAATCCATAAGGCCAGGCCAAGCAGTGTCAACATGTTCCAAAAACTCAGCCTTAACTTTGTGAATACAACATTACTTTAACTGAAAAAGTGGCAAAACTACACAAATAAAACTCTTATTTGTAATAAAGTTGAATTATCTTTTAAAAAAAACACCAGTCAGGGTTGTATTTTAAATGGATCCTGATCTGTGACCTTTGTAAAAGACAGCCAGAAGGGAATTCCTTATGTGAATCCGTAAAGTATCTCATTACAATTTGTCACTTAGCGTACAATAATAATGTGAGCAAAAAGCCACTGTTTGCTCCTGGCCTGTCAGTCTGCCCTTTTAGCAGCCACTTACCTCATCATGTGGTATTTAAAGAAGCAGCAGCATGGGAGAGTGGAGATTTGTGTGTGAAATTACCGAACAATAATGTTTCCCGTCTGAATGGGAGCGCCCTGTACATGGAAAGGTTAGAATCATCCTCAACTGTCTAATATGTATGCAAAATATGACCTATGAGGCTGCTGGCTGTTGAATCTAATGTACCGCGTCAGCATGCAGCTTTGAGGGAAAATCCCTGAGCAGGGAGGAACTGAAATGGGGTTGGTCGGGTCAAGTCACCTCGCATATACAGTAAAACACCCCTGTAATCTATTCCAAAGAAGCTTGGCGCTCCTGTCTGCACCTCTGCTCTCACTACAGTATCCTACAAAGTCTTCATTGTTTGTGACAGTCCTCCATTCCTTGCTTTCCTCCTTCCTCCCTCCTCCTCTTCTCCCCTCCACAGCCCCCAGCTGTGAGCCGGAGCATGGCTATAATCATTTCTGAAGAACCTCTCACACTTCATTAAAAGCATAATCAAGTTCATTACAATTTCATAGGCGTTCAGGTACCAAATGGCTTCCGATAAATCATGACTATTGGTCCTGTGTGGCTGGCATGTGTAGGTTTATCTCTGGCTCTCAGGCAGGAGAGAAGAGAGGAGGAGGGAGGAGAGGTCTGGATGTCTGGCCTTTAAATGACCTTCCAGCCTGGAGCAATGGACCGTTCTGTCACACACGCTGAATGGAGTGGCGCACACGCCCAAATCAGCACGTATCACAGCTGGGACATCAGATAGTTCGTGGAGCCAGCACGGTAACGTACAGTAAGCTGATCAACAGATGTGGCACCAAAGTATTATTAGAGACCTATCACACATGCCGCAACCAGCACAACGTCACAATTCACACTTTTATCTTTAGCTATTTTAGATGCTTAGATGATTACTTATCTTTAACCCTTTGAAACCTGAGCACATTGGCTTGATTTTTTTCAACAACACGGGAAGAAGGCAATGAGCATTTTGAGACGAAATTACCATACCGTCAAAAAAAAAAAGTACAAGAAAATTACCAAACAATTGAACAAATGTAATGTTATCTTACATGATATGTTTTAATCCAATGACTCCTTATCTTTTCATCAGCTGGAAAGCAAAGGAATAAGCAAGACTTGTTGCTTGTGTGAGTTCATCCAGTATGAAACAGACAGACATAGTAGTTTTTTAAAATTTTTTTTATTTTTTTTTAAGATGTGTGCATGTGTCCATTTTTATAAATAATCCTGATACAGGTCTGTGAAAGCGGCACAAGCAAAAACTCATCATGAGTTATTTTCGTCCCTCAGTTGAGCGGCAGATTGCTAACCACTCAGTTAAGCTAGTAAGAGCTGATCAGATTGACAGATGAGAGGAGAAGCAGAGTGCAGAGTGAGTGACTGCAAACTTTCAAACGGTTCTGATGCTCTGACCGTGACAAAAATGCGCTCTTGATGGTACGTATCTTTCTTGAAATAATGTCCCATGAGGGACACCATAAAGGGAGGGACTTCGCCTCTCTATGAGAACAACATATATTGAATATTAGTTACCATCTGCAATAGTGGATGATAAAGGTCTTCATTGAAATTCACTGCTCTTTATGGTTCTATAGATGCTGTGAAAACACAGAAATTGAAAAAACAGAATTTTCGTTTTTTTGGTTTCATATTTGTTTGAAAGAAGCTGACTAACTCAAAGGTCCTTTTAGACTAAATTGAGAGGAACTGCCCACTGTGGAGCTCCCTCGTGAAAAAGAGCTTTATTTCTGTTTGCATTTACACACCAAAAGAAACGCTGAAGTGACATAAGGCAGCCTACACCATCTTTGCTTTGACAAATCAAAATTGTGTTGTATTTCCCTTGTTGCATATGTGATCAGTAAAGCCTGGACTTAGTTTGTTTTTTTTGTTGACTGTTGGTTACAGGGCTACTAGGTTCTTGAAAATGGTGGTTGTCGGCTCATGTGTTTGACCAAAAGTTAATCTTGTGCCGGAAAAGTACCTTCTCTGACATTGGAGCTAAAGCATCCATCAAAACTGTGTTCCAAGATCGATGATCATTCTTAGTTCTTTAAGTGTGGCAAAAATTAAAAGGGGAGTACTTAAGACGCTTTCAGACTTTAGGAACTTTGTCATAGTTCTAAGTTGCAGTGAGCATTAGGTGAGCAGTAGACTCCATGACAATGTTGACCTGTGATAGAAGCAATCTCTGCCTATATAACCTTGTTGTACATTTAGTTTTTAATATTATCTGCAGCACCATTGTTTTTTTTTTTTTATAAAGAGCACTGTGTTTTCTGTTTCCCTGTTGTATCTGTGAGAATGGACTGACTATGGGATGCATGCCTCAGTACATGTTTACTTGTTAACCACTGTTAACTTGTACTAATTTTTAATACTTTTCACTAAAGCCAGCAATGTAATGAACATCATTTAATCGGGTTAGACAGACAGAGGACGAGAAAGTAAAAAAAATTAAAACATCTGCAGAGAAGCACTAAGCTTTAATTTATAAATAATGATAACCCATTATCATATTTGCAATTACAGTGTTTTTTTTTTTTAATTTTTTTATTTATTTAATAGCAGTTTGCCCTCTGATCATTAATTATTTCATCTAGCTGTAGCTATTAGTCTGCAAATATGGTGCTGATATTTTAAAGCTTCCTGAATCTGTTACAGATGTCCTAGCTGCTGTTCAGTTTTAACAAAATAATAAGCAGCTAAATTATATCCTCAAAACAAAATATCAGTCCTGTTCTGCTGCACAGACATAGACACACATCCCTTGCCAGCGATTGTCCCTCTCCACCCACTCACATGCCTGGCTGATCACTTGGACCCCCTGGGCCTTCAAACCCCTGGAGATGCTTTCCCGAGGGTTTCTCCCCTGGCTTCCAAAGCCGAGGCAACATGGCTTGTGGTGTTGATATGTCTCGCTTGGCTGCAGGATGGAATATGAGCCAGGGTGGGTTTTTACGGCTGTTATGGTAAAATACTCAGCTTTGCATCAGTTTGGTGAAACCTGTATTGATTCAAACTAGTTTCCTCATCACGTCTGACAGACACATTTTCTATTGGTGCAACAATTTATCAACGATACAGAAAAGAATCACAGTATGTGCGTACGTGGTATGCTTAAAAAAGAAATGTTCCTTTTGGAAGACTTGGTTACCTGGCAACTAATTCAGCCGAAAAAAATCAACTGAATCACAATGATATTACGCTAACACTACCGGGGAGAAAACTGGCAACTCTTTTTAATTGTGGAGAGATGTGAAATCCACAAACTTGTTTTTTTTTTTGGTCGTTATTTTCAGCCGCAACTGTAACGTGTAAAGATATATAGTTAGACAAAGTTGTGTGACCTATCTGATGTTTCTGCTCTGCTTATTTTATGTATTGTGTTCGGTGCTTCCCACAGAATTAGAAATTATATGTGCTGTTAGTCATCAGATTTTCCGTTTTGCTTTTCCCCATGTGTTTGAATCATTCTCTGTCTCCTCTCTAAATTTGGATGTTTTTGTGGGTGGTGTAAACATCACAGCTGTAACTTTTTTTCCTTAACTGCAGTTTGTGGAGTTTGACTCAAGGGGTGGATAAGACCGATAGAAATTATGATTTGACATTTATTTTGAAAAATAACGATATCGACTGAAATGAAATATTTTATTGTGATACCATTTTTAGCCATATCTCCCAGTCCTACTTAAACCGACATTGATTTTTTATGTGGGCATTTATCTTTTAACCCCAATTCATTATATATGTGTGATGCAGGGATATTCTATTTGGCAGTTATTGTAAACAAACATATAAATTTGGTCTGTAATTCAGCACATAAGTCCTGGAAAAGAATGAATTGTCATTTTTACACTTTGGTTTTTGTACGTATTTTTGTGTTTGTATTGTGGACAAAACTTGCTGGCTTGCTTATTCCTCCTGTTCCCAGTCTCTACACTAAGCTAAGCTAAGCTAACTAGGTGCTGGTTATAGCCTCATATTTAGCAGAAAGGCATGAGAGTGGTATCGATCTTCTTGTCAGCAAGAAGGCAAATACGCGGACTTTCCGACGACTGAACCATTCGGGGGTTGCAGTATACATCTTTGCATTCTTCTGCTGCTAATTGCCTCCGCTTTATCCACGTTGCCGCATAGCAAAAACCATGAAAATGTCTCATGTGAGCATAATTAGTAGAATACTGGGAATAAATGGAACAACAGTCATACATTTTAGTCTCAACTAAATTACACCAAAGATTGGAAGAAAAAAAAAAACAAAAGCAAAACATCTGTTACCTCTGTCCTGCTCTCTGGGACTGTGCCGTGCCTCCCTTGGGGGAAACAAAATGGGAGAGGTTGGAATAAGGTGCATGTATGAGTGTGTGTGTGTGTGTGTGTGTGTGTGTGTGTATGTGTGTGTGGAGGAGGGGGGGGGACGGATGAGAGGCAGACTGTGGCAGGAGCGAGGGAGAGAGGTAGGGGAGGTGAGGATGGATGGAGTGCAGTGGGGGGAAAGAGAGGAAAACCTCAGCGGAACAAAAGACCTTCAGGATTAATTAGGCGTCAGATTGGTTGCAGGGCACAGCGGGGGGAGCGGGAGAAAGAGGGTGAGAGATATAGACGGAGGGGGGGAGAGAGAGAGTTTAGCATTCTGGGAAGACCTCATGTCCTCAGCCCTCATATTTCAACCTGCCTGCCCATGAGTATACAACAGCCAGCTAGTTAAGGTCTGCACTGTGCCTGGAACTACTGTCCATTGGGTTATGGATGGAGCTCCCTCCGCATCTTCATGTATTTTTATGTTATCCCACCAGGCAATAAGAGAAAACACAGAGGTCATATATGGAGCGCATAATGTTTACATGATGGTTTTCACCTCCTATGTTAGGGTTCTCCCCACATATTTTGTAAATGTGCTGTGTGTGTGTAAAATTGCAGGCAAATAGGTGCGATATTTCATCGTATTCACTCCGTATAGCAGCATTTCTCTGTACCCGAGTTCCCCTCCTCGATGGCTGAGCCAAATTAGAGGAGTATGAATGCACAAAATAGATGCAGCTGAACTCTTACTGAACTTCTTACTTTCTCTGCTCTTATCAGCTGATTTTTTTTTTTTTTTTTTTTTTTTTAACAATTGCTTCCAGAACAGCTGAATTGCCAATTCGGGTCACAGACGTCACCTCTAAATTTGAGAGGCGGACCCGAAGCCGCCTGTTAATACCGTCTCTGTTGTCATTGTCACAGAGGGATGTTTCTGGGGCGACCTTTGATGGCACTTCCTCCCCCCTCCGATACAGGAAGTGCTGAACTCTGCATACAGATGACAGGCGGGGGTTGCCATGAGTCATAATATCTTTCGCCCGACGCCGTCTCCCCAGCAAAGCACTTAACAGATCAAATAAGAGCCATTCCGGAGGGTAGAGCAAATCATGCCCTTAGAACATTTGTACCAATCATTCACACTATCACAGAGGTGGCTCTTGCATGCAGCTTCAAGATATCTCAGCGGCGTGAACTTTAGAACAAAGTCTTCTGGGTAGATGGGCTGATTAGCCATTCGATTGGCTTCACAGAGCAGTGATAAAGCTTTGACAGATTGTGTTATAAGGGGAGGAAAAAAAAAATCCACGGCTCACAGCATGAATAGTTATCATATGCTTTAGTCAGAGGCTGACAGGAGAACTTTTCTGTCCTGGTGACTTTTAAGCTTTTAGACTAAGAAAAGTTTGACCCAGCTCGCTGCACTTATCCATCAACATTCAGTAAAAAGATGATGAATTACTAATAGCGCAGGCAGAGTTGTCCTCACAATTGCATATAACTTCAACTGCCTGCGCAGAATGCACACGCTCTGACTTTTAATACATTCCTACTGTTGCTTTAGCACCTGGTTGTACAGCAGGTACATAACAAATCCATTCCCGCTGCTGCCCTGTTTCCTGTCTCTGCATCGTGGCTGAATTTCAGGGCCTGTGTTGCACTCTCCTGTGCAGGATGATGAAGTAGCGCTGTTCCTGCTGATGGAGAAATGAAATGGCACAGTCGCAGTCAGATGCATATAGGTTGACAAGGAGGGTTTTATGCACCAAAGGCATAAACAAATGTCGACTTCTCTTGAAACATGCCAGTGACGTAACACCACTCTGCGTGAGGATGCTTTCAGTGTCAATTTTCACCCACCAGAACACATTCACATGCAGTATAGAGGTACACACAACATAGGAAATTGCAGTGGAGATGGAAGCCATAAGCAAATAAACAGGTTACAAAAAATCAAGTAGGGGAAAAAATGAAAAAGACAGAAATAACATGAAGGATTGGTGAGCACTGTTATGCTGTCCTTTGAAAACCATGTACCTCCAACTGATAGTTTTTAATGTTTCAGTAAACTGGAGCATAAAGGGTTCCTTCATGGGTTGAGATAATTCACTTATTATTTCTTAACCCTTTGAAACCTGTGCAAAGTGGCATGATGCCTTTCAATTCATGGGAGGAAGGCAGTGAGCAACGAAAGACGAAATCATCCAGAAATTAGCAGGAAATTTAAAAAAGCAAAAACAACATAATTTAGAAGGAAAAAGAAACAATCAACCAAACACATAACAAATGGGAAAGCTAAAAAGCAAACAATAATAAAAACAGGGAAATTGCATGAAAAAAAAAAATCCGTAAAATAATTTTGAATAATTCACTATGATTATTTTAATTATATTTCTCAAGAAAAATGTTACTAGCTTTTTAAAAATAATTTTCTATATCTACTAATTTTTTACAATTTGCAGGTCATTTCTTGCCAAGTTGCCTTTTTCTTTCCCATGTTTGTGAAAATTATCAAACAAGTTTTCTGTGGGTTCAAAGGTTTAAATATTTGTGAAAGGCCTCTGAATGCAGCCCAAAAAAAGTGACCAGAAAGGTCCAGGTTTCAAAGGGTTAAAGTTATAATCTTTTCAACTCTAGCTGATTTGATGACACCTGTAATTACCATAGCAACAGCCAGTGTAGTGTTAAAACTACAATGCAGCCAAAACATGTTTTAATGAGTAGGTCAGTCAATAATATGTCAGAAAAATGTATTAGTGACCTTGCTAACAGCTCACAGCCATTTTCACACAGAGATCATGCTGTAGGGGGCTGCTAATTTCCACTTTTACAACACCTTCGCATTTTTGCACAGTGATCGCGGAAGCAAAAGAGGTGTGACAGGTGTTGTGTAACTCAGCACCGTCAGTCTCTAATGTGATGTATAACATATGCACTGGCAACACTTTCTAAACAATTACAAAGGCATAACATGGCAATAACCATTTACTGTCCCAGGTCGATGGCAGCTGATCTCGTCCTTTGGTCGTAGGGTAAGGAGATGCTGGACCTCATTGTTTTACAGTTTACAAAAAATCACTGCCTTTGATGTTAAATTAGCTGGTAACTGCTGTTAACTGCTTTTTTTATCTCCTGCAGTGGTTTGCACATTGATCCACTGTCAGAACATCACGCCTGTCCAACTCATGTTCTCATACTGCCTGCTCCACAGATCTCATTTTGGCACTATTACTGCCTTCCATGGCGGGCTCAAGGGTGTACCCCCATTTTGTGGTCATACCTTGTTCTACAAAGCAGCAAGGTGGCATAACAGTGTGAAATTCCTGCCTTGAACAGGCAGTGTAAAAGGGCTTGTGTCTCCTCTTTTAGCTACAAGGGAATTTTACTTTTTTGTGTTTTTAAAATAGCTATCTGCAATGATCAAGACAAAAGTAACAAGTACTAATCCCATTTAAATTTCATTTGGAATTGCATTATTTAATTTGAAAAATTAATTGGCTACATTTCTGGTTACAGTGGAATTACAGCACTGGTCCTTGCAATATTTAAAACTGATCTACTGTTAAAAAAAAAAAAAGCAGAAAATTACAATGTTTATTTTTGTAGATGCACTTTTGATGAATGATTCCTGTTTATACTTACATATGGGGTGTTACATATGTACACATGGGTGTTTTGCCAGGCTTATGCTCAAGGCAGTAGCTTAGTACAATCCTACTATTAAAAAAAACAACAACTCTTGTCTGTCTGACTGTCTGCCAGTGTCCATTTTTCTACTTGATGGGTTGCCCAATCAATCTGAAATTATATGATGACAATGAGAATGGCCATAGGTTGAGACTGACAAAGTTCTTCAGCGCTCTCTCTCATTCACTTTCTCTGCCTATGCCCATTTTGTATGAAAGTGCTTCATAAATAATGTTTATGTGCTTCTTCCTCTGCCTGTGGAGTTAATTGAGAACACGGACAGCACCACTCTGCCATTGCAACCCACATTGTGGTTGAAGGTGGAATCGCATTTTGAATGACAGAAATAAAGCACTATGTTTTCATTCTTTCGTAACAGTTAAAAAACTATGCTGTTGTTTTAATTTATGATGCTAAGGCAGTGACTGACAAGGCATTTTTTCAGCCTGTGTATTTGCTTTTTTGGCAAAGTCTGCACCAATATATAGGCCTGTGGTCTGCACAGGGTTGCAGCATGCACATCCCCTGAAGCTTGCATGTAGTTAAAGCACATGTATCCTGGGGTATGGACTAGTGTGATAAAAATGACAATCAACAACGCTGGACTACACACATGCATTTTCTGTTTCCTGCAAATCTCTTGTACGTAGGTAGGCAATTTGAATCCAGCACGGGAATGGCGGACCCCACCACTAGCAATTAAAAGATAATTCCAGAATGTATACATTAAATGGCCGAGGAAGAAATTTGCTGACCAAAAAAAAGTTATTTCAATATTGTAAGTGATGTTCTTCATTCTTAATTAGTTCTTAAATAATTAATAATAAAAATATAACTTCAAATATTGTCAACACTGAAAACAGACAAGATGACATTTTGTTGATACACCTTTTTTGTTGTTCTTTTTACAGAACTAGAACCAGGGAAACATGGATAATTTTGGTGTCAGCTTTCCCATCACTACGCAAAATAGATTTTCTTCTTCACGTGCACTATCTGTAAGGGCTCTGTCTCCTGCATTATTCCGGCTGCTGTTTTGTTTTTCTCACTGCTGCGTGAAATGTCAGCGTTGAGCATTGTGACATTGCATGCTGTATTGCCTCATGTCAGTCTTCTCAATCTCCCACGCTTTCACCCATAATCAGGTGGCACTCATCGAGGTACGCATGGGCGCACACACCCATACAGTTCACACAGACTGTGCTGTCACCCATAGACATGTACAGTATGTATACACAACACACTCTCCCCTCTCTCCCTTTTCTCCTTCTGTCAACAGCTTTCTCTTCTTTTCTCTTTTCCACAACAGCCCTAATGTCAAGCATCTTCCCCTCTGAACCACTTCATAGAAACACATTTACAGCCTTGGCTTGTTTCGATGTGGCAGCTACTTCACACAAACAGCCGGGCGCTCCAGCAGAGCTGACATTCAGCGCTCTCTCTCAGTACTGTTATTAAAGCGGTTAAGGGAGATGCGTCCACAGATTGTGGAGGTGGAGAGATGATGATCTCCCTGTCTTAAGGTGAACCACTCATTTGTCTCTGTTTCTTTTTGTGATCGCTCTTCACCTCACTCTCTCACAAAGCAGCAGCGTGCATTATGAGCCAGAAGAGAATAAAGCAAACAGCGAGTTTAATCTGCTGTACAATGCTTCGTGGCTTGACATGCATTCATTAGAGATGCTGTCTGACACATCAGACGGCAGCAAGCAGTGGTATGTACTTTTCAAAAGGACTTAAAAGTCCAACATGCACGTACGCACACAATAGGTATAGACCTTCAGTGTTCTTTGCCTTTCTTTTTGTGCTCAGCTCGATATTGACTCTCCTTTCAGTCTATTGTCATGCCTCTCCTGCTCTCTCTGCTGGCCTGCTGCAGGAGCTTATGAAGTATGCGTGTGCACTTGAAAGGTTTGGTGGAAATGGAAAGAAAAGGTGACAAAAGAGAGCATGTGCATTTGTTACAGTCTATCTGGCGTTCTGCTTACTCTGCAAACGCCACGTGATGGATTTTTAGTAAATGTTAAAAGAGCAGGGGCCACAGACTGATTTCTCTGGCACGCTCAAAAGCCTTTCTCACGCGGTTATTTGCATTCATTTCATCCGCAGGCTGTGAAGTGCATATTATATCGTGTCGCGCAGGCTGTGTGTGTGCGCACAGCGGTTGGCGGTGAGAGGGATCATGCACTGTTTAAGCCTCTTCTGTCAGGGGATGTTTGTAAGAAGCCACATTCATCAGTGCAGAGAAAAAGCAGCACTATTTTCTCCAAAGGGCAGGTGTAAACTTATAGTGACTGTCTGCGGGATAAACATATCACTGTTTGGCGAAAACCCCACATCTTGAACAACTCTTTGAAATTTGACATCTGAGCATTAAGGGGGATTTGAAAGGTTGTCATAAGCCCCTAAAGTTGAACTTTCTCACCCCACGGGGAAAAGTTCATCTTCAGCTGCAGCTGAAATGCATCAGTGAAATTTGAAGTTATGTGGCAACACCCAACACTGATCAGCTGATCTCACACCAGCTCTCAACAATGCCTAAGCCTCTGTGAAGTATCAGTATCCAAACAAATACATCTGCTTTATAGGATACAAGAAACAAAAGCATGAATACAAACAAATTATACAATATTTCAACCAGATTTGCTTTTCAGTGCAGGATAAAGCTCAACTGATGTCTGATGATATGTGAAGTTAGAGACAGTCTCCAAAGTGCTTGCAGATTGGCCAGATTAACCTTTCAGATTATTGTCAATAGCTGTCTCATTTAAAAAACCCCACAGCAAAATAAACATTTCAAATCAACTTATTTTTTCATGTAAACCTCCTCCCCTTGCACACAGTATTCTTAAAAAGAAACATCTGTGCTGTTTGGCCCAGTGCGCTGTTATGAATTCTTTTTGTCAGCAGTTTTTGGTCATATATACTTAAGACCAAATGCACATTTTTTGGGGGCATATGCGCAAAAATTGCATGACAAAAAATCATCCAGTATAACCTATTGTTTGTATAGTCATTTTTAAGGCTCAGTTATACCCCCTTTACGTGCGAAAATATGCGTCTGTTTTAAACGTTGTTAACATCACTGACCCAGTGCTTTCATGCATCCTTTATGATCGCAAAGATACAGCCAGTAGATGGCACTATGGGGTGGAGTCAGACATTCCTGACAAGCAAGGTGATGGTGGAAGTCGTCATATTATACCTTTAAACAGAGGCAGTGTTGTAGACTGTAGTCGGTGTTCCTACATATGGATGGAGAATTATTTTCACTAATTTCACTATATATTACTGTATATTGCAATTTTGTTCCATTCTGCCATTGTTTAAATTTCATCTCCTACGGTTGTATCTCGCTTGAATTTCGCTACGCTGCTGCCACGATCTCTGATGGTACTGCTCCATTTTGTCCGTATCTGTAAGCTCTCAGAAAACGTGTACAAATACGGACAGAATGAACGCAGAGAACAGACAGATGTTACGTCTGTTTCCATCTCTGTATCAAACTTTGAGCGTAAATGAGCCCTTACAGACAAGTTAGGTCTTCATGTTAAGTGCTAATTATCTGATTCTAGTCCTAAACTGAAGAGTGTAGTAAAGGTGGGAGACAACGAATGACACAAAAGCAGATGGACTGATTTCAAAGACAGAAAAAGTCAGACTAGCAGTCGGCAGGTCCTTCAGACAAGGCCTTGCCAGTGCTGGCGGTTATTCTCGTGAATGGCAAACTTTGTCTTGATATTTCAGTTCAGTTTAGCTTTTTAGTAGATGAATTCCCCCTTAAATACCACCAAGGTGGTTACCCACAAAAAGTCTGTAAGCTGGAAATGTGTGAAGATCTAGAGGGTTAGGAGTAGCACTTCTGAAAACTGGCATCTCTCATGCTGACTGAACTGTTACGCTCTCACACAGCTGAGCCCCGTCACATCATCAAATAACTCCAGTGGACACCTCAGATTGACGTCCTTCTATGAACAAACTTAACCACACACCACAAGCTTAACCGCACCCTATTTGTCAATGAAAAACAGAAACTATAATCCCCCCATCACTCCCAGCAGTCAAAAACACAGAAAATCTATTTGTAAGTGACAGGCAAATTTCTATGATGAATTCTTTGCTTGTTTTTGTTCTGGCATGTTACGCTGATGCCAAAATATCCCGTCATGCCCAAAGAAAAATAGGATGACTAAATAGTCAAGTGTATTTAACTTTTTTGTCCAAGCCAATGTTGGAAACTTACCATATATAGCTGTCAAGCTTCATGCCATATGTCTTTTTCTCCTGTGTTGGCAACTGCGGCCAACAACTACGCCCAAAGTGCATTCAGAAGGAAAAGGAAATGGTGTAATTCTTCTTGCATGCTACAGTTTATGTAAGCAGCCATCATTGCTGACTCTCAACATCACATCTCTTCCGAATATGAACCTGTGCCATCAGGAAGACGATTGCCAAAGTGCAATCAAACCGCTTAAAGCTGTTGTTTGTTCCAGCCTTCATCAAGCTGCTGAGCTCTAATGTTAAATCTTAGTGCATTAGAGCAATGTGCAATTAATACACAAGCATGCAGAACTCTAATTCTTACTGGCTCTTAAAGCCACCATGATGCTAATGTCAAATGTATAATATCTCTTATCTTTTAAATGCTCTGTGTTTAGGATTTTGGGGAATCTATTGACAGAAATTAACAAGCAGTATAATACTCCTCAGTATAATCAATGTTTTTTCATTGGTCGCTGTAGTGCTACACACTTAACACGCACAGTTCTGCAACCTCACCGCTAGATGTCGCTATTTCCTACAAACTGGACCTTTAAGATGTTTTCATGTTTTTGTGATGGTTTTTACGTGAGGCGACAGACTTTAGCACTATGCTCATGCTCAGGACAAATTTCCCCTTGCTGACAATAACATAAACTCTTATCTATCCAGTGGTCAGGACAGATGTCTTTCTTGACGACAGCCAAATGGCCAATCAGAGCCAAGCTGAGTGGGGCGCTTTATTCTAGGGCTGTTTGAATGTGGTAAAAATGAATAATCAGGCTTATTCTTATTGATACTGAAATTATGATTATTTGAGGATAATTAAACATGATAACTCAAAAAAGCCAGGGAAAAACTATATTATAAGGATTATAATTACATATTTACAATTATGTTGCAGAATTTTTGTATATTTTAAGCACTTTTTCCAAGTCTTATTTGCCGTTTTTTCTCTTTCTTTTTCTTTTTCATGTTTTTATTTGTTTGTTTGCTGTTGTTGGTAGTATTTTTTTTTTCTTTTGGCTTTGTTCTTGTACTTTTTTATTAATTTCTTGGTAATTTTTTGGTAATTTCTTCTTTCATTGCTCATAGGCGTCTTCCATGTTTTTGAAAGATATCAAGACAATGTTTTGGGGTTTCATAGTATTAAATCTGAAGGATTAACTGGAAACCAAAAGTAATGAACAACATTTAAATCCGAACCGATAAAACCTTAAATTCTGTCAGATCCTGTCTCCATAAACACAGTCACACACCAAAGGGCCATTAGCTTCACACAAAGTTAGCTACCTGTCCTGACCGCCTCCATTATTTCTACCACTCTCCCTCATGTCATTGAGTTGCCCCAAACCAACACAACATTGACATTTTCCCGTGATCCCTTGTTGACTGTTAAGAATTCAAAAAGAGAACCCGGAGCTATGAATCAAATGTCAGCCGTGGCGCTGTGGTGGAACCATATCAATATCTGATGATGTATGGCTGGCTGTAGGGCCTTTTGGCCACAGCAGCACCCACAGACATGACACGGAGTCCGGTCCACACTTAGTCACCAGCGGAGGGAAAGCCGCTGGATAAATGACTCCTTCACAAGCAAATGGACTCAGCACACTGCAAAACATCCAGCTGAAAAAGTCAAACAGTCATGTACTCAGTCATAAAAAAAAACATATTTTTCTTGAAACACATAAGATTTAAGATGCTGTCATTCCTTATTTCCACTGATAATTTATTGAGAAAATTGGCTTGATTTATTTCAAAAAACATGGGAAGAAGGCAACGAGCAACCAAAGACTCAAAAATGATCAAGAAATCAGTAAAACATGCAAGAAAATTACCTGGAAGTTAGTAGAATATATAAGTTAAGAAAGAAAGAGATAAATAAATAAAAGTTTTTGGGTTTTTTTTTAAAGTCAATGATCTGAAAAAAGTACTTAAAAATAACAATACAATTTCTAATATTTTTTAACATTACAAAGCGTGTGGCAGTAGCTGAACAGGCAATCCCTCTACCTTTATCCCTTTTTAATATTATTTGGGGTTTTCAAGATTAATTAATTAATTAATTTTTCCTAGCTTTTTTTTCTTTTCCCTCGACATTTTCCCTAGTTTTTCTAAAATCTTCAAATTTCTAGCAATTTGTGGAATATCTTTTGACAAGTTGCTCATTACCTTTTTCCCCATGTTTTTATATATACTGGATTTATTTATTTTTTCATAAACAATAGTCACAAATTGACAGTACAAAAACACCAATTTACAGTGCAACTAACTAAAAAAAATAATAGATAATAAAATAAATTTACACGTACAACAATTCACATTCACTAAAGAAATAATAATTTCATTATTAATAATAAATAATGAAATAATGAAAATGATGAGACAGGCAAGTATTAACTATAATAGTATGGTATGGTATGTGGTATATATGGTATAAAAATATGGTGAAAATAGGGAGATCATGCAGCCCATCATTCAGTCGTATCCTATCCGTGTAGTTAATAAAAGGTTGCCATATTTTATAGAAAAATGTATCTTGATTCTTAGGGAGTAAGGTTTCTTCTCCAGAGGAATACACTTCTGAGAGCCACAGTCCAAAAGCGAACGGGAGTTCTGACTTCCATCTCACAGCAATATATTTTTGGTGATGGCGTTTTCCCATGTCTTTGAAAGAAATCAAACCAATTTGTTAAGGGTTTTAATGTTTAAAATACTTTTGAAAGGTGTCAAGCAGCACAAGAGAAGCGTAGTTGTTCCAGGTTTCAAAGGGTTAATTGTGTAATCTCGCAGACTAGTGATGTATATTAATATTGGCATCGTTCGAGCTGGGCGTATTTGTGCACAGTAGTGAGTTTGTTATATTTCTGCATCGGTATTAGCAGCACATTCTACCCTTGACAGTACAATATGTTACAGGCATTGCTTGACAAGGAGACAGAAAAGCATCTGAAAGCACCAGTGTTTCCCCTCGTCTGCGTCTCTAATCTCCGCGCCGGGAGGAAAGCGGTGCTTGGCAACAGACGTTCCCGGGCACCGTTCAAAGGGTGGCGGCGGGGTTTGAAGTCTCGCTGATTGCCAGGGTCGAGCCCGCCAAAAAAGCCACAGCGGTATCTTCAAGAGCAGCAGAGATGGAGGCGCGGCTGCCGCGTCTGGGCGGAGGCCGACACAATCGCCCACCCCTTGAAGGGAGCCATCGCGGCGCTTCAGAGGAGCCATTTGAATGGCTCTGGCTCTTTCAAGACATAAAAGGCGATGCTAGATCCCGCCGTCCTCCCAAATGTTTTAAAGCCGTCGCTGCAGCCTGTTCACATGTCCAAACAGCAAACACGGTTTTGTTGTTGTTATTATTTCTGTGGCTCTGCTCTGACCGACATAAAATATTACAGATTGCAGACACGACTACTCTACTGGGAGATTGAGAATAGAATAAGACTGATAAATCTGTGAGCGCACATATCATGCCAATATATGACTTTTATTAAAAACTCTCTCTGTTATGATACAGGTCTGTCTCTGACCACAGGTAGCAAGTATTATTTGCTATAAATATTATTTTATTTCACATATATAACTTCAAAAACATACCAGTGTTGTGTGGGGTGCTGTCTTTAGTGTCTAAACCTAAAACCTGCTGAACCTTTCATTGAAGAGTTCAGTTTCCCACAGTCGTCTGAATGCTGACTCATAGGAAGAAAAGTGAAGCAAACACACTACAACAGACCTTGGTGACAGGTTCCATCAAGCATTTCCAAAATGAAAATTTTGTTTCTGCCGACCTTTGATATTCAAAACAGTATTTAAAAAATTTGTTCAGATTCTCCCTGAAATGAATTACATTATTAATTTTTAGCAGAAGTCCCACTACAGAGCTGGAAGCTTTGTGTGAATCTACCACAACTTCTCTGACATTCACACACTCAGGCAAAATGGCTAGCCAGGTTGCAAGCCTGAAAAAAGCGATATTTAAAGTATTAATAAAGCAGCAAACCACTATGTACTATGAATGAAGCCACGTTACTTGAGTGTGTTGTAATCAGAGCTTCTTTGTGTTTTTTTGTGGTACATTTGTGAACATGTAACGCTGCCTTCAGGTGCTATTTAGAAAAATTGCATGAACGGCCCTCCAAAAGTTGCAATTACTAGTGGGAGATTGGGAAATATCAATGATACCTGGGTTGCCAAGTTATGGTGTTTGCGTGAGGTTTCAGGGCAGCAGAAATGGCGGAAAGCATGAAAACAGTGTCAACACTTATGATATATTTCAATATTTCTACAATAAACAGTTGAATTCTCGCAGCAGATAACAGCAATATACGGTTATTTTACAGTATCCATACGGTTTAATGTTTTCGCAATCTATCACCGTAAAAAATAAATGCAGCATATTTCTGTGTTAACCACAGGGCTAGCTGTGAAAATATTCAAATAGGCTAATGCTCTATTTTACTGCTTCCTTCCTCTGTAGATGCTGGTGTCTTTGTGCTTTATTACCGGGTTACTAGAATGTTCTTCCTCAGATGCAGACCATTATAACAACGTCACCAAGATAAATTGACATAAAACGCCTGTAAATGGGTTAATTGTTGAGCTATTCAAATCTCCTCCTCGCTGATAAATGACATTAAAACTACCTAGAAAGCCTGTTGAGCATCAGTTTGATATCAAACATTCTCAGCAAAATGATCAAAATATTGGCAAAAAAATACTTAAATTACTGTCTAATGTGCAGATGCAAGACGCATCACTGTTGATGAAGCAGGACTTGTTGACGTGTAGCACATGTCCTTTGAATGGTGTGTCCTCCTGCTGTCCAAAGACAGTTTCTGAAGTCTCTTGGGAGTTGATAACAAATTCTTTCTTTCTTTCTAAACGAAAACTGAATGAGAAACAAGAAGCACTAGCCTAACGTTAGAATTACAAGACTAACTTCAAATCAAACTTTTAACCAAGCCCCGAATTCTCCATGTAACACCCTGAAAAAATACTGTACTGTCCTGTGGTTTTAAACAGTAGTGTATTGTTAAGGGCCTCCGTTCTGTTGTCTCAAGTGGAGCAACCCACAGAGCATTGCTAACTACAGTACTGTTTTACTCGAATGCAGTACTTTATTGTTGTTTATACTCACATCTGACTTCTGTAATCCAAAAATGTCAGTATCTTTGAGAAGTCATGTTATTCCAGTGCTAATCGGCAGCTATAGTCGCCATATATTTGCTTTGTCTCAGCAATAAACCATGGAAAGCAGTCAGCCAAGAAGTCAGTCACACAGGAAATCCCCAGTATTCATAAGTGTTAACTTTTTAGTGACAATTAGTATAAGCTGATAAGCACTCATTGGAAAGCGTGTCCCTTCAGAGTGGCTAATAAATCTCTTAGGCGGCTGTTCAATATCACGACAAGCCTTAAATGATTACTAATGTGCAAGACTTTCATATTTCACTGTATTTGTATATATAACATTTCTGCCTGGAATGATTCAGCAGACCACAGAGGTTGCTCTCTCCTCTTGCTCTCTCGCTCTTTCTCTGTTGAATCATGTGCAGATTAATGGGAGTTGTGTGAACAACCCTCAGGGGCCTTTGGAGTGGCCTCCTCCTCCTCGCCATCCCCCCTTAGTCAACTACGCACTGTAGATGATAGACTTGTTAAATCCTCATCGCTGACCCTCTCATTTCCTCCTCTGTCTCCATCTCTTTTCCTCTCTGACTGTCTGCTCGTCCCTTCTTTCTCTCTCTCCTCTTTCCTCTCCATCTCTCTCTCCGGGGTAGGTCATGTTATCTTTTCGCAGGAGTCCCTCTGCTGGCCTTTGGTGAATAATGTATAAAGCCGCCGGTGTGTGTTTTACACTGTGCCTGACATTATTAAGTCGTTTCAGGCATATCGCTGCTTTTATCTCCACCATGGAGGTTAATCAGAGGGGATTTATACCGAAACGACTTAGACGCGCTCCAACCGTCGTCACCCTGAACCTTTTTTTTTTTTCCTCCTCTTGCTCTATGTCTTTTTCCTCTGCCCTGTGCATATTTTAAAGACAGACTCAGGAATAGAACGCATGTCTATCCACAATGTAAAATCTTACAAGGTGGTTTAACTTACTGCCTTAAAAAAAACTAGGAAACCAAATCCTTTGAAAAAAGTTAATACTTATAACTATAAGTCTTAATTTATGTTTACTTTATATCTAACTGTTAAATTTAATTGAAATTTAGTTATATGCACTTAATTTTGTGAAGTTGTTGCAACTTAAAAATGACTAATTTAATCAAATAAATCTTTTAAGTCTTAGCAACTGCAATAAACCAAGTTTGCTGTGCTACATATATTTGTATTCTGCTGGTTGCAAACTAGACAGTAATATTTGTATGTTTTTAAACATGTTAAAACATAACTCACTGATCTCCTAACTTCATCATTGGCAAAATCCTCTTTGTCATGATCAAGTTATGTTAGACTAACTTGGTTTACTAAAGTTTCCAACACTTAGAGAGAAAGTTCAGTCATTAAGTCATTAAACTTTGAACTATCAAGCAAAGCAGAAATGATATAATTTTATGGCCATTCCTTGATTTACTCATAACTAACTAAAGGCAACAGTGGTTTTTGAAATTGGTCTGGTATTGAGCGAAAGGGCTACAGCTGGCAGCGGCAAAACAGACTGCAATGTAAGATGTAGAGTGAAAGCTAAGCTGAACTTAAAAATAGGTTTTAATTTAATCCTTCTTGATTTCAAGCTTTTTAAGTGTGGTGCAAGAGAATTTAAACTTAAACCATCATTTAATCAGGTTAAAAAGTTAATCCTTGTTGCAATCCAGCCTCACTGGATATACATTAAATATATGCCCCAAGTGGTTACATTGCAGCCTGTTTTGCATCTGCCAGCTGCAGTGCACACAAGAACCTGGAAAAAATATGTTTCAGAATTTAAAAAAAAAAAAAAGTACTTCCACCATAGTAATGTCTAACTCTCTAAATTAACATTTGTCCCTCAGGCTAATGTCTGTGTTTAAAACCTGCAGCAGAATCAGTGGGATACACACTGTAAAGATGCTGTTGTCTTATTGAGGCAGAAAACTCGTGTGAACCACAAAAAAACTGTGGCGGAGTAACGCTTGAAGGTTATTTGGGGATCTGGCAGGCAGGTCTCCAGGTTACAACCACACCAAACATGTCGCCACACATGGGCCAGGCCCTGATAGCGTCTCTGTTGTCCTAACCGGCGGTGCTTGTTTGATCAGATGAAGAGAATTTAGACTGATAATGAGTTTTAGAGTCAGTCGCGCTTAACATCTGCGGTTGGTGGTTTTGATTCAATGGCTTTGGTTCGTTTTGGCTTGAATATTGGGGTTTCATTTCCCAAATTAATGTTTGGAATGAGGCTTAAGAGCATTAGTGGCTTTCAGCAGATGTAACCAATCAGGGGGCATATGAAGTTAGCTGTGACCAAAGTTTCAGTTACACAATTTCATTTTAGTTTTCTGCTGTTTTTGAAGTACTGGACATTGGCAAAAACAGGCTCTAATTTTCTTTTCTTTTTTTTGTGTGACTTTTTTCATAAAATCTCAGATGGTTTTCCTATTCTGTCCAGATATTTAGTGACATGCTGTTATTTCATGATGACTTGAGATAAGACTCTTAACATGTAGACATATGGCTTGAAATTGATTGTTGTGCATCCCTAGTGACCGCATTAACAGTATTTTATCATTACTCCAGTGTGTTTTTAGAATCTAAGCATATTAATTACTAATACTGCTTCTGAAATCATATACTATGCACTACAAACTCAAGATGTGTCCTCTTGTTCAACATATGTTTGCATGAATAAGCAAATCTTTTCACCAAGCCAGTATTCCAGGGTATTAAGAAATCCTGAAGGCATGATTTTCAATACCATCATAAATACAGGTGTGTTTCTCTCTATTAAACTCATTGTTAGTAGTGCACCGCATGTGTTAGCAGAGCTCGGTCTGCAGTCTCTACTAGTGAAACAGGCAGCTGAGCTTAAAGACACAGCGACACCTAGTGGTTGAGGGATAAGTTACAGGTCTGTAAACAGTCAACAGCCAGCAGGCAGCAACCTGGGGAATAACAGCATGTTTTTTTACATCTAACTTGGTGAACTATGGATTTATTTTAACCGGAGCTAGTGCTTGTTAGAAAGAACAGTTGACTCACAAATTAGATTACTAATAAGGTTTGGGCGAGTTTTATTTTGTTTCTGTCTAGTCTCAATGGCAAGTTGTGTCAATCTTCCGTAGCCAAAAGAAAGTTGAATTCAAAAGGTGTGCAGTTTTATTTCTGAGTTTAATAAGGAAAAAAGGTGTGAGAATATTACTTTTCTTAACATTTTTTGGTTTTTCTATTATGCATTTATTAGTCCGGAAAACTAAAAAGAGTGTTGGGTGTATGTGTGTGTGCGTAATGTTGATGTGTAGCTAGTGTTGATGGGAATGTCAATATTTTTGGTTACAAACCAAATTTTGACCCGATGGTGGAGCCATATCAAAGGTCAAGCTATAACAAATTATCTACCAAATATGTCTACCAATCCATCAAGTAAATGTTGAGATTTTTTGCTAGATAAATGAAAGATTTTACCTGCAGGTGGCATTAGAGGAAAAGTCGAGCGATTGAGATTTACCCTCTTGAGACCATAAATAATAAATATTTGTACAAAGTGTCATGTCAATTAATTCATCTGAGACCTTTAGTTAGGACCAAAGTGGTGGAGCAAATTATTCTGCCATGTCTAGACCCTCACTGCGAGTATGGCTAAAAATCTTGTATATTCTGTGCTGCCTGTGGTCTTTGTCATGCATTTAGATCTACAGTAAGGATTTCCATCCAGAAGAACTGGGTCAAAGGGATTGATTATGGCCCCAACTGGAGAATAGTAGAGGAATAATGATCCACTTCTATGTTTAGCATCATCACTAGGAAGTATTGTCCTTGGTTTTTGGATGAGGCTATCATTCTTGTGGTAGCTCCTCCATGACTCTGATCCTTACCACGTGCACCAGGCTCGTCGTCTTGGTTTCCACCCTTTCAAACCTAATGAGGAATCACTGCTTGAGCTCTGCTTTGCTATTGAAAACCTGCGGTGCAGCATCCCATCTCCCCCTCCTCACCGCGACGAGGAAAAAAGCCAGGGCGAGCTGTGGCAAAGACAGATCAATCGCACAATCTCTGTCACCTGCTCCCTCTCTTGTGCTCCTTCATCTGCCTTTGTTCTCCCTCACCAACATCAAGCATGTGGTTTGAAAGAGAAAGACCTCTTCTCATGGTGATGGCGGCCACGTGGTGCAGCCCGGCTGCCTGATCTGACTGACAAGGCCCCGCTGTTCAGGAGAAAACTTTGACACACAAACACGCACACACACACTGAGAGAAATCTGTTCGACGGGCTGCAGGGCCATCTGGCCATCACGCGGGAAAAGGTTGGATATAGTTAGAGGCGAGGCGCTGGAGTGTTTCACAGCACTCACCGAATTTGTACACAGTTCAACTTCTCTGGGTTGCTCTTTGTTGCCATCAAACGACTCGACGGCATCTTTTACTGTCAATAAAAAGCGAGACAACAGAACAACCACTGAAAGAAGATCCGAGCACAAGCGCTGACATATCTGTGTTTTTTCACCCTCTTGTGATACTGATCTGGAGGACAGAGAGGAGCCAAAGATTTATGAGTGAGAGTGATGCTATGTGTCATATGGAGAACAAACAAGAGGGAAATCTGTCTCGCCGCGAGGAGTCTTGCTTTTTGAGAATCTAAAAAGCCCCCAGAGGCAACGCTTCCACCAAATGAATAGATATCCATTTTCAAAAGCCTTGTGCTTGGCGGCAGGCGAGGGACGGGGAGAGGGAAGGGTGGGCTGGTGGTGGTGTGGGCGGTGGGGGGGAAGAGATATCTAGGCAGAGGGCAGACACTATTAAAACTCGGGAGAATGAATTGTTAAATACCTCTATAAAGAAATATAAGACATGGCCCCGTTTTTATGCTGCCTGGGCCGCTCTGCAGGCGGGGTGATAAGGTGGTGAGGGTGGTGGGTTGAAGCGTGTGTGTGTGTGTGTGTGTGTGTGTGTGTGTGTGTGTGTGTGTGTGAGAGTGTGTGTGTGTGTTTTCCAGAGGGTGGGGTAAAATCAAGCCCACATCCACCCCCTGCCAATCGGAACATGAGCGACGACGTTCATGAAGGAGTGACACACATGGACACACACAATCAACATGGCGGCCTCAGTTTTACACTTGAGCAGATTAACTGAGGCACAATGTGTGGAAGCATATGGAGAATGTTATGGAGGGCCTTAAAAATGTAATCGCTAATGAATCTTCAGTTATCATTTCCCTTTGGGGCCCTCGTGCGGAACAATAAATTATACAATTGAGCATTTTCTCACAACACACACACTCATACCGTCACCTCTACCAGCGTTCGCAGACTTCTAGGTCAGGCCGCAGCAGAGAAAATTTCCCCGTTGACATTTTGTGTTTCTGGCACAATATTGACTTCAGAGGGAAGGCAGCAGGAGGATTGTTGGTGACATTCCACATTACCTTGGAGATAGATGCTGAAATGTTTACGCACACAAACAGTTGGGGAGGGGGCGTCGGGGAGGCAGGGATGGTTGGACAGATAAAAAAAATAGGCCAGCAATGCATTCAAGATCCTCATAATGTTTTTAAAACTTTGATCCATGAGTTTCTCAAAAATATTTACCACCATAACCTTACAGTACACCCAAAGCTACTTTAGCGGTTGTTGTCTAGTCATGTGGTTGTTGGTTTTTGTGTGTTTGTTAAAGTTAATCAGTATTCTCACACAGTGACATTTATTTAAAAGAAGTCTCGTAGTGTAAAAAATCTACAGATAATTATCACCTGACTGCTGTTGCCTCAGACTCACGGAGCATTTTAGCATCTTTTAGCTTCTTGTTTTGATTTTTCAGCCTAAAATGAATTTTTTTACGCACTGTTTAAAGTGTTGTTTTCAAATGTCATAGGCAGCTGTTTCTTGTAAAAAGTAGCTCTGATAAATCTGCAGTATGCTACCTATCCCGCAAAAAAAGATGTTATCTCAGCTAGCTACATATAAAGCTACCATTTGTCCGGAGTGCTCCTGCGTGTTGTATATTTGTCAGGCTCTGTCATTAGCATTTTTCTTTCTTTCTGCACATTGAAACACTTTCAGCTTGCATGGATACTTTTTTTGCCTTTAACATGAATTTGGGTCTATCCTCTCCATAACATGTAACAGCAGCAACAGAAAGTTCTTTAATTTTGAAAGGAATTATGGGCTGTGGTAAACATTGGCTTGATTGGGGTTGCTTTGGTTGCTGACTAGTGGTCTGTCCTTTGTGGTGCTGCTTGCTGATCTCCTAATGTTAAACCTTAGCTACATAATAGGAACTTGAAGCTGCAGACTCTTTAAACTCTCCTTTTAATACGCCTGGCTTCCTTTTTTGGGTTTCTTTGCAGTGTAAACAACTTTTACTGCCCTATTTTTTGCCATTGAATCAGGATTTCACCAGCAGAAGTCTAGTTTTTTCTCAGTTCACCTGAATTTTAGTTTTATCATGGGAGTTTAGTCAAATGGTGCTAGAATTAAACTGCCTACCCCAGCTTTAAGATTGTTTATGTCTAACATCAGAATTATAATTTGGCCTAATGCAGAAATCCACCATTTACAATTTTTTTAAATACCTCATATGTCGTTATGCTACTCTAGTTGTTTAATAAGTACCTAAAACGCCAGAGGAGGAATCTTTTTTTGTGCTTTAGCAGTGTGGTTAGAGCATTTTACTGTTAGCGGTTAACACTCAGCCTGCCCACAACTTTACACAAACTGATGCAAATACCTTGATTATCAAATACTAGCAAGACAAAGGTTTTATTGTCTTCAGTAAAGTATCAGTCCAGTCTGTTGAGGATGCATGATATGAATTGTAAATAGGGTCAAAGGTCAGTGGGTTAGTTTTGAATTTGCTCAGCATCTCTTTATTAGGGCTGATTGGTGTATTGCCACAATGAATCTGATCCGTTGCAGCCACAGCAGTTACTAAAAAAACTACAGCTGCTTGTTTTCTCCACCGTGAGGAGGCCCCAGAGGAACTGCTAAGTAAATTGGTCAGAACTAATGCAGCTAAGACACCAGGTGGGGCGAGCAACACATCAGCCACTGCAGCAGTTTCTGCTCTGAACAGTTTCTACCTGAGATGTATCCCAAACGGAGCTTACATCAGTTACCTGAGACACATTCTGAAAACCAAATTCCCCAACGAAGCTATATGGAGCAGCATTAACCTTGATGCTCATCCAAGAGGAAGCCAGCCAGCCACGCGCACACGCCGGCCCTCCTCTCGCTGTGTGGCAGGTCGCACTGATGTTCTGTCTGACTGAGGAGCGAGATCCTTGGCCCCGTTTTTCTGCCACATTAGGCCAACACTGAAGGTGGCACTCAACTCCCCCGCTGAGGAAAGAGAGTGTGTGTGACTGTGAGTGGTGTGTTAAGAAAAATGATAGGGGGAAATGGGTGACAGATGCAGGTACAGGCAGATGTATGTATTTAGATATCAGCTGTTGTAAACAGAGAAATACAGAGAAAGTGGAGTTTTTTACTAAGGGAACAACAACTGTAAGTCACATCCTATTTTCCTTTTGTGTCAGGTGATGTAGATTATGTTGTTTCCCGTCTCCGACACACAGGATGAGGAAATTATGGGCTTTGACTCACCATTGGCTTCTGAGTCCTGGCACATCACTGCCCTCCATCACATACCAGCATGAGGAAGAGAGAGAGGAGAGAGATGGAGGAGGGGGAGGAGGCAGGGTGGTTAATGGGAGAAAAGAGAGAAAAGGAGGAGTGAAAGACCAGGATCTGAAGAGTCAGACATGAAAAGATGGGAAGAGGAAACTTGAATTGACAGAGAGGTAAAGGGTAAGAGAGGAGAGAGAACAAAAGGAGAGGAGGAGGAGGAGGAAGCAGGGAGGAGGGACAAAGAGCTGGGCGGCGTGCCAGGGTCTATTCCACCTTTGCTCTCCGGGCCTTTCTGAGCTGCCACCTTCTCTCACCTCTGTAATGTCATCAATGAAAAGGCCTTTAGGAGGGATGGAGGACTTGACTTGGGGTTCAGACTGTGACCGACACCAGCTGACGCTGCCAAGCCAAGCAGGATTCTGGTAGAATTAATTGTATGTCACTTTCAGGTACAGGGAACAAGGCAGGTGTTTTTTCACACTTGTGTAATTTGTGCTCCTAAAGAAACAGAAAATTCAGAATTTGTGCTAACAAAATGCATTGAAAATTCTCAAAATAAGGTTGTTTTTCCTCAGGCTTTTGAAAAGTCATCAGGAGGTCCATGATGTTTTATTCAGTACAATTAAAGCAACGCGTTCTCATCCCAACTCGTCACATTGAAGCTCTGTCAGTGGACTTCCATGTCTACATTTTATGAGTTATGTATCCTTCTGTGTCTGTTGTTTACCTGCCGGGGTGTCTGGACCATGATGTCAACAAATGCACATGGTGGCATGACGTGGCACCTGGTTGTGTTTAGGCACAAACAGCATCCACTCATCCTTGATCCGATGTTACTGTTAATTTACCAAGCAAGTTAGCTATAGCTGATTAGGTCTGGTATCGAGGGTTTCATTTCTGCTGATAAAATTGAGGGCTGCTGGCTTTAATGAGAAAGCTGTTTTGACTGCTGTCTAAAATCAAAGAGTCACTGCTTTAGAAATTACCAAGAATTGTTTTAAGAAAGATAAGAGCCATTTGCACTGTAAAGAGGGAATCCACAGTAAGTTGAACTGCAAACGTTTCTCTTCTCTTTTAAAAGATAACTCACTTTTACAATGGCTGTTTTGTCTGTGGTCACTTTTCTACAAAGGCTGAACATCTTTGTAACATAAATTGACTTCTGAGTGTCCTTTGTCACACTGAATCTACTGAAGAAGTGGAGACTTTATACCACTTGATTTTTCACTTCACTTTGCCCCCCGTCACCACAGCATGAGCTGCACTGAGTCAGGGCTCGACAAACATGCTTCTAGACGGGATCAATCATTCAAGCATAAAGTAAACAACATGAGACAAAAAGTTCAGAGGACAGTTTTTCTGGTCTTGTCTGTCTTGCCAAAGAGAAGTACACTGCTCTCAGAAGTGATCTGTCATGTAGCTGTTAGAGAGCCTGATATGGTGTCGTTGCAACTCTTGAGTCAAAGTGCTAAAAGTTAAGTCACTGTTGACTTTCCACAACATCTCGCATTCCCGTTCTGTTCCTTTCCCGGAAAAGCTTCAGGCTGACACAGTCAGAGCAACAATATGTGCGTACATACACATGGACACACACACACACCACAAGCTGTGAGCACCTCAACCGCCAGTTCCAACTGTGCGAGTATTTCACAGCCCCGACGAGGGCTATAATGTGCAATATGCTCGCTAATTCAGTCACCCTCTCTGTGTCTTTTTTCACGCTTAATCTCTCTCCTTCTCTCTCACTCTATGCGTCCATCACCGTGGCATCTGTCGATGTCCTTTCAGCTACTGGGTGCTCAATCTGTCCAAAAGTCCCACTCTGCTGCCACTTTGTTGCCATCTCCCGGTGATCCAGTTATGCTCTACAGTTGGCGTGAAGGCCGCTCGGAGACTAAATCCTTAATTACCACTACAGAGCATGTAAGGTTGAGAGTGGTGGATAAAATACTTGTCTTGGCAACATCTGTTGAACAGTGTGGATTTAGAGCATGTGGAGTGCTAGTGTTCGTTTGGCAGTCTGTATTTTATGTTGTGAAAGACCTGTGCTTCATGGCACAAAGGGTTGTTTCCAGCAGTGGTTTCCAACTGGTCAAGCCACTCTGTCCAGATTTCTCCTTAGTCATTAGTGCAAGGGCTGCACATAAGAGAACCACATATTCACTTTTATTTGACAAAATATAAATAACACATGGGTTTAAAACACAGTCAGATAAAACATATTGCAAGAATTAAATGCAATAGTTAGAGCTCTGTAGGACCAGAGGTTCCGAAGGCATTTTTTCCTTAAAAAAAAAAAAGCGTCTTTTTTTTTTCTTTAATTTTATTGAGTGATTTTTCTTTTTTTCTTTTAAAATTTTGAATTTATTTTTATTTTTTTGTCTATTTTCTTACTTTTGGCATTCTTTTCCTTTAAACATTTTGGGTGTTTTTTTTTTTTCTTTAAAAATGTTTTGGTACTTTTTGGCAATTTTTGAAGTAAACATGCTTTCCAAACCACATGCCCGCCTAAATGCTACCATTTATCACAGCCAGAAAGTTAAAAACAGAAATTTTCAAATTTCGACAGTCCTTGAGTACATCATGTAGGATGCACCTGAGTCACTCTGGGAGGCTCAAGGAAAAATATTTGTAGCTTTGGAGAGGGTTAAAAAAACAAAACAACAGCTAGACAGGTTTTCACAAACTTGACATGGTCGTGGGTCACTTTTGGTCCATTCAGAATGAACCTGCAACCCACTTTTGAAACGTGACCCACCAGTTGGGAACCACTGGTTTACAGCACCATTCTGTATCATTCTATTCTTCTTTTGGCACAAAGGGAGCTGCAGACGGCAGATGGTGGGAGAAAACTGATGTAAAAATAATGTCCAACATGTTCATCCACTTCAGTGAAGCCAGAGAGAGAGCAATCAGAGAGATTGAGCTGGGAAAAGTGTCAACATCCTCTTTGATTGGAGGAATAATATATATAAAGAATATAAGGCCACCTACACTACACAGTCGGTGGCAGCAATTGGCATTTTTTACTGCAGTACCGGAAGGACTTTCTCCATTTAATCACTGTGAAATCTTTGTTATTTCTGTCTACTCTGTACATACAGTACAGTGAAATACATACAGTTTTACAGACTTCTCTTTTATAATAGGGGCCTATGGTTAAAACACTTTTTAGGCTGCAGGGGATTTTTTCCGCTGCAGTACCGGGAATTGCCACAGGGAAAAACTGGCTACAAGGCAAGGCTGAGCTGCTTTCCTGGGGGGCCTGGTTTGTTACTAGATGGCCCCTGTATTGTTACCTAAAATCGACAAGCCTGCATTACGTTATCCACCAAGGGGAGCATTCATTGGTCCAGTGTAGCACGGTGAATTCTGGTAGTTGTAGGTTTGCGAAAGCAAATGCTACAGCTCTTTTTCTCTAGTCATATAGCACCAAATATACAGCCCACACAGCCTAGAAAAAGAAAAAAAAATTCAGCAGTAAAATACTTTTTTAACATCATAACATCATTTATCTACGACGACCAGCATAATATATATTGATACATAAAATATATATATATACAGATAATACAAATAATAATTTATGGCCCTATGGTTAACCTTTAAGTGAGGGGACTGTTGTCATTAAATCCACTGTATGTGCCCCCTACAGATGCACTATGTTGAGTGATAGCAGGATACTGGCAGTTTTGTGCTGAGTGGATACCAGGGGTGTATTTTCCTTGTACATATGTAAGTAAAAAGTGTTTCCCAAAGGCACACTGTTGTAGACTGAAATCACTCCACAATTGAGGAAAACATGAATTTTTCACCTAAAAGAGTTTCTACACTCTTAGAAATAAAGGTTCCAAAAGGGTTCATTCTGAGGGGCTGAGGTCCTACACAGGACCATGTGCTTCTGTTGTGCTACTATTAAGAACTAAAACCATTGTTACTATGGTAACTATGTTTTAGAGAACCCCTGGGTGGGTTCTTGATTAAACACTTTGAATATGAAGTGGTTTAGTAGGACTCCTGGGTGGGTTCTTGTGTGCACCCTTGGAAGTTGGAAAGGTCCTGGATAGAACCCACAGAGAAGGTTCTCGGTGGAACCATTTCATCATTGAAGGGTCCTCTGTAGAATCTCATCGGGAGTTTCTGGTTGAAACCTATCAAAGATGGTTCAAGGTATTAGCACCTATGTTGGGTTCCAGGCAGGATCCTGAAAAGGTTCCAGTTGGCACCTTAACAAAAGGTTCTACAAGGAACCAAAAAGGGTTCTCCAATGGGAATAAGCTGAAGAACCCTATATGTTTCTAGTTGGCACCTGTATTTCTATGAGTGTATATAAAGTTATTAATATTTTTTTCTTCAGTGTGTGTAGATATTACAAAATGCGTAGATTGTTTTTGGTATTTCATTGCAAACCTTTTTTTTTTCTGTCATGCTGCTATTAGTCAGCGTTGTAGCATCATCACTATAAAGATGTACAGAGAATGTTTACTGATTTCTGCATGCACTCATAGCTTAACAGGTAAGTTGACGTCTGGGCCAATCCCCAAAAAACTCACAGCATCACCTGAACAGATTAGGGAAGTGGGATATTATACAGCAAAATGAAACCTGTGAAGTCAGTCTCCACAGATTGTGTCTAGTAGAAATTAAGGGAGCGATTGTGTTTTTCAGGACTTTGCCGATTCAATATTCCACTTGGTGAGGGAGAAGTACCGGTCGCTGGTGGGCGGCTGCAGTCCTGCGCACGCTCGACACAAATCCCTGGCAGGCATCGTAATGACCCGAGGTATGGAAAATTTCATTGACTTTTATATATCACTTTGAATTATTGAAGTGGTGCAATATAGAATGAGTGAAGGAGGTAAAAAGAAAGAGAGAGGACGAGAAAAAGGGGAAGGAATTTTAGATTGAGAGAGAAATGATAAACTGAGGTTGGGAAGAGAGAGTCTCCACTCCATGCTGTACCTTGCACTCGTGCAGGAGAATATACCTTCCTGATGAATTATTGACTATTCAGAGTCTCTGAGGGGAACGAGACATGGTAGTGAGTGTCAGTCATCCCCACTGCATGCTGGACCGGCTGTGCTCAGGCAGCTTTGACAGGAGTTCCAGATGCCACAGTGGAAATCTTAACTAGATCAACTTAAAACTTAATCTGAAACCTGAGTGAGTGACACACTGAAGGAACAGCGAGGAGGAGGAAGCTCCACACTGCCGTCCTGCTGCAGCATGAAACAATGAGATATTACTACACATTCATCTTTCATGTGCGGTGTTTGTTGCACATCACATCAGGGCCTCCCAGTGCACACAAAAACACACACAGAACCGTACAGTACGCACAAACCTTAACACACTGCATATCTCTCATAACACATTATGATCACTTATGTTCACATAAAGCTCAAGATTATCTGACATTTGTACAAAAAAAACTGTCATGTTTTCTGATCTTCTGTTCATGAAACAAGTCGGACATTTAAAGTTAACTTTTTAGTTTAGCTGTAGTTTAGCTCTTTTGGTTGTTGTGCCAACTGTGCCTAAAAGAAAAAATCCTTTTGGTGCTGATTCAAAATGGGACGCAGATCTACATCAAATATGATCTGCAACTTGAATAATGCAAATTTTTATGTCTAACTAAATTAATTATAGAATTAAGAATTTTTGAATGCAAAAATCAATAACAAAAAAGTAAAAACAAACAAAAAAAAGGAAAACAGAAAAATAAGTAAAATGGGAAATGACCTGAAGAAAGTGCTATAACAATAACATCAACAATGATAATAATTAATAAATAATTTTCTGTATCATAATTGTATAAATGATTAGGAATAATAATAAGTATTGATTTCCTGATATTTTTCCCAAGATTTTTGGTAATTTTGGGGTGTTTCTCTCTTTCTCGCTCTCTCGCTTTTTCAGCTAATTTTCACATCACTTGTCTTGTCACTTTCTTTTCACTTTCTTGTCACTCTTTTGTCACCTTTTCACTAATTTCTTTCTTACCAAGTTTCTTATTGCTTTATTCCTGTCTTTTCTAAAGAAATCAAACCAATTAGCTCACATTTGAAAGGTTTAAATGCTTGTGAAAGGCGTCTGAAGACAGCAAAAGAAAACTGATGCCGATCCGGGTTTTCTAATGGTTAAATGTGCTTTAGGTTAAAGTTAGAGAATGGTGTCATCTGTTTTGTGGCTCATTAGATTTATGACAGCACAGCTTGAAAGTCACTGCAGGGCTTCATGATGGGTCCAACATCATTTAACATTACCACTGACACCTTGTTTATTGATAACTAACCAAAATAATCACCTTAACCCTGAGAAATGGAACCAGTAATGTTACAAAACACAGGGCCTTTACTTGTTGTTGGCTGTAATACTAAAGTGACTGCACACACACACAAATGCACACAAGTCTGCAGACGTGGAGCCCTGACACACACACACGCACACAAATCCATGCGCACACACAGAGCAGTGTTATCTCCCTGTGTGGCTGCAGGCTGTGGGGGGTGCCCAGGTCAGTGAGGAGGGATTGGTATCTCTGCTGTCTTTGGAGTGCTGCAGCTCATCAGTTTAGACTTCAGTGAGACCGGCGCTCATCCTGACCTAATCCAATCCCTCTCCTCTCCTCTGCCTCCCAGTAATTGCTTCTGTTTGTTTATTAATAGCACACGTTATCTTCAGAGATCCAGACGTAGGGCTGCCAAGTATTCACAGCGAGGCAGCGGTGGCAACAGCGGTGTGGTGGTGGCCAGCGTCCGTGCAGTCAGACACCAAACTTGACAGGAACACTGGGGAGTCCTGTTCTGTTTCTCCCCCACCTCCCCTCTCTCTTTTTCTCTCTGTGTCTCATGCTTCTGCCTCAAGAATATTAATCAGGGTCCGTTTTTGAACCGTAGACAGACAGCGAACCCCCCGCCCTCTCTGGAGTCCCGCCGAGACAGTTGAGCCCCAACCTGAGCGAGATTAGCCTCGCCACTAGGATGAGAGTTGCGAGACGACCGCCAAAGTAAACCGCCAGCACACATTGTCAAATAGTGTGGAAAATCTCATTTGAATCGATCGGAGATAGCATTGGGTGTGTGGAGATGGTAAACAGTGTTCAGATGTGTTCAGAGACATGAAAAATCTGGGAACGTCCACATGGAAAATTTCAAAAAAGAAAAGACCCCCCATCCTCCTTCTTTCTTTTTTTCCAACTTGTTTGTTGGATGGGATGAGAGAAGCATCTTCTGAGGCATTTTATTCAGCAGGGTGATGAGACTCCGAGTGGGGGGAAAAATACCACTGGGACTCAAAGAAAGACGAGAGCAAAGGGTTTCAAACAAGTTGATTACAAATGACGGTTAAGCTATGGTTCTTAGTCTGCATATCCATTTTCAAACAGGGATTTTTCTCCACTCTTTATCTGGTTTTCCGGCTGCCACAAATTTTAACGTTCAATAATCACATCCGGCAACAAAACAGCTTGCTAAGAGGCAAAAAAAAAAAAAATTAGCGAAGATGTGCCCAGGGTGTGTTGCAGCAGCAAGAGAGATTTGAGAGCTTCAGCAGCATTTCACAAAGACACCCTTATATGTTCAGAGCAGTTGCCTGTTAAAGCTAATAAAGATTCAACAGGGTGCAGTCTCTACACTTGCCAAGTTTTTTTTTCTCTGCAAGTGCTGAGCATTTTGACAGATTTTCTGTTATTCAGATGGCGCGCGTTTGATGACATTCAGCATAATCGTTCAACATCTTGCGATGGAGGAACACATGAAAGATAGGATTTATGGAGCTCAACCTAAAAGGCATGTAATAGAGTTGACCAAAAGTTGACCTTGAGAGCTCATTCTGCTTTGGAAAATCTTGTAATATCTGCTTTATGGTGCTCAGAGATAATGGGTGGCTTATTAAGAAACATTTTCCCTGTTTTATAACCACAGAGAATAGAGGGATTCAGATAAGAGCTTTGCAGCATCTGTCGATTGCAGTTGCCTTGTTTAATAATGGCTCACTGCAAAGTTCATGGTCATGTCGTTTATATGGATTTTTCAGTTTGACAACCCCAGTGGTTCCCAATAGAGATTGCCAGCAATTTATCCCCGATTTTCACTTTAAATATGGGATAGCTTTTTTGTTGAGGCTTTTTCCCCAGTATCTTGTAGATATTTGTTGACCCATAGACCATAAAATAATGAATGTAGCTACCGTAATGTCACCAAGTGGTTTGTGGACTCCTGTTTTGAAGCCTTGAGTTTAGCATTTTTGGCTTTTGGAGCCAGAAGTGACCGTATTTGAGTGAGAGTTGAGGAGTGGATCTGACTGAGAAGCCGATGATACTATTGGTAGACAGCCAGTCATTCAAAGCGGCCCCACCATTACTGCATTACTTTTAGCCGTAATATGAGTGGGTGAGTTTTACCCCTTCACTACCAAAATTAGCGTGTGCATGCAAGTTTTTCAAACACGGGTAAACCCGCTAAAAAATTGTCTGTAGAGCAGAACTGTGAACATGGTGCTGCAGCAGGTGAGCATGGCTTTCTGTGTGTGTGTGTGTGTGTGTGTGTGTGTGTGTGTGTGTGTGTGTGTGTGTAGGCTTGGCTTGTCCATTTGACGTCACAGGCACAGATAAACAGTATGCAGCAGCATGGACGGAGGCCTGTAAAAACGTAACAGTGTCGATTACCCTTTTTATATCTCTTACTTATTCAGTAATTTCGATCAATGTTTTACCGCTGCTTAGGTGAAAACGGAGGATAATTACAAAAAGTGTAGATGTTTCCCTAGCTTTTTAAAAATACTTTTTTAAGTCTACTAATTTCCTAACATTTCTGAAACATTTATTACCAGAGTATTCCCCTTTTTTATGATATGTGAACAAACCGCACCAATTTGCTAAGGGTTCAAAGGTTTAAATACTTGTAAAAGGCATCTGAATGCAGCACATGGAAAGTGATGTTTCTTCAGGTTGTAAAGGGTTAAATAAGTAGGCTATTAAGACTCACTTAAGTATGAAAATGACTTGATAAGATGGATTGCATGCAGCATGTTACACAATAATCTACTAAGAAACCAGAAGATATCAAATAAATGAAGTAAAAACTGCAATATTAGTCAACGACATGTAGTGGTGCCGACATATAAAGTGCTTGAAAAGGAAATATTCCAGTAAAGTACAAGTACCTGAAAAGTATACATTAATAAAGTACTTGAGTAGTTTTACATAGTTACTTTCCATCACTGGTTTCTTTCCACAGTCCATAAGATGTGTACTGTACATCAGCTAAATACTTTATATGATCCAACTTACTGACCTCAGGACTGCCCTTGGCCCCTGGGTGCTGCTGCAAAGGATACATTTATGATGAACAGATGAACAACTAGATTAAGTAAGACTTTATACATTATTGGGTTGGTATTCCTATTATTCTGATTCATAGTGGATCTCCTTTAGTGTGGATAGTTAATGTCCTTGTTAGCATTTATTAGCATTCCTTTGGCACACTGCTTGTTGCAGTATGTTACATGCCTTTAATGCACCCTAACATTTAAATCATCATCTAAATCAAACGAAATTTCCCCTCTCATGAAGGAACAGTATGATCTAGCATAGCAGTTTGACAAATTAAAGGAACATTCCACCATTTTTACACATGATTCAAATGAATTGTGTAAACAGTTTTATAATGTGTTCTGTAACTCTCCAGGGAGATTTCAAGTGTTAAAAAATAACTCTGAAGATGTCATCATTAAATCAAAATATACATTTAGGTAACAGGCTAAGTGACTGGCTTACAGTCTACTGCAGCTGTGCGATGCAGCCTGGTGGGAATAGGCCATTTTGCCAACATACAGACAGAGCAGTGGCAGAATGCAGTGATAGTAATGCAACATTAAGCAGAAACACACAAGCTGGAGCTATTTGATAAATATGATGATTCTAATGTTAGAAAAAAAAAACTGGTTCAGCAGAAGTATTTCCGGATTTACCTTAGTCTTTAGTTTTTAGTGCAATGTGTCATAATGTCCTGCTTTGGAAAAGGAGACACAAGGATCTCTTTTACTGACTCAGTGGCACATGGCACAAGGGGCAATCAGTGTCGCACAGTGCAGATGTGCAGGGCAAGGCCAGAGTCAGATGATGCAAATATTTGGGGCTCAGCCTAAACTTAGGGTGGTCAGGGGTCATGTTTCAATGTATAGATTGTTTTCCCATTTAGGACAGCTATATGCACTATTTTTCCAGCCATTTGAGATGATAAAATGCCTAAAAATCTATACATAACTAGGGAAAAACATGAAAGTTGCCATGGAAGAGAAAATATGATCTAAAGCCTACATCCCATGGTATTTTGTATCTAATCTTTCTCCAGCTGTCTTCATCATTACAAAACCAAAACATAACAAATCTTGAGGATGACTTATTTTTACTCCTGCCACCTTAAAACAGGCAAAAAGTATCAGACGTTACTATTTTAGTTACATACAGTATCATAGGTACAGTAGGAATTTGATATAAACAGCATTAATCTTAAATTTTATTTTTGTGATACTATGCTGGAGAAGAGTTCACAGAATTACTGTTTAGCTGAAAAATCTCTTGCATTTGAATCCATGCCATCATAATCTGGGCTGCTTTTGCAAATCGAGAATTCCCAGCAATGCGAGTTTTATTAGATTCCTTTAGGGAATACCAGAGTATGAGAAACAATATTGGCATGTATTATTATCTAAATTACACAAAGTTGAAAGTATTTTAAAAACCTAAAAGATCCAGGGTTGGTGGCAAACCTCTCACTCACCTGGTAGATTGTTCATCCCATAGAAAATGATCTCTCCTTTTTTGAAAGCAGTATGTCTTTGCCACAGTAATTTGTGAAGGAGCAATGTGAACTGGATCAGCTATAAAAGCTTCTCTCAAGAGAAAACCAGAACCCCCATGCCTGATTATAATACAGATTCAAATAAGTTAAACTGGCCAACCTATCTTTATAAAAGGCTGGTAATAGCTTGAATATGATTTTTTTTTTGTGTCAATCACTTGAATATACGTGCAATTTGCAAGTTCCCTTTAATATCTGACAGGGAAATTGCACAGCTTTGCTTGATTGTTATCACACCCCCTACCTCACTTTTCTCTCCACTTATGTGCAGCCGAGTTCAGGAGCAGTCATCAAAATACAGTGTTAAATAAATACCTATGTGCACCTCTGTTCCATGCGCTGTCACAAAGTGTGTTTACCTCCTCAGTTGCCATAGTGAGGTGGCGTGTGCTTTGTCTTCCTGTTAGAGGCCGTTGACAGTATTGTGCACTGAGCAGTACAGTGCAGTTGCCATAGTTAGTAGTTCCAGGTCTCAGAATGTGATGTACATGCTTTCTGACAGTGCTGTTATCCCGGGGTGTGACATCTTTGAATCACCAGTAACAGATGTATTTGTGTGTGAAGAGTGCCTCAGGCCTTTGACTCCACTCTACCTTGTTCTTCTGACCCTCTCTTTTTGTATTACTGTGATGCAGCTGATTATTCCTGGTTTAAAAACAGCACACTGCCTGTGGGGCTCTCCATCGCCTCTCTCTTTCTACCTCTCTCACTGTCTCTCTCTCCCTCTTTCATTCATCTCTCCTCCTCCTCCTCCTCTCCTCTCTCCTGCAAACTGAAGGCAACCTCAGTGCCAATTTCATGGCAGGGTAGTGAGCAGCGCAGCAGAAATTATCCACTGCAAAATTGATCTAAACAATCGCAAAGTGGAACGGCAAGGAAAAGCAGGAGAATGAAATTGGTTGAGTCTGTTACCTTTTAGAACTTGCTTTATCACCCAGGAGGAATTGGGGCGCATTGCTTACAGGGAATGCCAATAGTCAAACTCATGATATAGAAATTTTAGGGCACTATAGTCATAAATATTGTATGTTATCTGTGCAGTAGCACAGTAGGTTTAACCTGTTCTATCCTAGACCTGAATTTGTTATCTCTCTACGAGTGATATCTGCTAGAAAAAAGGCGCTGAAAGATGATTTAATAGTTTCATAAGAGAAAATATTATGTCAGTGTTGAAACATTTGATTATTCAGTACACGCAGCTGTCTGCACAGGATGATGTGTTTCTGAAACAGTGTACAGCACATACACAATTCTTTAATGATCTGTTTGCACCAAGACAAAGGTGCGATGCTATTAAAACATTTAAGTGAACACGTGTGTACTGTATAATGACTGGCTAGAGGAGCAGTAAACATGAACCATTATTATTACAAGTCGTGATGTCAATCCTTTTTGTGTGTATGTGTGTGTGTGTGTGTGTGTGTGTGTGTGTGTGTGTGTGTGTGTGTGTGTGTGTGTGTCACCACTGCAAAATATTCTCCTGGAGACACCTATTTTTGCAAGAACTACCACAGAGGCTGTTTTTAGCACTTTGCCAGGTGTTTATATGTCTGTCAGTCCATCTGTCTCCAAACATATGCACAACTGTGCAAGATGCAGTCACAAAAATGTATGGATGTGTAGTTCAGATTACAATAAAAGCCACGTTCAAGCAAGGGAGCCAGAAGTAGGGCGGTTGGAATCACCCTCCACACTTCACGCCCCAGGCCCACATTCATTGTAAGTCGCAGATTGGTGTCACGGCATGGACTGCAAATGTAATGCATGTAGCTGCATTGACGTTACCCTTTTGTTTGTTGACTCCCATTTTCAAGATCTGAGTTTGGCATTACGGATGTAACCATCTTGATTTTTTGGAGCCAGAAGTGACCATGTTTGGAGCTGTGGAGGAGGAGAGGTGGATAACACTGAGAAGCTGTCGACACTTGGCAGACAGGCTGTCAATCAAAGCGACCGCCCCTCTAATTTTGCTTAACTTTAAGCCTAAATAAAATGTTTAATGTAATAGTTGTCACAGACCAAAACCGTTTTTTTTGTACCAGGCTCTAAATATGATTATTTCTTCTGTAAAGTTGGGCAATTTAACATGCAGGTCTGCGGGGTTTGACTCTTTTTTGGACCATTTAAGGAACTGCAGCTATTGCCACTTCCGCATTGGCTTCATTTTCAACCTTAGAGTTTCCCGCTTGTTATGCAGCTGGTGGGGTCACATTGTAAGATGGTCTCTGGTGTACAGTAGTATTGTGTTTTGTTTTGTTTTTCTTTTTTTTTTTTACATCAACATCCTCAGTTGTTGCTTTGGAGCACATTTGAACATTTTGTTTTATAAAAAGGATAAATCCAAGTCCTGAAAACAAATCTGACGAGCACTCTTATCATTTTTAACACTAACAGTGTCTTATGTAGGTTAACTTTTTTCTTTTTTTTCTTTTTTTTTTTAAACTAAAGATTAAGGATACAGTATTAGAGATACTCTTTTTTGAAAAAATATGTATTAACCATTGAAACCAATTTAAAATGTTAGCAAAGTGTTTTTTTAAAGCTGCTATAATCAATAGACTATTTGTGTATAAAAGATGTCGCTGGTAGCGATGAATCCACAGGTAATAATAACTCAACTCAGCGCTACAAAGCAACTTCAATGTTTGGGTTTACTCTCCTCTCTTTCAACAGCATTGTTTTTCAGTAAGAAAGCTTTAAAATCCCACTGTATGCTAACTGCCCAGCAACAATGAACAGATACACAGTCATTAACTAGCTCTAAACATTGTGGAGCATTTGGCAGCTAAATAGGCAGATATTACCATTACATATTATTACCTGCAGGAGTCGGTGGAGATTAAACACAGAGCTAAAATAGAGAGAATATTGGACTGATATTTGCCAGTTGTCCAGAAACATGACTGCAAATAAATACTTGTGTTGCTCTGTATCTGATGCACAGGTAAATAAACAACTGTTTGCTATAAACTTTGCCAAACCAAACTACCCATAGACCTGCATGGATATATCGATTAAATGAGCAACGATCACATCGATGCAAAGTGTAAACATCCATATGATCCTCTTTCCGCTGCGCTTTTATTTTGAAAGTGTGTGCCACCGTCACACAGTGTCCTGTTGTTGGTGAGCAGCCAAGAGAAAGATGATGAGGATAACACTGTTTACTTGGGAATTTTCATCAGTGTGGAAATGTTTTGTTTTCGGAGAAAGTGTGAGTCAACAGACAGCACCCATCATACATAAACAAAAGCCATACTGAAGACACACGATGCACCTGCCGGGCCACTTCATTGACTTCTTGCTAACATTATTTTAGCTGCTCTGTTTTAGCAATTTTTACTGAAAAAACATGCATTGAAAATTGAAAGTCATCCATGCTGTCCTGTCGGGAGGTGCAGGGACTTAATCCAGCAGTGAGTAAGACAAAGCATAAATAATTGTAAGCATGAGTAGAGGAAAAGTCCCTTAGCCGCTAAGCTAATTTCTGCAATGTAAAATGCCATAGGCTTATGCTAATAACATTAGCATTTTGTTCATGTGGAGGAAACTTGACCTACAAAAGACAGTTGCAAAAGCAAAGAAAGCGGTGGCAGCTTCTCCTGTAACCGACTGTGTTAAATTAGCAGATAGTATTGGTCTCAGGCCCCTAAATCGAATTGAATCGAAATTGTATCATGGTAGAGTTTGTATTATCTGCTAATATTGTATCGTTGTCCAAAGTATCGATATAATATCGTATTGTGATGAAACCAGTGATTTATACCCCTTTTAATAACTTCTAAATGTGTTGAAAGGGTTAGATACATTTTGTGTGTTAATTATTTGAAACGTAGAAATAAGGCAGATTCATCTTCTGATATTTTAAAACAAGCAAAATTATTTCAGTCTGTTGTCAAAAAAATAGGACTCAAAAATCACTTCCACGACAGCGAGGTTTACTTTGGTACTGTTACACATGATCCAAATAGTAAAGTGTATTAAAACAATTTTTACTGCCATCAATTTTACATTTTGTCCTGAGAAAAAAATATTGTAGAAATCCATACGCATTAGATTTTTTTAAGGCAAGTATTATTGGAAGTTTTATTCTGTAGTTTGTAGAATAAAAGTTGAACTTGTTCCACACTACCTTAGACTTTCCTTTCTTCTTCGCTATGCTCTTTTTCCTCAACTGCCCCCCCACCCCCCCACCCCCACACACACACACACACACACACACACACACACACACACACACACACACGACACACGCTCTCCTCTGCCTTAACTTTTTCCTCCCTTGCCCTCCTTCCCATTCCTCATCAGTGGAGGTGTCAGGACTCTACCGCCGCAGTGCCATCTGGGCCGAGGCTGATAAAAGCTCATGTGCCGGGCCGGCGGTGCCTGCAGGTCTGCCAGGAGTCAGCGAAGCCTGACTTTCAGAGGCGATGGGAGAGATTTGTGGCAGCCAGGGAAGGAATGGCGTGCCGTTAACGTGCTGATCCAGCCCCCCGCACCACCTCTGTCTATCTGTCAGTCAGTCGGGCTCTCACATGGCCCTGCACTGGCCTGAATCCTCACTGAGAAAAGTGTCTTTTTTCTCAAAGGATAACCAACATGAGACAGGATGACTGTGATCTCTCTCATAGCATTTGCTTTGTGTCTCATATTGAGAATGCCGCTTGGATGACCTCTGTAGAAGCTTATATCAAGCTGTCTATACTGGTTGGATGGAGCGAAGGTCCCGAGGCTTGAGATTGATTTTTGACTTCACATAGACAGACTGACTTTGCATAGACAGCTGGCTGAATTGTGAATGTAAATGTTCACTTATGCCTGTGCCTCCTGCAGACTGTGAGATTTAAGTAATCTTATAAGTTTAGAGTAAGGTACTCTGTGCGACATGGATGTAATAGACTTGGGCACGACATCAAGTTTGATGTATGCAGACTGAATCACAGGCTATGACATGTGTCCATGATTGACCCCAATACGCAAGAACAAAATGTAGTCGCATGCATCATCCATCGACGCTGCTGTGGTGGTAGAAGCAAATTGTAATCAAACATAAATCGAGCCCTCGCTGTAGTGCCATTTATGTGTCGAAAAAAGAAGAAGGAGAATGTGAATGCAGTTGTGGCTGGGGAAAAGAGGCCTATTCGGCATGCCAACATTTGCAAAGAGAGCTCCGAGTATATATTAGCACCTACTAGGGCTGCTTGATTATGGCAAAAATAATAATCCCAGAAAATTTGATTGATAATGAAATCATGATTATTTAACATGATTACTCACTGGCCTCCAGATCATCATGCAGTTATTGAACATTAACGCTGGTGTTTATTTTATTTCCTTTAACTTAAATACAAGTGAACTGAAAAACAATGAAAGCTTTGTGGTGCAGCCACGACTTTGACACATCTTGGACATTACGTTGGTTACTATATCAATAACAGCAAAATAAATTTTGAATTGGGATCAACGATTGTTTCACTAACTCAGAAGAGACTCCGCAGACAGACAAAAATAAAAGACAAAATGGGAGCAACATCGTAAGAGTCATCATGCTGCACATAATCGTTTTATCTGGATTATCTTGTTTAAAAAAATCAAGGGAAACAAAAAATTGTGATCGAAATTAAAATCTGATTAATCGCCCAGCCCTCGCATCTACTAGCATTTAGCGTTCACTAGCCATGCTGATCAGTGTGTCATTCCATGCTGCATTTCTTTTGGTTGGTTTATAGATGTATTTTGTAACAGCAGTCACACAGTGCGATCGTCATCCCAAATTTCTGACACTGTCAGAATTTTATCCCAGGCTGTCTTTGATTGCAACAACGTGACAATGGCCATCCTTGAACCTCTCTCACTGTGTGATGTAGGACCACCGTTTTAAAGAGACGACCCAAGATATCATCACATTTCTTTCACATTAGTCGTGTTTGATCTAAGACAGCCCAAAATCGCATAGTGTATACTGGGCTTTACTGGAGGCACATTTTCTTTTCCTAGGATGGCAAAGGCATGACCCCATCTACTCTCCCTCTGACTGGTTAATGCTCGTTGCCATCGTTAGTTGGATTGGTGAGGGTAAGACAATCAGAGGCAGAGTAAAGCTGGTCATGCCTTAACCATGTGCAAAAAATGCACTATATTTATATAGGGGGATTAGCTTTTCTCCTACAATAAAATATATTTTTAAGTAGCACTTACTTAATAATTGATAGCACAAACGCATGTTTTTAAGTAAGAATTTGTACTTTGTGTTGCAGTTGTCTGGCCTGCAGGTCACTAACACAATGTCTTAACTTGTTTTTTGTCCGGGCATGTCAGAGGAGAAATCCTGAACTGAAGGTGGAGAAGAGTTGAATTATCAAGCCCATTTCATTCATTGAAAAGTAATGTTGCTGCCCCTCTTCCCCAGGTATTAGAAATACCTCAAGGTCAGTGAGTCAGCCAGTGAGTCAGTGATGGTCCTGCAGCTGTTACTTAGATGCAAAACAGTGGGAAGAAGCAGCAGGCCCGATAGTTTCCTTTGATGTGGAGAGAAAGTCTGGTTCTCTGCTGTGTCTTTAGGTCTTAGTGACTGATTTGATGTTATGGCTTCTTCTATCTGTATATACAGCATACCATCCAGAGACGACAAACAAGACATAGTCTCACTGAAAGAATCTGTTGCATTTGGGTTTCAGAATGAATGCAAAGAAAAATGTCCTCCCTCCTGTCCTGGTTTTAGGACAGGCCCTCTCCAGTGTTCGGCTGAAGGTGAAAAGGTGAACTTTTTTGAGTAAGAGTTTTTGGTGCCAGCCCAGTTTGTAAGTGAAGGGTTTCATCCCTCCCTTATTTCTTGGATTCAGCTAATCCTGGCTGGTGTGGTGTGATAGGGGCTTCTGAGGAGAGGCTACTCACCAAACTGTGGTTATAGAAATAACCCAAAGTTGTCTGTGAGAATGATGTTTTTACCTTGTTCTCCTCTTGAGTTTTCTTCTTCGTTTCACCATGTGATCTCTTCCATCTTGACTGATCAAGTTAGAGACTTTCAGTCTGAGGTCTATTTTATCAACCATCCATAACTGTTCATGGTTTCAGTGTTTTAGTCTGACTTATTTTTTCTTACCATGTCATGTCTTTTATTTTAGTCTACTGTACTCTAAAAATACTTGCCAGGATATGAAAATGGTTTAAACAAAGTATTGTTAAGACATTTTTGGCCTGATTATGCCAAATGTATATTCACAGCGTCCTTAGGCTGAGTTGGAAATGTCAAAAAGTATTCAAATGTGCACAGGTACAGAGTGTGGAAGCATGCTGAGCACTACCGTATGAATGGAAAATGCATTCCTTATTCCATATTTCATTCTTTATTCTGGAAACCTTGTGGCATCTGGATCTTTATTTTCTAAAATACTGATGTTAAGGCACATCTGCCAAATATAAAACTACAAGTTAGATAAAAGATTTCTAGAGCTTCTACTGGCAACTACTGTATGATCTTTGAATCCAACATGTGTTTGACCTTTGATTGAGTAATGCTGTCTTCCAGAATTATTCTATTTCCATTATAAATACGTATATTACAAATGTATTGTCTTAGAATTATAGCTTTTCATCTTTGACAACCGTACAGTTGATTCTTTGTTGTCGATTCTAGCAATATAAGCAATGTTTCCTTTTTTTGTGAATGTCAGTGTGTTCTTGGACTTCCTTCTTAATGATGACTAAAATCCTACCACATACAGACATGTAAGACAGGAGATATGTTAGATATTTAAAATTTAGGGTTATCGATGTAGTTGATGGAAAGAATGATAAGTAAAATAGGTGAACGTTTGTCTGTAATTTTTCCAACAGGTCTGGATCTGAGGCACGCTCAGGTGGTGGCGTTATCCACGGGAACTAAGTGCATCAACGGGGAGTATCTTAGTGACCAGGGACAAGTGGTCAATGACTGTCATGCCGAAGTCACCGCCCGCAGAGCCTTGTTACGCTTCCTCTACTCTCAACTTGAACTCTTCTTGAGGTAATGGATCTATTGTCTGCTGCATAAGTTTAAGACACGCAGACATTATTCGAGTGGTGTACCTACATTTTCTCTAGCTTTGAAAGCCCCGTGGCATTTACATTCTTAATCTCCTGAAATTACTCGATAATGCTCACTGTAACTAGTCGATTGGTAGTCTGGAAGTCCGGCTTGTTATTGGAAAATCAATCACCTTCATCTCATGCTTTTGTGCTGACAAGTGAACAGACTTTACTCCATTTCAATACTGCATGGATGTTGGATTCTAAAACTTGGATTAACTCACTCATAAAAGGATTGTGTTAAACAGGTTTGTTCTGTTTAATATATACCGTACAATTGGGTGGTTTAATCTACAAAAATTCATTTTATCTTAAAAGATGATCATATGCCTTGTATAAAAATATCTCAATCTAAAGTAACTACTGCTTTCAGATAGATAAATTATGTATTTAATTTGGGGGTGAACTGTCCCTTTAATTACCATATTTCTGCCAATTTATACTATATTTTTTTTTAACAGAGGCAAAGATTGTACTTTTGTGCTATTTGTCAGTCTAAATTGTTTTGGTGTGAGTTACTGAGTGTTATAGATATCAGCAATAGAGATTTCTGCCCTCTCTCCAATTTAATGGAACTAGATTGAATTTGGCTTGTAGAGCATAAAAAAAAAATATATGGAAAAACTCAATGTCAATCAATGTCTCTTTCCAGAAATCATGACCTTGTTCCAGAACATAATCCACAGACCTTGTTGTGATGTAGTAACTAGGGAGTATGCATGTGGTGTAAGGAAGTATCCAGCTACTGCCAGCTCACCTTGCACCACTGAACTAGCTAACGTTTCCGCTCAGCTGATGAGGACACCATTAATGTTAAATCTTGCACAGTTTCACTAGCCTCTCATCCATGAGTAGATGCACTCTTCCTTCTTCACAGTGATATGGTTGGTCGGTATAGTTTGATAGAAGCAAAATACTTCCTACATGAAACCGCTCACAGCAAGGTCTATGGATTATCGTTAGCAACCTTGTCATGATTTCTGGAAAGAGACATAACTTTTCAGTTTTTCAAACATTTGGTTTTTTTTGGGTGCTTTGAGCACCAAAAAAATTGCCATCTAGTTCCATTACATTGGAGAGAAGGCAGACATCTCTAAGGCAAATATTTCCAACACTCTGCAAATCACACCAAAACCATCTTGATTGACAAATAACACTAAAGCTTACATGCATTGTTAATTCAGAGGTGAACTGTCCCTTTAAGTACCTCAGAATTTACTAAAGTGGATTACTTGAGTAAATATCCACCAATGAATACATCTCATTTATGTCACAAAGTTTAACTTCTGCCAAATTGATGCGTAGGCTCAATAAACTTGAGTTTCCAAGGTGCCTCCAATGATTTTAACATGCAGTGCATTACATTATGCATCACAGTGTGCATAATAGCATTAAAATATCTTGTTTGTTGTGACCTCCCGCTGCAGTGCCAAAGAATGCTCTCTCCTCTCTCTCCTCTTTAATAAGCTCCATGGAAACAGCTCCACTTTGTTCACCAGAGACTTTTCAATAATCAACGAGCCATATGTGTGCTGTCCTCTCCAGCTAACTGAGCATACCAACATACAATCAGCTGGTTCAGCTCAGGGTCTCGATGGCCTGTTTGTTTTAGTACTTTTTTAAATGCACTTATTTTGTGCGCCTATAACCTGTACAGCATGCTTTAGTGCACACAAACTCACCAAGATTTTCACCAGTATCAAGAGAAGGTTGTCATGAGTTTTGACTCCAAACTGCCTCCAGTGCATAAGCATATATAATGTTTCTGAGCTCCCCGAGGAGCTCGATAGCAAGGCTGATTCATCAGATTAGTGGCTAGAAGTCTAGATTGTTGAATGTCATATTTGCATACGCAGCACTGACTTTTTGTCTTAGCACAATGCTGGGTGGCAGGTACAGAGACTTTGCAGCTGAGTAAAACGGCTAATGGGGAAGATAACTCATAATGAAATGACCAAACAAAATGCCAGAACTGCCATATTTACACGCAGGGAAAGGACATCGGAGACAGAGGAGAGGTTATTTAAAGAAGAGGGCAGCCGTGCTTTGCATCATGATGCATAGTTTAAATATACCATTTGTGTACCTACTTTAAGTGTGTGAGTAACGAAAGATTTATTCCAAGTGACCCAGATTTTTAAGTTAAGATTTTGTGTCACCTGGTTGGCAGAGAATTCAGCTCAATGAATAAAACTTTTTCTAAACATCTGATTTTGTTCTTTAAACAATGATTGGACTTATTATTTTATAATGAATATCTGTGATATTGGTGGTTCAACATAAACTGCAGCTGATGGTCTGTGGGCACAAAAATGTATTCTGTGGCCACCAAATGTCAAAAGAGGCTGTGTTAAGTTGCCTTTTCTGTGGGCTAATGTTTTTTATAAGCTTTCATTTGGGTCATCAAAAATGTACCTTGGCTGCCAAACTTAGGAGCATCCTGACGTGTAGGCCAGTACTTAAAACTATTATCGTCTATCTATGGTTTAGTTAGACTATTTGAAGACAATACAAAGTCCACACTAAAGTATGTTCCTATCAATATTTAATTCACCGAGGTGATGTTTTGAGCTACATGCTCATCATCATTTTTTTGTCGTCTGGATGTGCATGCTCTTGTGAACTTTTAGTCTGTTGATTAAACATCTAACATACTGACTGTACTGACATCAGCTGCTACATTTTCTTCGATGCTTGTATGATATTTAACCATTATTTTCTCTCAGTTCTTTAGTTGACCTTCATGCTGCCACTTTCACAACTCAAATGCAAAGCATGCATAGACCACAAGTTAAACTCACTCTCCCTGTTTCCCCTGAGACATTTGGACAGTCTGAGTAATGTCCAGGAGTGTTGTCTGACAGCAGGAGAATGGACTGTGGTCAGAGAGAGGGCCAGTGTCCATCTCTCTCCGTCTCTGCCTCACTTCATCATTGGAAAGGAAAAGTGGAAATCTATTTCCTATGCTGTGATGAATGGTTCTACCTCTCTCATCAGTCTCACTTGTACTTGTTTTTTTTGTCTTTTCTCTTAAAGTAAAAGGCCAGAGGACTGGGAGGAGTCGATATTCGTGCGGCACAAGGAGTGCGGCTACAGGTTGAGAGACAACGTCCATTTTCACATGTACATCAGCACGTCGCCGTGTGGGGACGGGAGGCTCAACTCGCCCTACGAAATCACCTCTGACCGTAAGACACCAGGCCTCTTTGACACAGGTTGACAATGCTGAGACGAGATCAAAATAACTTTATTTTTTAATACTCACCATGCATTTCTGTGTAATGTAATCACTGTCATTTCTCTATCATGTCAGTCTCTCAGGTTTATAGATAGATCATTTTCTCTGGCAGATATTCTGAAAGCTACTGCTCTGCTTATTTTTTTTTTCCCTCCAGACACTGTCAAGAAGCTGGCATCCTTTTCATGTCACATCCCGGCTTTGGCCTCTTTCAGCCACGCTGTGCTGACTAGATGACATTTTATTGCTTACCCACTGAAAATAAATTGTATATTCATTTAGACGGTTTGCCCAGCATTTTTCTGGTGGCCTACGAGTTCAGAAATGTAATCTGGACTGCAGTTTCCATCAGTAGAATGTATATATCCCCCCCTCCCCCTTTCATCACAGACTGAAGCTGCTATTCAGCTCTGTGAATATACACTACAGAGCAGTGCATGGTGAGATTTTCATGAAACCAGTAAGGATGGAGAGAGAGAGGGAAAGAAAGGATGACGCTGTCATTGGAGAAGCCTTTGAACTTGACGTTTTTGGTCATTAAACCTCTTAAATGTTCTGCAGTGCGCTCTCAGAGATTAGAAAATTACTTAGTACCTTTCCCTGACTGTTCTTAAACATTTCTAAGCTGGAAGTCGGGGCTTAATTCTTAGCTGCTGTCACATCAGCAGGAGCAACAGCCATGGAGGAAGAGAGAAGGAAGGAGAGTTTAAGCCTGAAGAAGGGAGAGGTTATTAAAACAAAAACAGCAATTATTCACATACACTTGGTCACCCTATTAAGGAGATATCCCTGTTGTAATTGTACTGAAAACAAGAAAAACATCTTTAATTTATCCCACGCATTCTTTTTCTGATACTATGTCACTTTTTTTCAAATACCGTGAACTTTAACAATATTAGCGACCGTAGAGGTCATGCTGTCTCGTACACCCACATAAAATCACATAAAAGTGTTTTAAACAGATCAAGGTGCCTCTGATCACACTAACGGATAAAAAACAATTGAGGTTATTTGTACAGTACTACGTCATACCATGCCAGATATAAATGGTTCATCAAGGTGCATCAAAACTGCTTTATCCAGGAAAATGGTTCATTCTCCTTCCTCCCTGCTCCCAACATCCAGCAACAATCCAGTCAGATGCTCACTTCATTAACAATTAGGCAGTCAACAATCCCAGGAAAATGAATTTAATTCCCTAAATGAAGCTATTAACCTCATTTAAACGTTTGCTTTGAATTGCAATGTTTGTCCTCCGCTGGAAACTGCACCTGTCATCTTCATAAAATATGTAATAGTAATCTCTCATTGTTAGCGACTTACCGTAATATTGCATAAACATTTTTTTCCTAATTACACTGATAATTAATAGCAGAGAACATCCCTAATTATACAGAGAATGCAACACTTAAAGGGGAATTACACCCATTTTCTTAACTCACACGTTGTTCTTTTGGTCAAAGACAGTCCAAAAATTACTACACATGAATCACTCTCTCCCAAATCCAAACACTAGAGTGTTACAACTGAAAAATTGTAATGAAGTCTTAAACATCTCCAAATACAATGTATTGGGAAAGATGTTATACATCACGGGTTCCAAGCCCAGGGCTCCTGACTGCTATTCAAGGCCTTCTTGATTTCAAAAGGTGTAAGAGAACCAAGCAACAACATCCGAGACTGAAAGATTAAGTCCATAAGGAAGTACCAAACACTGCAGTTCCTTGAATGGCCACTTGAGGCTGACTCCAAAACACAGTTAATCTCTATAGACTCCCATGTTAAGATGTCCAACTTTAATGCAGAAATAAACATGTTTACAGCCTGGTACAAAAAAACGGTTTTGGTCTCTATAGTTAATATTAACAATCATGACAACTGTACAGGGGCTCATTTTTATATAACTCACCTGTTTACATTTTATGAATGTTTAAAGTTATGCAAATTTAATTGTGGTCAGCTTTGAGCGACAGGCTGTCTTCTGATTCATAACTCAGCTTCTCAGCCAGATCCAACCCTCACTCTTCCGCAGCTCTAACTTTTGGCTCTAAAAGCCCAAGACGGTGCATCTGAAATGCAGAACTTGAGCTAGCTATGCCTATTTTTTATACAATCTTTGAAGAAAACGTTTTTACACAATAGGTCTACATCTCAGTATTATTTTAATTTATGTAAATTAAACTGACTCAAATCATTAATGTTTAGATTAATATTCAAGGATAAACTTCACAAAAATGGATAAACAGGATAAGGGAATGGTGAAGGCCTGAAAAAAAGCTGTATTCACATGGCTTAATAAATAGTACAGACAGAAAATTGTGAAAAAAAAATATCCTAAAAAATTTAGGAAAAGTCATGCAGTACTCTATACGTAAATAATCTGCTCAAAATTCATCAAAAATTGCTTGTTCTGTAGTTATCAAGTTCATTATTTGGGTTACTTGGCAGTTGTTCTGTACTGTTACTGTTGTGCATTGAATATAATACGAAATATCCATAGAATATGGAACTTAGTCAGGGGTTGTCTCTTTACTCAAAGATAGAAAAGAGGCTCCTTTGGGAGAAATGTTGGGAGCCACTGTTATAGATGACACTGAGAGCACCCAGAGGAATGTTTTCAGTATATGGGTACATTCTCTATTTCACAAGTGAGAGCACTACAACAGAATAAAGCTCATTTGGGTATAAAAAAAAAAAGAAAACAAACATTTTGTGATTCCATAAAATCAGTGTACTCATTAAGTGTCTATGGAGCAGCTCTAGACCATCCTAAGCCAATAACATAGAAATTATTAATTAAAGTGCACTATACAATGAATAATTTATACTTTATTAGGAGCAACATTGGAAAATGCTCCTGGTTTACCCGATGTCTTTGTGACCTGGTGTAATTGAAGTAAATTTGATCAGAGATCTACAAAATGAATCTTGGCTGCGGATTAGATCTGAAACTGCTCTGTATTATTTAAAAATTCATCATTGCCTAAATAGATTGGATTTCCAGCAAAGCCGTATAATAAAAAATGACATAATTTAGAATGATGATGCTCAGGCTGTGTGTGTGTTGTTTTCGGCAGTACACAGCAGCAGACACCTCATGAGAAAGCACCGCAGCCACCTGCGGACCAAAATCGAGTCAGGCGAAGGGACGGTGCCGGTGCGATGCCGGGGGCCAGTGCAGACGTGGGACGGCGTCCTACAGGGCGAGCAGCTCATCACCATGTCCTGCACTGACAAGATCACCAGGTCAGTGCGTTCAGATGCTCCCTCTGGGTTTAAAGAGTTCTTATAGTCTGGCTTTCATGTTGCATTTTGTCTTTTTGGCACTCTTTCTGTTCCAAATCGAAGCTCTGCCTTTATATTGTGCCTCATTTCACTTGTTGATTTTCTCTGTCAAGTGGGTCAAAACTAAATTGGAGGAAAGCACCTTTCTGTTCTGCTGCTATAGTGAACATTCTGCAAACTGATTTATACCTGAAAGCGCCTGGTCTCTCTTGGCCACTTTAAACTGGAAATCTAATTTTTTTTTTCTTTTCATATAAAATGCTGTCCTTGCTGTCTTTTGTTGAGTTACACAGGTTTGACACTGGACTATATAAAAGATGTTACTTTGTTTACTAGTTTGCAATTTTGTATAGTCTGTTTGTGTGCAACATTGTTTTCTTCTTAATATAAAGAAAACAGTCAGAAGAGTCCAACAACACCAACATCAGAGCTGGTAAATATCATTTCCTCATCCCACCCCTTCTGAGCTTTGCTGTTATCAGTGCAGGGATTGAGTTAATTTTGTTGTAAAGGTCACAAGTGATGTCTTTACCTGAACTCCTCACACACCACGTCCTTTTGTCCAAGAGGCCTCTGAACTATGCAAGAAAAGAGAACTAAAGGATTCAATGAAGGTTTAACTTTATTAGGAGATTCTCTTCTTTATAAGGAGGAGTGATTCCTGTTTAAATAAAGCATTTTAAAGTGTGCTTTATGAGCCGGGCAGAGCTTTGTCTGATATTTACCTTAGTGCATCTGGGTGTGTGTAGGTGCGTCTTTGTGTTGCATGAGCCCGGCTGTATATGAAATCTTTTGTTGGCTGGATGGTGGCTATTGATTTCCCATAATGAACAGGTAATCCCATTCTAATGAATGAGTGTATTAATCACGTCTTTTTTTTTTTTAAGATTTTTTTGGGGGCGGTTTTGCCTTTAATTGATAGGACAGCACAAGTGTGAAAGGGGGAGAGGGGGGAGGTGGCATGCAGTAAAGGGCCAAGGCCGGAATCGAACCCATGGCCACTGCCGCGAGGACACAGCCGCTATACATGGGGCACCCGTTCTATCCACTGACCCACCAGGCGCCCCAGCCAAGTCATTTTTTAAATCTCCAGATCCGTAGAGCCGACTCTCATCTTGCGAAGATATTAGTCATAAAACCTTTATCCCACTGTGGGCTTTTATTTATTTATTCAGGCTTTACTAGTTACTTACTAAGATTGTTTCATTATTCCAGTGCATTTATTTATACACTGATTAACAACTTGTAACACTTGTAGTTCACACAGCGAACATTAACACAATGGAGCCCGTGTGTGTGTTCCTAAATTTTTAATGTATTGACCGCATGTTGGCACGTCTGCCTGGGACAGACGGCGATTCTAAATCAGGATGGTTTTGCTCTCCCGCCTCCGTTTTCACACTGGCCTCGTGTGTGAGGAGTGAAAGCATTGGTGTGTACACACTGGAGCATCTTCACAGGCAGAGGGAGATATTTACAATACATACATGTAGATACATAAATGCAAATAACAGAGGAACTAAGGTCGGTGACCATCCCAGAATTTTACCCTAGCCGAGAATATCAGGTGCTCTTCGGGAAAGCCCAGCTGAGCTTTGAAGGAGCAGCCATAGAAACAGGATCTATAGGAGCAGAGTTTGTTCTGCTGAGATGCTTTGGTTGTGTCTCGTTGCTATGATACGGAATATCCGCAGAGGTAAAAATGTTGGCAGAAAGGTAGAGAGCTTGCGGTGAATGAAGGGAACGCTGAAGCCCATAGGGAGAGAGGACGGACTCGCTGGTCTGTGTGAGTTCATGAGAGGAAACATATGTTGATATATGTATAGTTATTGAACATAATTTGCCTCCATTGTTGTTGTTGTTCAGCTCTTGTAAATGTAAGATGTGATAGTTGGTCTCTGTGGTATTTGTTCTGCACCTTCACCACTGTGATTGGACTATGTAAAGTGTATACGGGGTAAAATGTGGCAGTGTCGAGTGCATCATTTTACCAAAAGTTGAAAATTTTCAACATGCAATGCTTAGCGCAGAGTAGCATACCTGAGTGTTTTTAGCTATCTGTTGCTGTTTTTCCAAAAGGGGATAGTGGCACGGAAGCTTTTTTTTTTTTTAACAAGACATTGTTGCATTTACAGAGATGATTGCGCTCCCAAAGTTGGACATTTAAAGTCAAAACAGGATCTTTTTTTAACCATTTTCCTTCCTCTCTTCCCACCCTATTTTGTTGCAAGTGACTAAAATGCTCAGGGGACATGAAGTGGAGTAAAAGTAAACAGTTTATTTAGGAAATGTAATGGAGTAAAACTGAAAGTTGACAGACATATGAAAACTCAAGTACAGATATTCCCCAAAAAATACTCAAGTACTGTAACAAAGTATTATTTCTTCATCACATTATACTACTACTGGTGGGTTGTAAGGTGGGGTACAGCACATTGCACAGATGTTCGATTAGACTGGGATCTGGGGAATTTGGAGTCCAGGTCATGTCAAGTCAAAGTTTATTGATAATAAACATTTCTTTACTATTTCTGAATACATTCTTTCCTTCTCAGCAGATTGACATTGCCATCCGCAGAGCCAGGCTGCAAGCGTAGCTAAAAACACCCAGCACACAATGAAGGGGCTCAACAATAGTAATTCTCTACTTCCAACCTTGATGTTGCATTTTCTAACATATCTGAAATCGATTTTTAATATAGTCTCAGTTTTTCTGCCAGGACTGAAAAGGAACTGAACCCATGAATTTAGCTTAGTAAGCACCGCGCTGTGCCAGCTGAGCCATACAGGACTACAGCTGAGCCGCCGTCGTGTGTGTGAAAGGACTGGCACAAACACACACACAGAGGCACAGAGAGAGAGGTGAACCCTTCTCCTGTGGAGCCGCTGTTAATTTGACCAATTTGATTCAGTTGGCCAGGGCTGGAGATGGTGTGATTAAATCTACCCAGGTCACCAACGGGGGTGAAAGCAATTACTTTACAAAAAAATAGAGTGACGGGGGAGGGAGAAGGGACACCCTGCTTTTCTTCCCTTACACCATCCCCTCCTTTCGGTCCCGCCAGGTCGGACAGCAGACCCGCTCTTTTTGCTCCACAGCCTCCTCTTCCTGTTTTTTTTTTTTCTTTTCTTTTTATATATCGCTGTAAATGATGGGTGGCCGTCGTTAAAGTGAGTGGGTCACAAAGGGCCAGTTTATCAAGGTCAGGGTGGAGGGTGGAAGTGAGAGGACTCAACACACACACACACACACACACACACACACACACACACACACACACACACACACACACACACACACACACACACACACACGCACACACACGCTGCTGCAGTCTTAAAGTGATCCCCTGGATAGTCTTCTTGTCCTCTGTCATACTCATTTTGCAACCTCCCATTACTTTTTTATTTCCCCACTTCCCTCAGATCTTGCACTTAATTATACTTACTTTTGCCTTGAGCATAAGGGATTTTAGGATCTTTGCTCTCATCATAAACATTTTTAATAACGGGTAGCCCATCATCACCTCACCTGATGATTTTGTTTTCTTAAACCTGGCCCGGCGAAGCTCCTTTGCTAATATTTGATTTGAAGTCGACAGCTGGATTTAATTGAGGGGCCTAAATGGCTTTCATATAACGATGATGTTCTCCATTCCACTGCAGTTTTATGCAGATGAAGACATTACTTTAATGGTCGGCGTTTACCGGGGGAGGGAAGAAAGGATGGATGTGCAGAGATAGACAGAGAGAGAGATGGAGAGAAAGAGAGAGAAGAGGTCTCTCCCCTCTCCTCTCTTTAAATTCACACACCCAAGCCAGATGGCTGTCTTTTCTTGCATGAGATTAGAAGATGTTTCTGATTCACGGTGTCGCTTTCTGGGTAAATTAATATTTCAGGCTAAACTATTTCTGTTTTTGTGGAGGTTGTGTGTGTGTGTGTGTGTATTTTTTGAACAAAGCTCCTCCTCTGTGTTTGAGAGGTAAAGGACAGATCTTGCAGACAGATTGCAGGTAAAGCGTAGGCAGGCGGCTGCTTCGTGAGCCCCGTTTAGTGATTCCCAGGAAGCCGTTGATGTTAATTGACTGCTCGGGAAGCGAAAAAAGCCATAATGAGTGATTATTAAGTCGATGAGAGAAAAAACAACAACAAAAAAACAAGCAGCCGCCATAATTGCATCCATGATAAAGAGACATTGATTAACAAAAAGAACAATGATCAAAAAATTAGTAGCATAATGTCGGGGCTTTGATTGTGCTTCGCGTAAGTTCATTAGTCCAGTGCAGCGGAGAGTACACAGCTCAGGCGCACAGCAGGCCCACTCTCTCTATGAAGGGCAGGAATGATAATAAACACGGTAATTATCATTTTCCATCCATAAATTAGCATCTGCTGGTTAAATAGAGGCAGTAGGTGGCACATGACCAGCTGGCTACAGTATCGGCTGGCAGGATTAGCCCCACAGTGATTTTGTGTCAGTGGTGGATCCCCTCAAACAAATCCAGAGGTGATCGGCCCCTCGCGCTGAACAATCGACGGGAGGTTGCCGCGCAGTGCATTAACCCCAATGGCACTGATGAATGCACACGTGGTAATGCGTAGTTCCATGTAGTGACTGCTGATGGACTGACCTTTGGCGATGTTGTTGTCGGTGGTGGCGATGATGGTTTGCGTCTCTGAACCTGGGAAAATGGGAGAGGCAGGACGTGTGTGTCAGTCAGATGATGTGTTTGTGTGTGCTGTCAGTCCAGCGGCTGTTATTCATCACGTCCCACATCAAGATAATGATCAAATTGTCTCTACCTGTCATTGAAGCTCTCACATCTGTCTCTCTCTTTTTCTGCCTCTCTCTCTCTTCCCATCTTTCTCCTCCTTTTCCACCCTGATTCTATCTCTCTTCCCGTGTATTCTCCCTCTCCCCAACTGTTGCCTTCTGTCCTTTTTTCTTCTTTTTCATGGTCCACTTTTCTCTCCTCACTCCCTCCCCTCAGATGGAACATCCTGGGCCTGCAGGGGGCGTTGCTGAGCCACTTTGTGGAGCCGGTGTACCTGCACAGCGTGACCGTCGGCAGCCTGCGCCACACGGGCCATCTGGGCAGAGTTCTGAACCAGCGGCAGGAACGCCTGGGCCCGCTGCCCGCCACGCACAGACGCAACCAGCCCCTGCTCAGCGGTACGACACACACAGTCAGACATGTCTCAGTGTGATTTAGATGGATTACATTTAGAAATACATTGAATTTGGGAAGTATTGGCACCAGAACATGTCAGAATGAAATTGATTCTTTCTACCTAAGTCCTTTCTACATTGCTGCTCCTGGAGGCTTGGTCTCTATCTCAGAGTGATCTTTGAACCACCAAAGGAAGTAAAATGGTGCACATTTGCACCTAAAAATTCACAAAATTGAAAACTGTGCAAAAGATCTGCACAAATGACTTTTGTGAGCAAATCTACTGATAACAGAGATTCAACTGAAAGGAGCCAGTATCTGGAATTTGTCAGCTTTGTCACTTTTTCTGATAAATGAAGAGAATACAGAGACCTTGTGACCCTGCTACAGTAGATCATATAATAGGCTCTAATAATTTAGGGACTGTACTTTATTTAGTGGCGCAGTGGTGTAGTGGTAGTGTAGCACTTTTGCCTCACAGCAAGAAGAGGGGGTTTGCATGTTCTCCCCATGTCAGCGCGGGTTTTCTCCAGGTTCTCCGGCTTCCTCCCACAGTCCAAAGACATGCAGGTAAAGTAAACAGGTGACTTTAAATCGGCTATAGGGGTGAATGTGAGTGTAAATGGTTGTTTGTCTCTATGTGTCTGTGATAGTCTGGTGACCTGTCCAGGGTGTACCCCGCCTCTCGCTCAATGTCAGCTGGGATAGCATGAAGCCCCGACACCCCTAACAGGATAAGCGGTTATGGAAAATGAATGAATGAATGTCCCTCATTTATCAGAGTAGGGGGTGGTGGTTTTTTTTTTTTTCTTTTTTTTCTTTTTTATAAATTTCATGACCGGCCCTGCAGCTAAAAAGGTTTTCCCTTGAGCCTCCCTGAGTGACTGAGGGAAAAGCATGACCCTTTTCCATTATAAATAGATTTCACAGTTTCTGGCTGTGATAAATTGTCTGATTTTGGAGATTTTTAAGGAAAGCATGCCTTTCAAACCCATTTGTGGATTTTATGTTTCTGATTATATTGAAAATATATGCAAAACACGGCCATTTAAAATTGAATGCCCCCCTTCTAAGCCAAATCAAAAAACATAATTCCCTTCCTAGTACAGCATTTTACACCCCCCCTCATAAATAGGGAACAGTCCCTTAGCTCTATTTTTGAGTGCTTGGAAGTCCCTTAGCTCTATTTTTGAGTGCTTGGAAGTCCCTTAGCTCTATTTTTGAGTGCTTGGAAGACTCATATTATCTGACTGATTATCTGACTGTGATACAGTATTTTTTCAATTTCAGTAGTTTATTTTTATAAGAGTTACAGTTTCACATAGTCAAATCTGATTTGAAATAATATGCTGTGTTGAAGCACAAACAGCTATTTTCCCATTTCATCGAAGGTTAAGGTGGATTAAAGTTTAAAATCACTGTGTGAGATTGCTCTGCTTAACCCTATTCCATCAGCTTTATTTAGTCAATTTAATTCTCTCTTTCTTTCTTAAAAGAGTTTTTTGCTACTTGGCGGCAGCAGAAACAAACTGTGAACACAGTGTAGATATATTATCACTTTCTTAAAGTTATTATGGCAAACCATTGCCAGTTTATACATTCAGAGGATGCAAAGCAACATTATCATTCATTCACAGTCGTGTTTGTGTCCCCCTGATGAACGTAAGTCCAATATTAACTCTTCTTTATCTCTGTTTTGCCCTCTATAGACTTAGCTGAACAACACAATTTAAACTCACTAAAGCACAAATACACAGGTTGGTTGGTTGACCTCCGATGTTTTTCGGCTTTTAAGTGATCTAGTGAAAACTTTTTCGCTATACTTTTTTTCCCACATTCTCCAGCTAAATGACAGACTGTTTTCTTTTCAAACAGTAACGCACCTGTCTGTGCTAAATATAAGCAGCTCTGTGTTTTCAGATGGGGCCATCCCATACACTGGCCCATATGTTTACTGTATATATTTTCAGCAGTTCCTTTTAATAAATATGTCAGCTCCAGACCAAAGAATCACAACAGATCACACATGTAACACCCACACCCATGCACACATGCTTGACAAACTCATGTACCCCTGCTTCACCATGGTTACATTGTGCCAGCCAGACAAGCAACAGCTATGAAGTTGTCTGGCACGTCTGCCTCCGGGGCTCCACTGAGACCTGAGGCTTTCGTTTGTAGTGAAGATGAATGCTGGAAGAGGATCTGAATGACACCCAACTTGTAGAGACTGCATCAGCCATCACTTCAGATCTAGGCCAGTCAGAGTGGCTGAGCGACAGAGACACACAGCGATGTAGGGCAGAGTTTGTTGCTAGGGATCACTGATGAGAACAAAGATGGTGCCAATCACGTATTAGGAACCATCAAATATATACATAGTTAAAAAAAATAGCACTGTAACACTTAAAATTATTGTTCTCAGGGACTTAAAAGCTTCTGCTTACTGTTTTGAGTCTTTTGTTTGTAACTGAAGCTCTGTCTCAACTTCCAATCAAGTACAGTAGTCTTCAAGTATAGTACGGTATTTATATGTTAGGGAAAGGCACAAGTTCTTGAGTACTTTTTTTTGGACATCAGTATTCTTTCAACGTAGAATAGTCACCACTGCCCCTCCCATATATGAACGTGACCATTTTTTTTTTTTACTTCTTAAAATTTGTAACATCCTATTATACGTAGCTCTGTGCCCTCCATAGACTATATATAAGGATGGTGCGCCCCCACTTACCCTCGCTATGCTGAAGTCCAGGGATTTGGGCATTGCCATCTTGCGAGAGTGATGTCATTGAGAGCTGGAGACTGTGCAGTAGTGATATCCGCGGTGAGGGAGTTCCCGCCAAAACACCGGTCCGACATATCGTGAGCAGCTCAATTGAATACGATCGTACAGATTAGCTGTCACAGCTGTCAATAATGGCAGAAAAGCCCCCTTTAGTATCATTTAATAACCCATTAAAATTGAACTTATCATTAAAACAAACACTTGAACAAACATCAGGGTGATAAGAACTATATTCAGTGACAGAAACCATCTTCTGGAAAAAATGTATTTGTCGTGTACTTGAGTTTTTAGCTTGGCCTATGTCCCATTCACTAACATGGAGGAGCGGGCCTTAGGACCTGTACTGCAGACAGACACCAGGGGGCGATCAAGATTGAGAAGTTACACTTTGGGGAAGCTTTCATGTTGTCAATCTTTATATACAGTCTATGGTGCCCTTGATAGCCGAAGCCAGAGGCATTATCTTTTTGGGTTGTCCGTCCGTCCGTCCCATTCTTGTGAACATGATGTCTCAAGAACACCTTTAGGGAATTTCTTCAAATTTGACACAAACGTTTGAGTAGATTCCAGGATGAACTAATTAGATATTGCTGGTCAAAGTTTAACGTCACAGTGACCTTGAATTTGTCTCAGTCTTGTGAAAGTGCTCTCTCAAGAACACCTTTAGGGGATTTCTTCAAATGTTTTTGCCCCTAATTCAAGAAATCACACGCTTAAATTTCACACATATATCAGAATATAATGATGAAGTTCAAAGGTCAGAGGTCAAAGATCAAGCATGACATCATAATGTTTTGCAAAAACACTTTTTCAGGCCATTACTCAATGTCATAAGTCAGGAACAGAAGGGGAGACCTTTGGTCAGATACTGAATTGGTGAAACTAATCTTGGTTGTCCAATTTGAATCTGTTCTGATTGTACAGATCTTCTGTGCTGCTGGGGAAAAGATGTGTATGAAGCATCCATGTTTTTACAGACATCGATGTAAACTGTAACTGCAACTTGACTGGTGGGCGGACGTTTACAACCACGTGGCAGTGTATCTAGTTTTATTCCAGAGCTGTGTGCAGTACATTGCTTCTCTCTCTCTCTCTCTATCTCTGTTAATAATGAGACTAATGCTGCAAGAGTGTGAGCTCCACAGTAGGAAACTGGTGATGTTAGTTCCTTTCAGATGTTAGCTGCTGTTGCCATTTTAGTGATAACAGGACAGACAATGAACTGACTTGGAGTACAGCTACTCAGCAAACAGTTTTCCAGCGTTGTGTTTAATGTGTAACGTTAACTGTAGCAACAGTTGGCAACTGTTAACTTTCAATTCATGGTTTAACAGGCTAATACAATCCTGACTGTTCAACAAATACATTTTAAATTACACCTGTTGTCCATGCTTGGACAATTTGCATTTTTGTTCATGCATTTAATTTTTTTTTGTAAGTTCTCTGTATTGAATTAATGCAAGTACTAAAATATAGAAGTTATTTAAAATGCCCATCCCAAATATATACTACATGCACTGCATCAGGTTTCAAGTATACCTCTTGAAGGTCATATCAGCTCTTTGCGTTGCAGGCCTCTGCTCTGGGTAATTGGTTGCCATGAGGATGAATATTTTGTGAGGCCTATCCTCATCAAGATTGATAATTGTACTGACTTGTCCTCTGGTGATGATAGCCGGGACAAATTTATCATTGAATCCTCCGACCCCAGCTCTTAGCGTACATTTCTCATGATTTGTTCAGTGTCTTTTTGAACTGAGCCATTTAAGTTGGCCTGAATGGAGTTTCCAGATATAGATATTACAAGCTGCAGTTAGTGTTTGGAGAATTTTGGTCAGGTACAATCCATTTGTTCATCAGTCATACATACTCAAAAGAGTAAGTTAATCACTCGAACTATAATCAACCTTGCAGTAAGTACATAGTTTGTTTGATTCAAATGATGTTGCAGAGTGTCTTTTTTTCTTAGTGTCGAGGGTTCTTTGTGTTGATAAATGACATAGACCTGTCCTGTACCTTCAGACTCCAAAGAGATGTGGCTTCCTCCTGCAAATGCCCTCCCCTCAGACACGCTTCACAATAATGTGTGTTTTCTGTGTGTCCACACACCGTAAACTGTCAGATCTTTGCACCCGCGGTACCTTGAGTAGCTGTACTGAAGGGTAGAAGGGTGAAGGAAAGGGAGGACAGGAAGGAAGATGGACAGACAGTGGAGATGGCCCCACACCAAATCAATGTAATCACAGTCCTTATCAGACAGCCATTCAATCTGAAGGGAGCTAGGACAGAGAGGGAGACAGGCTGAGGGGAGGAGAGCAAGACAGCAAGTCAGGAGGCGAATAAAGAAACAGAGAACTTCGGTTGCATTCAGATGACTGTGAGCGTACCTCCCCCCACCTCCTCTCATCTCCTCCTCCATCCTTTCATTGGCTCTGATGAGCTCCCCGGCTATTGTGTGTCCAGGGTTATTTAAAAGCAACACCCCTAGAGGAAATTCCTGGGGATCGCAGGGCCCACTCTTATCGCACTCAGCCAAAGCAGCTACACCTGAACCCCGAGGGCCAAACACATCGATGGGCTGACTTGTCCTTCACTCTCGTCCTGCTGTTCACTTCCACCACAGCGTGAACAGAAACTGTGGCAGGGCTTTGTCGTTTTGGGATAAGAAGAATCAGGACGACAGTAGATAAAGGACACATTAATAATGGTTGGCCACCACTTTGGAGTTGTGCAATTGATTAAGTACAAGTGCTTGTTTAACAGCTTCACCTTGTTTTGTCCACATTTTACAGTAACCCCTGATACTACGCATTCCTAAAAGTCAAGTTGCTCCAATGTGTCCTGTACTTTTATTAAAACATTAGGTAGAGGTACTGTAGGCCTGTATATTTTATATAATGGGAGGTTGCTTCAAAATTTTACATCAAATTTTATAAGATATAATATTTATATACATTCCCAAATTCAGCATATATAAGAAAGATACAATCTGTAGGCAACAGGACAAGATTTTGGTATTGTAAGTGTTCTGATTCCATGAGTTGTCCAAGTAGTATTGACCAATCACTTTTGAGCGGCTGGTAAACAGTCTCTTTGGAGAGGTGGAAGGCATGGGCCAAAATCCAATCCTGGAGCCCATCGGCAAACGTATAATGATGAGCCAGCAAATTGTTGCCTATTTTAGATGTATGTGCCTCCAAATGCAGATATCTGTTTATAGAATTTAGCCAAAATTGTTTTTTTGCCATGCCCTTTCTAAAAATGAGCAGTGTTTACAGTTACTTTACTCCGTTATGACCAAGGAGTTGATAATAAGCAGATCGTGTTAGCTAGCTAGCTAGTTGTCTACTCACACATTAAATTTTATGATACAGGGGCATATACACAAACGTTAACCAAGGAAATTAAGCTTAATTATGCTTAACCAACATGACTTTTTATAATTCCTTGTGAAGATGAAATATTTTCCACCTCATAATGTTTTTAATTCAGTTTGTGTCAGCATAACCGACACTGGCAGCAATGAAAGCCTAAATATCGAAATGTTAATTAACTTGAAATAAAACTTGTTCTCGCTACAGGTAGATCACAGACTCCATGGATAACAATATAGCGCTTTCTATCCACAAAAACCCACTGCTCCCCCGAATACTTCACTTGTTTGCAGGCAAGTCTCACTCTCTCCAATATGCAGATGACGTTTCTGTATTAATAACTGTGAAATCATGTTACCTTGCAAGGCAACTGGATTTCGAAGATCATGTGAGACTCACGAGTGACTTTTGAGAGATTGTGCGATAATCCAGCCCTGATCTGCTTCATGTCCTACCTTGAATAGTTCCCGATGTAGAAGCAGTGTTGTTAAATCTCTACAGGTAGACACATTTCTACTGTTGGATGATATATATACCATTATATTGTCCAGACCTATTTCAGATCTAGTTCTATAAGGACTTGCAGAAAAAGACAATTAACCAGCCCATGTGTGGATTTTGAGAGCTGACAATCACTGAAAAGATGTTTTTTGGGTTGTATTGATGAAAGTATCTTTTGGCCTTATATGACTGTGTTGGAGAGCTGCACACCTGTTGGAAAAAAGCTAGAAATCATATAGAGTATAATATATGTGTTTAAACATTAGGGGGTAAAGTGCTGTTGAAGGGGAATAAAGATCATTTTTACCAAATGTTTCAAGGATTTAAATCAGCAACCATACCTGCTTTTCCCATAACTTTGCTGCCCCTTACACAGACATTAAAGAAAGCCTTTTTTTCATGCACCTGTTGCTTCATGACTGCTGCTGCTCCGCATTACCACACAGTAATGCAGAATAGATGCACTGTGCACACATAAACACACAGGCTGTGCTGCATTGTGGCTCAACATTAGCTCCTGATATCAAGCAGCAGCCTGGTATGTGTACTGTACAATTATGAATCCCATAACCAAAGGCTCTAATTCTGCCTCTTTCATGTCTGCCAAACACTTCCCAGAAGAGAAATTGATCAAGTCTTCAATGAGGGAAAAATCAAATTGGCTATTACAGAAACAGAGGAGTCAAGTCCATTGAAGGGATGAAATGAGCCATGAATGGAAGGAGAGAAAGGAAAAAGGCAGGATGGATAGGAGAGTCTTTTGTTCAAAGAGGTGCGTCTCCACAAGAGAGAAGAGATGGGTAATAAGAGACTTGGAGGATTGTTACTGTGGCAGGCAATTCATTCCAGCTCCAAGGAGCTACAGAAAAGAAGAGCTGAGATTGGTGAATGGAAGAGTGAAGACGGGAAAATGAGTGTGGCAAGGAGGGAGATGATCTGCAGGCATGTATTGTGGTATTGTACATCAGGTATTGTACTATAACAAGCTGTCTGTCAGACGGTGAGATCAGAGGCAACTGTTGTTCACCCGTCGCACAGAATCTGTCTGCTGATTTTCTGTGAAGGCACCTTTAACATTGCATGATATACTGTAATAAATAACTGGGTTAGAAGTGGAGGTGAAATCTGAGACAGTGATTCCATTTTGAAGGCAGTCTTACAGATTTAGAGCACATATAATGTTCAAACAGCACTTACTGTCAGGTTTTGTTTGCCTAGATGCTACATGTTGATGTCTCTGGCACTGTGACACATGTTGGGCGTGACATTTCCTCCCTTTTTCTAGGGATAAGTAAAAACAAACAATACATCTGTGACTTAACACACTTAACACATTCAACATATTGCACTGTAATCCAAGGTAAACACCTTTCATCAAACAGTTGATAATGTTCAGAGGAAGATACAGGGGTCAGCTAATAGCTACCCTGGCAAACAATCACCAATGTGATCCTTTCTGTAAAATGCTTCATTATGCCTTTGCTTCAGTGATAGCTGTGGCCAGAGTCATTATGTTTCTGGGTTGTCTGTCTATCCAGCCATCCCATTCTTATGAACGAATGTCTAGAATGCTTCAAGAGAATTTCTTTATATTTGGCACAAATGTGTTCTTGCCTCAGCAATGAGCTCATTAGAATTTGGTGGTCAAAGGTCAAGGTGGCCTTGTTTCTGTCTCATTCTCAGAAACCCAATATCTCAAGAAAACCTTCGGGGAGTGTCTTCAAATTTGGCATAAATATCCATTTGGACTCAATGATGAACATTTTTGTGAGGTCATGGTGACCTCGCAAATTTTTTTTTTTTTGGCCATAACTCAGAGATCATTTTTATTGTGACATTAAGATGAATGAATTTTGCTCTGAGCTGTAATTCGATTCTCACCCTACTGTCAGATCGGTTTCCGCCACAGGGCCTCCACCTCTGCCAACACCCGTATTCTCAATGCAAACAGCTAATTCTCTACATGCAACCCAATGTGACAGCTACTCCCCTCTTTTTTCCCTCTAACTCTGTCCCTCTTTTTCTTTCCTGGACTGATCACTTTGTGTCCTCCTCTAGCAAGGCTAATTATTTCAGAGAGAGAAGGTGGAGACGGACAGTCCAGTGTACCAGAGGGTTCATCTTTGTGACTGGAGATAATATTTATGGCGTACATAGCTGGCAACACTCAAACACTGTTAACTGCTGGAACTCAAGAGCAGACGAGCACTCATACAAAGGCAGGAACACATGCTTATATGCTCAATAGCCCTTCGTTTTCCACCTCTCTCCCTCGATCTCTAAAGGGTATATCAAAGCTTCATAAAAACAGCAATGCAGTTTCAGGCCCAGGTTGACTCGGCTTTTTGCAGCGCTGCAAAACTTTATGTCTGCCATTAGCCTCAGGGAGAGAGAGAGAGTGAAGGGTGAAGGAAGGTTAAACGAAACAACAAATCGGCGGTTTAACAGGAAAATTGCAAATTTCCACTCAGATACTTGTTTTAATCACATGTTTGTAACATTCTGAAACACTTTTATGAAATGGTCTCGCTCCCCTGTGTTGTCTCCCTTTTAGGGCTGAGCAGCGCCGAGTATCAGCAGCCGGGGAAAGCCTCATGTGTGAGTGTCAACTGGACGCTGGGTGATTCACACTTAGAGGTGGTCAACACAGCAACTGGACGGAGGTGGGACTCAGGGACACCCTCACGCCTCTGCAAGCACACCCTATTCACCCGCTGGAGCAGACTTTACCGCAAGGTGAGTGCAAAGATCCACAGGGAGGGTAAAGAGTTCAGCTAAATTTATCAGTTAGTAGAGAATCTGTGAGGGGAACTTCCGGTCAGTGGCTAAATTTTATTTTTAGACTGCTATGAAGTACAAAGACAAACTTATGGGGATTGTAATGATACCAAAAACTCACAAAAATACACAATATTTATCACAACATTAAGAAAAGCAAGAAATATGATGAATTAAAAAAAAAAAAGTTTGATGTGTAGATTCACAGTTTCTCAGTGTGTCGTGTGATTTGGACCCCTGCTGTTCAGTCCGAAGTAATACAATCAGGACTCATCATAAAGCTTTTTTTTTTTTTTTTTTTTTAAATGCAATGAAATGTTTAGACAGTTATTATAATTTTTCTACTGAAAGAGGTAACAATGACATGGCTGAGACAATTCCAACTTAAATAGTGTTTAATTGCATGATCCTTGGACCATCTAAAATTGGCACTTGGTCCGTTTTAGGTGGGTGGAGGAACATTTTAGGCCAAAAAGAAGATGGTCTCTCATCATTTCATTTCACACCATCAAAAAACCAGACTCAACAGTGATCATGGAAAGCTAGCAGATGTCTAAGAAACATGTTTTAGCTAAATAATCAGGGACCATTTATCATTGTGGATGTAATTTACAAAGTCTCCAAACAGACACTGCATTTAAAGGCTGGACTGCAAAGCTTCTGAAAGTGATACAGTCACACCCAAGCCTTGTTGGAACTTCATGAAGGTTAGCTTCTTCTTTAATGTTGAGTCTTGACAATTTTCTGACAAGGAATGATAATAAAATTCAGCTATCCTAGTGAAATAAACATGTAATATTATAGTAGATTTCAACACAATACCATGACAGTATCAGAACATTGTTTTATTGTGATATTGTAAGTCTGATATTGTTACAAGTCATGAGTATTTACTATTTAGAGCCATCTGCCATACTGAACTTACAAGATTTCTCAGAATCAAAGTTTAGTTTTATTTTTAATCATTTTGGCTTAGTTAGATAGTGGCTGTTTAAGAGGTGACGGGGAATGAGGAAGGGAGAGATGCAGCAAAGGCCATAGGCCGGGCTTGACCAAAGATGTTAGTTAACCCATAAACTAAAAAAGGTGCCCCAGAAACAAAGTTTATTTTGAAAATTGATGGTTCAATTACCACAATTACTCCAGTTTTTCTCTGTTGGGAAACACTGAGCACATTATTACAGAAAAACTCAAATTGACAGTGTTTCGCATACTGACAGAACCAGATGCTGCTCTCATACTATACTGTTTTCTTACAGCAGACATTTTGACTTTTGATAGAAAAACCACAGCTGCAACATTAATGATAGCTCTGTTCCATTAAAGCCTAACAGCATACACTATGCAAAGGGCACGCTTTGCTTGTTATGACATGTGGAAATATCTGCTGTGAAAAAAAAAAGTCCCACTAATTTAAATGTTAATTAAAAACCACCTTCCACAGTGTATCTTTTTCTCGCTGAAAAAAATATTATGATGTACCATTTAATTAATGTGAGCTGAAACAATAGTCACGTTTTGAATAAATGTCTGTTTCACCACTCTGCGCTCCTCTGCTGGAAAACAAGCGGCATTACTCAGTTGTTGTCAAAAACAATGTGCACTCCTTTGCCATCAGGAATCACATGCAAGCCAAACACAGAGATATTAACTGTAGGGATGCATGCCAACAGCCGCTCGCTTAAAAAGCACAGACACGTGTATTAAAATCAGAGTCCCAGAGCTCTGTGGCTGCAGGTGAGCGCTCTGTAGAGGACATGTGGAATTTCCTCTCCTGCCGTAGATAAATTTGTCGGCTCGGCAACATCTGCTCTCTATGCGGCTTATCAAAAACTGGCAGCTCGGATCTTTAACGTCAGCACACAGACCTGCTGCACTTTCATTTCCATTCTGAAACTTTATGTAACAGACACTGCCTGCATCGCCAAATGGCGGCCGTTAAAGCATAATGACTATGAAACCATAATTATTTGGAGAAGTACTCGAGGAGGCCCCCACCCTAAGTGCTCCCTGCGCGCCGTATATAAGGGCCACGCAAGAGCAGTCGCACTAATCTCCAAAAGAAACTTTCGATCTCTCCCTCTCTCTCTCCCCACTTGTCTCTCCGCCGATCTTCATTGTTTCCCCTCGCGACAATAGGAATGCACAAAAAGCACAGAGAATGTTCAATTGCTTGTGAAATTTAAATGGGGAGATTACACAGCTGTTGAAGCCCCCCACCACCACCCGCCGCCTCCCAGCCCCACCCAAATGCATTTGTGCCGGCTCATTCGTTTTGTTTTGCTCGCTCTTCGTCTTCTCTCTCCCCCCTTCATGAAACCTTTAGCCTCCGTGCCCCGGCTTTATTCCCTTTTTCTTTGTTTTCACCTCCTATCTTTATGTCTGTCTCTGTGTAGCTTTTATCTGACTCCCGATTGCTCTCTTTCTCTGTCTGTCTTTCTTCTGCTCTTTCCCGCCTTGATCGCTCACCCTCTTCAGTCGGGGATCCACGTGTCCGGCTCGGCGGACCGCCAGCTTATGTACTGCGAGGCCAAGATGGCGGCACGTCCTTACCAGACAGTGAAGCAGCAGTGGTTCAGATCTCTGCAGGAAACAGGCCTCGGTACCTGGGTCAAGAAACCGCCTGAGCAGGAACAGTTCCTGCTGTCCGTCTGAGGAAGAGTGTGTGTGTGTGTGTGTGTGTGTGTGTGTGCGCGCGAGATAGAGAGTGTGTTTGTTTAACCTTTATTTTTTTAGGGTAAGTTGACTCTTTATCAACATCCTTCTGCATACCTGGAAGTGTCCCACGCAACCTCTAAACTCAAGGCTATCGCCACCGTGTGTGTGTGTGTGTGTGTGTGTGTGTCATTCTGGATGTGCCACCGCCAAACGGGAACAAGACAAAGGTCAAGCGGACAGGTTGAAAAGAAAACGGACACAAAAAGACGGACTCTTTCTTTGACTTCTTGAAACGCACAAACACACACATTTACGCAAACACACACCTAAATACCCTCCTCTTCGGCTGTCAAAGAAAGGGTGGGGTAACCTTGAGGAGAGTGAAAGGCAGCCACTATCTTGTCATCAGCTATTTCCGGGCCCCAAGGCTCCCGCTGAGGAGCAGAGCCACGGGGGAGAGAGTCAGAGAGAGACAGAGAAAGAGAAAAAAAGAGAGAGAGAGAGGTCCACGTCCAATTACCGGCCCTGTCAGGGTGACGGGTGATAGAAGAAGAGGAAGGGATGGGAAGAGAGAGTGAGAAAAAGAGGACACACCATTGCTTGAACCCGCCTTGCCTTCCCTCTTTCATTTCTATCTTTGTCCTCCTTCTCTGACTCACCCTTTGACTCCTGTCTGCCTCCTCCCTTTGTCTCTCCCCCCTTGCCCGCTTTCCATTTTCTTCCATCCTCCACCTATTTCCCTCACCTCCTTTTTGTCACTCTCTTAACTTGTCTCCACCCCTCCTGGTTTCGAGCGCGGCGGAGGTTAACACGACACGACGACAGGTTAATACGCCCTTTTTTTTTTCCTCCCATCCTCACCCCACTGGGTAGAGAAAAGGAATCGAGGTACATAAACGCAGCTGTTACAGCTTGCGTAAGTACAGGTGGAGGTGCTGATGGAGGGAAGGGAGTGTTTTTCTGTTTTTCCCTCTCTTTCATACTAATTTTGTTTCCTTTCTCTTTCTGTCTTTTGATCCAAATGACCTCAGTTTTTAGGCCATTGTCTCCAGTTACAGTACATCTGAATCGAACCCCGTTGTCACCAATAAAAGCGACTTTCGGTCGTGACTCATTAGCGAGGCCTTGTTGACCTGATCAACTTGTGCTTTCTCTCTGTGGTCATGACCTCCCAGATAATAGTAAAGGTGGCTTAAAGTTTCGTCAGCCAAAAACCCCTCGCCGTCAGCGCTGTGGACGACCTGAGGGATTTTATTTTGAAAGCCATTTTCCAACCCTCATGTATGATCTGAAAATCAGCGAGGCAAATATGGACATCCCCGATCACTACCGTGTACATTATTTTTTCCGTTGCTGCATATTTCATGATATAAACGAACACGCTGCGTGTGACTTTATTTTTTTTTTTATATGCAGCTAAGTGTTGATATTCATTGTGATCATGACTGTGGTGTTCTGTCATTGCTGTGTTCTCTGCAAAGATTTTAGACGAGGCATCCAAACCAGCCACCAGCATGGCTCAGTCAGCAGTAAAATCCAAGTAGTGAGAGTGACATCTAGTGGTGCTCTTCTGTTGTTCTCTTTCTGTCCTACTCCGTCTGAGCTCCTGTTCTGGCAGCATCATGTGCTCCAGTGAGGATACAGCACCTAACCAAATTGTTGAATATCTGGCCGATTGAACTGTAGAATTAGACCTTCGCTGGAGGTCAGTGTGCGAGCGCGATGTTCTGACACACAGGCAGATTTACACAAGAGAGAACTTGACCCACATGCGACCTCTATTTGGCTTCCCATGTAATACAATCTGATGTAATACAAATTTATGATAATAATAATAAACTTTATTCATAAAGCGCTTTTCAAACAAAGTTACAGTGTTTTACAAAGTTGATCCCAGATGCAGGATTTAAGCTAAATAAACAAAGAAACAGCAACCCCAAAAATAACATTAATACCATCTATGAAGCAGATAAGCAAAGCTGCCCAAAAAAGATTGCACTGAAGCATATAAAATCAGACAATTAGAATAAAACAAAAATAAAAAAAATGCAAATAATAAATAAATAATAAAAATCAAGTCAACAGCCTGCTAAAATTAATAAAAAGCCTCTTTTAAAAAGACACATTTTAAGAAATTATTTTAAAAAATCAAAATTTAATAGGTCTAGGACAGTGGTTCTGAACCTGGGGTCCGTGGTCCCCCAGGGGTCCTTGAGGGGGGTTCCCCAGGAAAATGGCAGTTTGTATCTTTTACTATTTAATCCACTATAGAAGTGAGTCTAATGTGAGTCTGAACCACAGACTGTATATAAAGATAGACAATACATCTCTGCTTCTCCCATTGTGGAAAAATGAAGCCAAAATATCCCAAATATGTCCACTGCCATCTTGCGCTGCTGTCAAGTTCCCGCCCACACAGCTGTGAGTTAGGGTGTCAAAGTCCCTTTATATAATATCAAAAAACAATACAAAAACCAAACTCAATAAAAAAAAAAAAAATACGAGCAAACATCAGGGTGTTAAGAACTACCTAAAATGCAAATTATTTATTTGGCATGCACTTTGAGTTTTTATTTTGGTCCATGTCCCACTTTTGCTAACATGAAAGGGGCGGGGTTTAGGACCTATACTGCAGCCAGCAATCAAGATGTTTTGCCTTCACCTTTGGGGAGCTGTTATGTCGTCCATCTTTACTATACTGTCTATGAACAGAGGAATTATTCTGATCATACGTTTCACTTTCGGCATTTATCTGGTCTTGATCATATCTAACAACCAAAATCTGAACAGATGGAGGTCCTTGAAGCCATATCTTTTCAAATGGGCATCCACTGTGTAATAATTAAGGGGTCCTTGGCTCAAAGAATGCTTTAGAACCACTGATCTAGAATAGTCAGTCAAACTCGGCACAACTATTAAGTAGTAGGATAGTAGTTTTGCTTAATTCTGCTTCTGTAGAGCTGTAAATGCTGTATCGGTTGTTTTCTGAAAGTGTAAAAGCCCCTGGATTATTATTGGTTATCATATTTGTTGATAGCATTTAGCATATCATATTTAAGAATTAATAAGCAAAACTTAAAGTTTGTAGTGAAATTATTTATTGGAAACACTTAAAAACTCTAATCTGCTTCATCACAGCGGTGGCCAAACAAACAAACCCGACCTGATCTGATGCAAATGTTGCCAAATCCTGACGTGACTTATCTTTTTCTAAATGAAGCCCGCCCATTTTAAATCAGCAAGAAGCACAGAGAAAACCAAAAAAAAAGAAAGACTCCCGTTTGCTATAGTTAAAACTTTTATTTTTATAAGGAATCTGTTCTTGTAAGACTTCATGCTCATAGTAAAAAGCTTATTGAGAAAACAGGGCCTTCACTTTATTGTATTTATTTATTTTTTACTCTTTACAAGAAATACAAGAAATATTTTTAGTATCTCATGCTCCCTTGGTATTTTTATATCCCCTGATTGTCTGCATGCTGTCTTCTTTCCTATATCATGAAAACGCAAAATAAAGATATTGGTATAGTGTATAATTTGTTAATGGCATCGCCAGATTAAAACCCCCCACTAAAAACCCCACTAGAAATCAGTTTTTAGGAACTCATAATGTCTGAGTTTTTGTTTACACCATAACATCTGATTCTTTGTGTAAATCTTGTCTGTGAGTATCAGAACAGAGATTAGGTGTTTGTGTTCCATCAACACGTGTTGCTGATTTTAATCGTTTGAGTGGCGGTTATCATCAGCGCGCAACCCATAACTTTTTAGACACAGGTAACAACACTCGTCACTCCTTCACACCATGTTTCGTAATGGCTGTATTAGCCATGAAAACAGATCTGCAGATTTATTTTGAGAGATAATAAATATAAGGCATGTCTGAATGGCAATATTGTATCCAAGAGTGTACATATGTAAAAAAAAAAAAAAAAGAGAGAGTAAAACAGATGTTGACAAAGATGTGAAAGAGATCCTAAAATGTCTAATTATCATGTAAATTAAAGTATATGAGGAATTGCTGCTAAGGTCTGTAAATTGCACTTCAGTAACAAATAAAAAGTGAATGTTTGTACTGTATATGTGAATAAAACCACAAAATCTTGTAATTTTACCTTGTCTTGATAGTTTTTGATTAATTAGATTTTCATTTCAGAACAATAAATGTAAAATATTAAAAGTCTCATTACGTATACAGAAAATATCAAATAATGTGCGCTAATATTGTGCCGTTTCAGGATCACCTCACTAAAGCCAATGCTGGCCCTCAGGAGCATCCAGACAAATATTAAAGAGGCCTCCCTTTTCCTCCTCCCGTTTCTCCCAGGGGAAATCCATGAGGAAATGGTTATCTCTATTTGGCTCGGTGGCAGGTGTCACACAGACCAGCCACCAAATTAGCCTGGAGGAAGAATGAAGCGAAGAAAAGGGGGAGAGGCGAGGAGGGGATCGAGGTATGCCTCCTCAGCAGCATCCACCCTTCCCCCTAAGGCCATGGAGTTGACGGTGTGCTCTACAATAAACATCATAATTGACAATTTGCTCCAGTGGCTGGTCACGGCCAGCCAGCTATAATCTAATGGACGAGGACAGAAAGGTAAAACTCCACAGAATATTCTCTCTCTCCCAGCGTCATGCTGTTTCTCAATGAAATCTAAGAGCCATAACACACTAAGTATGACACCTTTTCAACATGTAGGCTTATACCAGCATCTAGTAATCACACGGGGACGCTTTTTGGAATGGTCCAGCATCTTCTAAATTCTACACCTTTTGGAAATAATCTAAAAAAAAGAAAAACAACCTTTGCTTTGGAACCAAGTAATATTGTAATTGTAATTGTGGTGTTGTAATTGTACAATACAAATATGAATGTACTTTACATGAATTTTTCTCTTATCTTTCTTTATACATCTGCTTTATTCTATATTTCTTACTATTTACACCACTGAATTTATTTGACTACCAGTTACTTTTTGGAATGATTTTTTTTTACACCAAACCAGAAGGACGAACTCATTCCTACATTCAGGCCTCAGCATTTACGATCTAAAATAATATTCTATAATATATATTTATGATATATATCTGTAATTACTTGCTACCATGACAGTTTTGTGATTTTTTTTCATGACACACTATAGGCTACTAAAACTGATTTGTAGCATATGACTTCTTTTTTGCAATTTTGGAAATATACAATACCATCACTTTTTATACAGTTTTGGTTGACGTACTTTACTATGACTTTTTTTTTCCTATTTGGAACCACATACTAGACAATAACTCTTTTTTTTGCTTTTTTAGGACACGATACTATGATATTTTTACTATGGCATATCTCTGCGTGAGCTATTTTTTTCAGCTGTTTTTTGGACATGTCATGATTTACCATTTTTTTGTCATACTGTAGTATTGCTTTTTCTGTCATTTTTTCAACATGCTGTTTTAGGGTGTTTTTGGCAGTTACAACATCCTATGCTATGGTGTGTCTCTGCACGCTATTTTATGCTGTTTGGAGGTGTTTTCAGCTGTTTTTAGGACATGTCATATTTTGAAATTTTTGCCATACTATATAGCCTTGCCTTTTTTTCGGTCATTTTTTCAACATGCATTATTATGGTGTTTGGGGCTGTTTTTGCACCTTTCTATGCTATGGCGTGTCTTTGCATGCTATTTTATGCTGTTTTGAGGTGTTTTCAGCTGTTTTTAGGACATGTCATTTTTTGAAATTTTTGCCATACTATAGCCTTGCCTTTTTTCCGGTCATTTTTTCAACATGCATTATTATGGTGTTTTGGGCTGTTTTTGCACCATTCTATGCTATGGCGTGTCTTTGCACACTATTTTATGCTGTTTTGAGGTGTTTTCAGCTGTTTTTAGGACAGTCATATTTTGAAATTTTTGCCATACTATAGCCTTGCCTTTTCGGTCATTTTTTCAACATGCATTATTATGGTGTTTTGGGCTGTTTTTGCACCTTTCTATGCTATGGCGTGTCTTTGCACGCTATTTTATGCTGTTTTGAGGTGTTTTCAGCTGTTTTTAGGACATGTCATATTTTGAAATTTTTGCCATACTATAGCCTTGCCTTTTCGGTCATTTTTTCAACATGCATTATTATGGTGTTTTGGGCTGTTTTTGCACCATTCTATGCTATGGCGTGTCTTTGCACGCTATTTTATGCTGTTTTGAGGTGTTTTCAGCTGTTTTTAGGACATGTCATATTTTGAAATTTTTGCCGTACTATAGCCTTGCCTTTTCGGTCATTATTTCAACATGCATTATTATGGTGTTTTGGGCTGTTTTTGCACCATTCTATGCTATGGCGTGTCTTTGCACGCTATTTTATGCAGTTTTGAGGTGTTTTCAGCTGTTTTTAGGACATGTCATTTTTTGAAATTTTGCCATACTATAGCCTTGCCTTTTTCGGTCATTTTTCAACATGCATTATTATGGTGTTTTGGGCTGTTTTTGCACCATTCTATGCTATGGCGTGTCTTTGCACACTATTTTATGCTGTTTTGAGGTGTTTTCAGCTGTTTTTAGGACAGTCATATTTTGAAATTTTTGCCATACTATAGCCTTGCCTTTTCGGTCATTTTTTCAACATGCATTATTATGGTGTTTTGGGCTGTTTTTGCACCATTCTATGCTATGGCGTGTCTTTGCACGCTATTTTATGCTGTTTTGAGGTGTTTTCAGCTGTTTTTAGGACATGTCATTTTTTGAAATTTTTGCCATACTATAGCCTTGCCTTTTTTTCGGTCATTTTTTCAACATGCATTATTATGGTGTTTTGGGCTGTTTTTGCACCATTCTATGCTATGGCGTGTCTTTGCACGCTATTTTATGCTGTTTTCAGGTGTTTTCAGCTGTTTTTAGGACATGTCATATTTTGAAATTTTTGCCATACTATAGCCTTGCCTTTTTTGGTCATTTTTCAACATGCATTATTATGGTGTTTTGGGCTGTTTTTGCACCATTCTATGCTATGGCGTGTCTTTGCACGCTATTTTATGCTGTTTTCAGGTGTTTTCAGCTGTTTTTAGGACATGTCATTTTTGGAAATTTTTGCCATACTATAGCCTTGCCTTTTTTTTCGGTCATTTTTTCAACATGCATTATTATGGTGTTTTGGGCTGTTTTTGCACCATTCTATGCTATGGCGTGTCTTTGCAAGCTATTTTATGCTGTTTTGAGGTGTTTTCAGCTGTTTTTAGGACATGTCATATTTTGAAATTTTTGCCATACTATAGCCTTGCCTTTTCGGTCATTTTTCAACATGCATTATTATGGTGTTTTGGGCTGTTTTGCACCTTTCTATGCTATGGCGTGTCTTTGCACTATTTTATGCTGTTTTGAGGTGTTTTTAGTTGTTTTTTGGACATGTCATTTTTTGATATTTTTGCCATACTATAGCCTTGCCTTTTTTTTCGGTCATTTTTTCAACATGCATTATTATGGTGTTTTGGGCTGTTTTTGCACCTTTCTATGCTATGGCATGTCTTTGCACGCTATTTTATGCTGTTTTGAGGTGTTTTCAGCTGTTTTTAGGACAGTAATATTTTGAAATTTTTGCCATACTATAGCCTTGCCTTTTCGGTCATTTTTTCAACATGCATTATTATGGTGTTTTGGGCTGTTTTTGCACCATTCTATGCTATGGCGTGTCTTTGCACGCTATTTTATGCTGTTTTGGGGTGTTTCCAGCTGTTTTTAGGACATGATATATTTTGAAATTTTTTCATACTATAGCCTTGCCTTTTCGGTCATTTTTTCAACATGCATTATTATGGTGTTTTGGGCTGTTTTTGCACCATTCTATGCTATGGCGTGTCTTTGCACGCTATTTTATGCTGTTTTGAGCTGTTTTTAGGACATGTGATTTTTGAAATTTCTGCCATACTATAGCCTTGCCTTTTTCGGTCATTTTTCAACATGCATTATTATGGTGTTTTGGGCTGTTTTTGCACCTTTCTATGCTATGGCATGTCTTTGCACGCTATTTTATGCAGTTTTGAGGTGTTTTCAGCTGTTTTTAGGACATGTCATTTTTGAAATTTTGCTATCCTATAGCCTTCCCTTTTTTTCGGTCATTTTTTCAACATGCATTATTATGGTGTTTTGGGCTGTTTTTGCACCATTCTATGCTATGGCGTGTCTTTGCACACTATTTTATGCTGTTTTGAGGTGTTTTCAGCTGTTTTTAGGACATGTCATTTTTTGAAATTTTTGCCATACTATAGCCTTGCCTTTTCGGTCATTTTTTCAACATGCATTATTATGGTGTTTTGGGCTGTTTTGCACCATTCTATGCTATGGCGTGTCTTTGCACGCTATTTTATGCAGTTTTGAGGTGTTTTCAGCTGTTTTTAGGACATGTCATATTTTGAAATTTTTGCCATACTATAGCCTTGCCTTTTTTTCGGTCATTTTTTCAACATGCATTATTATGGTGTTTTGGGCTGTTTTTGCACCATTCTATGCTATGGCGTGTCTTTGCACGCTATTTTATGCTGTTTTGAGGTGTTTTCAGCTGTTTTAGGACATGTCATATTTTGAAATTTTGCCATACTATAGCCTTGCCTTTTTCGGTCATTTTTCAACATGCATTATTATGGTGTTTTGGGCTGTTTTTGCACCATTCTATGCTATGGCGTGTCTTTGCACGCTATTTTATGCAGTTTTGAGGTGTTTTCAGCTGTTTTTAGGACATGTCATTTTTTGAAATTTTTGCCATACTATAGCCTTGCCTTTTTTTCGGTCATTTTTTCAACATGCATTATTATGGTGTTTTGGGCTGTTTTTGCACCTTTCTATGCTATGGCATGTCTTTGCACACTATTTTATGCAGTTTTGAGGTGTTTTCAGCTGTTTTTAGGACATGTCATTTTTGGAAATTTTTGCCATACTATAGCCTTGCCTTTTTTCGGTCATTTTTCAACATGCATTATTATGGTGTTTTGGGCTGTTTTTGCACCTTTCTATGCTATGGCATGTCTTTGCATGCTATTTTATGCTGTTTTGAGGTGTTTTCAGCTGTTTTTAGGACATGTCATTTTTTGAAATTTTTGCCATACTATAGCCTTGCCTTTTCGGTCATTTTTTCAACATGCATTATTATGGTGTTTTGGGCTGTTTTTGCACCTTTCTATGCTATGGCATGTCTTTGCACGCTATTTTATGCTGTTTTGAGGTGTTTTCAGCTGTTTTTAGGACATGTCATTTTTGGAAATTTTTGCCATACTATAGCCTTGCCTTTTCGGTCATTTTTTCAACATGCATTATTATGGTGTTTTGGGCTGTTTTTGCACCTTTCTATGCTATGGCGTGTCTTTGCACGCTATTTTATGCTGTTTTGAGGTGTTTTCAGCTGTTTTTAGGACATGTCATATTTTGAAATTTTTGCCATACTATAGCCTTGCCTTTTCGGTCATTTTTTCAACATGCATTATTATGGTGTTTTGGGCTGTTTTGCACCTTTCTATGCTATGGCATGTCTTTGCACGCTATTTTATGCAGTTTTGAGGTGTTTTCAGCTGTTTTTAGGACATGTCATATTTTGAAATTTTTGCCATACTATAGCCTTGCCTTTTTTTCGGTCATTTTTTCAACATGCATTATTATGGTGTTTTGGGCTGTTTTTGCACCATTCTATGCTATGGCGTGTCTTTGCACACTATTTTATGCTGTTTTGAGGTGTTTTCAGCTGTTTTAGGACATGTCATATTTTGAAATTTTGCCATACTATAGCCTTGCCTTTTCGGTCATTTTTTCAACATGCATTATTATGGTGTTTTGGGCTGTTTTGCACCTTTCTATGCTATGGCCTGTCTTTGCACGCTATTTTATGCTGTTTTCAGGTGTTTTCAGCTGTTTTTAGGACATGTCATATTTTGAAATTTTTGCCATACTATAGCCTTGCCTTTTCGGTCATTTTTTCAACATGCATTATTATGGTGTTTTGGGCTGTTTTTGCACCTTTCTATGCTATGGCGTGTCTTTGCACGCTATTTTATGCTGTTTTGAGGTGTTTTCAGCTGTTTTAGGACATGTCATTTTTGAAATTTTTGCCATACTATAGCCTTGCCTTTTTTGGTCATTTTTTCAACATGCATTATTATGGTGTTTTGGGCTGTTTTGCACCATTCTATGCTATGGCGTGTCTTTGCGCTATTTTATGCTGTTTTCAGGTGTTTTCAGCTGTTTTAGGACATGTCATTTTTTGAAATTTTTGCCATACTATAGCCTTGCCTTTTCGGGTCATTTTTCAACATGCATTATTATGGTGTTTTGGGCTGTTTTTGCACCATTCTATGCTATGGCGTGTCTTTGCACGCTATTTTATGCTGTTTTGAGGTGTTTTCAGCTGTTTTTAGGACATGTCATTTTTTGAAATTTTTGCCATACTATAGCCTTGCCTTTTCGGTCATTTTTTCAACATGCATTATTATGGTGTTTTGGGCTGTTTTTGCACCATTCTATGCTATGGCGTGTCTTTGCACGCTATTTTATGCTGTTTTCAGGTGTTTTCAGCTGTTTTTAGGACATGTCATTTTTTGAAATTTTTGCCATACTATAGCCTTGCCTTTTTTTTCGGTCATTTTTTCAACATGCATTATTATGGTGTTTTGGGCTGTTTTTGCACCTTTCTATGCTATGGCGTGTCTTTGCACGCTATTTTATGCAGTTTTGAGGTGTTTTCAGCTGTTTTTAGGTCATGTCATATTTTGAAATTTTGCCATACTATAGCCTTGCCTTTTCGGTCATTTTTCAACATGCATTATTATGGTGTTTTGGGCTGTTTTTGCACCTTTCTATGCTATGGCATGTCTTTGCACGCTATTTTATGCAGTTTTGAGGTGTTTTCAGCTGTTTTTAGGACATGTCATATTTTGAAATTTTTGCCATACTATAGCCTTGCCTTTTTTTTCGGTCATTTTTTCAACATGCTTTATTATGTTGTTTTGGGCTGTTTTGCACCATTCTATGCTATGGCGTGTCTTTGCAAGCTATTTTATGCTGTTTTGAGGTGTTTTCAGCTGTTTTAGGACATGTCATTTTTGAAATTTTTGCCATACTATAGCCTTGCCTTTTTTGGTCATTTTTCAACATGCATTATTATGGTGTTTTGGGCTGTTTTTGCACCTTTCTATGCTATGGCGTGTCTTTGCACGCTATTTTATGCTGTTTTGAGGTGTTTTCAGCTGTTTTTAGGACATGTCATATTTTGAAATTTTTGCCATACTATAGCCTTGCCTTTTTTTCGGTCATTTTTTCAACATGCATTATTATGGTGTTTTGGGCTGTTTTTGCACCTTTCTATGCTATGGCGTGTCTTTGCACGCTATTTTATGCTGTTTTCAGGTGTTTTCAGCTGTTTTTAGGACATGTCATTTTTGAAATTTTTGCCATACTATAGCCTTGCCTTTTTTTCGGTCATTTTTTCAACATGCATTATTATGGTGTTTTGGGCTGTTTTTGCACCATTCTATGCTATGGCGTGTCTTTGCACGCTATTTTATGCTGTTTTGAGGTGTTTTCAGCTGTTTTTAGGACATGTCATTTTTTGAAATTTTGCCATACTATAGCCTTGCCTTTTTTTTCGGTCATTTTTTCAACATGCATTATTATGGTGTTTTGGGCTGTTTTTGCACCTTTCTATGCTATGGCGTGTCTTTGCAAGCTATTTTATGCTGTTTTGAGGTGTTTTCAGCTGTTTTTAGGACATGTCATTTTTTGAAATTTTTGCCATACTATAGCCTTGCCTTTTTTTCGGTCATTTTTTCAACATGCATTATTATGGTGTTTTGGGCTGTTTTTGCACCATTCTATGCTATGGCGTGTCTTTGCACGCTATTTTATGCTGTTTTGAGGTGTTTTCAGCTGTTTTTAGGACATGTCATTGTTTGAATTTTTTGCCATACTATAGCCTTGCCTTTTCGGTCATTTTTCAACATGCATTATTATGGTGTTTTGGGCTGTTTTGCACCATTCTATGCTATGGCGTGTCTTTGCACGCTATTTTATGCTGTTTTGAGGTGTTTTCAGCTGTTTTTAGGACATGTCATTTTTGAAATTTTTGCCATACTATAGCCTTGCCTTTTTCGGTCATTTTTCAACATGCATTATTATGGTGTTTTGGGCTGTTTTGCACCATTCTATGCTATGGCGTGTCTTTGCACGCTATTTTATGCTGTTTTGAGGTGTTTTCAGCTGTTTTTAGGACATGTCATTTTTGAATTTTTTGCCATACTATCGCCTTGTCTTTTTTTCGGTCATTTTTTCAACATGCATTATTATGGTGTTTTGGGCTGTTTTTGCACCATTCTATGCTATGGCGTGTCTTTGCACGCTATTTTATGCTGTTTTCAGGTGTTTTCAGCTGTTTTTAGGACATGTCATTTTTTGAAATTTTTGCCATACTATAGCCTTGCCTTTTCGGTCATTTTTTCAACATGCATTATTATGGTGATTTGGGGCTGTTTTTGCACCTTTCTATGCTATGGCATGTCTTTGCACGCTATTTTATGCTGTTTTGAGGTGTTTTCCGCTGTTTTTAGGACATGTCATTTTTGAAATTTTTGCCATACTATAGCCTTGCCTTTTTGTCGGTCATTTCTTCAACAATCAATATTATGGGGTTTTGTGCTGATTTTGCCCCATTCTATGCTATGGCTTTTCCTTGCACTCTATTTTATGGTGTTTTGAGGTGTTTTCAGCTGTTTTAGGACATGTCATTTTTTGAAATTTTTGCCATACTATAGCCTTGCCTTTTTTTTCGGTCATTTTTCAACATGCATTATTATGGTGTTTTGGGCTGTTTTGCACCATTCTATGCTATGGCGTGTCTTTGCACGCTATTTTATGCTGTTTTCAGTTTTTTTCTGCTGTTTTTAGTACATGTCTTTTTTTGTAATTTTTGCCATACTATAGCCTTTCTTTTTCGGTCATTTTTTCAACATGCATTATTATGGTGTTTTGGGCTGTTTTTGCACCTTTCTATGCTATGGAGTGTCTTTGCATGCTATTTTATGCTGTTTTGAGGTGTTTTCAGCTGTTTTTAGGACATGTCATTTTTTGAAATTTTTGCCATACTATAGCCTTGCCTTTTCGGTCATTTTTTCAACATGCATTATTATGGTGTTTTGGGCTGTTTTGCACCATTCTATGCTATGGCGTGTCTTTGCACGCTATTTTATGCTGTTTTGAGGTGTTTTCAGCTGTTTTTAGGACATGTCATTTTTTGAAATTTTTGCCATACTATAGCCTTGCCTTTTCGGTCATTTTTTCAACATGCATTATTATGGTGTTTTGGGCTGTTTTGCACCATTCTATGCTATGGCGTGTCTTTGCACGCTATTTTATGCTGTTTTGAGGTGTTTTCAGCTGTTTTAGGACATGTCATTTTTGAAATTTTGCCATACTATAGCCTTGCCTTTTTTTTCGGTCATTTTTCAACATGCATTATTATGGTGTTTTGGGCTGTTTTTGCACCATTCTATGCTATGGCGTGTCTTTGCACGCTATTTTATGCTGTTTTCAGGTGTTTTCAGCTGTTTTTAGGACATGTCATTTTTTGAAATTTTTGCCATACTATAGCCTTGCCTTTTTCGGTCATTTTTCAACATGCATTATTATGGTGTTTTGGGCTGTTTTTGCACCTTTCTATGCTATGGCGTGTCTTTGCACGCTATTTTATGCAGTTTTGAGGTGTTTTCAGCTGTTTTTAGGACATGTCATTTTTGTAATTTTTGCCATACTATAGCCTTGCCTTTTTTTCGGTCATTTTTTCAACATGCATTATTATGGTGTTTTGGGCTGTTTTTGCACCATTCTATGCTATGGCGTGTCTTTGCACGCTATTTTATGCTGTTTTGAGGTGTTTTCAGCTGTTTTTAGGACATGTCATATTTTGAAATTTTTGCCATACTATAGCCTTGCCTTTTTTTCGGTCATTTTTCAACATGCATTATTATGGTGTTTTGGGCTGTTTTGCACCTTTCTATGCTATGGCGTGTCTTTGCACGCTATTTTATGCTGTTTTGAGGTGTTTTCAGCTGTTTTTAGGACATGTCATTTTTGAAATTTTTGCCATACTATAGCCTTGCCTTTTTTCGGTCATTTTTTCAACATGCATTATTATGGTGTTTTGGGCTGTTTTGCACCTTTCTATGCTATGGCGTGTCTTTGCACGCTATTTTATGCTGTTTTGAGGTGTTTTCAGCTGTTTTAGGACATGTCATATTTTGAAATTTTGCCATACTATAGCCTTGCCTTTTCGGTCATTTTTTCAACATGCATTATTATGGTGTTTTGGGCTGTTTTTGCACCTTTCTATGCTATGGCGTGTCTTTGCACGCTATTTTATGCAGTTTTGAGGTGTTTTCAGCTGTTTTTAGGACATGTCATATTTTGAAATTTTGCCATACTATAGCCTTGCCTTTTTTCGGTCATTTTTCAACATGCATTATTATGGTGTTTTGGGCTGTTTTGCACCATTCTATGCTATGGCGTGTCTTTGCACGCTATTTTATGCTGTTTTGAGGTGTTTTCAGCTGTTTTAGGACATGTCATTTTTTGAAATTTTGCCATACTATAGCCTTGCCTTTTTCGGTCATTTTTCAACATGCATTATTATGGTGTTTTGGGCTGTTTTGCACCTTTCTATGCTATGGCGTGTCTTTGCACGCTATTTTATGCTGTTTTGAGGTGTTTTCAGCTGTTTTAGGACATGTCATATTTTGAAATTTTTGCCATACTATAGCCTTGCCTTTTCGGTCATTTTTTCAACATGCATTATTATTGTGTTTTGGGCTGTTTTGCACCATTCTATGCTATGGCGTGTCTTTGCACGCTATTTTATGCTGTTTTGAGGTGTTTTCAGCTGTTTTTAGGACATGTCATTTTTGAAATTTTTGCCATACTATAGCCTTGCCTTTTTTGGTCATTTTTCAACATGCATTATTATGGTGTTTTGGGCTGTTTTTGCACCATTCTATGCTATGGCGTGTCTTTGCACACTATTTTATGCTGTTTTGAGGTGTTTTCAGCTGTTTTTAGGACATGTCATATTTTGAAATTTTTGCCATACTATAGCCTTGCCTTTTCGGTCATTTTTTCAACATGCATTATTATGGTGTTTTGGGCTGTTTTTGCACCTTTCTATGCTATGGTGTGTCTTTGCACGCTATTTTATGCTGTTTTGAGGTGTTTTCAGCTGTTTTTAGGACATGTCATTTTTGAAATTTTTGCCATACTATAGCCTTGCCTTTTTTCGGTCATTTTTTCAACATGCATTATTATGGTGTTTTGGGCTGTTTTGCACCATTCTATGCTATGGCGTGTCTTTGCACGCTATTTTATGCTGTTTTGAGGTGTTTTCAGCTGTTTTTAGGACATGTCATTTTGAAATTTTTGCCATACTATAGCCTTGCCTTTTTTTGGTCATTTTTTCAACATGCATTATTATGGTGTTTTGGGCTGTTTTGCACCTTTCTATGCTATGGCGTGTCTTTGCACTATTTTATGCTGTTTTGAGGTGTTTTCAGCTGTTTTTAGGACATGTCATTTTTGAAATTTTTGCCGTACTATAGCCTTGCCTTTTTTTCGGTCATTTTTTCAACATGCATTATTATGGTGTTTTGGGCTGTTTTTGCACCATTCTATGCTATGGCGTGTCTTTGCACGCTATTTTATGCTGTTTTGAGGTGTTTTCAGCTGTTTTTAGGACATGTCATTTTTTGAAATTTTTGCCATACTATAGCCTTGCCTTTTCGGTCATCTTTCAACATACATTGTTATGGTGTTTTGGGCTGTTTTTGCACCTTTCTATGCTATGGCATGTCTTTGCATGCTATTTTATGCTGTTTTGAGGTGTTTTCAGCTGTTTTTAGGACATGTCATTTTTTGAAATTTTTGCCATACTATAGCCTTGCCTTTTCGGTCATTTTTTCTACATGCTTTATTATGGTGTTTTGGGCTGTTTTGCACCATTCTATGCTATGGCGTGTCTTTGCACGCTATTTTATGCTGTTTTGAGGTGTTTTCAGCTGTTTTAGGACATGTCATTTTTGAAATTTTGCCATACTATAGCCTTGCCTTTTTTTCGGTCATTTTTTCAACATGCATTATTATGGTGTTTTGGGCTGTTTTTGCACCATTCTATGCTATGGCGTGTCTTTGCACGCTATTTTATGCTGTTTTGAGGTGTTTTCAGCTGTTTTTAGGACATGTCATTTTTTGAAATTTTTGCCATACTATAGCCTTGCCTTTTTTTCGGTCATTTTTTCAACATGCATTATTATGGTGTTTTGGGCTGTTTTTGCACCATTCTATGCTATGGCGTGTCTTTGCACGCTATTTTATGCTGTTTTCAGGTGTTTTCAGCTGTTTTAGGACATGTCATTTTTGAAATTTTTGCCATACTATAGCCTTGCCTTTTTTTTGGTCATTTTTTCAACATGCATTATTATGGTGTTTTGGGCTGTTTTTGCACCATTCTATGCTATGGCGTGTCTTTGCACGCTATTTTATGCTGTTTTGAGGTGTTTTCAGCTGTTTTTAGGACATGTCATTTTTGAAATTTTTGCCATACTATAGCCTTGCCTTTTTTCGGTCATTTTTCAACATGCATTATTATGGTGTTTTGGGCTGTTTCGCACCTTTCTATGCTATGGCATGTCTTTGCACGCTATTTTATGCAGTTTTGAGGTGTTTTCAGCTGTTTTTAGGACATGTCATATTTTGAAATTTTTGCCATACTATAGCCTTGCCTTTTCGGTCATTTTTTCAACATGCATTATTATGGTGTTTTGGGCTGTTTTTGCACCATTCTATGCTATGGCGTGTCTTTGCACGCTATTTTATGCTGTTTTGAGGTGTTTTCAGCTGTTTTTAGGACATGTCATTTTTTGAAATTTTTGCCATACTATAGCCTTGCCTTTTTCGGTCATTTTTCAACATGCATTATTATGGTGTTTTGGGCTGTTTTGCACCTTTCTATGCTATGGCGTGTCTTTGCACGCTATTTTATGCTGTTTTCAGGTGTTTTCAGCTGTTTTTAGGACATGTCATTTTTTGAAATTTTTGCCATACTATAGCCTTGCCTTTTTTTTCGGTCATTGTTTCAACATTCAGTATTATGGTGTTTGTGGCTGTTTTTGCAACATTTACTGCTATGGCGTGCCTTGTGACGCTATTTTATGCTGTTTTTATGTGTTTTCAGCTGTTTTTGGGACAGGTCATATTTTGACATTTTTAGCCTTACTATAGCCTTGCCTTTTTTTCGGTCATTTTTTCAACATGCATTATTATGGTGTTTTGGGCTGTTTTTGCACCATTCTATGCTATGGCGTGTCTTTGCATGCTATTTTATGCTGTTTTGAGGTGTTTTCAGCTGTTTTTAGGACATGTCATTTTTGAAATTTTTGCCATACTATAGCCTTGCCTTTTCAGTCATTTTTTCAACATGCATTATTATGGTGTTTTGGGCTGTTTTTGCACCTTTCTATGCTATGGCATGTCTTTGCACGCTATTTTATGCAGTTTTGAGGTGTTTTCAGCTGTTTTTAGGACATGTCATTTTTTGAAATTTTTGCCATACTATAGCCTTGCCTTTTTTTCGGTCATTTTTCAACATGCATTATTATGGTGTTTTGGGCTGTTTTTGCACCATTCTATGCTATGGCGTGTCTTTGCACGCTATTTTATGCAGTTTTGAGGTGTTTTCAGCTGTTTTTAGGACATGTCATTTTTTGAAATTTTGCCATACTATAGCCTTGCCTTTTTCGGTCATTTTTCAACATGCATTATTATGGTGTTTTGGGCTGTTTTTGCACCATTCTATGCTATGGCGTGTCTTTGCACGCTATTTTATGCTGTTTTGAGGTGTTTTCAGCTGTTTTAGGACATGTCATTTTTGAAATTTTTGCTATACTATATCCTTGCCTTTTTTTTCTGTCATTTTTTCAACATGCATTATTATGGTGTTTTGGGCTGTTTTTGCACCTTTCTATGCTATGGCGTGTCTTTGCACGCTATTTTATGCTGTTTTGAGGTGTTTTCAGCTGTTTTAGGACATGTCATTTTTGAAATTTTTGCCATACTATAGCCTTGCCTTTTTAGGTCATTTTTCAACATGCATTATTATGGTGTTTTGGGCTGTTTTGCACCATTCTATGCTATGGCGTGTCTTTGCGCTATTTTATGCTGTTTTCAGGTGTTTTCAGCTGTTTTTTAGGACATGTCATTTTTGAAATTTTGCCATACTATAGCCTTGCCTTTTTTCGGTCATTTTTTCAACATGCATTATTATGGTGTTTTGGGCTGTTTTGCACCATTCTATGCTATGGCGTGTCTTTGCACGCTATTTTATGCTGTTTTGAGGTGTTTTCAGCTGTTTTAGGACATGTCATTTTTTGAAATTTTGCCATACTATAGCCTTGCCTTTTTCGGTCATTTTTCAACATGCATTATTATGGTGTTTTGGGCTGTTTTGCACCTTTCTATGCTATGGCGTGTCTTTGCACGCTATTTTATGCTGTTTTGAGGTGTTTTCAGCTGTTTTTAGGACATGTCATTTTGAAATTTTGCCATACTATAGCCTTGCCTTTTTGGTCATTTTTTCAACATGCATTATTATGGTGTTTTGGGCTGTTTTTGCACCTTTCTATGCTATGGCGTGTCTTTGCACGCTATTTTATGCTGTTTTGAGGTGTTTTCAGCTGTTTTTAGGACATGTCATTTTTGAAATTTTGCCATACTATAGCCTTGCCTTTTTTCGGTCATTTTTTCAACATGCATTATTATGGTGTTTTGGGCTGTTTTGCACCTTTCTATGCTATGGCGTGTCTTTGCGCTATTTTATGCTGTTTTGAGGTGTTTTCAGCTGTTTTTAGGACATGTCATTTTTGAAATTTTTGCCATACTATAGCCTTGCCTTTTTTCGGTCATTTTTTCAACATGCATTATTATGGTGTTTTGGGCTGTTTTGCACCTTTCTATGCTATGGCGTGTCTTTGCACGCTATTTTATGCTGTTTTGAGGTGTTTTCAGCTGTTTTAGGACATGTCATATTTTGAAATTTTTGCCATACTATAGCCTTGCCTTTTTTGGTCATTTTTTCAGCATGCATTATTATGATGTTTTGGGCTGTTTTGCACCATTCTATGCTATGGCGTGTCTTTGCACGCTATTTTATGCTGTTTTGAGGTGTTTTCAGCTGTTTTTAGGACATGTCATTTTTGAAATTTTTGCCATACTATAGCCTTGCCTTTTCGGTCATTTTTCAACATGCATTATTATGGTGTTTTGGGCTGTTTTGCACCATTCTATGCTATGGCGTGTCTTTGCACGCTATTTTATGCTGTTTTGAGGTGTTTTCAGCTGTTTTTAGGACATGTCATTTTTGAAATTTTGCCATACTATAGCCTTGCCTTTTTTCGGTCATTTTTCAACATGCATTATTATGGTGTTTTGGGCTGTTTTTGCACCATTCTATGCTATGGCGTGTCTTTGCACGCTATTTTATGCTGTTTTGAGGTGTTTTCAGCTGTTTTTTAGGACATGTCATTTTTGAAATTTTTGCCATACTATAGCCTTGCCTTTTTTCGGTCATTTTTCAACATGCATTATTATGGTGTTTTGGGCTGTTTTGCACCATTCTATGCTATGGCGTGTCTTTGCGCTATTTTATGCTGTTTTGAGGTGTTTTCAGCTGTTTTAGGACATGTCATATTTTGAAATTTTTGCCATACTATAGCCTTGCCTTTTTTCGGTCATTTTTCAACATGCATTATTATGGTGTTTTGGGCTGTTTTGCACCTTTCTATGCTATGGCGTGTCTTTGCACGCTATTTTATGCTGTTTTGAGGTGTTTTCAGCTGTTTTAGGACATGTCATTTTTGAAATTTTTGCCATACTATAGCCTTGCCTTTTTTTGGTCATTTTTCAACATGCATTATTATGGTGTTTTGGGCTGTTTTTGCACCATTCTATGCTATGGCGTGTCTTTGCACGCTATTTTATGCTGTTTTGAGGTGTTTTCAGCTGTTTTAGGACATGTCATTTTTTGAAATTTTGCCATACTATAGCCTTGCCTTTTTCGGTCATTTTTCAACATGCATTATTATGGTGTTTTGGGCTGTTTTTGCACCATTCTATGCTATGGCGTGTCTTTGCACGCTATTTTATGCTGTTTTGAGGTGTTTTCAGCTGTTTTTAGGACATGTCATTTTTTGAAATTTTTGCCATACTATAGCCTTGCCTTTTTTTCGGTCATTTTTTCAACATGCATTATTATGGTGTTTTGGGCTGTTTTGCACCATTCTATGCTATGGCGTGTCTTTGCACGCTATTTTATGCTGTTTTGAGGTGTTTTCAGCTGTTTTTAGGACATGTCATTTTTGAAATTTTTGCCATACTATACCCTGGCCTTTTTTTCGTTCATTTTTTCAACATGCATTATTATGGTGTTTTGGGCTGTTTTTGCACCATTCTATGCTATGGCGTGTCTTTTGCATGCTATTTTATGCTGTTTTGAGGTGTTTTCAGCTGTTTTTAGGACATGTCATTTTTGAAATTTTTGCCATACTATAGCCTTGCCTTTTCAGTCATTTTTTCAACATGCATTATTATTGTGTTTTGGGCTGTTTTGCACCATTCTATGCTATGGCGTGTCTTTGCACGCTATTTTATGCTGTTTTGAGGTGTTTTCAGCTGTTTTTAGGACATGTCATATTTTGAAATTTTTGCCATACTATAGCCTTGCCTTTTTTTTCGGTCATTTTTTCAACATGCATTATTATGGTGTTTTGGGCTGTTTTTGCACCATTCTATGCTATGGCGTGTCTTTGCACGCTATTTTATGCTGTTTTGAGGTGTTTTCAGCTGTTTTTAGGACATGTCATATTTGAAATTTTGCCATACTATAGCCTTGCCTTTTTTCGGTCATTTTTCAACATGCATTATTATGGTGTTTTGGGCTGTTTTTGCACCTTTCTATGCTATGGCGTGTCTTTGCACGCTATTTTATGCTGTTTTGAGGTGTTTTCAGCTGTTTTTAGGACATGTCATTTTTTGAAATTTTTGCCATACTATAGCCTTGCCTTTTCGGTCATTTTTTCAACATGCATTATTATGGTGTTTTGGGCTGTTTTTGCACCATTCTATGCTATGGCGTGTCTTTGCACGCTATTTTATGCTGTTTTGAGGTGTTTTCAGCTGTTTTTAGGACATGTCATTTTTTGAAATTTTTGCCATACTATAGCCTTGCCTTTTTGGTCATTTTATCATCATGCATTATTATGGTGTTTTTTGCTGTTTTGCACCATTCTATGCTATGGCGTGTCTTTGCACGCTATTTTATGCTGTTTTGAGGTGTTTTCAGCTGTTTTAGGACATGTCATTTTTGAAATTTTGCCATACTATAGCCTTGCCTTTTTTCGGTCATTTTTCAACATGCATTATTATGGTGTTTTGGGCTGTTTTTGCACCATTCTATGCTATGGCGTGTCTTTGCACGCTATTTTATGCTGTTTTGAGGTGTTTTCAGCTGTTTTTAGGACATGTCATTTTTGAAATTTTTGCCATACTATAGCCTTGCCTTTTTTGGTCATTTTTCAACATGCATTATTATGGTGTTTTGGGCTGTTTTGCACCATTCTATGCTATGGCGTGTCTTTGCACGCTATTTTATGCTGTTTTGAGGTGTTTTCAGCTGTTTTTAGGACATGTCATTTTTTGAAATTTTTGCCATACTATAGCCTTGCCTTTTTTTCGGTCATTTTTTCAACATGCATTATTATGGTGTTTTGGGCTGTTTTTGCACGATTCTATGCTATGGCGTGTCTTTGCACGCTATTTTATGCTGTTTTCAGCTGTTTTTAGGACATGTCATTTTTTTAAATTTTTGCCATACTATAGCCTTGCCTTTTTTTTCGGTCATTTTTTCAACATGCATTATTATGGTGTTTTGGGCTGTTTTTGCACCTTTCTATGCTATGGCATGTCTTTGCACGCTATTTTATGCTGTTTTGAGGTGTTTTCAGCTGTTTTAGGACATGTCATATTTTGAAATTTTTGCCATACTATAGCCTTGCCTTTTTTCGGTCATTTTTCAACATGCATTATTATGGTGTTTTGGGCTGTTTTGCAACATTCTATGCTATGGCGTGTCTTGGCACACTATTTTATGTTGTTCTGAGGTGTTTTCAGCTGTTTTTAGGACATGTCATTTTTGAGATTTTTGCCATACTATAGCCTTGCCTTTTCGGTCATTTTTTCAACATGCATTATTATGGTGTTTTGGGCTGTTTTTGCACCTTTCTATGCTATGGCGTGTCTTTGCACGCTATTTTATGCTGTTTTGAGGTGTTTTCAGCTGTTTTTAGGACATGTCATATTTTGAAATTTTGCCATACTATAGCCTTGCCTTTTTTCGGTCATTTTTCAACATGCATTATTATGGTGTTTTGGGCTGTTTTGCACCATTCTATGCTATGGCGTGTCTTTGCACGCTATTTTATGCTGTTTTGAGGTGTTTTCAGCTGTTTTAGGACATGTCATATTTTGAAATTTTTGCCATACTATAGCCTTGCCTTTTTGGTCATTTTTCAACATGCATTATTATGGTGTTTTGGGCTGTTTTGCACCTTTCTATGCTATGGCGTGTCTTTGCACGCTATTTTATGCTGTTTTGAGGTGTTTTCAGCTGTTTTTAGGACATGTCATTTTTGAAATTTTTGCCATACTATAGCCTTGCCTTTTCGGTCATTTTTCAACATGCATTATTATGGTGTTTTGGGCTGTTTTGCACCATTCTATGCTATGGCGTGTCTTGGCATGCTATTTTATGCTGTTTTGATGTGTTTTTTTGAGCTGTTTTTAGGACATGTCATTTTTAATTTTTTTTTGCCATACTATAGCCTTGCCTTTTTTGGTCATTTTTCAACATGCATTATTATGGTGTTTTGGGCTGTTTTTGCACCTTTCTATGCTATGGCATGTCTTTGCACGCTATTTTATGCTGTTTTGAGGTGTTTTCAGCTGTTTTAGGACATGTCATTTTTGAAATTTTGCCATACTATAGCCTTGCCTTTTTGGTCATTTTTCAACATGCATTATTATGGTGTTTTGGGCTGTTTTTGCACCTTTCTATGCTATGGCGTGTCTTTGCACGCTATTTTATGCTGTTTTGAGGTGTTTTCAGCTGTTTTAGGACATGTCATTTTGAAATTTTTGCCATACTATAGCCTTGCCTTTTTTTCGGTCATTTTTTCAACATGCATTATTATGGTGTTTTGGGCTGTTTTGCACCTTTCTATGCTATGGCGTGTCTTTGCACGCTATTTTATGCTGTTTTGAGGTGTTTTCAGCTGTTTTTAGGACATGTCATTTTTGAAATTTTGCCATACTATAGCCTTGCCTTTTTCGGTCCTTTTTTCACCATGCATTATTCTGGTGTTTTGGGCTGTTTTTGCACCATTCTAGGCTATGGCGTGTCTGTGCACGCTATTTTATGCTGTTTTGAGGTGTTTTCAGCTGTTTTTAGGACATGTCATTTTTGAAATTTTTGCCATACTATAGCCTTGCCTTTTCGGTCATTTTTCAACATGCATTATTATGGTGTTTTGGGCTGTTTTGCACCATTCTATGCTATGGCGTGTCTTTGCACGCTATTTTATGCTGTTTTGAGGTGTTTTCAGCTGTTTTAGGACATGTCATTTTGAAATTTTTGCCATACTATAGCCTTGCCTTTTTTTCGGTCATTTTTCAACATGCATTATTATGGTGTTTTGGGCTGTTTTTGCACCATTCTATGCTATGGCGTGTCTTTGCACGCTATTTTATGCTGTTTTGAGGTGTTTTCAGCTGTTTTTAGGACATGTCATTTTTGAAATTTTGCCATACTATAGCCTTGCCTTTTTCGGTCATTTTTCAACATGCATTATTATGGTGTTTTGGGCTGTTTTGCACCTTTCTATGCTATGGCATGTCTTTGCACGCTATTTTATGCTGTTTTGAGGTGTTTTCAGCTGTTTTAGGACATGTCATTTTTGAAATTTTGCCATACTATAGCCTTGCCTTTTTTCGGTCATTTTTCAACATGCATTATTATGGTGTTTTGGGCTGTTTTGCACCATTCTATGCTATGGCGTGTCTTTGCACGCTATTTTATGCTGTTTTGAGGTGTTTTCAGCTGTTTTTAGGACATGTCATATTTTGAAATTTTTGCCATACTATAGCCTTGCCTTTTTTGGTCATTTTTCAACATGCATTATTATGGTGTTTTGGGCTGTTTTGCACCATTCTATGCTATGGCGTGTCTTTGCACGCTATTTTATGCTGTTTTGAGGTGTTTTCAGCTGTTTTAGGACATGTCATTTTTTGAAATTTTTGCCATACTATAGCCTTGCCTTTTGGTCATTTTTCAACATGCATTATTATGGTGTTTTGGGCTGTTTTGCACCATTCTATGCTATGGCGTGTCTTTGCACGCTATTTTATGCTGTTTTGAGGTGTTTTCAGCTGTTTTTAGGACATGTCATTTTTGAAATTTTTGCCATACTATAGCCTTGCCTTTTTTCGGTCATTTTCAACATGCATTATTATGGTGTTTTGGGCTGTTTTTGCACCTTTCTATGCTATGGCGTGTCTTTGCACGCTATTTTATGCTGTTTTGAGGTGTTTTCAGCTGTTTTTAGGACATGTCATTTTTTGAAATTTTTGCCATACTATAGCCTTGCCTTTTTCGGTCATTTTTCAACATGCATTATTATGGTGTTTTGGGCTGTTTTTGCACCATTCTATGCTATGGCGTGTCTTTGCACGCTAGTTTATGCTGTTGTGAGGTGTTTTCAGTTGTGTTTAGGACATGTCATTTTTTGAAATTTTTGCCATACTATAGCCTTGCCTTTTTCGGTCATTTTTCAACATGCATTATTATGGTGTTTTGGGCTGTTTTGCACCATTCTATGCTATGGCATGTCTTTGCACGCTATTTTATGCTGTTTTGAGGTGTTTTCAGCTGTTTTTAGGACATGTCATTTTTTGAAATTTTGCCATACTATAGCCTTGCCTTTTTTGGTCATTTTTCAACATGCATTATTATGGTGTTTTGGGCTGTTTTGCAACATTCTATGCTATTGCGTGTCTTTGCACGGTATTTTATGCTGTTTTGAGGTGTTCAGCTGTTTTTAGGACAGTCATATTTTGATATTTTTGCCATACTATAGCCTTGCCTTTTCGGTCATTTTTTCAACATGCATTATTATGGTGTTTTGGGCTGTTTTTGCACCATTCTATGCTATGGCGTGTCTTTGCACGCTATTTTATGCTGTTTTGAGGTGTTTTCAGCTGTTTTTAGGACATGTCATTTTTTGAAATTTTTGCCATACTATAGCCTTGCCTTTTTTTTCGGTCATTTTTTCAACATGCATTATTATGGTGTTTTGGGCTGTTTTTGCACCATTCTATGCTATGGCGTGTCTTTGCCGCTATTTTATGCTGTTTTGAGGTGTTTTCAGCTGTTTTTAGGACATGTCATTTTTGAAATTTTTGCCATACTATAGCCTTGCCTTTTTTCGGTCATTTTTCAACATGCATTATTATGGTGTTTTGGGCTGTTTTGCACCTTTGTAGGCTATGGCATGTCTTTGCACGCTATTTTATGCGGTTTTCAGGTGTTTTCAGCTGTTTTTAGGACATGTCATATTTTGAAATTTTGCCATACTATAGCCTTGCCTTTTTCGGTCATTTTTTCAACATGCATTATTATGGTGTTTTGGGCTGTTTTTGCACCATTCTATGCTATGGCGTGTCTTTGCACGCTATTTTATGCTGTTTTGAGGTGTTTTCAGCTGTTTTTAGGACATGTCATTTTTTGAAATTTTTGCCATACTATAGCCTTGCCTTTTTTTTCGGTCATTTTTTCAACATGCATTATTATGGTGTTTTGGGCTGTTTTTGCACCTTTCTATGCTATGGCGTGTCTTTGCACGCTATTTTATGCTGTTTTGAGGTGTTTTCAGCTGTTTTTAGGACATGTCATTTTTTGAAATTTTTGCCATACTATAGCCTTGCCTTTTTTGGTCATTTTTCAACATGCATTATTATGGTGTTTTGGGCTGTTTTTGCACCATTCTATGCTATGGCGTGTCTTTGCACGCTATTTTATGCTGTTTTGAGGTGTTTTCAGCTGTTTTAGGACATGTCATTTTTGAAATTTTTGCCATACTATAGCCTTGCCTTTTTTCGGTCATTTTTTCAACATGCATTATTATGGTGTTTTGGGCTGTTTTGCACCTTTCTATGCTATGGCGTGTCTTTGCACGCTATTTTATGCTGTTTTGAGGTGTTTTCAGCTGTTTTAGGACATGTCATTTTTGAAATTTTTGCCATACTATAGCCTTGCCTTTTTTTCGGTCATTTTTTCAACATGCATTATTATGGTGTTTTGGGCTGTTTTTGCACCTTTCTATGCTATGGCGTGTCTTTGCACGCTATTTTATGCTGTTTTCAGGTGTTTTCAGCTGTTTTAGGACATGTCATTTTTGAAATTTTGCCATACTATAGCCTTGCCTTTTTTTGGTCATTTTTCAACATGCATTATTATGGTGTTTTGGGCTGTTTTGCACCATTCTATGCTATGGCGTGTCTTTGCACGCTATTTTATGCTGTTTTGAGGTGTTTTCAGCTGTTTTTAGGACATGTCATATTTTGAAATTTTTTCCATACTATAGCCTTGCCTTTTTTCGGTCATTTTTTCAACATGCATTATTATGGTGTTTTGGGCTGTTTTGCACCTTTCTATGCTATGGCGTGTCTTTGCACGCTATTTTATGCTGTTTTGAGGTGTTTTCAGCTGTTTTTAGGACATGTCATTTTTGAAATTTTGCCATACTATAGCCTTGCCTTTTTGGTCATTTTTCAACATGCATTATTATGGTGTTTTGGGCTGTTTTTGCACCTTTCTATGCTATGGCGTGTCTTTGCACGCTATTTTATGCTGTTTTGAGGTGTTTTCAGCTGTTTTTAGGACATGTCATTTTTTGAAATTTTTGCCATACTATAGCCTTGCCTTTTTTTCGGTCATTTTTTCAACATGCATTATTATGGTGTTTTGGGCTGTTTTTGCACTTTTCTATGCTATGGCATTTCTTTGCATGCTATTTTATGATGTTTTTGGGTGTTTTCAGCTGTTTTAGGACATGTCATTTTTGAAATTTTTGCCATACTATAGCCTTGCCTTTTTTTCGGTCATTTTTCAACATGCATTATTATGGTGTTTTGGGCTGTTTTGCACCTTTCTATGCTATGGCATGTCTTTGCGCTATTTTATGCTGTTTTGAGGTGTTTTCAGCTGTTTTTAGGACATGTCATTTTTTGAAATTTTTGCCATACTATAGCCTTGCCTTTTCGGTCATTTTTTCAACATGCATTATTATGGTGTTTTGGGCTGTTTTTGCACCTTTCTATGCTATGGAGTGTCTTTGCACGCTATTTTATGCTGTTTTGAGGTGTTTTCAGCTGTTTTTAGGATATGTCTTTTTTGGAAATTTTTGCCATACTATAGCCTTGCCTTTTTTTCGGTCATTTTTTCAACATGCATTATTATGGTGTTTTGGGCTGTTTTTGCACCATTCTATGCTATGGCGTGTCTTTGCACGCTATTTTATGCTGTTTTGAGGTGTTTTCAGCTGTTTTTAGGACATGTCATTTTTTGAAATTTTTGCCATACTATAGCCTTGCCTTTTCGGTCATTTTTTCAACATGCATTATTATGGTGTTTTGGGCTGTTTTGCACCTTTCTATGCTATGGCATGTCTTTGCACGCTATTTTATGCTGTTTTGAGGTGTTTTCAGCTGTTTTTAGGACATGTCATTTTTTGAAATTTTTGCCATACTATAGCCTTGCCTTTTCGGTCATTTTTTCAACATGCATTATTATGGTGATTTGGGGCTGTTTTTGCACCTTTCTATGCTATGGCATGTCTTTGCACGCTATTTTATGCTGTTTTGAGGTGTTTTCAGCTGTTTTTAGGACATGTCATTTTTTGAAATTTTGCCATACTATAGCCTTGCCTTTTTTCGGTCATTTTTCAACATGCATTATTATGGTGTTTTGGGCTGTTTTGCACCTTTCTATGCTATGGCATGTCTTTGCACGCTATTTTATGCTGTTTTGAGGTGTTTTCAGCTGTTTTAGGACATGTCAGTTTTTGGAATTTTTGCCATACTATAGCCTTGCCTTTTTTTTCGGTCATTTTTTCAACATGCATTATTATGGTGTTTTGGGCTGTTTTTGCACCTTTCTATGCTATGGCGTGTCTTTGCACGCTATTTTATGCTGTTTTGAGGTGTTTTCAGCTGTTTTTAGGACATGTCATTTTTTGAAATTTTTGCCATACTATAGCCTTGCCTTTTTTTCGGTCATTTTTTCAACATGCATTATTATGGTGTTTTGGGCTGTTTTTGCACCATTCTATGCTATGGCGTGTCTTTGCACGCTATTTTATGCTGTTTTCAGGTGTTTTCAGCTGTTTTTAGGACATGTCATTTTTGGAAATTTTGCCATACTATAGCCTTGCCTTTTTTTCGGTCATTTTTCAACATGCATTATTATGGTGTTTTGGGCTGTTTTGCACCTTTCTATGCTATGGCGTGTCTTTGCACGCTATTTTATGCTGTTTTGAGGTGTTTTCAGCTGTTTTTAGGACATGTCATATTTTGAAATTTTTGCCATACTATAGCCTTGCCTTTTCGGTCATTTTTTCAACATGCATTATTATGGTGTTTTGGGCTGTTTTGCACCTTTCTATGCTATGGCGTGTCTTTGCACGCTATTTTATGCTGTTTTGAGGTGTTTTCAGCTGTTTTAGGACATGTCATTTTTTGAAATTTTTGCCATACTATAGCCTTGCCTTTTTCGGTCATTTTTCAACATGCATTATTATGGTGTTTTGGGCTGTTTTTGCACCTTTCTATGCTATGGCGTGTCTTTGCACGCTATTTTATGCTGTTTTGAGGTGTTTTCAGCTGTTTTTAGGACATGTCATTTTTTGAAATTTTGCCATACTATAGCCTTGCCTTTTTCGGTCATTTTTTCAACATGCATTATTATGGTGTTTTGGGCTGTTTTGCACCATTCTATGCTATGGCGTGTCTTTGCACGCTATTTTATGCTGTTTTGAGGTGTTTTCAGCTGTTTTAGGACATGTCATTTTTGAAATTTTGCCATACTATAGCCTTGCCTTTTTTTCGGTCATTTTTTCAACATGCATTATTATGGTGATTTGGGCTGTTTTTGCACCTTTCTATGCTAAGGCATGTCTTTGCACGCTATTTTATGCTGTTTTGAGGTGTTTTCAGCTGTTTTAGGACATGTCATTTTTGAAATTTTTGCCATACTATAGCCTTGCCTTTTTCGGTCATTTTTCAACATGCATTATTATGGTGTTTTGGGCTGTTTTGCACCATTCTATGCTATGGCGTGTCTTTGCACGCTATTTTATGCTGTTTTGAGGTGTTTTCAGCTGTTTTAGGACATGTCATTTTTTGAAATTTTTGCCATACTATAGCCTTGCCTTTTCGGTCATTTTTTCAACATGCATTATTATGGTGTTTTGGGCTGTTTTTGCACCTTTCTATGCTATGGCGTGTCTTTGCACGCTATTTTATGCTGTTTTGAGGTGTTTTCAGCTGTTTTTAGGACATGTCATTTTTTGAAATTTTTGCCATACTATAGCCTTGCCTTTTTCGGTCATTTTTCAACATGCATTATTATGGTGTTTTGGGCTGTTTTGCACCTTTCTATGCTATGGCGTGTCTTTGCACGCTATTTTATGCTGTTTTGAGGTGTTTTCAGCTGTTTTTAGGACATGTCATTTTTGAAATTTTTGCCATACTATAGCCTTGCCTTTTTTCGGTCATTTTTCAACATGCATTATTATGGTGTTTTGGGCTGTTTTTGCACCTTTCTATGCTATGGCGTGTCTTTGCACGCTATTTTATGCTGTTTTGAGGTGTTTTCAGCTGTTTTTAGGACATGTCATTTTGAAATTTTGCCATACTATAGCCTTGCCTTTTTTCGGTCATTTTTCAACATGCATTATTATGGTGTTTTGGGCTGTTTTGCACCTTTCTATGCTATGGCATGTCTTTGCACGCTATTTTATGCTGTTTTGAGGTGTTTTCAGCTGTTTTTAGGACATGTCATTTTTTGAAATTTTTGCCATACTATAGCCTTGCCTTTTCGGTCATTTTTTCAACATGCATTATTATGGTGTTTTGGGCTGTTTTTGCACCTTTCTATGCTATGGCGTGTCTTTGCACGCTATTTTATGCTGTTTTGAGGTGTTTTCAGCTGTTTTTAGGACATGTCATTTTTGAAATTTTGCCATACTATAGCCTTGCCTTTTTTCGGTCATTTTTCAACATGCATTATTATGGTGTTTTGGGCTGTTTTTGCACCTTTCTATGCTATGGCGTGTCTTTGCACGCTATTTTATGCTGTTTTGAGGTGTTTTCAGCTGTTTTTAGGACATGTCATTTTTGAAATTTTTGCCATACTATAGCCTTGCCTTTTTTTCGGTCATTTTTTCAACATGCATTATTATGGTGTTTTGGGCTGTTTTGCACCTTTCTATGCTATGGCGTGTCTTTGCACGCTATTTTATGCTGTTTTGAGGTGTTTTCAGCTGTTTTAGGACATGTCATTTTTGAAATTTTGCCATACTATAGCCTTGCCTTTTTTAGGTCATTTTTTCAACATGCATTATTATGGTGTTTTGTGCTGTTTTTGCACCTTTCTATGCTATGGCATTTCTTTGCACGCTATTTTATGCCGTTTTTTGGTGTTTTCAGCTGTTTTAGGACATGTCATTTTTGAAATTTTGCCATACTATAGCCTTGCCTTTTTGGTCATTTTTCAACATGCATTATTATGGTGTTTTGGGCTGTTTTTGCACCTTTCTATGCTATGGCGTGTCTTTGCACGCTATTTTATGCTGTTTTGAGGTGTTTTCAGCTGTTTTTAGGACATGTCATTTTTTGAAATTTTGCCATACTATAGCCTTGCCTTTTTTTCGGTCATTTTTTCAACATGCATTATTATGGTGTTTTGGGCTGTTTTGCACCTTTCTATGCTATGGCGTGTCTTTGCACGCTTATTTTATGCTGTTTTGAGGTGTTTTCAGCTGTTTTAGGACATGTCATTTTTGAAATTTTTGCCATACTATAGCCTTGCCTTTTTTGGTCATTTTTTCAACATGCATTATTATGGTGTTTGGGCTGTTTTGCACCATTCTATGCTATGGCGTGTCTTTGCACGCTTATTTTATGCTGTTTTGAGGTGTTTTCAGCTGTTTTAGGACATGTCATTTTTGAAATTTTTGCCATACTATAGCCTTGCCTTTTTTTTCGGTCATTTTTTCAACATGCATTATTATGGTGTTTTGGGCTGTTTTTGCACCTTTCTATGCTATGGCGTGTCTTTGCACGCTATTTTATGCTGTTTTGAGGTGTTTTCAGCTGTTTTTAGGATACGTCATTTTTTGAGATTTTCGCCATACTCTAGCCTTGCCTTTTCGGTCATTTTTTCAACATGCATTATTATGGTGTTTTGGGCTGTTTTTGCACCATTCTATGCTATGGCGTGTCTTTGCACGCTATTTTATGCTGTTTTGAGGTGTTTTCAGCTGTTTTTAGGACATGTCATATTTTGAAATTTTTGCCATACTATAGCCTTGCCTTTTTTTCGGTCATTTTTTCAACATGCATTATTATGGTGTTTTGGGCTGTTTTGCACCATTCTATGCTATGGCGTGTCTTTGCGCTATTTTATGCTGTTTTGAGGTGTTTTCAGCTGTTTTTAGGACATGTCATTTTTGAAATTTTGCCATACTATAGCCTTGCCTTTTTTTCGGTCATTTTTCAACATGCATTATTATGGTGTTTTGGGCTGTTTTGCACCATTCTATGCTATGGCGTGTCTTTGCACGCTATTTTATGCTGTTTTGAGGTGTTTTCAGCTGTTTTTAGGACATGTCATTTTTTGAAATTTTTGCCATACTATAGCCTTGCCTTTTTTCGGTCATTTTTCAACATGCATTATTATGGTGTTTTGGGCTGTTTTGCACCATTCTATGCTATGGCGTGTCTTTGCACGCTATTTTATGCTGTTTTGAGGTGTTTTCAGCTGTTTTAGGACATGTCATATTTTGAAATTTTTGCCATACTATAGCCTTGCCTTTTCGGTCATTTTTTCAACATGCATTATTATGGTGTTTTGGGCTGTTTTTGCACCTTTCTATGCTATGGCGTGTCTTTGCACGCTATTTTATGCTGTTTTGAGGTGTTTTCAGCTGTTTTAGGACATGTCATTTTTGAAATTTTTGCCATACTATAGCCTTGCCTTTTTTCGGTCATTTTTTCAACATGCATTATTATGGTGTTTTGGGCTGTTTTTGCACCATTCTATGCTATGGCGTGTCTTTGCACGCTATTTTATGCTGTTTTGAGGTGTTTTCAGCTGTTTTTAGGACATGTCATATTTTGAAATTTTGCCATACTATAGCCTTGCCTTTTTTTCGGTCATTTTTCAACATGCATTATTATGGTGTTTTGGGCTGTTTTTGCACCATTCTATGCTATGGCGTGTCTTTGCACGCTATTTTATGCTGTTTTGAGGTGTTTTCAGCTGTTTTTAGGACATGTCATTTTTGAAATTTTTGCCATACTATAGCCTTGCCTTTTTTTCGGTCATTTTTCAACATGCATTATTATGGTGTTTTGGGCTGTTTTTGCACCATTCTATGCTATGGCGTGTCTTTGCACGCTATTTTATGCTGTTTTGAGGTGTTTTCAGCTGTTTTTAGGACATGTCATTTTTGAAATTTTGCCATACTATAGCCTTGCCTTTTTTTTCGGTCATTTTTTTCAACATGCATTATTATGGTGTTTTGGGCTGTTTTGCACCATTCTATGCTATGGCGTGTCTTTGCACGCTATTTTATGCTGTTTTGAGGTGTTTTCAGCTGTTTTAGGACATGTCATTTTTGAAATTTTGCCATACTATAGCCTTGCCTTTTTCGGTCATTTTTTCAACATGCATTATTATGGTGTTTTGGGCTGTTTTGCACCATTCTATGCTATGGCGTGTCTTTGCACGCTATTTTATGCTGTTTTGAGGTGTTTTCAGCTGTTTTTAGGACATGTCATTTTTTGAAATTTTTGCCATACTATAGCCTTGCCTTTTTTTCGGTCATTTTTTCAACATGCATTATTATGGTGTTTTGGGCTGTTTTTGCACCTTTCTATGCTATGGCATGTCTTTGCACGCTATTTTATGCTGTTTTGAGGTGTTTTCAGCTGTTTTTAGGACATGTCATTTTTGAAATTTTTGCCATACTATAGCCTTGCCTTTTTTCGGTCATTTTTTCAACATGCATTATTATGGTGTTTTGGGCTGTTTTTGCACCATTCTATGCTATGGCGTGTCTTTGCACGCTATTTTATGCTGTTTTGAGGTGTTTTCAGCTGTTTTTTAGGACATGTCATTTTTGAAATTTTGCCATACTATAGCCTTGCCTTTTTGGTCATTTTTCAACATGCATTATTATGGTGTTTTGGGCTGTTTTGCACCTTTCTATGCTATGGCGTGTCTTTGCACGCTTATTTTATGCTGTTTTGAGGTGTTTTCAGCTGTTTTTAGGACATGTCATTTTTTGAAATTTTTGCCATACTATAGCCTTGCCTTTTTTTCGGTCATTTTTTCAACATGCATTATTATGGTGTTTTGGGCTGTTTTTGCACCATTCTATGCTATGGCGTGTCTTTGCACGCTATTTTATGCTGTTTTGAGGTGTTTTCAGCTGTTTTTAGGACATGTCATTTTTGGAAATTTTTGCCATACTATAGCCTTGCCTTTTTTTGGTCATTTTTTCAACATGCATTATTATGGTGTTTTGGGCTGTTTTTGCACCTTTCTATGCTATGGCGTGTCTTTGCACGCTATTTTATGCTGTTTTGAGGTGTTTTCAGCTGTTTTTAGGACATGTCATATTTTGAAATTTTTGCCATACTATAGCCTTGCCTTTTTTTCGGTCATTTTTTCAACATGCATTATTATGGTGTTTTGGGCTGTTTTTGCACCTTTCTATGCTATGGCATGTCTTTGCACGCTTATTTTATGCTGTTTTGAGGTGTTTTCAGCTGTTTTTAGGACATGTCATATTTTGAAATTTTTGCCATACTATAGCCTTGCCTTTTTTTCGGTCATTTTTTCAACATGCATTATTATGGTGTTTTGGGCTGTTTTTGCACCATTCTATGCTATGGCGTGTCTTTGCACGCTATTTTATGCTGTTTTGAGGTGTTTTCAGCTGTTTTTAGGACATGTCATATTTTGAAATTTTTGCCATACTATAGCCTTGCCTTTTCGGTCATTTTTTCAACATGCATTATTATGGTGTTTTGGGCTGTTTTTGCACCTTTCTATGCTATGGCGTGTCTTTGCACGCTATTTTATGCTGTTTTCAGGTGTTTTCAGCTGTTTTTAGGACATGTCATTTTTGAAATTTTTGCCATACTTTAGCCTTGCCTTTTTTTTCGGTCATTTTTTCAACATGCATTATTATGGTGTTTTGGGCTGTTTTTGCACCTTTCTATGCTATGGCATGTCTTTGCACGCTATTTTATGCTGTTTTGAGGTGTTTTCAGCTGTTTTTAGGACATGTCATATTTGAAATTTTGCCATACTATAGCCTTGCCTTTTCGGTCATTTTTCAACATGCATTATTATGGTGTTTTGGGCTGTTTTGCACCTTTCTATGCTATGGCATGTCTTTGCACGCTATTTTATGCTGTTTTGAGGTGTTTTCAGCTGTTTTTAGGACATGTCATTTTTTGAAATTTTTGCCATACTATAGCCTTGCCTTTTTTTCGGTCATTTTTTCAACATGCATTATTATGGTGTTTTGGGCTGTTTTTGCACCATTCTATGCTATGGCGTGTCTTTGCACGCTATTTTATGCTGTTTTCAGGTGTTTTCAGCTGTTTTTAGGACATGTCATTTTTGGAAATTTTTGCCATACTATAGCCTTGCCTTTTCGGTCATTTTTTCAACATGCATTATTATGGTGTTTTGGGCTGTTTTGCACCATTCTATGCTATGGCGTGTCTTTGCACGCTATTTTATGCTGTTTTGAGGTGTTTTCAGCTGTTTTAGGACATGTCATTTTTTGTAATTTTTGCCATACTATAGCCTTGCCTTTTTTTCGGTCATTTTTTCAACATGCATTATTATGGTGTTTTGGGCTGTTTTTGCACCTTTCTATGCTATGGCATGTCTTTGCACGCTATTTTATGCAGTTTTGAGGTGTTTTCAGCTGTTTTTAGGACATGTCATATTTTGAAATTTTTGCCATACTATAGCCTTGCCTTTGTTTCGGTCATGTTTTCAACATGCATTATTATGGTGTTTTGGGCTGTTTTTGCACGATTCTATGCTATGGCGTGTCTTTGCACGCTATTTTATGCTGTTTTGAGGTGTTTTCAGCTGTTTTTAGGACATGTCATTTTTTGAAATTTTTGCCATACTATAGCCTTGCCTTTTTTTCGGTCATTTTTTCAACATGCATTATTATGGTGTTTTGGGCTGTTTTTGCACCTTTCTATGCTATGGCGTGTCTTTGCACGCTATTTTATGCAGTTTTTAGGTGTTTTCTGCTGTTTTAGGACATGTCATATTTTGAAATTTTTGCCATACTATAGCCTTGCCTTTTTCGGTCATTTTTCAACATGCATTATTATGGTGTTTTGGGCTGTTTTTGCACCATTCTATGCTATGGCGTGTCTTTGCACGCTATTTTATGCTGTTTTGAGGTGTTTTCAGCTGTTTTAGGACATGTCATTTTTGAAATTTTTGCCATACTATAGCCTTGCCTTTTTTTTTCGGTCATTTTTCAACATGCATTATTATGGTGTTTTGGGCTGTTTTGCACCTTTCTATGCTATGGCGTGTCTTTGCACGCTATTTTTTGCTGTTTTTAGGGGTTTTTAGCTGTTTTTTGGAAATGTCCTATTTTTAAAATTTTTCCCTACTATTGCCTTTCCTTTTTTGTCATTTTTCAACATGCATTATTATGGTGTTTTGGGCTGTTTTTGCACCATTCTATGCTATGGCATGTCTTTGCACGCTATTTTATGCAGTTTTGAGGTGTTTTCAGCTGTTTTTAGGACATGTCATATTTTGAAATTTTTGCCATACTATAGCCTTGCCTTTTTTTCGGTCATTTTTTCAACATGCATTATTATGGTGTTTTGGGCTGTTTTTGCACCATTCTATGCTATGGCGTGTCTTGGCATGCTATTTTATGCTGTTTTGAGGTGTTTTCAGCTGTTTTTAGGACATGTCATTTTTGAGATTTTTGCCATACTATAGCCTTGCCTTTTTGGTCATTTTTTCAACATGCATTATTTTGGTGTTTTGGGCTGTTTTGCACCTTTCTATGCTATGGCGTGTCTTTGCACGCTATTTTATGCTGTTTTCAGGTGTTTTCAGCTGTTTTTAGGACATGTCATTTTTGAAATTTTGCCATACTATAGCCTTGCCTTTTTTTCGGTCATTTTTTCAACATGCATTATTATGGTGTTTTGGGCTGTTTTTGCACCATTCTATGCTATGGCGTGTCTTTGCACGCTATTTTATGCTGTTTTCAGGTGTTTTCAGCTGTTTTTAGGACATGTCATTTTTTGAAATTTTTGCCATACTATAGCCTTGCCTTTTTTTCGGTCATTTTTTCAACATGCATTATTATGGTGTTTTGGGCTGTTTTTGCACTTTTCTATGCTATGGCATTTCTTTGCATGCTATTTTATGCTGTTTTGAGGTGTTTTCAGCTGTTTTTAGGACATGTCATTTTTGAAATTTTTGCCATACTATAGCCTTGCCTTTTTTTCGGTCATTTTTCAACATGCATTATTATGGTGTTTTGGGCTTTTTTTGCACCTTTCTATGCTATGGCATGTCTTTGCACGCTATTTTATGGAGTTTTGAGGTGTTTTCATCTGTTTTTTGGACATGTCATATTTTGAAATTTTTGCCATACTATAGCCTTGCCTTTTTTTCGGTCATTTTTTCAACATGCATTATTATGGTGTTTTGGGCTGTTTTTGCACCATTCTATGCAATGGCGTGTCTTTGCAAGCTATTTTATGCTGTTTTGAGGTGTTTTCAGCTGTTTTTAGGACATGTCAGTTTTTGTTATTTTTGTCTTACTATAGCCTTGCCTTTTTTTTCGGTCATTTTTTCAACATGCATTATTATGGTGTTTTGGGCTGTTTTTGCACCTTTCTATGCTATGGCGTGTCTTTGCACGCTATTTTATGCTGTTTTCAGGTGTTTTCAGCTGTTTTTATGACATGTCATTTTTGAAATTTTGCCATACTATAGCCTTGCCTTTTTTGGTCATTTTTCAACATGCATTATTATGGTGTTTTGGGCTGTTTTGCACCATTCTATGCTATGGCGTGTCTTTGCACGCTATTTTATGCTGTTTTGAGGTGTTTTCAGCTGTTTTTAGGACATGTCATTTTTGAAATTTTGCCATACTATAGCCTTGCCTTTTCGGTCATTTTCAACATGCATTATTATGGTGTTTTGGGCTGTTTTGCACCTTTCTATGCTATGGCATGTCTTTGCACGCTTATTTTATGCTGTTTTGAGGTGTTTTCAGCTGTTTTTAGGACATGTCATTTTTTGAAATTTTTGCCATACTATAGCCTTGCCTTTTTTTTCGGTCATTTTTTCAACATGCATTATTATGGTGTTTTGGGCTGTTTTTGCACCTTTCTATGCTATGGCATGTCTTTGCACGCTTTTTTGTGCTGTTTTGAGGTGTTTTCAGCTGTTTTTAGGACATGTCATTTTTTGAAATTTTGCCATACTATAGCCTTGCCTTTTTTCGGTCATTTTTCAACATGCATTATTATGGTGTTTTGGCTGTTTTGCACCATTCTATGCTATGGCGTGTCTTTGCACGCTATTTTATGCTGTTTTCAGGTGTTTTCAGCTGTTTTTAGGACATGTCATTTTTGAAATTTTGCCATACTATAGCCTTGCCTTTTTTTTCGGTCATTTTTCAACATGCATTATTATGGTGTTTTGGGCTGTTTTGCACCTTTCTATGCTATGGCATGTCTTTGCGCTATTTTATGCAGTTTTGAGGTGTTTTCAGCTGTTTTAGGACATGTCATATTTTGAAATTTTTGCCATACTATAGCCTTGCCTTTTTTTTCGGTCATTTTTTCAACATGCATTATTATGGTGTTTTGGGCTGTTTTTGCACCTTTCTATGCTATGGCATGTCTTTGCACGCTATTTTATGCAGTTTTGAGGTGTTTTCAGCTGTTTTTAGGACATGTCATTTTTGGAAATTTTTGCCATACTATAGCCTTGCCTTTTTTTTCGGTCATTTTTTCAACATGCATTATTATGGTGTTTTGGGCTGTTTTGCACCTTTCTATGCTATGGCATGTCTTTGCATGCTATTTTATGCTGTTTTGAGGTGTTTTCAGCTGTTTTAGGACATGTCATTTTTGAAATTTTGCCATACTATAGCCTTGCCTTTTTCGGTCATTTTTCAACATGCATTATTATGGTGTTTTGGGCTTTTTTTGCACCTTTCTATGCTATGGCATGTCTTTGCACGCTATTTTATGGAGTTTTGAGGTGTTTTCAGCTGTTTTTAGGACATGTCATATTTTGAAATTTTTGCCATACTATAGCCTTGCCTTTTTTGGTCATTTTTCAACATGCATTATTATGGTGTTTTGGGCTGTTTTTGCACCATTCTATGCTATGGCGTGTCTTTGCAAGCTATTTTATGCTGTTTTGAGGTGTTTTCAGCTGTTTTAGGACATGTCATTTTTTGAAATTTTTGCCATACTATAGCCTTGCCTTTTTCGGTCATTTTTCAACATGCATTATTATGGTGTTTTGGGCTGTTTTGCACCTTTCTATGCTATGGCGTGTCTTTGCACGCTATTTTATGCTGTTTTCAGGTGTTTTCAGCTGTTTTAGGACATGTCATTTTTGAAATTTTTGCCATACTATAGCCTTGCCTTTTTTTGGTCATTTTTTCAACTTGCATTATTATGGTGTTTTGGGCTGTTTTTGCACCATTCTATGCTATGGCGTGTCTTTGCACGCTATTTTATGCTGTTTTGAGGTGTTTTCAGCTGTTTTTAGGACATGTCATTTTTTGAAATTTTTGCCATACTATAGCCTTGCCTTTTCGGTCATTTTTTCAACATGCATTATTATGGTGTTTTGGGCTGTTTTTGCACCTTTCTATGCTATGGCATGTCTTTGCACGCTATTTTATGCTGTTTTGAGGTGTTTTCAGCTGTTTTTAGGACATGTCATTTTTTGAAATTTTTGCCATACTATAGCCTTGCCTTTTTTTCGGTCATTTTTTCAACATGCATTATTATGGTGTTTTGGGCTGTTTTGCACCTTTCTATGCTATGGCATGTCTTTGCACGCTATTTTATGCTGTTTTGAGGTGTTTTCAGCTGTTTTTAGGACATGTCATTTTTTGAAATTTTTGCCATACTATAGCCTTGCCTTTTTTCGGTCATTTTTCAACATGCATTATTATGGTGTTTTGGGCTGTTTTGCACCATTCTATGCTATGGCGTGTCTTTGCACGCTATTTTATGCTGTTTTGAGGTGTTTTCAGCTGTTTTTTGGACATGTCATTTTTTTGAATTTTTGCCATACTTTAGCCTTGCCTTTTTTTTCGGTCATTTTTTCAACATGCATTATTATGGTGTTTTGGGCTGTTTTTGCACCTTTCTATGCTATGGCATGTCTTTGCACGCTATTTTATGCAGTTTTGAGGTGTTTTCAGCTGTTTTTAGGACATGTCATATTTTGAAATTTTTGCCATACTATAGCCTTGCCTTTTCGGTCATTTTTTCAACATGCATTATTATGGTGTTTTGGGCTGTTTTTGCACCTTTCTATGCTATGGCATGTCTTTGCACGCTATTTTATGCAGTTTTGAGGTGTTTTCAGCTGTTTTTAGGACATGTCATTTTTTGAAATTTTTGCCATACTATAGCCTTGCCTTTTTTCGGTCATTTTTCAACATGCATTATTATGGTGTTTTGGGCTGTTTTTGCACCTTTCTATGCTATGGCATGTCTTTGCACGCTATTTTATGCAGTTTTGAGGTGTTTTCAGCTGTTTTTAGGACATGTCATATTTTGAAATTTTTGCCATACTATAGCCTTGCCTTTTTTTCGGTCATTTTTTCAACATGCATTATTATGGTGTTTTGGGCTGTTTTTGCACCTTTCTATGCTATGGCGTGTCTCTGCACGCTATTTTATGCAGTTTTGAGGTGTTTTCAGCTGTTTTAGGACATGTCATTTTGAAATTTTGCCATACTATAGCCTTGCCTTTTTTCGGTCATTTTTCAACATGCATTATTATGGTGTTTTGGGCTGTTTTGCACCTTTCTATGCTATGGCGTGTCTTTGCACGCTTATTTTATGCTGTTTTGAGGTGTTTTCAGCTGTTTTTAGGACATGTCATTTTTGAAATTTTTGCCATACTATAGCCTTGCCTTTTTTGGTCATTTTTTCAACATGCATTATTATGGTGTTTTGGGCTGTTTTGCACCATTCTATGCTATGGCGTGTCTTTGCACGCTATTTTATGCTGTTTTCAGGTGTTTTCAGCTGTTTTTAGGACATGTCATTTTTGAAATTTTGCCATACTATAGCCTTTCCTTTTTTTTCGGTCATTTTTTCAACATGCATTATTATGGTGTTTTGGGCTGTTTTTGCACCTTTCTATGCTATGGCATGTCTTTGCATGCTATTTTATGCTGTTTTGAGGTGTTTTCAGCTGTTTTTAGGACATGTCATTTTTGAAATTTTGCCATACTATAGCCTTGCCTTTTCGGTCATTTTTTCAACATACATCATTATGGTGTTTTGGGCTGTTTTGCACCTTTCTATGCTATGGCATGTCTTTGCACGCTATTTTATGCAGTTTTGAGGTGTTTTCAGCTGTTTTTAGGACATGTCATATTTTGAAATTTTTGCCATACTATAGCCTTGCCTTTTCGGTCATTTTTTCAACATGCATTATTATGGTGTTTTGGGCTGTTTTGCACCATTCTATGCTATGGGCGTGTCTTTGCAAGCTATTTTATGCTGTTTTGAGGTGTTTTCAGCTGTTTTTAGGACATGTCATATTTTGAAATTTTTGCCATACTATAGCCTTGCCTTTTTTAGGTCATTTTTCAACATGCATTATTATGGTGTTTTGGGCTGTTTTGCACCTTTCTATGCTATGGCGTGTCTTTGCACGCTATTTTATGCTGTTTTGAGGTGTTTTCAGCTGTTTTAGGACATGTCATTTTTGAAATTTTGCCATACTATAGCCTTGCCTTTTTTTGGTCATTTTTTCAACATGCATTATTATGGTGTTTTGGGCTGTTTTGCACCATTCTATGCTATGGCGTGTCTTTACTGCGCTATTTTATGCTGTTTTGAGGTGTTTTCAGCTGTTTTTAGTACATGTCATTTTTGAAATTTTTGCCATACTATAGCCTTGCCTTTTCAGTCATTTTTTCAACATGCATTATTATGGTGTTTTGGGCTGTTTTTGCACCTTTCTATGCTATGGCATGTCTTTGCACGCTATTTTATGCTGTTTTGAGGTGTTTTCAGCTGTTTTTAGGACATGTCATTTTTTGAAATTTTTGCCATACTATAGCCTTGCCTTTTTTTCGGTCATTTTTTCAACATGCATTATTATGGTGTTTTGGGCTGTTTTGCACCTTTCTATGCTATGGCATGTCTTTGCACGCTATTTTATGCTGTTTTGAGGTGTTTTCAGCTGTTTTTAGGACATGTCATTTTTTGAAATTTTTGCCATACTATAGCCTTGCCTTTTTTCGGTCATTTTTCAACATGCATTATTATGGTGTTTTGGGCTGTTTTTGCACCATTCTATGCTATGGCGTGTCTTTGCACGCTATTTTATGCTGTTTTCAGGTGTTTTCAGCTGTTTTTAGGACATGTCATTTTTTGAAATTTTTGCCATACTATAGCCTTGCCTTTTTGGTCATTTTTTCAACATGCATTATTATGGTGTTTTGGGCTGTTTTTGCACCATTCTATGCTATGGCGTGTCTTTGCACGCTATTTTATGCTGTTTTGAGGTGTTTTCAGCTGTTTTTAGGACATGTCATTTTTTGAAATTTTTGCCATACTATAGCCTTGCCTTTTTTGGTCATTTTTCAACATGCATTATTATGGTGTTTTGGGCTGTTTTGCACCATTCTATGCTATGGCGTGTCTTTGCAAACTATTTTATGCTGTTTTCAGGTGTTTTCAGCTGTTTTTAGGACATGTCATTTTTGAAATTTTTGCCATACTATAGCCTTGCCTTTTTTCGGTCATTTTTCAACATGCATTATTATGGTGTTTTGGGCTGTTTTGCACCTTTCTATGCTATGGCGTGTCTTTGCACGCTATTTTATGCAGTTTTGAGGTGTTTTCAGCTGTTTTTAGGACATGTCATATTTTGAAATTTTTGCCATACTATAGCCTTGCCTTTTTTTCGGTCATTTTTTCAACATGCATTATTATGGTGTTTTGGGCTGTTTTTGCACCATTCTATGCTATGGCGTGTCTTTGCACGCTATTTTATGCTGTTTTGAGGTGTTTTCAGCTGTTTTTAGGACATGTCATTTTTGAAATTTTTGCCATACTATAGCCTTGCCTTTTTTTCGGTCATTTCTTCAACATGCATTATTATGGTGTTTTGGGCTGTTTTTGCACCATTCTATGCTATGGCGTGTCTTTGCACACTATTTTATGCTGTTTTGAGGTGTTTTCAGCTGTTTTTAGGACATGTCATATTTTGAAATTTTTGCCATACTATAGCCTTGCCTTTTTTTCGGTCATTTTTTCAACATGCATTATTATGGTGTTTTTGGCTGTTTTTGCACCTTTCTATTCTATGGCGTGTCTTTGCACGCTATTTTATGCTGTTTTCTGGTGTTTTCAGCTGTTTTAGGACATGTCATTTTTGAAATTTTGCCATACTATAGCCTTGCCTTTTTTTTGGTCATTTTTCAACATGCATTATTATGGTGTTTTGGGCTGTTTTTGCACCATTCTATGCTATGGCGTGTCTTTGCACGCTATTTTATGCTGTTTTGAGGTGTTTTCAGCTGTTTTTAGGACATGTCATTTTTTGAAATTTTTGCCATACTATAGCCTTGCCTTTTTTTCGGTCATTTTTTCAACATGCATTATTATGGTGTTTTGGGCTGTTTTGCACCATTCTATGCTATGGCGTGTCTTTGCACGCTATTTTATGCTGTTTTGAGGTGTTTTCAGCTGTTTTTAGGACATGTCATTTTTTGAAATTTTTGCCATACTATAGCCTTGCCTTTTTTTCGGTCATTTTTTCAACATGCATTATTATGGTGTTTTGGGCTGTTTTTGCACCTTTCTATGCTATGGCATGTCTTTGCACGCTATTTTATGCAGTTTTGAGGTGTTTTCAGCTGTTTTTAGGACATGTCATATTTTGAAATTTTTGCCATACTATAGCCTTGCCTTTTCGGTCATTTTTTCAACATGCATTATTATGGTGTTTTGGGCTGTTTTTGCACGATTCTATGCTATGGCGTGTCTTTGCACGCTATTTTATGCTGTTTTGAGGTGTTTTCAGCTGTTTTTAGGACATGTCATTTTTTGAAATTTTTGCCATACTATAGCCTTGCCTTTTTTTGGTCATTTTTCAACATGCATTATTATGGTGTTTTGGGCTGTTTTTGCACCTTTCTATGCTATGGCATGTCTTTGCACGCTATTTTATGCAGTTTTGAGGTGTTTTCAGCTGTTTTTAGGACATGTCATATTTTGAAATTTTTGCCATACTATAGCCTTGCCTTTTTCGGTCATTTTTCAACATGCATTATTATGGTGTTTTGGGCTGTTTTTGCACCATTCTATGCTATGGCGTGTCTTTGCAAGCTATTTTATGCTGTTTTGAGGTGTTTTCAGCTGTTTTTAGGACATGTCATTTTTTGAAATTTTTGCCATACTATAGCCTTGCCTTTTTTTTCGGTCATTTTTTCAACATGCATTATTATGGTGTTTTGGGCTGTTTTTGCACCTTTCTATGCTATGGCATGTCTTTGCACGCTATTTTATGCAGTTTTGAGGTGTTTTCAGCTGTTTTTAGGACATGTCATATTTTGAAATTTTTGCCATACTATAGCCTTGCCTTTTCGGTCATTTTTTCAACATGCATTATTATGGTGTTTTGGGCTGTTTTTGCACGATTCTATGCTATGGCGTGTCTTTGCACGCTATTTTATGCTGTTTTGAGGTGTTTTCAGCTGTTTTAGGACATGTCATTTTTGATATTTCTGCCATACTATAGCCTTGCCTTTTCGGTCATTTTTTCAACATGCATTATTATGGTGTTTTGGGCTGTTTTTGCACCATTCTATGCTATGGCGTGTCTTTGCACGCTATTTTATGCTGTTTTCAGGTGTTTTCAGCTGTTTTTAGGACATGTCATTTTGAAATTTTTGCCATACTATAGCCTTGCCTTTTTTTCGGTCATTTTTTCAACATGCATTATTATGGTGTTTTGGGCTGTTTTTGCACCATTCTATGCTATGGCGTGTCTTTGCACGCTATTTTATGCTGTTTTCAGGTGTTTTCAGCTGTTTTTAGGACATGTCATTTTTTGAAATTTTGCCATACTATTGCCTTGCCTTTTTTTCGGTCATTTTTTCAACATGCATTATTATGGTGTTTTGGGCTGTTTTTGCACCTTTCTATGCTATGGCGTGTCTTTGCACGCTATTTTATGCTGTTTTGAGGTGTTTTCAGCTGTTTTTAGGACATGTCATATTTTGAAATTTTGCCATACTATAGCCTTGCCTTTTCGGTCATTTTTCAACATGCATTATTATGGTGTTTTGGGCTGTTTTTGCACCTTTCTATGCTATGGCGTGTCTTTGCACGCTATTTTATGCTGTTTTCAGGTGTTTTCAGCTGTTTTTAGGACATGTCATTTTTGAAATTTTGCCATACTATAGCCTTGCCTTTTTTTTGGTCATTTTTCAACATGCATTATTATGGTGTTTTGGGCTGTTTTGCACCATTCTATGCTATGGTGTGTCTTTGCACGCTATTTTATGCTGTTTTCAGGTGTTTTCAGCTGTTTTAGGACATGTCATATTTTGAAATTTTGCCATACTATAGCCTTGCCTTTTCGGTCATTTTTTCAACATGCATTATTATGGTGTTTTGGGCTGTTTTGCACCTTTCTATGCTATGGCGTGTCTTTGCACGCTATTTTATGCTGTTTTGAGGTGTTTTCAGCTGTTTTTAGGACATGTCATTTTTGAAATTTTTGCCATACTATAGCCTTGCCTTTTTTTCGGTCATTTTTCAACATGCATTATTATGGTGTTTTGGGCTGTTTTTGCACCATTCTATGCTATGGCGTGTCTTTGCACGCTATTTTATGCTGTTTTGAGGTGTTTTCAGCTGTTTTAGGACATGTCATTTTTGAAATTTTTGCCATACTATAGCCTTGCCTTTTTCGGTCATTTTTCAACATGCATTATTATGGTGTTTTGGGCTGTTTTGCACCATTCTATGCTATGGCGTGTCTTTGCACGCTATTTTATGCTGTTTTGAGGTGTTTTCAGCTGTTTTTAGGACATGTCATTTTTGAAATTTTTGCCATACTATAGCCTTGCCTTTTCGGTCATTTTTCAACATGCATTATTATGGTGTTTTGGGCTGTTTTGCACCTTTCTATGCTATGGCATGTCTTTTGCACGCTATTTTATGCTGTTTTGAGGTGTTTTCAGCTGTTTTAGGACATGTCATTTTTGAAATTTTGCCATACTATAGCCTTGCCTTTTTTGGTCATTTTTTCAACATGCATTATTATGGTGATTTGGGCTGTTTTTGCACCTTTCTATGCTATGGCATGTCTTTGCACGCTATTTTATGCTGTTTTGAGGTGTTTTCAGCTCTTTTTTGGATATGTCATTTTTGAAATTTTGCCATACTATAGCCTTGCCTTTTTCGGTCATTTTTCAACATGCATTATTATGGTGTTTTGGGCTGTTTTGCACCATTCTATGCTATGGCATGTCTTTGCACGCTATTTTATGCAGTTTTGAGGTGTTTTCAGCTGTTTTAGGACATGTCATTTTTGAATTTTTGCCATACTATAGCCTTGCCTTTTCGGTCATTTTTTCAACATGCATTATTATGGTGTTTTGGGCTGTTTTGCACCTTTCTATGCTATGGCGTGTCTTTGCACGCTATTTTATGCTGTTTTGAGGTGTTTTCAGCTGTTTTAGGACATGTCATTTTTGAAATTTTTGTCATACTATAGCCTTGCCTTTTTTTCGGTCATTTTTTCAACATGCATTATTATGGTGTTTTGGGGCTGTTTTGCACCATTCTATGCTATGGCGTGTCTTTGCACGCTATTTTATGCTGTTTTGAGGTGTTTTCAGCTGTTTTTAGGACATGTCATTTTTGAAATTTTGCCATACTATAGCCTTGCCTTTTTTGGTCATTTTTTCAACATGCATTATTATGGTGTTTTGGGCTGTTTTTGCACCATTCTATGCTATGGCGTGTCTTTGCACGCTATTTTATGCTGTTTTGAGGTGTTTTCAGCTGTTTTTAGGACATGTCATTTTTTGAAATTTTTGCCATACTATAGCCTTGCCTTTTTTTCGGTCATTTTTTCAACATTCATTATTTTGTTGTTTTTGGCTGTTTTGCACCTTTCTATGCTATGGCATGTCTTTGCACGCTTATTTTATGCAGTTTTGAGGTGTTTTCAGCTGTTTTTAGGACATGTCATATTTTGAAATTTTTGCCATACTATAGCCTTGCCTTTTTTCGGTCATTTTTCAACATGCATTATTATGGTGTTTTGGGCTGTTTTTGCACCATTCTATGCTATGGCGTGTCTTTGCAAGCTATTTTATGCTGTTTTGAGGTGTTTTCAGCTGTTTTTAGGACATGTCATTTTTGAAATTTTTGCCATACTATAGCCTTGCCTTTTTTCGGTCATTTTTCAACATGCATTATTATGGTGTTTTGGGCTGTTTTGCACCTTTTCTATGCTATGGCGTGTCTTTGCACGCTATTTTATGCTTGTTTTGAGGTGTTTTCAGCTGTTTTAGGACACGTCATTTTTGAACATTTTTGCCATACTATAGCCTTGCCTTTTCGGTCATTTTTTCAACATGCATTATTATGGTGTTTTGGGCTGTTTTTGCACCATTCTATGCTATGGCGTGTCTTTGCACGCTATTTTATGCTGTTTTGAGGTGTTTTCAGCTGTTTTTAGGACATGTCATTTTTGAAATTTTTTCCATACTATAGCCTTTCCTTTTTTCAGTCATTTTTCAACATGCATTATTATGGTGTTTTGGGCTGTTTTTGCACCTTTCTATGCTATGGCGTGTCTTTGCACACTATTTTATGCTGTTTTGAGGTGTTTTCAGCTGTTTTAGGACATGTCATTTTTGAAATTTTTGCCATACTATAGCCTTGCCTTTTGGTCATTTTTCAACATGCATTATTATGGTGTTTTGGGCTGTTTTTGCACCTTTCTATGCTATGGCGTGTCTTTGCAAGCTATTTTATGCTGTTTTGAGGTGTTTTCAGCTGTTTTTAGGACATGTCATTTTTGAAATTTTGCCATACTATAGCCTTGCCTTTTTCGGTCATTTTTCAACATGCATTATTATGGTGTTTTGGGCTGTTTTGCACCTTTCTATGCTATGGCGTGTCTTTGCACGCTATTTTATGCTGTTTTCAGGTGTTTTCAGCTGTTTTAGGACATGTCATTTTTGAAATTTTTGCCATACTATAGCCTTGCCTTTTTCGGTCATTTTTCAACATGCATTATTATGGTGTTTTGGGCTGTTTTTGCACCTTTCTATGCTATGGCGTGTCTTTGCACGCTATTTTATGCAGTTTTGAGGTGTTTTCAGCTGTTTTTAGGACATGTCATTTTTTGAAATTTTTGCCATACTATAGCCTTGCCTTTTCGGTCATTTTTTCAACATGCATTATTATGGTGTTTTGGGCTGTTTTTGCACCTTTCTATGCTATGGCGTGTCTTTGCACGCTATTTTATGCTGTTTTGAGGTGTTTTCAGCTGTTTTTAGGACATGTCATATTTTGAAATTTTTGCCATACTATAGCCTTGCCTTTTCGGTCATTTTTTCAACATGCATTATTATGGTGTTTTGGGCTGTTTTTGCACCTTTCTATGCTATGGCATGTCTTTGCATGTTATTTTATGCAGTTTTGAGGTGTTTTCAGCTGTTTTTAGGACATGTCATTTTTTGAAATTTTTGCCATACTATAGCCTTGCCTTTTCGGTCATTTTTTCAACATGCATTATTATGGTGTTTTGGGCTGTTTTTGCACCATTCTATGCTATGGCATGTCTTTGCACGCTATCTTATGCAGTTTTGAGGTGTTTTCAGCTGTTTTTAGGACATGTCATATTTTGAAATTTTTGCCATACTATAGCCTTGCCTTTTCGGTCATTTTTTCAACATGCATTATTATGGTGTTTTGGGCTGTTTTTGCACCTTTCTATGCTATGGCATGTCTTTGCATGCTATTTTATGCAGTTTTGAGGTGTTTTCAGCTGTTTTTAGGACATGTCATTTTTTGAAATTTTTGCCATACTATAGCCTTGCCTTTTCAGTCATTTTTTCAACATGCATTATTATGGTGTTTGGGGCTGTTTTTGCACCATTCTATGCTATGGCGTGTCTTTGCACGCTATTTTATGCTATTGTTAACAGCATACTAAAGTATGACTATTTTGTACTATTTCAGACGACATCCTTTGTTCTTTCTATCAGGAGCTACACAGTTTTTTAGAATCAACAATGAGTTACTGCAAAGTGCCCAATACAGATGAATGATGAAAATTATTTTGGGGATTATACCCCAATGTGACTTGTATGTTTAGGAAGAAGAGATGCCATGGATATTTCAGGAAGATTACCTTTGATGGAGTTCAGACACTGGTGGTGGAGGTTCGAGGAAGGATGACTGAGGGATGAGGATAACAGGATGAGTTGCAGGACTGGGCAGTCTATGTGCTGGAAACTTGAGGTGAATCGGATGGAGGAGGGTCACATCTGTTCATTCTGAAATTACAATTGACAGCAGCAGAGAGCAGAATGGTTTTCAACTTGTCAGCAACAATTTGATAGGTTTATAGGGAGATTGTGACAAAATCTGGTTGGATTAAGTGATGCCAGTGCTCATCTAATTGAATAGAAGCTGATTGAGGCAGAGTTATTTATGAGTGAAATGAACGACTGAACTTCAGCTAAGCTTCATTTCAATCAGGAGAGACGTGTTTTAGAGTCAACAATAATTTATAACAAAGTGCACCATAAAGGTAAACGGTGGAAGGTTCTTTGGTGATACAACCCCATCATGGTGTGTATGTTTAGCAGGGGGCAATGTCATGTTTAGGAAAGACAGAATTGTGAGTATACTTTTATATCTATGTCATGCCTAAATATGCATACACATATTCCTTACCTTACGAGAAACAGCAGTTTCCTAGTAAAATTAGACATTCAGAAATGTATGGACAATATACAGGTTATGTTTATGCTTGCATGAAGTCATATTAAACTATGATGCAAGTCATTTTAGAACACTGCAATAAATTATTAGACGAGGCAATGGTAAAATCATGTAACCTCTGCAAAGGAATGGTTGAGGACCAATGACTTGAGAGATCTCAGCTTAGAAAATTAACAGGGAGTGATGTCACTTTAGACCATGTAGTGAGTTGGGTACACCCAGAGAAAATGGAGTACGAAATTAAACAAATGACAGCAGAAGAGATTAACCAAACATGGAGCAGTGATGATGTAAAGCTTTCCCTCCAAAAAAGAAAGAAAATTGTGCATCAGTTTAAATGTGTTGCACATATTCCTTACCTTATGAGGAAACAGCAGACTCCTGAGCAAAATGTAGAAAGTTAGTCATGGGGAAAATGCATGGCAAATAATAATACATTTTTACCATCACCACCAGTTATATGTATGGCTTACCAGAGATTTGGGACTTAAAAATCTTTGAATTGCAAGGTTAGTGTTGTCTTATGGTCATGTAGTGACAATAATGGAGTAGGTAATACCTTACCTGGTTGATGACTGATTCTGTGATAGTTTCTGTAAATGGCAAACAGGAATGCCATCGCTAATTTAACTTTCATCTGACATACTGTACTATGGCATTTTTTGTATACTACATTTTACTATTGTACTATGACTTTTTTATGACATAGTACACCTTGCCTTTTTTTCTAACATAACACAGTATTCCTTTTTAATGAGATACCATACTAAAAGATTTTTATGACATACTAAACTTGGACTTTTTCAGTCAATTATACAAGTATCAAAAGATATAAGGCTATTTCATTTTCAGGCAAAGTGTAAAAGTAAGTGTCACATAAGCCATGGGTCTAATAAAGTTTCAGTTCACACTTAGTACAAATATTCACACACCTTATGGTTCCCCTTTCATTAGCAATCGACTTCATTACAAGCTACCAGATATATATCCAGATGAATGATGTGGGATTTTCAAAATTATATATATATATATATATAGATATATATCCCACTGAACGGAACAAAAGGTCGTGACAGATTTGTGTTAAATAAGATGAAAAAGGGACATGAGAGTCTGGGAAAAGAAAATCACACAGTTTATTGGAAAGTGTCAGAGAGCACATACCCGTCACAATAAAGTATGCAAAGTAGATCACATAATGAAGTTTGAGGTGAATATGATTCGCTACAATGAAGCGAAGCCTATCCACTTTTTTTTTTCTTTTTTTTTAACCCCCCCTCCAATCTGGCACACAATAATTTAATGTATCAATCCAAAATCATATTTCCTCTGAGCTGGAATTCATATGTGGGACACAAATCAGACTTGCCTGCAGATTACAATGACACTGATATCAGTGGGCGCAAGATTGAGTTCTTTGAATGAAACAGGAATAAAAATCCTATCTGCACTGTGCAGTGGAACACAATTAGTTATTTAACTAGCATTTGGAAAAGTGCATTGATGCTCAGATGGATAAGGCTAGTGCACCTTTTTTCAATGCAATGGTAAGGCATTTCATTACTCTTATTACATTTTTAGGTTCGTGCTACTTGAAAATCCATCCTGACTCTATTGTTGGTAGAAACAGCAGTAAAGTGTGAAGTCTGACGCCAGCTTTGGGGTAAGTTATGCATACCTATGTACACTGAGCTACATCTACACCAGTCACACAAGTACATACAATGTTTGTATGGGGTTTACAGCACTGAAATAAGTTAAACATCTGAAGATCAAAAACTACAGCATGACTTCATGTTTAGGATATTGCACAAGTGTAACAAAAAAAAGTTTCCTGGATTCCGCTGAAGCCCAACTCTAGTTCTTCTAGTTCTCAAACTGAGATTCAGTGTGTGTATTTAAAGTCATATTCACTGATTTCCAAGACAGAAACGAGCTTCACACTGAGCACCAGAAACACAAAGGAGCTGGGTTATTGCTTCTGAATTTGGATAAAGAGTGCTTCTCACAGACTCAACAGCGCCATCCACAACAAAAGGTCCAAGAGGTCATACAAGGCTAAGGGTTCGATGCAAAGTGTAAACACTATAACTTCATATTGACAGGCTGTTACTGAAGCACAGAAATGACCAGTAACCGACAAGATCACTTAGGGATGACACATTACAGCGACAAAGGGCTTTGAGTTGGCAACAGGCTGAAAGGGTGGGTCTGTATTTCACAGACACCGGAGAAATATGGGCGCGTATTATGGCTAAAAGTAGTGACACCTAAACCTACAACATATACACTATGATAATGCTGAACACATCCCATTCACAGACCTACAAAAGTTCCGCAAACAACAGACGTGCAGTCGTTTACCCATTATTGCTATGCTCTTGACACTTTGCAGTCTGACAGAGAGGCAGAATAGAGCAAAACTTTAAAAAAAAAAATGCAATCCTACCGTAAACATGGAACAAGGCAAAGTTGCAGTATCAATTGAAATATTGACAACAAAGTCTGGTAACACGGAGGCTGGCTGTGAATTGAAAGCATCAATAGTAACAGGCAAGGACTCGAATCTTAATCAGTGACAGTGACAGACAAGACAGCAAATCCTGAAACATTTTAAGACAACTGAATGACCAAGCAGCCTGCATGCCGCATAGGTCATCTGGCAGGCGTTTAAATATTATGTTTGAGGATGATTTCAAGTCTGACTAAAAGGATAAAACCATTTCACAGAACCGCGCTATCTCTGCCACACTCCACCCTCAAAAGGTAGATTTCTGTAAGACACTTAATCCATGAAATAGCAACAACCTGCAACCCAGGTCACTTAACCAGGCCACGACATAATATATACATAACTTCTTTATATCATATTCTACAAACTCTCCTGGCCTTATAATTGTTCTTCTCTCACATCTTTACAAGTAACATTTGCAAACCGAGATTATCTACATGCATGAGCAACCATTCAGCAGTAACTAAACAACAGTGATGTGAACAGCAGCCTAAGACTGTGGAGTCAAATATATACTTTTATACTTTAAAACAAAAAAGGCTAGGAACTAAAGAATCAGCCTAGCCATAGTCACAATTTCACAATGCATGCTAAAGAAGTCAGAGGGTCAAATACAGGAGACCAGCTCTGTGACCTCGCACGCACCTGGACTTTAAAATGTTATGTCAGTCATGTCAGTCATTTGACACCAGGAGAGATTTAAACTGCACATGTGCACAATAATTGACAATTAATAGCTGCATCCTCAAGTAACAATGTTTTTTTTTTCACATATTCCAGCTGCTGGAAATCTGTGAAATACATAAAAACTATCTGCTTCACTAGATAAACACTTTAAACATACAAGCATGTGCGAGGCCACAGATTACAGTGTTTATGTGTACCGTCTCCTACTTTGCTGTGTGTTTCTGCTGTGTGTGTGTGTGTGTGTCAGTGGCATCACTTCTCCTGAAGCAGCGCAGGGATGTTGATGTTCCAGCCAATGGCTTGTCGGTCAAAGCCGCAGGTGAACAGGTTGCACGACTGGTTCTCTTCATTCCACGCAGTACAACACACCATCCGCCTGTGACCCTACACAAAAACACACACACAAACATTAACATTTTAGTTCTAATGAAGCCAGGGGTGTGACGTTTTCTAAGCTTCTAAGCTTAGAAATAAAACGGAACGAGCTTTCGATTTTGGTAATCAAAATCAAAAACAGGATCTGCGATTCTCCCTTTTTTCCCCTCCGCCCCCTACAGAAGGAAAAAAAGACACTTCAAAGAAGACAAGGGGTAACTGGCCGCTGGCCTTCAGCAGCATTTTTCCAGAAACATGGCCACTGCCAGAGTAATGATGGAGAAACAAAACTGGAAAATCCTCCTGATTGACTGAAGTCAGCAGTGTGGCAACATTTTGCCTTCCCCGTGAGTAAAGTAAACATCCTATGTGTCTGTCTATGTTTCTATGTTGACAGAAAAACTTTAGTTTGTAGGCTATGCTTGCAAAGTGAAACTGAGTCAAGGTTCAAGGTGCTTTTTGCAGGTGAAAAAAACTCAACCTTGTTTTAAAGCACCCGTCTGCCATCTAGTGGCTCTTCCTTTTGTTCTCAATTATCTGGTGAAATGAGTTAATGTTATCACATTTTAAATAAATTATTTACATTTGGCCTCAGTCTGAGACATTCCCAAAACTAGAAGTACCGCTTCAAGGTCCCATGCCTCCGCCATCCCCTCAAGTCGCACTACAGTTTAGAGAACATAAATTACATATTTCAGGGCATAAAACCAATAATCTGTCCACAGTCACGGATCAAATCTCGATAGTATAACAATAGCATAGTGCTGGCAGAAATGATTGAATTAAATTGAATTGTGCTTCTAAAATCGAAAGTCAAATCAGATAGAAACGAAATGCCGATTTGTTGAATCATGACATCAAACACAACTTTTTTGACCACACTGTGTCCTTACTTACCATTCTGTTGCTGCGTGGAAGTCTCGCCAGCCTCACTCCGCTCATGTCAAACAGTCGGACTTGTCGATTGTCGTGTGGCAGAGCAATGATCCTCTGGTTGGCGGAGACGCTTATCCTGAAAGATCAGATAAAGTTCACCTTGAATCTTGGTCACGTTTTCTTAATACTCCTGAATGAACTCTCCTATGTTCTCCTGCGACTGTAGCTTTTATTTTGCTGTATGTCACATCACACATGGTGGATAACTCACTAAACTTGCATAAATACACAAAGGGAAATTCAGTTGCTAGTTTGCACAAAACACCTGCATCAAACGCCTAACACCATCAGCTGCCCCTGGAAACTATGTTGCCTGCTGGCATTCAGGATAATAGCTGAGAAATGGAAATAAAGACATTTTCCAGCAAATCAGGAGAGAAAAATAGCCCTATAGAGCCTTTGTTTCAAGTGAAAGTAAAAGAGCTCAATCAAAATCAGAGATATTTTAAAATAAGTAAAGCAATTTAAATAATGAGCTCTGAAGTTTATTCTTATCCTTGGGCCAAAACTTTTACACCTAAAGGTTCACTTAGTAGTTGTTTTGGAGCTTTCGATCATATCGCCTGATCCTGAACAACAAATGTAGTTGTCCTGGAATTGTACATGTTAAAATTTTCAAACAAATGCACAACCACAGAAAAACCCTGGCTCTCATCTAGTACTGTCCATCCTTTCACCTACCTGTTCACAGCCGAGTCAGTGCGAATGGTTGCTATAGGCGACCTCATGTTCTTCAAATCCCACACCTTCACGGTGCGGTCGTCACTCCCTGAAACCACATTGTCACCCACCGTGAACACTGCTGACGTCACCGTGCTAAAAAAGACAAACACACAGACACATACACAAGTACAGATTAGTTTTTTACAGGAAGGACGTGAATGAACTGTAATCAAAAGTGTAGCATTCTCAGGAGAATCAAAATCCAGTTTAAGTGCATTGAAGGGAGTTTATAAGAAACAACAACTATAGTGCTCCAGTTCTTCCAATGCAGGAAAAGGAACAAAGTTTTAGGAGTGAATATTTATAGCAAGTGGAGTCAGCCTGTTCTACAGACACTGTAATTACTCATATACGTACAAGATAAGTGAGATCCACACATGCGTCACAGTGTGTGTTAAGACACTTTGAGCGTTGACACTACTAGAACCCGAAGAGGTTCTCGATCTAATATGTGATTCTCCACCTTAAATAATTACAAGGTATCACTTTCCTGCTGGAGAAAAGAAACAAAGGCACAATCGATCACACTTGTGCTGCATTCCTGCATACACACAGGTGTAGCTCACAGTATGCCTCACTGAGTCATATGAAGCCATGTCAGCTGACAATGCTTCAAACATGGATGTTGCCACAAAGAAGCTACATATTCTAAAACATGGATGCGTCACTCACATCTAAAACCCAGCAGCACAGAAGGCCGAAAAACTATTCACTCAGCACTGTTTCAAGGTGGACAACTAAGACTAGTGTCACCAATTCAGCATCCGACAAAATGACTTCCCCTTTCTCTTTCTGAAATTTGATTTTGAATAATGGCCAGAAAAGTGTTTTTTGCAGAACATCGCTTAATTATTTTATCCTATTAGACATTTGTGTGAAATTTGGTCATGATGAGCATTCTTGAGTTATGGCCATAGCATGTTTTGCGAGGTCACAGTGACCTTTGACCACCAAAATCTAATCAGTTCACTGTTGAGTTCACATCTATGCCAAATTTTGGAAATTCCCTCAGGATGGTCTTGAAATATCGCATTCACAAGAATGAGACTGATGCAAGGTCACAGTGACCTTTGACTACTAAATTGGAATCAGATCATTCCTCAGTCCTGGTGGACGTTTGCGCAAAATTTGAGGAAATTCCTTCAAGAAGTTCTTAAGATATTGCATTTGTGAGTATGGGATGTACGTACATCTGAACAGATGTATAAATACGATGGAAAAAAAAATCACTCAAACCGATTACACCATTAATCATTGCATCTCTTACTACAATACTAACTACATCTCTAATTACAAGCTGGATTTTTTTCAGAATTAATTAATTATATTAAAGTGGATGTAGTAGTAGTTATCCGTTACCATTAGCTATCTAAATCTCTCTAATGCAAGCGTGACTTAAACCTTTATAGATAACTAATAGGATAAAAAGATAAATAGAGCCAAAAACACACTATATCATTCTATATCAGCTATGTAGAGCACAATAGAGGCAGCGATGTTCTTTATATGCATACAGCATCCCCCCTCCCCCCCGCCGTGATGCACTGCTTCACATCACAGCACTGCGCTGCACTCAGGCCTAGCCATTCATTTAATAGACCTTTAATATTTCCAATCTATTACTGTATGTCAGTCGCTCCTATGAGGCTTTTTTTTTCTTCTTTCCTCCCTTTTGTGACCATTCATTCGTGGAGGGAACTTGGGAAAAAAAAAAGAGCTCTGATTCTTGATTAAGATTAGCGGGGAGCAGTGTCCCCTTGCACACCAGCATTGTCTGGAGCTCCACATCCAGTTTTTCTTTCTAAAACTGGCTTCCCTCTTAATTCAAATTGACGTGGCATTAAGGGCTAATTAGGGGACTAAACTTTGTCCTATTAGAGGGGCCGGGGCTCGGGGAAAGTGCTGTATCGTTACAGGCACCTTCTGACATTGCAAGGTACGGCCCACCTGGGAATACGGGAGCGAGACAGAGAGAAGGGAAGATAGGAGGTGTGCTGGGTGGGAGGTGTGTGGGGAACGTAATCAGACAAGGTAATTGATTAAAAGGTTGATTAAGGTTAAAGCGTTTTTGGAATGGGTGGTGAGGAGGGAGGGAAGTATTCAGTGTTACTTAATGGCCTCACTGCGGTGTGTCTGACAGCCAAGGTCAAGACTCCCTGCATTTGGAGACTTAGGGACTTAGGAAGGGAGAGAGAGAGACATACAGAGGGAATCATGTGACCTCTACATTTGGAGAAGTTGAGGTGAGGCCAACGGATCCCTAACCATGGAGCCCAAATGTCCCTTAGCTCCATAAAGGTGGTGCACAAGAGGTCAGATTTCTTTCCTACAATTGCGCCATCATTTCAAGAACACCCTGAGAGATGAGGCAAGACTGGAGGAGACTTGTGCCTCTCTGATTTTAATTTTTTCTTTTAAAATTTTGCAGCTAACAGAGAGGTTACATCAGTGTTAAACATTCATTGCCTAGGATTTCGATAAGTGGTTCCCAACTGGTCCAGCCACGGGATCCAGATTTCCCCTTAGTCATAAGTTAAATGTAAGACACATAAGATAAATTACCGCATATACAGTTTCATTTCATGAAATGTAAATAACACGATGTCTTAGAACACAAATAAATAAAACAAATCACAAAAATAGTGGGGAACAGCTGTTTTAGGGGGGATGTATTGGCCCAAATTGAATATACATGGCTGAGAGAAAGCTAAATTCAAAAGGTGCACAGCTGTATTTTTCTGTTAAAAAGAAAAAAATAGTGTGAGAATATTACTTTTCTTAACACTTTGTGGGTTTCTACTGTGTATTTATTAGTCGAAAAAAGCTGAAAGTAAATACCGCTCTGGAGGAGGGGTTAGCACATTCACGTACTGTATACCCCAGTGAAATTTCTGGAAGACGTGCATTATTATTACATGCTCAAGCCGAGTATAAAGGTATGAAAATCTCAAGGAATTTCACAATGTGCTCGTTGTGAGTGAGTGAGAGTGAAATCCAAATGCCTAAAAGGTGAAATTTAAATGAAACAATTCAGGTACAGACGACTAAGAGGTTTTAGAGCGCTCTGTTATTTTGGCGTTCTGCAGCAAAACTGACAGTCGCTGAGAACCTGGTAAGTGCTGGTGTAATCCTCCAGAGACAGGATGTCAGATCTGCATACAGACACCCCACCACCACCACACACGTGTGTGCTCACACACAAATGTGCATTTCTATCAACCGCTATCAAATGTCTCAGAAAGCCGTCGATGGCAGGAGAGACAAACGTGACATGGCATTCCGTTTGTAGAGCAAGTCCGCTGTCACTTCTCGTTTGCTGAGGGCTGTTTTGTTAGCTCGCGTGCAGTTGTCATTACTCTGCAATTATGGCGGGGTGGTGGGATAGAGGGTGTATGCTGCACTTTTAGCTGCCGCCGTTCACTGTCAGGAAGCGTTAGCTGTAATTGCCAGTGAAGACTGTGGAAACGAGAGGCTGTCTCCCCTCCAGCTCTGAACCTCTGCTGCCTATTAAACCATTCACACTCTCCCCTCCTCTGCCGTTTCCACAGGAGGGATGTGGAGTTGGGCCGTTTATGCCACATCATTACACCATATTGAAAATTTTGGACAATTAGCAAGAGTAATGGCAGGGAGAAAGCAATCTGTTATTGTTGTAGGAGTTGGTTAGAACAATAAATGAACACAAGTTTGAGAGTGAAAAAGCATGGGGATGAGTTAACTTTATCTATCTGATTTAACCCAAACAAAAACACACAAATACTGTAAACAGTATTTCTTTTTCCCCGATTCAACTCACCCTCTGTCCTCATCTTCCTCTCCCTCTCATACATTAGAGCTCAAACAAAACACAGATACATTACGTTTGCACGTCTCAGACCTGTCGCTTCTTAATTGACACGGTAAATGAGCTGACTTTGTCATCAGGAGGTGGAGGGGACGGTTGATGGTGTGACACCTAGGTGAGATGGCTGCCATGCTGGAGACTACTGCAGACCAAAGTTTGAGAATAACAAACAACAAAACTGGTTTCTTTTTAGCGAGACATGGCCAGCATTTTCAGATGGGATTATGCCCCCAAAATAGGGGATTTTAAGCCAAAATATAATCAAATAGTGCCTAAACTTAACCACAATAACCACAGTGTTGTAGAAATGTAAAGAAACGAGCTGCCACAAATAAATAGAGGTAGCAGTTGTACTTTTAATTCCGTCTAAATCACTTGTATAAGGTATTTAGTCTGTCTTTTAGGAACACATGCTGTACGTTTTTTGTCCGAGTTTGTTTTGCACTGCATGTTGAGCCACATCTAAGACGATTTTCTGTCACGACAGACACTAAAGTTTTCTGAATCTGAAACCCTGTAATAAATCCAATATCTTTGGGGCTCTGTTATTATAGTATGATGTGCATTTTTATGATATTATGTTGACCACCTGATAATAATAAATAGGTGGTAGTTCCAGCCCTAATGGTAAAGTCTTCTAATGGACAATAAGCCACCTCAGTTCATCACTCATTACCTCCTAACTCAAACTTGTGTTAAGTGGAAGCAATACTCTAACTCTAAATACTGCAGCTAAACTGCAAACAGCTTCTAAAAGTTTTTTCAGTCTTTCTGCAAAGAGTTTTTTTTATCTGTTTATAGACTCAGTTTGCCGATTTAAAGGCACCACAGAAGGACACGTAGGGAAGTATTTACTTTAAAGACCATCGATGGCCATTTGGGAAGGAAAGAAGAATGGAGGAAAGGAAAAGAGGAGGGCTGTGGTTAACTGTGAAACACTGGTGCTTAATCTCATTATAACAATTGTCTATGGAAGAGAATTAGAGTGGGATCTGCAGGAATTATACATGTTGGGGTCGTACATAATGAGCTCTATGTAATCCCCCCACTCGCAATCAAAGGCTGCCAGAGAGTACCAGCCAGCCAGCACACACATGTAGACATGCACATAAACACACACACACACACACACTCTTCTTACGCCTTTTAAAGAGCGCTGCCATTGAAAGCCACAGACAAGCCTGACAGTCATCGTTTTGAAATGAGCGTCTGCAATTGAGTGTTAACAGCGAGCGAAGTGCCAAATTACACAGAGTGGGGGATTAACGCAGAAACGGACAGATAAATGAACAGGAGAGCGAGGGAGAGAAAGAGGTAGGGAGAGAAAGAGCGGGGAGAAAGAGAAGCAACCCGTCGAAGTGAGGAGAAGTGCTCAGTAATGAATGAGAGGCAAGTGGAGGATTTGGCTTAGAGCAACAGGGTCTGTAAATTAATGTGGAACTGTAAAAGGAAAAAAGGAAAAAGGAAAAAATGAAGTATTGGAGGGATTCACTGACTGGAGAGATGTTACAGCACCACCCTGTGGGCAAAATACAGACAGCAGCAACTTTCACTATCAATTAATGATGTCGCAACCGGGGTTTAACTCTGTGTGTGTTTGAGAGAGGGAGACAGACTTACTCAGTGTGTCCCTGGAAGACGTTGACAGAGTGGATGGACGGATCTCTGAAGTCCCACAGTCTGAAGGTGGTGTCTCTGGATGAGGTGACAACCAGCCGCTGGGTGGGGTGAGTACAGCAGTGGGTTAGCTCCTGGTCATGTCCTGCAAACACAGACACAAACTCATAAATCTTTTGGGTTTGCACATTAGAATAACAATAAAAAAAAATAAAGTAAGAGCACGTCAGTCACACCTACACATGAGTCTGTGTATTTCCTTATTTAGTCACAATAAAAAATTTTTACTACGGCCAATTTGGTTCACAACTGCTCCATAGACTGAACGGGCAGCCCAAATATCATTTAAGCTCAGTCACTCATTAAAAAAAGAGGCAAATATGTGTGTTTAGGACTCTTGATTCAGTCATTTAGCAGCAAAACAGGGCCCCAAACACAAACCATTCCTCAGAGGAAATTTCTTCTTAAAACCCATATCATTAATTTAAATTACAATAATATTTTAATTATTTTCCTTTTTCAATATATTTAATTTTATAAGTTATAATCATCTTTTAAAATAAACACTACACTACCACTTCAATTCACATCAGTTATAATTATTGGGAACCATGCCATCCCATATTTAGTGGTTAAATATGCTATTTATAGGCTTGAAAAGTAGGTTTATAGGCAGGTGCTGAGGGCCTACTTCAGCACCTGAGGCCTACACGCACAATAGCATGTTTACTGCTGTCCTGCTGTCTGTTCTGAGCAGGAGACACATCTTCCAGGACCATATAGATCTATTTGCAGAAAGTGACAAGGACAAGCCTGCACCCCCTCTGTGGTCAGCGTCTCTCCTCTGTTTGACAGCATTTGTTTGAGCCTCAGATTTAAGGTTGAATGAGTAATCACACACCATGCATCTTTTTTGTGTTATTTTATATCCACCACCAACACTACTAAATATGGCACCTTGTTTAGTGTTTTTTTTTTTTTAACATTTGGATTCTGGTGCTCTGCTCTTTTAATGTGGACTTGCTGGGCATGTACCTATGCTAATTGGGATAAGCTGGCAAGTGCTTTCAACTTGCGAAGACAATAGGATTCATCATTGTGTTCTTACAAGCTTTTTTGAGTATAAATTTCAGAGGAAAAAAAAACATACGAAGATATAGGTTAATAACAGCCAGTTGTGCTGTAGGCATTACACTTGGAAAAGAGAAGAAAAAAACTTCTTCATGTCTTTTCAGGAACTTGAAACATGTGCACTTTAAAAGTTTGGGTCAGATGAAACAATAGACTAACTTGCTTTCTGTTGGTGTTAATTTGATTATGGTGATGCGTACTTCAGGACGCAGTACAGGATCATATTTAATTCAATAATATAATAACATGATGTAACAAATAGTTCAAAAAAATCATATGCCTGCTGTGCAAAATTACAGTGATAGAACATAATAACAGAACAAATCATCAATGTAAAATATATAAACAATACACTAATACTCAAATAAAAAAATAAAGAAACTCCAAAGGCATCTGTACCAGAGGATGAAGACACCATATTGTGCCATATATTCTACAATACATAAATTATGATATAATGTGTTAGGCAGTCTGCATACCTGTGAGTGTGTGAACTAGTTCAGATGTCTCCACTTCATACAGATTAGCAGCACGATCCCAAGATGCCGTCACTACTTGTCGGCCTCCCACCAGCCAGTCAGCTGCGATCACAACACCCTGGTGGCTCTTCAGCGTTGCTGTAGCAACGCGGACAGTGGGGACCTCACAAGGGCCCTCACCATCCACTTCACCTTCCTCTCTGTCTGACGAGTCCTGGTCGTCATCACAAGGAGCCTTATGGATGTCCAAAGGAGGATGCACAGTGGTTCAGTCAATGTATACAGACACCAGCAGTAATAAAGATTTTTTAAAATAACAGCCAGGATTTAGTTTTGGTGCGATAAATTATTATCATATTCATTGACTTGGTGAATTAAATAAATCCAATGACAAAAAGTACACCTCAAAACTCCAGGATGTTCCTTTAGAAAACAGAACAGATACTCACACTGACATCTGGTGGTGGCTGGGGGGCAGGAAGCTGCACCATGTAGCGCCAGATGTGAGCCGTCTGGTCCCCGGAGGCTGTGGATACATAAGTGCACATCAGCACATTCAGACCCACAGTTAAGTTAACTGCTAGAGAAAACAGCGGCATGGGGGAGGCGGTCAAATCATCATGAAGAGAATTAACATGTTGACACGTGAAAATCTAACTAAACAATTGCATGTAAATACACACCTGTGAGGGCCATCTGCTCTGTGGGGTGGAACTTGATGGAGTTGACTGAGGGTGAGAGAGCAATGATGAAACATATTTGAGATCACTTTTTCCTATTTTAGGACAAAATCAAGTGAGCAAATGTTGACAGACACATTGTTTTATCCAACAGTGAGCAGCAGCATGGGTTTCAGGCATGGACCAGACGCAGTTTAATAGGAAAAAGGATAACACATGACGGAACTTACTGCATTAATTATTGTTATATCCATTTTATAAAAGGTCATTCAACCATTTTTTTCCCAGTTTGATTTTATTCAATTTCTACTGATGGAAAATATTAACAACATTTAATCTTTATATACTAAGCTGTGCAGCTGAATGTACAGACTAATCTCATCCTGCAATTTGTAATGTCTGCATGGTTGAGGACAATTACAGTTATGTAAGTTATTATTACCTGATCCTGCATGGCCAGCATACCTCAGCAGACATTTGCCAGTTTCTATACTCCACAGCAGAGCTGAATGATCTATTAAGAGAGAGCAGAGGTGGACAAAATGAAAACATTCATAATTTTATGGTAAACAAAAACCATGTTCACCAAAGCCATTTGAGATTAGTTGCAGAATTACCTTTTTGATTTATTTATTTATTTTTGGGATAATTTTGTTTGTATTAGCACTGACAACATATGCCATCAATCATCTCAAATATGCTCTAATTTTTGCTAATTGCACCAAGGTGTCACTATTAATGTAGCAATAATAAAATTATGTAAATTTTGCATGCAGTGCCTTCAGTTTTGACAGGTTATTTGTTATTGTTTCATGTAGGGTTTGTATAGAACAAACACACCACAGTGATTGACACATTTAAATTAAGGCTGCAACTAATGATTATTATCACTGCCGATTAAATTATTAATTATTTTCTCGATAAATCAGTATTGTTCTTTTGGTCTATATAATTTTAAAAAAGAAAAGAGTTATATGTAAGAAGCTGGAATCAGAGAATTTTGACTTTTGCTTTTAATTAAAAATGCACTCAAACTGATTCATCTAGTATTATTATTGTTATTATTTATTGTTTGCAACTAATCTTACAGTGATGGTGTTTACAGGTTTAACTCACATTTCATTCCATATAAGACCTTAAAAAATAACTTTTAACCAAATTTAATGCAGACTTTTGGACAATTCATTTTTTATTCAAGAATTGAAGGTAAGTTGAGCATATGTTGTACTGTGCAGGAATATGGTCATAACAGTAAGTCAGTTTAATCTACATTTAGCCAAATGGTAAGTACAACTATAAAGTGGGAGGTTTAAGGATTTGTAACATCAGAGTAGTGGACTTTCATGCAAAATCGCTTAAATACCTTTGACACAAAAATAAAAAAAAGATGGATGGAATTTGGATGGAAGACAGTTTAACATTTTTGAAGGAACTGCAGGCACCATGTATAGTATACAAATAATCCAATAATCGTTACAGCTCTAATACAAACAGTCAGTGAAATGCCTTGATGTACCTGCGGAGGCGGTGCCCAGGACCACTGGCTGAGTTCGGGTGATGCTGAGGTCCCAGATGCCGTCCCGGTGGCCCACGTACTCCTTGAGCAGCTGGCACAAAGCCCGGGACCCTGTGGTGGCTTTAAAGCTGGACACAATCTGAGCAGGGAGGGGGGAGAGGTGGACATGATGGAGACGAGAAAAAAACAGAGGGGTGAGCATTCATCCTGGTGCTGAACCAAAGTCAAACCAAACACAGTGTTGTTTAATTTAGAGGCCAGGTAGAGTAACTCCAGGTGCACCAATACAACATTTTCAGAACTGGTGGGATTACTTTGACAGATTGAGCTGATATAAATACCAGCGCCTTAATTCAAATGCACTCGTGTCTTATTACAGTTACAGAAACAAATGTATCTGTTTGGTTTATAATTTATGTTTAATAAATGGTGGGAATATAACTGAAAGCTGACTACATAACCAAACCACAGACACAATGTAACTTTAGCTTTTCATTTTTACACGCTTCACAGTTTAGTGTTTGTCTTTGTTCAACAGATTAACAGATAAGGAACAGTGGTTGAACAGTGGCTTCAGAGAAGGTTAACGTCAGTTGATGAAATCAAAACCCGTCGACAGTTTGAAAGCTCTCCCAAAAAATTAAATTATAATTTCTAAAGGATCCTGTCGTGCAGTAATTTTACAGTTAAGTGTGAGGCAATAAAAAGCAATAGAGACATCTGTATAGATAAGCAGAATTATCTTTACTTTCTATGGTAATTATGTCAGAGATATAAGAAACATTTTTATGCAATTGTGTGTCCTCTCATGATTTGAAATAGACAGAGAGATGGTTTACCACAGACTAATGAATGGCAATTATAGCTGCACATTAACTGTGCACAGTTAATTGGGCTCAGTTCATTATGAATGCAGCATTTCGGCAGCATCAGCCAGTCATTTCTTTTCTTTAGCTGTTTCTGCATAACTGTACCTTTCTTTTCCATTTGGGAAGCAGGAAAAGCCTTTTTTTAACACTTTTACATTCATTATTTATCCATACTAGTTTGTTCATCATGACACAAAAAATTCTAATTTAAGGTTAATTCATGTGCATTCCATAGTGACAATTTGGTGATTTTTGGGCCCATATTCACACCGGATAACTAAAAATGCTGAACATATTTCAAAAGGCCTGTATAAGAATTCTTCCTCTTATTTATAGCCTTAGCATTATGTTTTAGGGTTCAACATTAACATTTTTTTCAACTGCCTGAAGTGACAAGTGGATGAAAATCTACTTGCTGGAAATCAATGTTTACTTGCAGAGATATGTCATTTGTTGGAGAAAAAAAAATCTCAAACTTCATGTAAACTGTGCAATATATAGTTGGAGTTTTACTCACATCCTCTAACGCAGTGTTGTCAAGATTTTTTCTGTCAAGGATATCTAAACTGACACACATTAGGCCACACACCAGGGAGGCCACACAAGGGACCTCCATCTAACAAGACTTTGGTTGTTAGATTTGATTAAGACCAGAATTCTTAGTCTTTTAGTTGTTTTTCTGGGGAACCCCTGATACTCCTTAAAAGAACCCGCGGGGTTCCGACACTAACCTTGGTCGAGGACCACTGCTCCAACGCCAACTGAACTCCTGTTTCCACGATAACTGAAAAGCTCACTTATACTTCAACTCATAAGATTCGTATTCACCCACGACCATTTTTTTGCAAGTACCACATCAGTATTGCATATGTGCAACTTTAAACAGAGACAAGAAGGACGTGAAATGACTCACTCCTTGACTACTTCCATCATCAGCTCTGTGATTAATGTGATTAATTTTTTTTTTGACTTTTGAGTTGCTAGATTTATTAGCCCAACATGGCATTTTATTTGCCCTGGGCAATTGGGCAATCCTAAATGTTGAGCCCTGTGTTTGAACTATGAACTTGCCAACTATGAAGTTAGCTTCGCCCTGGTTCCCTCCTCATAAGGCCTAAGGGATTTTCATTGGATTTTGGATCATTGAAGAAGATAGCTCTGTGGCAAACAAATGTTTATGTTTTTTTTTTCCCCAATGGCATCTAATCAAAACCTCATTAAAAAAAACACTGACTTTGAGACGACAGAGCCGGAGGTGCTGAAATGCTAATTCATTTCTGGGTTTTAGGACTCATTACTGTGGTTCTCCATGGGGCCAGACTAAGATGAACTGTCTGTGATAAAGGCCCCTTGTATAGTAGCCTGCAAAAACCATACAAGTGTATATACCCTGTAAGCAAGCAATGTTTTTATTGCAGAAGATGTTTCTGCAACTGCAAAGGGTTTATAGTTTCCCTTTGCACCAAACTGTATGTCACTAGAGTATAAATATCAAGACCGCTCTAATGTTAATTCAAGTATCAGTGTAAGGAAGCATGAGTGGTGCACCTCTAAAAATATCAAGTGGTCTGGTTACACATGGCCTTTAGTCACTGCAGGCTTCTTGATGAACATATTAAAGAGTGAATTGTAGTTTCAATTGTCACCAACCCTGTAGCATGCATGCTGCTGCAAGCAGACGGCTGACCACAGCAATAAGCTTAGATCATTGGTAGTCATTAGATACAGCAGCAAAGCATCTGGTTACCTCATGTGAGACAGTGTTAATGGATGCTCTCATTCTGTCTGCTGTGTTTACATTCACATTACAGTACAATGCAATCTTGTTTGTTCCCTGTCATTGAAACACAATGAGCAACAAGCAAAATAGCCCATTCCAGTCAAGGTCAACCCAGAAGTAAACCAAGGATATGGTTAGTGCAGATCATTAGTTTAAAGTACTGTCAGTTTTAATAAAATTAGTTGTTGGTCATGTTTTGTAGCTGATAGGTTAGCTATAGATTTTAGAGCAGCTAGTTCTGTTAATCTAAGAAGTCCGTCCTTGTTCCTGTGTATCCTCTTTTCTATTTTTAAGTCAGAAGAGGATCGTGGCCCACTCTTCATGTAGCTCCGACTTAGGCTGCATTCAGACAGTTTCTTTGTTTTAAAGGCTAAGTTCTGTGTTTTTCAACCTGGACCCAATTTTTCCTTTTTTTTTTGTTAAAATGACTAATGGGAACAACAATTTTTGAAATTGGTCCAGTTTTATGCAAGAGAGCCGCAGCTGGCAACTACGAAACAGACTGCAAAGTACCTACTCGGGGCACAAACTGTATGATACTTCAACCATTGCAGGGCTCTACACTTGCATTCATTTCAGGAGCCCCAGTGCCACTCATTAAAATAATTTAGGGGTCGTTTTTTGTTTTAAAGAAATAACATGAATGCATACAGTAAGCATAAGACACTGGGGCCAATTGACATTACTAGGAGATTATTTTTGATTTTTTTTTTTTAGATTTTTGAAATGTAAGATGTTCTTGGAACAAAATTTCTCAAATTAGCACACTTTTGTTTTCACTTGCATATGCACTGTAAAGCACTGCATCAAGGAAAAAGATCAATACCACTTTTGTGCCTGTGTTTCGCTGTTGTTCAAAAGTTACACGATGGACTATTTCTTGCCTGGAAGCAGCTTCCAGGCAACCAGCCAAGACTCCAAGTTATTGGTTCTGGTTAAGAAACAACCCAGCACACTCCAGTTTTTTAGGGTTTCAACAAGCTAGACATAATGTGTCTATTACTGTGCTTAGAGGTGCTGGTACACAATTGTTTTTACCTTTAATGGGTTTCCTGTATTTGAGTTAAGCTGAACTACGTATGTGACTGCTGGAGTTAGCTTCCTATTTTGCGTAAAGACATAAGACCAGTATCAATATTCTCGTTCTTCCACACAAGAAAGCAAATGAGTGCATTTTGCAAATTGCAGAACTATTCCTCAAAAGGCTGTTTGACGACAAACCTTTGCTGGATGTTACTCAGTTTAAGGCCAGTATCTCTAAACAGGACCATTCTGACTCCTGATAAACTTGTCTTATGATATTTTTTTTCAAATTGTAAGTTCACAAAATTTGTTTTGGCATTTTAAAAGCGGACCGTCATATTTTTTTGCTGATGCAAAGAGATTAAAGTGGTCAACGACGTAATTAAGCTTCTACTCTTTTACTCTGTTGGTGAATATTTAGTGTAATGCATAAGATATCAACATGTCACATCCAAAAATACAGTGTGTTTGTTTATGGAACTGTGAAAATATATTTGTTTGTTTTTTGTTTTTACAAATGCAGCCATTCACCCAAATGACCTCCGACAGGGTGCAGAGCAGAGAAGAGAAGAGGAGTCAAGGTCAGACTGTAGTTAAAAACAGACTCAGCCCACAGCTGTCCCTCACAATGCTTAGTGACAAACAGAGCATTCAGGAAGTTACCCATGAATCTCCTCCCCACAACTCCCATGTGGCCACACTGAAGTTGCGAGGTCCACTTATTTTGCCGTGAAGAGTGTACAAGCTCTACATTGGCAAGAGATTAAAAAAGAAGAAGTCAAGGGAGATGTCATTTAATGATACGCTTAATATCAAGTTTCCTTAACTTAACCTCCAAAAATCGTTATGCATCAGCACTTCAAAATCAAAAGAATTTAACAGTAATGATTTTTGGTCACAAATTGATCTGTTTACCCACTCTTTACATAGGAGAAGACAAAGACTTCTTTCTCCCCACTCACTCAGCCACAAAGGGGCTTTTGACAGTCTGTAACCATTACCCCCGCAGATATAACTAATTACACAGATGACAAATCTTATGAGCTCTTTAGAAAAGGCTTAAATAACTGGAGTCAGGTACCTTGCTGGTTGAGGCTTTGTAGGTCGTCTTCAGCTTCTGTGACAGTTGACTGGTGCTGTGGCTGGCTGTGGGATGGAAAGACAAAGAAGAATGAATTTAATTCTTTACCGAATGACAAACCCAGTGCTTGGTTTCACTACTGCACTAAAATAACGTGCAATAAATAAAGTGCTATGGTTTTAATTACGCACATCACACAAGAGGGTGGTTTCATAGAATAAGACTATGTGTTGAACCAGGTTAACTTCCTCAAACCAGGATTAATTTCAGGAAATGTGTGTGACGGGGAGGTTTACATATGTATGACTAAGGTTACTGTGGAAGCCCGCCCCTCTTGGTCAGCCTAGTTTTCAGGTTTGGCTTCATGTCAGGCTTCTAATCAATCTACCAGACTGAAACACTGTTAAAAACAAGGTCCCTCCCTCAAGGTTCTTCTTTTGTTAGCATGAGTCGGTTTGTAATATTTGTCAAATTTATCACATTTTGACACAGGTTGCATTTATTATGTATCTTGTCATATTTTTTCTGCACAGTATTCAATTTAATGTGTGCTTTTAAATATGCGGCAATTAAAATTAAGATACCTGTTGATATGAAATCTTACAAGTAAAAATAGAAAGGGGGTAGAAGGTTATTAAACTGAGTTTTCATCACATAGAGGCTTTTATTCACTTTAAATTGAGCCACTATGGCTATTTTCCACTTGAATTTCCAAAGAAGCAGAAGCATGTCTAGCGACCAGGTGCCTATAAGCAGCATGTATGCAATAGGAAGCTAAGAAAATCACAGACACCGCCAAAAAAGCACAAATAATGAAACCAAAGAGAAAACAGAGTAAGTCTGGAGTTAGCTTTAACACAAAGTATAGAATCATATGAAAGTAATCACTCTCAATCATCACTCATCACCCACTAGAAGTGTCTTGCAGTCTATCTGCAGAGACTGCCCTCTGCCTGTATTTAAAATTCTTTTCTTCTTCCTTCTTTTCTTAATTTACCAAGCTCGGGACATTTATGAAAATGTAACTGCAAGTCAATAACAGCGTGCAGTTGAGGATGGGACTATAAAAAGGTAGAAATCAGGTAGTTGCACACATCTAAGAGGAAGCTACCACAAATGTGGACACAGTGCTGAATAATGGAAAATATAGCAAGGCAGAACGCCAAGCAGGCAGAGCTTGTTCCAAAATAACAGTGAATCTGAGGTTGGCTTTCACTTCACTGGCGTGCGTTGAAGGAGAGGATGGAGATAAAGAGTGATGCAGAGCCTGTTCCCTTTTTTTGCTTTTTTGCCTTTATTTAATAGGACAGCAAGACAATAGAGTTTGTACATGGGGCGCCCGCTCTACCAGGGGAGCCACTGAGGGCTCCAGCTGGCCTGTTTTCTGTTCAACAGTGTGTAACAGTTTAACTCTGTGTTTCCTGGTTGACACAGCTTTGAGCGCGTGGATCATGATCAAAACAGCACACTCGCACTGAAATTTCCATAATGACAAGTCATTCATTACTCACAAACACATCAACCTTACCAAGCCCAGCTGATGGCTATCTTATCACACATGAACTAAATGGAGGCAGCAAAACCCACACTTGAGTTAAGCAGCAAAACAAAGTAGGTACTCAGCAACGGGCTACCGATTTTAGCAAGCGTGCCGCCCAACTATCTCAACAGCCTGAGGACTGCTCTGATGATGTTACATTTTTCATGTTTATATTTGAACAACAAAGTTATGTCATAAAGATACATTTCAACTGTTTCATCAGGTAGGAACCAAATTAGCTTTGTTAGCTTGCTTAATTATCGGCTTTTTCATTACGAAACGTGTAACATTCCTTCAGTAGTAGCTCGCAGTGAACATACAAGCAGTGTAGGATGGAGGGGCGAAGTTTTAATGTTGCGTTTACAAACAGTAGCTGACAATTAATGCATAGTGTACCAGACCTGCAGTGGATTGTGAGTTAAACACTGTACCTTTTGTTTTCAGAGCTCCCTTAGTGGGGTCGCCTCCCTCAATAGTCTGCCCATCTCCGGTCAGACGCTCATTCAGAGAGTCAATTTCCCTCCGTACTGTAATGTTAGCACAGCGACAGGGCATCAGTATACAAACACCTGCACCCTGAAATCATTTGGTTAGTTAATCAATACCTGAGAATCAACACAGTTAGGTATGTGCCCAAAAAATGCAATCTACATATATTTGTTAGATTCTTTATATCAGGTACTCACATTCAAGGTTTTCAATGTAGAGATTTTCAAACTCGCGCTCAATCTGGCCAAAAAGGTCGAGAAGATTGTTCCGTAAGGAGAGGGGCAGCTTGGAGTCCTGGACAGATGGACAGAAAAGAAAAACAATGCTTTAATAATACTAACTAATGCTTAGTGTCATCTATTCAATATTATGATGTTGAGTAATGGCCAGAGAAGTGTTTCTGCAAAAACATTATGATGTCACAGTGTAGCTGACTTTTGGATAGAAAATGTCATCACTTCACCATTTCATCCTAGTAGATATCTCTATGAAGTGTTGTAATTAGTGTACAAATTCCTGAGTTACGGACAAAAACATGTTTAGTGAGGTAACAGTGACCTTAACCTTTGACCTTTGACCACTAAATTCTAATCAGTGCATTCTTGAGTCCAAGTGGAAGTTTGTGCAAAATTGTAGGAAATTCCCTCATAACCTTCTTGAGATATTGCATTAACAAAATGAGACAGACACAAGGTCTCAGTGACCCTTGACCACCAAACTCAGAACATTTCATTTTTGTGCCAAATTTGAAAAAATTCTCTCAAGGCATTCTGTAGATATCACATTCATGAGAATAAGATAACAAAATTCGAAATCCAACAGTAACAAATTCCTTTCGGTATTCTTGGGATATTGCTTCCACGAGAATGAGACAGACAGAAAACCCAAAAACATTATGCCTCTGGTCACGGTGAAAGCCGGCACATAGGCATAAGAATTAAGAACCACTCAGGGGGAAGCAGGGAACAGGAGGCAACACTTTTATTCTCTCCTGATTCCTTTCCGCTGTTGTATTCTCTTTTACTTTTAATGTGATACGTACAGTTCGGAAATTCAAGACCTTTCAAAATATGTTCACAAATTAATATGTTCAAAGATTAATGCAGCTGACGGGCACAAATACAATTTCACAGTAACAAACATCTGTCTCATATATTATCGCTAATCACACAGAAGTTTGGGTGACTCATTAAATATACACCACTTCAAATCGAGAGCAACCCACAATAATCTCATGTCAAACACAGACCGTATGTTTACCTGACTGCATTTGTGAAGAAAACTCAGCCACATTATAGACGACACACCTACAACCTACAAACAATTATACTAACTAAACAATACTAACTACACATCAGCCAAGGCTTCAACTCATTTCAGCTGACTTACCTCCATGGTGAACTCCTAGAGGTACCGTGTTTATCAGGTGACCAACAGTCTACCTCAGACTAGCATTAAAAGAGACGTGAAAAGCTGCCATGAAAACAAAGGATTCAAAAGGCTGCGTTTGACAGCTCGCCTTAAGAGCTGCTGCTTTCTCTAGCCATCTGAAAGACGAGGAAACCAAATACTTGACTGTCACTCTTTCTTCTGGCACACGTTCAAAAACCAACTGTTTGCCACAGCAACGTTAACTGCCAGGCCGTTCTGTCTGCACCCCATGTCAACACACTTTGTTAAAAAAAAAAAAAAAGGTCAATTAGCAAACAACAGGCAGCCCTTATGAATTTAAAGCTGCTTAGTTGTGGCACTAAAACCTGCAACGTACTCTGGCTAATAATGACAGCATTGAAAGCGGAGGAGAAAATGCATCCTGTGTGTTATATATGGGTTTATGAAACTCTCTGTGTGTGTGTGTGTGTGTGTGTGTGTGTGTGTGTGTGTGTTACATAAACAGAGCCAGCATGTTTTGGCATTGGACAAAAAGGCTTGGTGAAAAGACTAATCAGACCTGGACAAGCGGCCCATATTAAAACTTGATGAGACAACAGGCCAGTGCAAGCTGAGCTCCAGTTTGAGTGGCTGATAACTCAAGGACATTGTCAAGCACAGAAAGTAAATGCTAAAGGACTTCCATTGCCAAAGCACGATGACAAAGCATGGCATTATTTCAGACTGAATACATTCATCCAAAATCTGGATCATGAAAAAGGCAAGGAAAACCTTTTGTCTTTCATCCCACCAGCTTGAGAACACACAGTGATACCATCTAAAACACTTTACTCTCTAACAAACCCTTTGTTCAACTTATCTAAAAGATGACTCTAAATAGGGTCACTCTCCAGCCAACTCCCAAAAGTTAACAACCAGGATGTTCTTGATCAAACAAAAACAGCTTTTAATATCTCCGTAACAACGTCAGTTTGCCACAACTGGTTTGTATCAGGAAATGTCTGTTCATTCAAAGGCTTCAGTGACAGTCTTCTCTTTCTGGTGGAAATAAATCAATTGTAGCTCTACTTTAAATAACCTGTTAAGAGACAGTTAATCACTAACTTTATGGCACCAGCGCGCTTAAAAAGTCACAGTGGATCCCTTTGTTTTTACTAAAAGAAATGAGTAACCAGCGGGCACATCAACACCCGACAGTTCATTAAAGTTTAGAGAACGATGACAAAGACACTTTGACTAAAGCAAGTTTCATCCAAAGTAAGATCCTGTAGCTACCAAATAAAAACACCAACACATTCCCTGGGGGAAGAAACTGCATCTCATGAAAACACTGTAGCATGGAGCTGGGGATGTTGCAACACCAGATACAATATAAAAAAAAAGCAATGCTGCTCAACCGGCTTGTACTGTACTCTCACGACTGACAAAAAAACAGACTCACACCGAACAATGTAACAATCAAAATGCTATTTTTAAAAAAAGAATGATTAAGTGTGATTTTCAGATCCACAAGAAACTTGTCTTGAAATGTGTCATTATATGTCTTATAAGGTGCATATTTGCCAAAATGTGTGTGTGGGTGTGAGAGAGAGAAAAAGTGTTGTCTGTGCATCTCACCTGTCCCTCCAGCATGTCTCCTCTTTGGATGCCTGATGGCCTCTCCTCTGTGCTGTTGGTGCGCCGGATAGACAAGCTGTGAGCCTTGCGCTTCTGCTTGGGGTGACGGGCAGCCGAAGCAGAGCCACTACTGCTTCCGCCCTCCACAGGCATCCCTCCTACTGCACGGGTGGCCCTGCCCCCTGCTCAACTCCTACCTGAGAAGCAGGTACACAAAGGCCAGGCTCGACAGTTGGCTGGTAGGTGGATTAGGTTGGTCTGTTATCACCACCTGTGTGCAGGTAAAAAAGGAAGTGAAGTTTAAGTTCACAGTAATTGCAGGAAGTGCTCAGGGTAAAGGGTTTCCTTCCCTGCTTAGAGCCAAACTAATACAAACAGATACATTCAGATTTAGGTTGCCTGCTGGGGCAGTCTTGCCCTGACACCTGATGCTCTAAAAGAACATAATATCAAACTCCAATCTGAAGTTCAATAATTGAATCATTTTAAACCAGTGCAAATTGACTTGATTTCTATATTTGAAAAAAAAAAATGGAAAAAATGAGCAACAAATGAAGAAATGACCCTGAAATTAGCAATAAATTAGTGAAAAGTACAAACAAATTACCTGAAAATTAGATTAAAAAATTTGAAATAGAAAAAATTGGAGGAAAAGACACACACACAAACAAACAAGCAACCTGGGATATTTTCAAATATGTAATTATGATAATCAATAATTATATATTATGGAATATATTTTTCCATAGCTTTATACTTTTCTCCCTGACCATTTTCCCCTGGCCTTTTAAAAATAATTACATCTAAATCTACTAACTTCTCACAATTTGTGTAACATTTCTTACCTTGTTGCTTATTTCATTTTTTTTTAAAGAATCACACCAATTTGCACAGGGTTCAAAGGTTTTAATATCTGTGAAAGACATCTGAAAGCAGCACAAGAAAAGTCATGTCACTCTGGGTTTCAAAGCGTTAATACTGCTTTGCAGATGAGCAAAATGTATACTTTGCAGAAATTTACTTAAAGGTCCCATGTTAAAAAAATATAAAAAAATAAATGAATTAATATAAGCGGGTTTAGGTGCTATATAAATACTGTAACGTATCAAAATGCTCTATCCACAGAGAAATGCACGCAGACCATATTCACACCGGGCCTTTGAACAAGCCAGCAGGATTTCTGTCAATGTGTGATTTCACAACTACAGGCTACCAATCCTTTCAAACCTATACATAAACACAATAAATGAGGACAGAGTGTTTCAGACAGAGGGTGAATAAAGTTATATTCAAGCAAAAATGCTGCTTTTTGAACATGTAACCATTTTCTGGTAGAACCTGAAAATGAGAATAATATGGGACCTTTAAGACATTATTTAAAATTAAAAATCAAAAAAACAATAACCAACAAAATATGATCATTCACTTTACAGACTCCCACCCATAAGCGTTCCTTGTAAACTGTTTATCACCCGAATTTACTATTGGCAGCCTACAAGGCCTGACACACCTAAAGTCATCTGCTTTCATATACCTACATCTGCAAGTTGGCTGTATGACATTAAATCCACAGTATCTAATGAAGTTTACTCTCACGGTCCTTAAATGCTAGAAAGAATGTGCAAATTCACGGTGTCGTTTCGGCGTCGTGCTACATTTAACAAACTGGTATATATATATAGCATATTAAGCTAGCTTGGCGTTGACGACACACAGGTACGAGCAAGACTGAAACTGAAAAACAAACGCCAGAACACGCGTGCATTTAACTGCAGGTATGCCCATCAGCTAACCATAGCAAATTTACAGGGTAAACTGCGCTTGCAATATTAGTACTCCACAGTACTTTTATGACTTGCCACCGATATAATTCGCATTTGTAAAAAACACAAAGATTCTCACCGCTGTTTCTGCCGCGCTGCATTCATTTTTAGCAAACACGAAGGTCAGAAACAAAATTAGCTACACGCTAGTGCATGCTAGCTGCCACATATCCTCATTGCGGCATTTAATGCATCACACAGCAGCTAGCTACACCATGGAGGGGCTAACACCTCCCTAACTCGATATCCCTGTAAACCTGAAAATTACATATCCTCAACATGCTGACGACTTATGACTTTGACACGGTAATGACACGCTACAGTCCGTCAAGTATTTGGGATTTTTCACCCAAATTTGACACATCACGTATTTCGTGGTACACTGACTTCCGTATCACGTGGTTTGTGTTTGCAATTTTTAAACCAATGGGCTGTCACGCCGATGTTAAGGCGTCCAATGAGAAGCCGTGGTCGCAGAGGTAGGGAGTAGATGCTAGGTGGCTCGAGCACAGTGTTCAGCTCTGAAATATCAGCGTAAACAAGCGTAACACCGGTAAAAACACGAGCTGTGTCTACTCGAAACCTGGAAGTTGTTGTGTAAGTAGTTTAACGTTTATCGGTTTGTCTGTAGGTTGTGTATGTAGGAGACAATTCATACTTATGTCGAGTTGTCAGAGGCCTAGGTGGTGCGGGCTGTGCTCAGGCTGCAGTGGTCTGATGGCGTGTTGACAGTAAGTGTTTGGAGGAAAACATGGAGTGGATTTTGCAGGACAGGACATTAATATCCTGTCATTTTCCACTCAATGTTCTCACGTTAAAGCATCAGTGATAGCTAATAATATTATTCTATAATATCCATTAGTATAACACCCACAGGGGTCATTTTACTGCTGTGAGCGCTTTTGCTTTTTATACACAAAATAATCACTGAAAATAATTTCAGTGATGGACTTTCACTTTTAATGGACAGGAGCGGTTTAACACACAATGGGCCCCTGAGCACAGATATGCAAAAGTACTATACTTCTAGTGGCTGAATGAGTATGAAAATTCTGGTTTCACACTCTGTTAACTTGAATAGGAATAAAAATTATTTACACTGTAAGATGTTGTTGGGCCGATTGAATCAAATTCTAATTGTGTAACAAGTCATTTTACGGGGGTTGTGAAACCTAAAAAAAAACAAAGTATACTCTGATTATAGGCACCTTTTTCACAATGAAGTCTATGGGGAAAGGTGGAAAAGGTGTTTTGGGGCCCCATGGAATCACTTGACACACCTGGACAGTGTCATTTTACTTTTGGCCACAAAGTAAAATTGGCTTCTAAGCCCAGCACTGTTAAGGGCACACACGCACACACACTGTACCTGTTCCATGGTTTTGCAGGGAGCATTTTGTAGGGAGCCTGTCTTACACTTTGGACCACTTTGCCTGTGGCTGATAGGTCTGCTCAGTAAGCCTTCCCAACAAAGTATTTTCACATTTATACCGACTTTGAGTGTTTGAGTGTGTGATTGAGATTTTTTTTTAGAAAAAAAAAAGACTTTAAAAAATTACTTGATTGTTGTTTTTTTGTGTTTGGAATGCATGTTGCCATTGAAAACTCTAGGGTTTTTTTCTTCTTTTTAAAACCTTTTTGGCAATTACTTTTTCTTAAATGTGTTGCCATTTTTATAGAAAACTTTTTTTTTGTTTTTTCTAAATGGGTGATTTTTTTCTCTCACATATTTGAAACGCATGGTTTCTTTAAATATTGCCAAAATAACACCATCTATAAAAGAAAGGGGAATTTTTGTCCATGACAATGTGTGGGAACCCTAGGTGATGCTTCAGGCTTCACTGATGCTTAGGACTCTGGGGACCTCTGCCAAAAAATGCCATTTTATAGATCAGTGAATTACACTAAACAATAAATGGTGCATAAATAATGTCACAGTCTAAAACTGTTCAGTAAAGCATACACGTAAGATACCAAAAGGAGTTAGCATATATTATATAAAACTTGAAAAACTCACATTTTAGGGGCGTCCATGTTAATGTTGATCTATATAATTATCAGCAGCGTGTCCTCCGATCCCGGCTGCGTAAATTCCTCCCCAGTTTTTACCGCCGTCCACAGCCTCAGACCTTGTGATTGGTTTTCTGTTTTGGTCAGGCGATGGTGCGGGCCGTGTGGGCGGTGCTTCGTATAGTGTCCTGCGAGGGGGCTGCTGTGCTGAAATCAAACGTACCTGTCGCCGTCAGAGCTGCCGCACCGCGACACACATCCATCTGCAGACCCACCGCGTCCTGCTGCAGGGCTTTCTCCAGGTAAGCTGGCAATCTGTAGGTCCCTGAAACAGCTTCAAGTGATACTTTGAGGTTAGACAGCAGCCAGAGATAAGCCTATTCATCCTAAGCCTGGAAATGTCTGTGTGTGCTATAGATAGCTGAGCTCTAGTGAAACCCGTCTCTTTGCGCGATAAGGAAAGAAAGTCAAGTCAATTTCTATTTAAAAATGTCTTGAACTTCATCTCGCTTTGCATATTAGTTGAGATACACACTTTCAGAATACTAACTCAAAGGCTGATGAGATTCTCTTTAATTCGGCACCAGTTACATTTACCAAAGAAAGCTGCATTTGCTGCAATATTAATACAACATGCGCATTTCATAAACTTTTTGGTTAAGGTTATATAACACGTGTTTTGGCATCAGCTGGAATACTTTATTGCAGCTAACATTTAACCCTTTGAAACCTGGAGCGACGTCACTTTTCTTGCACTGGTCTCAGACACCTTTCACACGGATTTAGACCTTTGAACTCTGAGTAAATTGGTGCGATTTCTTTCAAGAACATGTGGGAAAAGGAAATGAGCTGCTTGTTAAGTGTTTCACAAATTGCGAGAAATTAATAGATTTAAATATAATATAATATTGTATTATATTATATTTATATTGTATAATATTCATAGATTTTATTTTTTAAACCTAGGGAAAAACAATAAAACTAGGGAAAACTATATTTATAATTACATACTTAAATATTTAAAATTATGCAACATAATAATTATAATTTTTAAGCACCCTTTCCAGGTTATTTTTATGTTTGCTTGTTTTTGGGGGTTTTTTTTACCTTCTTTCTCTCTCTTTTTTAAGCTAATTTTGTTGTTATTTTCTTTTATGTTTTTTTTGGGGGGGTGGGGTATTTTCTTCTTAAGTTGCTCTTTGCATTCTTCACATGTTTTTAAAAGAAACCAAAGCAATTTGCTTAGATTTCAAAGGGTTAAACTGTAGTGCAACATAATTATTTCAATGAAAAAACAACATATACCAGGTTATCAAAGAGAACAACATGCTCCTTTTGTTTCTATATTATTGTACATAAATATGAAAACCTGCAATCTGAAGACCTGTTAATGTCCACTGGGAACTTGTTACAAGCATTTAGTTATAACTTAATATACTATTTCTCAACCATAAAATATAGTTGTTTTTTGTGCAGCACAGGGAATACAACTTGCATTTAGTTGTGCAACCTGTTGAACCTTGAGTATTCATTCATTTAAAGAAATATGTCCAGGGGAAGCACAATCCACCATGAAAGACATTTCACTTTTTTGTTTGTGTGTTACTTTGTGAAATCTACTCCCTACTTGAATGTGAAAGTTCATTCTTGAACTTGGAAAGAATGTAACGTCCACATACTAGCTTTTTCTGGAGCTTTCAATCATAACTCAAAGTCTTCCTCAGGAGGTGAACTTTGCTCTCCATCCTTTACAAACTCAAAATCTCCAGAAAAACCTTGTCAAACAATACCTTCCGTGGTTGGATCATCATAATTAACCTTAATAACTCCGGTTCTTATGTAAATATGCACTAAATTATTAAATGTTTTCTGCCTGCTCTTTTTCTCTCGCACACAGTGAGGTGAGACACCTACAGTCAATCAGAATGCCTGAGATAACCACAGATCACCTGGACGAGAAGCAGGTGCAGCTGCTGTCCGAGATGTGCATCCTCATCGACGAGAACGACCACAAGATCGGTGCGGACACCAAGAAAAACTGCCACCTCAACTCCAACATCGACAAAGGTACCCTTCTGCCATGTCAAACTGCACATGCGTCTACCACTAATGCCCCTTTTTATCTCACATTTGTACTTAAGATAAATTGTGTTTTACCAGGTTTATTACACAGAGCCTTCAGCGTGTTCATCTTCAACAGTGAAGAGAAGCTGCTCTTACAACAGAGGTCTGATGCCAAAATCACTTTTCCAGGTCAGTGATAACTGATTTTCTTTTACATTTTTCTTTTCTTTCTTTGCTAAATTTGTGATAATTCTCTTTTAACTTGTAACTTCTTCTCAAGTTTTTGAAAGAAATCTAGCTAATTTGCTCAAGTTTTCGCAACTATCCCAAATACTCCGATGGTCCACAGGTGTTCACAGTGTTACATTTAGCAAAACAACTGAGAACTAAACACCAGCAGGAGGCATTGGCAATGTGTTTAACCATGTGTGTATGTGCAACCCAGGCTGCTTCACAAACACATGCTGCAGCCACCCTTTACACACTGACAGTGAGCTGGAGGAGAAGGAGGCGATAGGAGTGAGGAGAGCTGCTCAGAGGAGACTTAAAGCTGAACTGGGTATCCCCATGGAACAGGTACAGTGTGTGTGCGTGTGTGTTGAAGTGCATCACAAGAATCTCTCATTGTATCTGATCTCTCCTTTCGTGTTGCTCCTCAGGTGACACCAGATGAAATGACGTACCTGACAAGGATCCACTACAAGGCGCAGTCAGACGGCGTGTGGGGAGAACATGAGATTGACTACATCCTCTTCATGCAGAAGGTAGCACTGTAATGTCAGATGGAGTGGAGTTACATTAGGATATGTTACATTAGGATATGATATGTGTGTTTCTGACCCCTGTCTGTGCTTTTTACGTTTTATCACTACATATTAGTCACAGAACTAAGCATCAGCCTCCGCTATGCTCACCAGCCTGTTGTTGCCGTTTGGTGCTTGGCAGGTACTGACAGGTTGACTGATGCTGATACAAGCAGTAAAAGTGAAGTTAAAAAATCCAAAACCATGCATTAAAATATGCTAAAATGCCCCACAGAGCTGAGAGGAGCTGCAGAGACAGGTGATAATTCTCTGTGGCTTCATCCTTTTCACACACAAGTACTTATGTGAGCCACTGTAAGGATAAAAAGTGCGAATTAAAGCTGCTTTTACTCTGTGACTTCAATATAATGATAATGTGAGAGGCACACAATGGGGATAATGTGTATCCTACTCTTGTGAATGTCTGTCTTATGACTCACTTATAAGCAAAACTCCTGCCACTTAATTTACTCTGAGAGCAGAAAGAGACGTTTAGCTACAGCTAACACCTGATGTCACTCAGTCAGTCCCAAACATTACTGCGTACTTTATCACATGTGCTGTTGCATGGTACTTTTATCTCAACTGATAAAGCAGGTTGACTTTTCCAGAGGTCCTGTGCCCCCAAAAGTGGGTATTTTAAGCCAAAATATGATCTTTTCCGAACCATAACCAAGTGGTTTTTGTGCCCAAATGTTACCCACAACGTTGTTGAAATGTAAAGTTTCATTTTATCTGCTAATGTACAAATGTTACATATCCATGGTTTGCAGAAACATACAATGTTAGCGTTTACTCTGGTGAATGGGTTATATTGACCATCGGAAAATTAGCAGACTCTACTGCGATAGAGTATCAATGTAATTTTCAGCCCGACTGTTACTGATACAATAACCCCAAAAAATTATATATCAGAAAATGAACATTAATAAGAACAGTCATGCATTTGGCACACATCTTCAAATTCAGTTCAAAGTTTTACCTTAAGGATGCCAGACACCTATTCCAGTGTGTTTTTAGGAATGGATTTCCCTGTGTGCCTGAATTTTTTCTGTCAGCTTCATATTTAATAAAAATCTTACGTTTCTCTGAAGGACGTGGAGTTGAGTCCAGACCCCAATGAGATCAAAAGCCACTGCTACGTCAGCAAGGAGGAGCTGAAGGAGATGTTGGAGAAAGCCAAGCGCAAAGAACTGGAGATCACACCCTGGTTCAGCCTCATCGCAGAGACCTTCCTCTTCCAGTGGTGGGACAACCTGCAGAACCTCAAGCAGTTCATGGATCACAACAATATCCACCGCATGTAACTAAAACCTGGATCGGGCTCTATGTTCAGTCACTTTAAACTTGTGGTTGTAGTAGTAACTGACTTGCCTGACAAAAGCAGAGCCAGATGAGCTGCTAGAGCTTCCTGACACTCTGATGCCCAAACATAAGTATCACTGGCTACTTTTGCCAAGGTAGTGGTAAGTGTAGGGCTTCTACACTAAAAAAGGAAGAAAAGCAAGAGGTGATGTGGTTTATAGTGGGTCTGTAGCTCTGAGGTACATTAATCTAAACATGAAAGTTGAATCTAGTAGACTGAATCCTAGTCTTAAGTATTTACATATACATCAGGTCATAAAAGCTGATAATGTGCACACTGGATGTACAGACTGAACAGAAGTATAGACATTCACTCTGTGAAGATAATAGCCTATTTTTGTATGAAAACTTAAAGTGCCTGGGTACAGGTGGTTAGGTTGAGATGAATAGTGTCTCAAAGCACCGATGTGATGTCACAACAACTAATATCACTTCTGTATATTGTCAATGAAAAAGCTGTGTCTTTGCACTCTTTTACACAATAAAGTGATCGTGTTCATTGGCAGTAAACTTGACTTTTTTGTATTAGAGGGCTGGAATATTACTTAAGGCAGACATAATGATGAAATGGCTAAAATAATCATTGTTGTAAACATTGTTCAGTTGTGACCTTATAGACTAGAAAAAGACAAACCTTTACTCTGTATAAGTAGATATAATATGTATATGTCTAATTATGAATACTTTTCCACAGATAAAGTCCTAAATAATATCTAAAGGGTTCCCACATGTTGTCATACACATAATTTCAAAACTTTCCCATGACTTTCAAGGAACCACAATACTTTTTTCCCCCCTAGCTCCACTTGCCTAGCATTTTTCAAACATGTCAGATTCAAACTCTATTCAAACAGAATTTCAGCAAGAAATCAAGCTATGTGGGGAGAAAGGAGAAAATGTATATAACAGTAAATAAATTGTCACACACTGACTGATATTAGAGCTACATTACATCATCAGCTACAGGAAATAAATTAGTAATTATGTTACATTACATGTAAAGTTATCCATGAAAGATTACTGACAACATGCAAATTCATTAATTTTCCAAAACTTATGATGATTTTTAGTAATTCCACAATTCTCCAGGCCTGGAAAATGTGAATGGGAAATTCCAAGACTTTTCCAGGTTTTCCATGAAACCCTGGATCTTGTTTCATGATAATATATCACCTCATAAAGCAATAATTTGGTCACACAAAATTCTAATTTTCACTTGACCAGCAGGTGGCAGCAAATACCTGTCAGTGAGGCCACTGCAGTGTCAACAGCTTTCCAGAATGAATTATCCAAAAAATCCAACACCCAAATGCAAAATTTGTATTTTAAGTATATTCAAATATTGCAGTCGTCCCAATGACCACAAAAATTAATTAAACTTATGATAATTTATGTAGGTATATACTGTTGGAAAATGAATATATAACACACACAGGGCTATAACATTGTTTTAAATGTGTTAAATAAATGTTAAGTTCAGTTTGTATTGAATAAGAGGTGCTTTATTAGCAAGCTTAATCTTTCTGTTTGATAACACTTAAGGCACATTACCTTTTTCTATTAGAAGCTAAAACATGATACATCAGACACGTTTTGAAGCTTTCGCTGAAAATATAAAACAATGAAATCACAACAGAAAGAGAAAAGCACTAAATATGCATAGATTATAATTACCAGTACTGTGCTGAGTTTCTACTGTGACTGCATGTTTAATACTGATATATATATTTATGAGGTCAGTTTCCTGAACAGAGATGAAAACTGGATGAAGTCAATGATCATATCACTGGGGAAAAAAAACACCCTTAGTTTAGGATCAACGGTTACTTTGCTAATTTAAATATGGAAGGCAAAGTGACCAAAACTAACTGGCATTATGGCAGACCACAATCAATGCACACAAATATCATGAGTGATAACACTAGAACAAAACAACCAACTCTACAATGAGACAACTTTTTAGTTATCACAATATTTCAGATTGATACCTAAAGGTAAAAAAAACAGCTAAGGTTCAAAAAAGTTTATAACGTACGCACTTTGGCACTACACTGAGTAAAATAACTAAATTTTAGGTCTTTGAGTATAAGGCATTAATATAAGCGAGTGCATAGGGAAGCATGTGCAACACTTATCCTGATATATTGTTTAAGTGGCATATTGGCAGCAGCTTTAAAGCTATTTGGCTATATGTATATAGTTATGCTACTGCCAGTGCTGCAGCCATTGTACTGAGGATGTAAATATCTTGTAAGAGGGGAGGTATATATACATACATACGCCCTATGTAATATACTTAGTTACACCAGTTTCCCATGCATTTATTGAGGACTTTTACTTTTGGAACCTGATGCTAGAGCCATCAAACAGGCATAAAAATTAACTTTGATAATGCATAAAAAACAGCAACAGGTTTGTTCACAACCAGTGCAGTGTTTCAATGAGAAATGTTTTTCCTATTTATTCTGTTTCAGTAAGTGCAACAGAAATAATAAATGTATATTTTAAGTGCAATTCCCCATGCATTATTCTTTAAAAAATGATGGAATGATTTTTAAATTGTAGTAGCGCTGATAAACAGCTAACAACAGGCTGATAAATAGGTTATCTGCCAAAAGCAAGATCTATTTTGGCACTTTAAAAAACACAGGTTGGTCAAAAGAGTGGAGTGCTTATGTGCAATGTATTGTGGGGTTGTTGTCTTTGGCTAAGCTGAGCTACATGCCGGTGTTTCGTTAAGCTGGTGAAATAAAAAAAGGGCTAAGCTAGTGAAGTGTACAAATGACATTTGTCTAATTTGTAATGAGATTAAGTCGCTTTTTATCTGTGAGAGATGAATTGGTCTATGCTTAGTTTCTTCCCTGTGGTATCAGATGGTCCCTTCCGGGTTTGGTGCAGGATTTTGTGCAGGGTCAGAGTTGGGAGGAGTCAGCTTCGTGGTATTGAAAAAGTTCACCACCTGAGCTGGAACTTCTGCCAAAACACTCTTTGCCAGGGCTTCTCGAGGAGCCTGAGGTGAGAAAGGAAGAGTTTTAAAAAAAAAGTAGAAAACTGATTGCAATACTGATTCAATTTAAAAAATGGAGCATGAATAAGAAGGAAGACGTCATGCACATGCAGACAGTTTAAAGGAAAATTCCACTTTTTGCATTTTAATAGTCTTTGCTTTTTACTTTATTTCGGTGTTTCTCATGGTGCCACTTTTTCTTGCAACTTCCAGAGGAGTCGCTAGTACTTGTTGCATTTATAGATATAGTGAGCAACAATGTCATTGGCAATTATATCAACAATAGTGTTTCCTCATTAATGGTCTGGCTTCAACCAGATTTATCTTTTAAATAGCTATGACAGATTGTTGACCAATGATGGACTATGAAGTGCTAAAAACAAAAGATGAACCTGCACAAACTGTTGTTGATACTGTGCTCATTGTGGTATGCAAACTTTTGTTTACAAACCAGCCATAGCGACAATATTTTGATGTGGCGCAAGTTCAGAAAGAAGCCTTAAATCAGGTGATTTGCACCAGATTAGGAGATTTACTGCAAATATGAAAGTTTATGACAATATCATGCTTTTATTGTAGTTGTGCTGCAAAGATCTATAAATTATGTTGTCTACATTTTGCTAGAAAGGATTTGTTTTAGTAATCTAAAGAGGAGTTTTCCCTTTTATGTAAATAGAAATATGTTTGTTAGACCAGCCACCAATGCTTCAGATCCTCAGACAGAAAGTACAACAGAATTTATTGTACTATCTCTCTCACTCAGCACTGATGTTGGAGCAAAACACAGTTGTAAAAGTTGAAATGAAGATTTTGAGGGAGGCAATGACTACATGGGATGATTCATGCCATGATCAAACGAGGCAGTTAGTCATGTAGGCCAAGGAAAGGTTAGGATCGCGGTAGGTTTTATGACTGAAAATTTTGTGCTACCCCTAAGAAGAATTGGGATCGTTGGGAGGCTTCAGTTTGAATGAACTGAAGAAGGAGGCAACTTGCTGAGGTAACTCGGCCAAAACACTTTGGGCAAGAGCCTGGCTGGGTGCCTGAAAAGAGATGAATACACAAGGCGCACACACCTAGGTGAGATCTAAGGTAATGGGCTGGGAATCCCTGGTGTCGAATGGGGACACTGCTATACTGTTTATGGATTTGTAATTTTGAAGCCAGCTGAAATCAAGATGTCGCAGTGAAATGCTTAGAAAAAAGCTTGAAATGCATGCAGTTTTTAGAGAAATAAACTGGATTTTAAAAAAATGAAATTCCACAAAACACCATTCACATATCTGACATAAAGTAATCAGAAATAAAGAGCTGTCTTATGTATTCAGTGACTTACATTTTGAAACTGCCTGAATGGCACAAACTGCACAATGTCTCGCATGGCAGCCTGGCCCGTCTGAGAGCGCAGACATCCGTCGTCTCCATCCAGGAACTCCATGGCGCTGAAGTCTGCCCCCCCAACTCCAACAATGATGATCGACATGGGCAGTCGAGAGGCGTTGACGATGGCGCTGCGTGTGTCATCCATGTCTGTGATCACTCCGTCAGTGATGATCAGCAGGACAAAGTATTGCTTTGGAAGAAAAGCAACAACAGGAAATAGATCGGTTATACATTGCTGAACTGCCTGCAAGTTTTGATAAACTCAAATTAATCTTACACTGTAGTTTAACTTGTCCAAGGTGTACTTGATTTCAAATCAAATCAATATTTGTTAGTTTTCCTCCAAGTAACTAGCTGCTGTCAGTGGGCGTTATTCACCTGCAATAAGAGCAATGAGATGCATGGAATGTAGGAGGGTGAGTCACACCGCCAGATAATATTTTTAAACTGACTGTCATTTATTCAACACCAGTGGTGTAATGCAATGTGTAATGTGCTGTATCTTTACTTTACTGGAGTTTTATATTTCTTTCAACTTTTACTTCACTACATTTCATAAATAAAATGTATACTTTTGATCTGATGCATTTCCCATAAAAATGTATCATCATTACTACAAAATAAAATTGGAAAGTTTGGCAATCAGTGGTTAATAAATCAAGTATGAGCAAGTGCAAACAAGTGCTCTTAGAGCCGCAGTGACGATTTCCAGTGAAGTCCAGGCAGCATGTCAAATCACGTGCTGAGTGCCAGTAACTACATGAATAGAATTTCACTCAATGATGAGACCGACTTTATGATGGAAACAGAAAGTCCCACAGCAGAGAGGACGAGTCGTGTACAAGGAATTAAATATTTGTGACAGGTGCTCCACTGCAGAGAGTCAGCCCTGGAGCTCAAAGGTTTTCTTTAAATCCTTTAAGTTGTGAAGAAGGATGTGTACATGTTAAGAAAAAATAAACCTCATACTTTTTCCATACTTGAGAACTTAAGTTAAGTTAATACTAAAAAAACAACAACATGAGACTTTTACTCATGTAATAACCTAATCGTTGAATTTAACTTCAACCAAAGTCATTTTCTGGAACGATATCTGTACTTTAACTCAAATGTGGCTTTCAGGTACGTTGTCCACCACTGTTGAGTACTGACATTACTTCCCACTTAAGAATTTAACTTTACCTTCACAGAGATCCAGATATAAGCATCTAAAAATAGCTTGAACAGGCAACCACACTGGTATTATCCTTACACCCCTGTTGCTCTGCTTTAAGCTTTTATCAAATCATCTTGCCCTATTGCCAAAATGATGCGTTAAGAATCAGGAAATTAGTACTGACAGGCTTTCTTTCCCAAACTGCCCAATGTGGCTAAATGTTTACTGCAAATATAAACAATTTGTGCTACAGACAGCAGCAGTGAGAGGGTAAAAAATTGATAATAAACTTTTACACAAGACTTTCAGCAAAATACTGATGAACTGGGAGGAGTGCAAATTCTTTTTTGCGGTTCAATTTGGGTTGGTGAACTACTTAATCTGTTAAATATAGAGTCTCAGAGTATCTATGAGAGCCCGCAGTCACATTACTGGTGAACAGATAGATACTCACTGATGCAGTAGTCTGCTGGAGGGCTTGCTTTGCAAAGCAGGCTACGTGGTTGATGATAGGGGAGAAGTTGGTGGGACCGTAGAGTTTGACCTGTGGCAGACACACCCTGTATGCTTCCACCACACCCTCAACACCTACACGCACACAGTCAGGATCACACTTTTATCAATAAAGTGCGACTAACATGTCAGAAGATCTGTGTAAGCTTAACAACAGTGCAATGATTTGTAAACATACCTGCACAAAAGGGATTTGACGGGTTGAAATTGAGAGGAAACTCATGAGAAACCTGTTTAGTGAAACAAATATCAGTTCCTGTGCCAAACCACCACATGACTTTTCAACTTGATTCATACAGCATGCAAACAGCAGTCTTGTCTTTTGTATGCATTCACAATTTCAGATTTAAATGTAAAGCTTACCTGCCATGTGGGAGGAATTTGGGCTCCAAAGCCGAAAGCAGGAAACATCTTGTCACTGCACAAGGGGGATAAAGTTAGTACTTGAGTTAGCAAATACAGTTAGATTCGTGATTTAACCCTTAGAAACTTGAGCAAATCGGCTTGATTTACTTCAAAAACATGCAAAGAAGGCAATGAGCAATGAAAGAACAATAACCTAAAAATTAGGTGAAACAATGACTGGAAAATTAGTTAAAAAAAACAAACAAAAAAACAACAACAATAAGGAAATGACTTGGAAAAAAGGCTTAAAAATGATAATTTTGTAACATAATTTCAAATGTGAAATTATAGTTATTATAATTATAATTTCCTACCCCCATAAATTTTTCCTAACTTTAAATACTTTTCAAAACTTAGTGATTTATTGCACTTTGTTGAACATTTCAACAAGTTGCTCGCTGCCTCTTTCCCCATGTTTGTTTTTTTTTTTAATTCTACAATTTGCTAAGGGTAGATATATATAATTAAAACAAATAAAATATAATATTGTACCATAATGTAATTGGGAATATTGTTTTCCCCTTGCTTTTTTTCCCCCTTTAAATTTTTGAAGGATTTTTGAAGGAAAACGACCAATTCGCTGAGGGATCAAAGGTTTAAATACTTGTGAAAGACATCTGAAAGCAGCACAAGAAGAGTGATGCTGCTTCAGGTTTCAAAATGTTTATTGCAAACTTTTCCAGCCATAGCTTGTACAAAGAAATGCTACCTTGTAAATAAGTTAAATTTCATCCATCCTTCTGTCGTCAGTGCCTTCCAAATCGTTTTCAAAATAATAGCAACGAATGTGGAACTTAAGTATTTCTTCTGAAAAAAAAATGATAATACTATGTATGAAGTTCTGAATGTACAGTACTATACTGTGTCATATATACCTGTCATAGTCCTGGATGACATTGCCCACAGACCAGATAGCGGTGAGGTACTCATTAACACCCTGAGGACTGATGTAATGCAGAGACTGAGGAGACTTCGGATCCCCGTTGGAGCCTGTGAAGTCAATGGCGACCTGCCAAAAACAATCAAGGAGACATACAGACAATACATGGAAACAGATGCTGATATCATCGCCCTCGGTAATCCAATTAAATTAAATGAATGAAAAGAGGCATTCATAAAGACGACAAAACCTACGGTGAAGTTGAGCTGACAGCCTCCCATTATATAATCCAGGAAGGTATACTCCTTCACCACCTAAAACACAAACACATCCGTACTATAGAGGAGTACTGGAGCACATGGAATCTCAGATCTAAACCACTACTTAAATCCAAGGATTTATCACACAAATACCCCTTTCCATCAAATAAGCTCTGGTTCTTGAACTGGTTCTGCTCAGAGTTCTTAAAACCTCGCTGCTATGTTGCGTTATCAAAGATATGTAATTAATGGAGGTGCTGCACAATGCACAACAAAAATAACCAGCAGCGGCAAAATCGCTGAGTACATTAATTAGAAACTTTGGACTTCACGTCAAGGAAAACACCAATTTATTTTGGTCAAATGCTCTCAGCTGTTTAAAGTTAGGTTTGGGCAGCAGAACGGAACTGGAACCATGTTGGTGGAAAAGGGGTAAAAATGAACACGTTCAATATATAAAAACAAACAAAAACATAAAACAGTACAACACCTGGCATAGCTTCACGCTCACAACACCAGAGTTCTTGTAGCCTTTCTTCTTCTGCTTCTTTTTACTGTTGATACATTCAAACTCTGCCTGAGGGCAAAACACAACAACAGCAAGGATGTCAATGCCAGAAGATCATAAAACTGAGGTAGTGTGTTGGGAACTTTCACTTTGCTCGGAACTAGTCTCACTCTTTGCTAGAGTACTTTATAATGGGGTTTTGACCATCAACAAAAGTTACAGTAACAAAAAATCAAAGTAGAATGAGGAGCCTAAAGCTGGATGAGACTGTTAAAATTTTGAAATACTGGTTGTTTCATCCAAACAAAGTAATCACACACACACACACACACACACACACACACACACACACACACACACACACACACACACACACACACACACACACACACACACACACACACAAACATACCGGAGATGTCCGTGATGCTTGTTGGAAGCGTGTCATTGTGGTCTCAAAGATTCCAATAAGGTCATGTGAGCCATCGTTGTCATAGTCATAACACTCAACCTGTAAGCAGGTAAAAACAGTGATGTGGCAGAAAAGCAAACTGTTCCATTTACACACGGAGGAAAAAAAACAAAACTAAAGGGTCCATTCACCAAAACTAGAAAAAAAATTATTCACAGCAAAATGCATTAGTCAAAGTAGCTGAGATGCTTCAAAATCCCCTATACCTCTGATGAATCAGTCTGGAGACAGTTCCAACAAATCTCAAACTATTAACACGGCAGTGAGAAACGTTTTTTTTTCTGTAATTTGCATGAAGTGACCCTTTAAGTTCATTAAAAGCCAGATGAAGAAAACAGAAAAGGCAAAAACATGCAAAAGTGAGATTCCAGACGCAAGTCTGTAATGCTAATGTACTGGACAGACGCTGACAGTATAATGAAGAACAGCTGCACAAGAATGTGCAGATTGAGACAAATGCTTTCTTTCAAGGTGGGTGAAGAACTCTTGAAGGGCCGAGGCGGACACCTTACTCAGGTGACGTCATGTATTTTTCCCTAATCTACTCCATTCACACACTTTATCCATTAAAAGATGGTAAGATGAAAAAAGACACACACCGTGACGCGCTGGGCAACTCACATGTACTGTATGGTTGAATATCGCTTCCTTCCTGACATGTTTGCTTCAGAAGTTAAAAAAATATATATATATATAAGTCATCGAGCTAGTAATAAATACACTACAATCATGGTTTGATATATCTGAGAGAGTCAACATACTTTGCTATGTACAGCTTCAAGAAAGGTTGTATTATGTCATGCCATGAAAATTCAAAGTGCTGCTGAACCAAAAATGATCAATGCAATTACAGGTGCGAGCGGCAGCCTACAGAAACACATTCTTCAAGTGCAAGCAGTGAGTGTTAGAAAAGGTATTCAGGTTACCTTTATAGGTTTGTCCATGTCTCCTCCACAGAGAGACTGCAGGGGGATTCGAAAGGGCTTCCATGTTGGATTCAAGTTGTTGTTCACCACCTGAGGACCAAAAGAACAAAGGCTATACAGTTGCAGAAAACTAAATCAAGTGCAGATTCTTAAAGTCAAACTGGAACTACATTTAGTCATCCACTTTTCCTGTTAGAAATAATGTCAACATGTTCTTTAAATGTAACATTAATAGTCTTATTGTTCAAGCAACATTCACACAGCACTAAAAGAGACCAATAATCGCCAAGCTGGATTCTAACCAATGCCATTAGTAGCTGTAGGAAGAGGAGGGCGGACATGATTTTTTGTCTCATGTGCATCTTTCAGAATGTAATGACACTTTCAGCAAATACAATTTTTTTTGAGGGTTGAGGTTGGATTTTAGGGTAGATTTTAGTTGGAAAATGAATGTGGGTTGTTTACAGTCTGGGGATGTAGTGTTGTATAGCAGGCAGACTCAGTAAGAACATCTGCCTGATAGAACAATGACAGTAATACTTTATGCAAATATGGTTTGAAAATAATGATCGGATTGGCTGTTCTCTAATTCAATCACAGCCATAAATGTGACTTGTCTGGGCCTTCATTTATGACAACATTAGATTTACATTTACTCAAAAACATGAATTGGTCTCAGTGGTATGTCAGTGCAGATCTTGAGTGAGAGCACAGAAAGAGGGTTACAGAATCTACTGTTGCGAGGGGCACTTCTTTCAACACTATGACTTTCTTTGGTTAAACTGATGTGAGTGTTGCCCAACATGCATGTTATTGCAAAGGCCGCAGTGTAACACAGCCAAGACATCAGTGGTTCCTGTATTAAACTGGTACCTGTTCATACATAGTTTTCCCCCTTCTGGTAAAAGGGACGATTAGCCAGGACAGAAAATATTAATATTATAACACTTGCAATGTCATTTGCATTTACCTCAGTCCTGTGAGCCAGCTGCCATCCAGTTGCTGTTTGCTTGTAGAATTCCAAGTAAGGGTCAGATTTCCCAAAAAAATCCTATGAATGAATAAAGTCATGAAATACACCAATAAGTAAAACACACCTGAATATGTAAAAAAAATATATAACAGCATTTAATATTTCTAGAACATACCTTGTTATCTAGTTTCCTAGCTTCAACTTCAAAATTCACCACCCTGTTGTCTTTTATTTCTTCAGCACTGATCTACAGAAGAATAGAGGAAAAATTAATGACAAACAAAAAAACCAAACAACATTGCATCATTTCTCTCTTTCTCTCTCTGCCACTCACTGTGATGGTCCCTTTTCCTGCAGGGGTCTTGTTCTTCAAAACAAGTGGCCGGGTCAGTTTTTTACTGGACACAACCTAAGAATGAGTTCAAAAAACAGGTTTTTAACAAACACGAAGAAGCCACAGCAAAAACAGCACAATGAAGGAGCTCATCCTGCACAGTAGAAAAGTACAACACAGCAGCCTCCAGAGCACGAGGCAAAAGCATCCAAAACAACCGGGCAGAGTGAACATCTGGTGTCAGATTACACTGAGAGAGCCGACACAGCAACTGCTTATCAGACATGTTAACTCTTGTGCTGTAACAATAATATATCATTACATCACATGATGTGTCCTGCCACTGCTGCACCTGTCTCACTCACTTGACTGTCAGCGAGTTTATAATGAATCTTTATTCTGCTGAGAACTGGGAACCAACAATTTACAAATTCTGTTGAATTAAATTAAGGAATTTCAACTTTGAGCACATCATACAGCTAAATTCTCACATGTGGTTTTATTTATTGGCTTTCCAAGACAAAGGATGACAATTTACAAACATGTATCATGAATGCTAAATCACGTCCTCTCAGGGGAGGAGTAAAAAGCCTTACCTGTCCCAAAGTGCACTCCAGTTGCCCCAGGAAGTCATCGTCACTCAGGTCAATCGTTTGGTTGTCGATGTCATAAACCCCAAACTTCAGTTTCTGCACTATTTCGAAATAGTAATCGACGACAAACTTTTTTGCGAACTTTGGGGAGAGGCAATTCTGGACTTTCTCTGTGCGTCCCACCTGTTAGGAAAGGTTGGATTGCGTTGTTTTGGGTTTTTTTTTCTTTTTGCTACATGCACACATTTCAAGAGATCCACAAGTCCGTACAAAGCAATAAAAAGTAGAATGTATTGGCACACATGCACTGACGAAACAGGAAGTTGGTATGATTGTGACTGCTGCTTTACACAACACTGAATTTTCCATTTGGAAGTTAACGATTAACATCACTGAGATTTTCTCAGAGCAACAGCAACATAACTGCCGCACCTTGGTAAAATGCATTTTTTCCATATGGACAGATGACAGATTACAGGAAAAACCTTAATAAATGAGTGTGAATGACAGGATGACAATGCTTCCAGTCATAGGACAAGAGGGGTCCCAAAACTTTTTCGTGACTTTTCAAGGACCCATGACACTTTCTTTCCCTAGCCTCACTTGCTCAGCAGTCACTAGATCTCAACCACACTGAACGCATATGGGAGATTTTGGACTAATGCATTTAACTGCACTCTCCACATCCATCATTAAAACATTAAATGTTTGTTTGTTTATTTGTTTATTATTTAGCACATGTTAAAAGTCAACATTATTATTATCATAAAAATTGGAAATATGCAAGGAGGTCCTAAAAACCCTCAAGGGGATTGACAAGAGGACCACCCTAGATCAACATTAAAATTCATTAAAATGAGGGACTATCTTTGGAAAGAATTGTGTTCTCCAGTAGAGCTCCAGAGAGTGCCAAAGCATCAGATGCTGTTCTGGTGCCTTACTAAGACACTTTTTTATCAGCTGTAAATATGTAAGATCTCTGATAGGAAATTAATCGGGATCCAGCCAACCCACTGACCTCATAAAACTGGGAATCAGAGCTGCTCATAAACAGGGCACACATAGGATCGGACTTGGAGCCGATGTCTTTGTCCAGGAGATTGTCACAGGACACAGTCAGCTCCACCTTGGTTACACACTGCGCAGCCATGTCTGACTGGAGCTGGAGACACAACACAGGAAGAGAAGGATATTAACCTGAGCAAATTGGCCTGATTCCTTTCAACGTAAAAATTATTTCTTTAGTTCTCTCTTCTTTTTCAAGTATTTTTCTTGTCACATTTTAGTAATTTCTTGCCAAGTAGCTCGGTGCCTTTTTTTAATGTTCTCAAAATAAATCAAAACAATTTGCTCTTATTTCAAGGGTTTAAATGCAACACAAGAAAACCAACGTTAATATGGGTTTCAAAGGGTTAACATTACTGTGTGAACATAATATAATATGCTAGTAGAGATTTGTTTGCCCCGAAATGTGGACACCGGTTATTTTAATTGCGGTGTAATGAAAACACTGAGTGGAGTGTTTATGTTAACATACAATAATATGACAAAATTCAGTTATCATTTGTTAAAAAAAGACTTTGAGAGCTTTTCACTTACAAATACGAGCCTGTAACACAGTAACATTAAGTTACATACCCAACGTTAATGCTAGGATACAATCATCCAATTAAAAGTTTAGCTAACGTTAGCTGCAAACATACACAAAACCATGATGCCTCGCTGCAAAATGTTGTAATAAAACAGTGAAGCGAGTCTCATGGAAAATGTGACACATTAATCCGAGCACTAATTAAGTCCAGCCGGCGGGGAGAATAAAAGCTAATAGGTTACATTAAGAGAAAACACAACAACTACCGCTAACAAGCTAACTGAGCTAGTAAATACCGAATTAGCGAACTAGCTAGTTAGCTGCGGTGACTCCCGCGGACAATTTTTGTCTAATTTCATTTCAAACTTACCTTTCAATGTGTGGGAAGCGTTAAAAGACTCAAAAACAAAGTAGTATGTTGGGTGGTGCTAGCTGCTGAAAATTATCGTTGACGCTATGGCTTCAGAGGGTGGTGTCCCCCTTCCGAGGTCTACTCCCTCAACTCTGCTCAGGCAGACAAACTACAGCGGCCGCCGCCGCCCACCGAGAACACTTCCTACCGGATATGAGCTCATCGAGTCTCTTCACCGGAAGGCGTAAATTATTTTATATGATTTGAACATAGATTGTATATAATATTTTTATAAACATGCTATGGTCCTGGAACTGTCGTAAAATCCTAGAATCATCCTAAAATTCCACAAATGTCCTAAAATCCTAGAAATGTCCTAAAATATTAGAAACATCCTAAAACCCTGCAGTACAATGTGTACCACACAGTGTTAAATATGCACATGTGCACCTGTAGTCTTACTATGCTGCCATGTTTGAACTTTGAATTTGAATGCAAACTTGTTTATTTCATATTATTATGCTGACACAGTGGCTAGTAGAGGACAGGAGCACCAACTCAAGGGCTGTTTATGGAAATATGTTAAAGGGTTTTATATTGTTTGATGACAAGGGGCGCACTAATAATATAGATAATATCAGTTTTAATATCCAAAGTTATACCCTTGATTGTTCTTGTACCACAATAATTTCATGGCCATTTCTGACTACTGGAAGGGAAATTAACAACCATGATATTTAAACACATTCTGCTTGACTTCAACTAGTATTTCCAACTAGTATCAAGGCAGAGGAGATTCCTGAAGCATGGCTACATGTAAGGGAAGCACCACCTGTTTCAGTTTGAAAGAGACAACTATGAATACAGACAGATAAAAACAGCAGCGAAGTATGTTCATTTAGATGTCCAGTGTAAAAACAATTTGGTTGTGTGATAAAATTGGTTAGAAACATAAATCACTACTTTGATGAAAATTCATAGTATTTCTTTATTGTCATGAGATGAAGGCATTGGCAAACTTTAAAAAGATCTCTCAAATTATCTAAGAATTTTACATAAAAATACTGAAACAGAAGCTGGCTATAAATGTAGGTACAATATGATTTTTTTCTTGCATTGCTATGTTTAAATAAAAAATTCATAAAATCAAAGTCCATGACGAGATATGTATAATACGTAAGGCAATGCCACATAGATTGGTGCAAACGACTTATCTTAACAACAGATACACAAATACATTTGGTGAAATGTAGTAGGCCATTTTCATAACGGTCAGTACAGCGAGAAGTTTTAAATCCTCTTAAGACAAAGTAAAAATGTAATGAACATTAGCGTTAACATGCATTGTCAATAATTAATCACCTTAATGGAGTCTCGTTTAACACTCTTATGTCAAATCAAATATGGAACTGGATTTTAAAAAAACAAACTGGTTAAAGTAGAAAACAGCACCAAGGTCACATGTAATCCTTCTGTTGTGTAAAATCTACAAAAAGTATTAATAAAGGCAGACGTATTAATCCATTATGTATGGATTCTTTATGTAAACATCTCTGAATTGTATCTGATATAGCCAGTGCTTTGTCCAAGGCATATGATTTCAATGGATGTGTATGCTTCGTTTCGCAGGGAAACATGAACGCATAAAAACAAGCGGCCATTGTTATATGTTGCAACATGGAGATGATGGAGGAAATATTAGCATAATCATGAAGAGCACATTAAATACTCGAGCCCTTTCAAGTAGACATTCTGACAGACAAATGAGATGACTGTTAACCACCAGACTTCAAATCAAGTCACTCTGGTTTTAATGAATGCCCTAGATTGTGCAGATCAATTCAAAAAGAAATGATTCAAATTCTTAACAATCCTGGCTTGAAGGAACTGGCAGGTTTGCATTTCAGTGGAATTGTTCATCATATGATTACACGTGACAAATAAAAAAAACTGATTGACTGAACGTGTCCCATTAAATATCTACATTAAGCGCATGTTAAAAAATGTTAGAAAATGTTTGACAATGACTATGGCTTTGCAACATTAGTTCATAGTATTTACAAATCAAAACATGACAGACAGAGTGGATATTGCATACTGTCCCTCAGGACACATCACTTGGGGGTGCTGACGCTGAGAGGTCGGAGACAGGTGTGCCACTGTGCGGTGGCCTCAATTTCATTGTATTAAAGAAGCCCACCACCTGACCTGGGACTTCTGCCAAGACGCTCTGAGCAAGCATTTCTTGAGGACACTAAAGAGAAGGAAAAGAGACAGCGTTATGACTAGCTATAGCAACCACGTAAGACAAGCAGAGATAAGCAACAGGTGTCTGAATAATGCATGATGATTCAAATTTAATTATGATTAGATATGAGTGATTACTGTAGTATGTTGCATTTGAACAGTAGATTTTTAATACAAAGTAACTGGAGTATACAGTAGAGATGAAACGGTATAAGAATTCCATATCACAATCATTGTGACCAAAATTATAATTATCACAGTATTGTTGAAATGTGCTGAAAATGTCCAAAAAGTATTGATACACACACATAATTAATTTCCCAAAGGTTTATATTGAAAACCACAAATGAATTTAGCAGCACTTTTGTTTGCATATACATTAAAAGTCCAACATAGCCAAAACTTTATGCAAACATGAAGACCATATCAAATGTGCATCACATAAAATGCATCCTGTCGTTGAAATGGAGTGTCGGTGTCACTGTAGAAGAGGATGAGGGACTGTTAGCAACACTAGGTTTGCCTACTGAACACCCACTCTGTAAACAAGGGAACAGTAAAACAAACCCACACTGAAGACTGCATCCGCATGTGGGAGACTGATGCTAACTTTTGGTGATGCAAGACGGAGAGTGCCATTTCAAGGTGCCATAATCAAACACGTTTTTAATGATAATTAAAATTTTAAACGGTAATACTAGCCGTCAGAAATTTTATCACAAAACTGGTAACCGTTTCATCCCTTGTATACAAATAAAACACACATTAATATGCAAACAGAGTGATGTTTCCACACTGACAGTGGCAACACTCTACTGTTACACATCGCATCATACTGCCAGTCTTACAGTAACTGCTTACGTTAGAAGCTGTGGTTAGAATACGATTAATAAAAACTAGCCCAAGAATGCTCACTACAGACGTTCCTATGGTTATAGGCTAGGGGCTTGGCAGAAGCTTTGAAAAAAACTTGTAACTTCAAATAAAGTAAATATATCATTTAAAAAAGGCAGTTGAGCCGCCAAATATCCTGCAGTAATGACTTATGTTAACGGGTTCAATGTCTACATTAGTTACTGTACAGATTGAGGAGGGATCAATACAGGATAGTACTGCTCAGTATCGGGATATTTTTGCATGGCAATATTGTATCAATACGCATATGCAGAGTATTGATTTTCATAAGATGAACATTACTAATACAAATTAAACTTTTAGTAGCCTCCTTGAGTATTTCTAATTTAATTTCTTTTTATCTTATTTTTTTAATCTTTTTTTTCTTTTTTATTTTATGTTATATGAAATAAAGTTTTTCTATGGGGACGTAATTTGCAGATGACAAAGGCTAATAAATTGCACTATATCACAGTATATGTTATTGCAATACTGAGCATTGTAGCATGTTTGAATTTGCAATAACATTGAATTGTGGGGCCTCTGGTGATTCCCAACCATAGTACAGATTAAACAAGTGTAATGTAAACGTACATCACACAACATATAAATGGCATTGTCATGTATTCTGATCTTTTAACATTAAAGCAACAGTAGAAGTTAGCTATGGTCTCGCATAGAGTTCGATCACATGATCAATACTGCTATCAGAACTGAACACTAAATATAAGGCCAGGAGGAGGTTAGTTTATCTTATCACGAACACTGGAAACAGTATCTTATGTTTAACTTATATCTGCCAATTTATTTTCCTTCTTTTTAATCTAAAAATGCAGACTCAAGTCAAATTCCCAGACTTCTCATAAGATTTTTCACGTCGGGTTGGGTCAAGCCAAAGAAATCTCCAAGAATGAACCAAAAAGTTGAGTAAATTGAAAAAAGAAAAATAATCTCATTTTAACGGCGTATGTGCCGCCTTGTTTATACACTCTGTCAATGGAAGTGAACACAGCCATAAAGGTATGGTTTCCTGAAGCATAAAAGTCTGTTTACATTTCTGATTACTGCATGTACTTTCACTTTTGTATTTTAGAAAGCAGAATAAGGACAAAAGTCTTCATACACAAATATTTTCCAATACTATCTTTTCTTTTTTTCATACTTATCTGGACCTAGAAATATGATTCTTTTGACCTTCTTCATTCGTTTATACTTTTCCATATTGCGTAGGAACCCTGTGGCTGGTTTGTTTAATTCATATGAAAAAAACAAGGTTTAAAAACAACTTTTTGCAGTACATAGCTTTATGTGCCAGACTATTACATGGCTCTGAGCAGTTGCCAGGCAACCAGCGGAGACTCCAGAAAGTTTCTGCACATTGCAAAGAAATGGTTTTGCAGGTAATCCCCATGTAAGAGCATTCTTGAGTTAGAGATTTCAGCAGAGTCCACAGACCTACGTGATGACGTAATGAACAGTGTGTTCAAAATCATACAGCTTTGGATCAAATGTGGGGAAGAAAGAGGGGAATGAGGTTTGTGGGGTACTGGGGGTACTCCTACATTTCTAGGAAGGACTGGGATCGCTGGGGGGCTTCAGGCCAAATAAATTGAAGAAGGAGGTCACTTGGTCAGGCAACTCTGCCAGCACGCTTTGGGCAAGGGCTGCAGTGCCTGCCTGCAATTAGATGTTTAGACATCATGCATTATTTCAGGATTTTAAAGATTAAAGAAGCTTTGGTGGTGCATACCTGCAAAGACTTGACTTTATGATATGACTTACATTCTGGAACTGCCTGAAAGGCACAAACTGCACAATGTCCCGCATGGCAGCCTCGCCTTCAGCGGAGCGTAAAATTCCCTCGTCTCCATCCAGGAACTCCATGGCACTGAAGTCTGCCCCACCTACTCCAACAATGATGATTGACATGGGCAGTCGAGAGGCGTTGACAATGGCCCTGCGTGTCTCATCCATGTCTGTGATCACTCCATCAGTGATGATCAGCAGGACAAAGTATTGCTGTGAAACATCCACAAGAAAGGGAAACGACACAATAAATACAATGAATTACGAAGAAGTGCTTTTCACCTTCATTGATTAGTATTGTGTGGAAAAGAAGAGCTGATTGAGATTATGTTGCTCTTGTTCAGTGGCTGCTTCCAAACCGAAACTATGATAACAAATATTTACACAGTCACAGTTATACCATTTTGATTGATTTTAGACTTCCAGCAACTTACAGAAGCAGTTTCCTGCTGCACGGCTTGCCTGCCAAAATGGGCTACATGGTTGATGATTGGGGAAAAGTTTGTGGGACCGTAAAGCTTCACCTGGGGTAGACACTGCTGGTAGGCTTGGACCACACCCTCTATACCTGAAATGAACACACACGAGAACACAACTAAGTCTCATTTTACACATATTTCCATGTAATTGAGAATGATCAGGAATGGAGAGCACACTGCAACATGATGGTCAATCTCCGGGAACAGGGTCAAACTGCTGAGCATTTCACATATCTGGTAAAATGTTGAAACAAGCATTATGTTGAAAAAGTGACTGCTTATTTTCAGTGCAGTGTTTTATTGATACAGTGTTATTCTGAGGTTTTCCACACAGTCATATTTTTGTTGTGGCCTTCCATGATTAAAACATCTGTCGCCACAAACAGATTTTTTAATCAATATCAATATAATAATTTTCTGAAGCTGGACTGTTCATTAGGAGCACTATTGAATACTGTTTAGTTATTTATAGTGCCACACTGATTTGAAGCACAGAGCATACTCACGCAGGGACAGAAAAAAACTCAGAAAAAATGAAATAATGTGTTCTGCACACCGTATAATTACCTGCACAAAATGGATCTGATGGATTGAAGTTGATGGGAAACTCGTGGGAGACCTTCAAACACAAACAACTATTAATCTGCAGCCCACATCAACTATACATATATATATATATATATATATATATATATATATATGAACTTATAGCTAAGTTTTAACAAACACAAACAATTACCTTCCATGTAGGAGGGATCAGGGCTCCAAATCCCAAAGCAGGGAACAACTTGTCACTACAGGAAATGACGCAAAACAGGCGTGATTGTCAAAGTAAGTTTATATACACAAAGGATAAGACTACTGCCCTTTATAGACAGGGCGTATGCAACATTGCATGTGACTTTTTGTCATTGAGACATTCACAACTTTACATTAATATTTCTGGCATGAAAGGACATTTACTGAAAGAACTTAGGGCTCTGAATGCTCACCCCTTCCTCATATTGCAATATATTTTCACATCGATTCTATCGTTTTCCATTATCAGAAAGCTAATTCTGCTGCCTGTTTTATAATGCAGTAGTACACAAACATTGAATGGCAGGATGTTAGGTTGGGACTCTCATTTTTTTCAATTTGCATCAAGCTTTTAGCTTGAATTAATTTAGTAGTACATGCAGTAGAAGTGATTATTGAAAACATAACATGACGGTGCTGGTCTGGTTATCACTGTCATGGTGCAAGGGTTTTTTTGTTTGTTTTTTAAATTTCATTCTGTCAAGGGGTCACACCATGAGGGGAAAACAGTTTTTATAGACAGATATAGTCTAATTAAAAAAGATTTTGCGCCAAGAGACACATTACAGTGATATTTGAAGACAGTACAAGACATGCTTTTTGCTGTCTCTCTCTGCATGTTTAACTTGTACTGTTGTATTCTTTATTTTAATCTGACAACATTCAATTCAGGCTGAGGTGCCGACACAAAGCCTGACATTCGCTGCTGCTTTTGTTGTTGAAACATTTTTGCTATCAAACTCTTTTTTAATCTCAGTTATCCTCAATAGGTCTGTTTAACTAACTTGCTATAGGAGCCAAAAAACGTCCAACATGATGCTTTATGTATAACAATCTCTGTACCTGTCATAGTCCTGGATGACGTTTCCCACAGACCAGATAGCTGCCAGGTACTCATTATAGCCCTGAGGGTTGATGTAGTGGAGGGACTGAGGGGTGTTGGGATCCCCGTTTGAGCCTGTGAAATCAATAGCAATCTGTCCCGAGAGGATAAAAAGAAAGAGAATACGGAACAAAATCATGCTTTGACAACATCATAATAAATGTTTCCTGAGCAAAGTAAATACTCAATATACATGGTAATTTAAAAAAAAAATTGGGGACATTTTTTCCTTGTTTCCTCAAGGAATTATAAAAAGATTCAAGATTTCTAAAACAAAGTGTGTAATACTCACAGTGAAGTTAATCTGACAGCCACCCATGATGTAATCCAGGAAAGTGTACTCCTTCACTATCTGAAAATAAATATTGGTGACAGAAAATCATTTCACTGTTGTGAGTCTCTAGCAATACATATCTCTATTTGCAGCACTTTTCAAAGTGCTGCTCTGTGCTGTCAAATTGGTGACACTGTTTTTTCACTTGGTTGTGTCTATTTTCATGTGTTTTCTTAATCAGCAGAGGGCTGAGCTCTCAGGGCCACCTGAACATTTACTACACAAATAAAATAATTACTTCAGAAAGGAAAAAATGAAAATGCAGTACCTTGCATTTTTTTACAATGATAACACCAGAGTTTTTGTATCCTCTCTTCTTCTGTTTCTTCTTACTGTTGATGCATTCAAACTCGGCCTGAGAAGCACAAAAACACCACACAAGTGTCAGAAACAGCATTCATCTACAGATTCATCCACTTTTTTTAAAATGCCAGTCAAGCTTTATGAAATGCTTGAGAAAAACATGCGTGTTCATGCTGGAGGGAAATACCAACACTGGTACGTACACACGCAGAGACAAAGAGAGAGAGAGCGCTCACCGCATATGTCTGTGATCCTTGCTGTATTTGGGAGAGTGTGGTCTGAAAGGATCCAATGAAGTCGTGAGATCCGCTGCTGTTGTAGTCGTAACAATCTACCTGGAATACACAGACAGTTCGGATAAACAACAAAGATCCAGTCAGTTCTCATTAGCAAAGTATATTTTCATATTTAACTGACACACTATCAGTGTGTGAAAGCCAAAGCAGATGAGACAAAAGCATGCTTTGGGGTGACACTTCAAATGTAAGTTAACACCCTGACTTTGTGGACTCTGACAGCAACACACACACAAGTCCTCTAACTATCAAAAAAAAGGGGAAATGTCCCACTAACTCCTTTAGAGCAAGACATACAGATTATCTGCCTGTTTCTCTCTGTGTTGAGAAAACAGGCAAAAGACAAACAGATCTAGACACAGCATGGAGCAACCAGTAGGGATTAGACAAACTGTGATGCTACAGTCAGTCTACAGGATGAACAGCTAAGAAAACTAATGAATAACTAAAAAAGGGATCAATCTTAACGGAAAGCGTCTACTTTTTGGAAAATTGTCCCATTGGTTGACTTACCTGTTGATATATTATTAATATTTACCAATTAATTTAAATAATCATTATTAGGGGTCGCCAAAGTCTTGACCTGGCCAATTATCATCTGCATTTATATTATCATTGGAATTATAGTTATCTTTTTTTTGTTTATATATATATATACGATAGCCAGTAAATACATTAATTGAAAAATGCTCTACTATGGCTCTGATACAGCTGCATCAATGCCCAACCGACAGCACTATCTGATTAATTACACGTCACACCTATCAACACTGATGGATAGCGTGACAATCCTCTACACTGAAGTATGAAAAACTGACCAGTGTTTCTGCTGGTAACCTTCTGCAGTAAATAGCTGTAGTTACTGGTTTCTTGATTGCTGGTAGTCAGTACCATTTCTGATCATAACATATTGGTCAATCCCTTAACAATATGCTGAATGATTAAATGCCACAATCGCTAAAGAAAAATGTGTTACTTTTCATCATGTGACCTGAAGATTTATATATTTCATATACCTTAACTATGACAGAGGATTAGGGGCAAGGTAAAGAAAATAAATGTTAGATTTCGAGAATAAAGTCATAATATAACAAAATTAAAGTTGTAGTTTTGAAATTCAAGTCGTAATATTTTGAGAAAAAAAGTTAAAATATTTCCTGAATGAAGTCGTAATGTAACAAGAAAAAAATTGTAATTTTATGAGAATAAACTTGTAATATTACAGGCGAGAGCACAGTTCAAGAGGTAATCTCTTGAACTGTGTGTGGCACGGCAGGACACCAGGGACGGTGTTTGCCAACGAGGCTGCCTGTGCTCTCACCTGTTTCATAATTTACTGGCAATATGTTTATTTCCATGATATAATATTCCCTTTCTCTTAAAAATATTACTTTATTCTCATAAAATAAAAACTCTATTCTCGTAAAATTACAACTTTATTCTTGTATTATTGCAACTTTTTTCCTCATAACATTACAACTTTATTCTCAAAGTCTCAATTGTTTTCCCTCAATGCAGCCCTAAAACTCTGCTGTATTTACCATTAAAATAAACTTAAAACTTGATATTCACACGCATGCTTCATATCCGAAGTAAAAGGAGAAATTAACAAGTTCACCTTACATTTCCATCGTATCGTATTTTGTTATTAATGTAAATTGACATAAAACAAGCAGATTTAGCTGAATATCTTGTCTTGGACAATGTTCAACCAGGGACACAGGATTCTTGTTCTGATGATGCTTTCATCATCTAACAGGTAAGTTCACCAATGAGCCAAACTCAATTTTTTGCGCAGTCCCTTAAGATAAATAAAGGGGTGTCAAGGACTTTGACCTGTCCTGTCACAGACACTGCATCCTTCATGTGAAAAGCACTCATGGTGGAGACAGTAAACTCACTTGCACCGTAGAGCGGAAAGCATCTCTTCCTGACAAGTGTGCTTTTAAAGGGTTAGAGGGTGGAAACAAAAAACAGCATACATAAACTAATACTAAAATACATTTCCTTATCTGTACCAATATTATCAGACCTTTAAATACACACAAGACGCAATCAGTTAAACACAGACAGGGTTCCCGCTGCAGCCTTGAGCCAGGGTTTTCTCAATTTAACATGACAAAAGTTAAATGCTCAGAAGTTTTTTTGTCATTAATGTCCAAAACAAATAGTTTTGCCAAACCTTACAAGCAATTCAGAAAGGATAATCTATCACTCAGTAAGGAGCTGACATCAGTAAATAGTGTGTTAAAAACTCTTACATTCTTCGAAAAGTTCCAGTCACCATTTCATATGAATGTACTGGAGTAAATCCAGGATGAGACAAGAGGGATTGCTAAAATTCCTCCCAATGGCAACCCTTCATTTAAAGACATGCAGCGTGAAATAAGACAGACAGAAGCAAAAGGCTTCCCCGTCGTCAGGCGCAATGAATTACAATCGTAATGCATTACAGTCAGTGTGTGATTGTGTTTGTACCTTTATAGATTTCTCCACGTCGCCTCCACAGAGTGACTGCAGCGGGATTCGGAATGGTTTCCATACTGGGTTTAGGGTGTTTTTCATCACCTGGATAACAGAACAGATTACAAACCACTCTGACAGCTGAAAATCATTAACTGTATAAACTCCATACTGTCAATACCCATTCTAGTTGTTACTTAACTTGCCCATGAACAGCCAAAGAATACGTGGATAAGATAGCATGCAACACTATGAGTACATCAGTACCTCTGTCCTGTGACAGAGCTGCCATCCAGTTGCTGTCTGCTTGTAGAATTCCAGGAAAGGGTCAGACTTGCCAAAGAAATCCTTGAAATAAATGAGAAAGTACTGTGTATCTGAGTCGAATAAAGTACTTACTACTACTTAGTGTGCAGAAATACAAGTGCAGAATATTTTTCTATTCATAAAATCTCCAGTAGCAAAGACTATAATAATATTTCAATTCTTTTTGTAGAAGCAGTAGGGTCTACAATATATGATATTTTTAAATTCCTAAAAAAAATAATCCAAATGTACTGTTTACCTTTTTATCCAGTTTTCTACCCGCAGCTTCAAATTCCACCACCCTGTTGTCTGTTCTTTCTTCAGCACATATCTGCAGCGAGGAAAACATGTACACTTTGAATCATACATCCTTAAATGCACCAAATGTCACTGCCAGTCTCAATAAAAGCGGCTCACAGTGATAGTTCCTCTCCCTGCTGGTCTCTTGTCCTTCATGACAAGTGGTCTTGTTAGTTTCTTTGAGGACACAACCTGGAGAGAAAAACACTTTTGTGAACCACATCTATTACTGGAAATACAACAGCTCCAACACCATTTCAGATGATGATTTTACTTTACATTACAAAAAAGAAAAGGACTAATATGCATTGTTTTTTCATGCTTAATCCCTCATAAATACAAAAATAAATAATAACAAATAGGTTATTTGTGCTGATGTATGGCTTTTTGTAATAGGCAGAGAAGGCTAACCTGTCCCAAGGTACACTCTAGTTCTCCCAGGAAGTCAGCATCTTTTAGACTGTGGTTTTCGCTGTCAATGTCGTACACCTCAAATTTCAGCTTCTGTACCATCTCAAAGTAGTAGTCGATGACAAAAGTCTTGGAAAACTTGGGATCAAGGCAGTTCTTGATTACCTCTGTCCGTCCAATCTGCAGATACATATTGCAAAAAAAAGGACTTATTTGTTTATAGTTTCTGTAAGAGACACTTTTGACTCATAGCAGCCAGGCACTGACATTTCCAAAGAGACATTAAATTTAGCTGGGGTAACTCACACAAAAATGTATCCCAATACTGGAACTACTTAAAATTATTGGGGCTGATGATAAATTTGACCTTGTAACCTACTTACCTCACACCACTGAGATCCTGAGGTGTTCATGAGAAGCACACACAGAGGGTCAGACTTTGAGAACGTATCCATGTCGAGCAGATGCTCGCAGGAGACATTCAGTGCCACCTTGGTCACACAAGCAGGGACCGTTGGGGCTCCTACTGCTGCCATCACAGCCTGGAGGACACACTCACTCACACACAAACTGAGGAACAGAATCACAGAACACAAAACAGGAGGGAACATTTAATATACTATGTCAGTGGTCATAATTATAACTCATATAATTATAACTGAGCAATGACTTTGGACCCTATGAAACTTGATCAAGTGACTGGCTTATGAATAAGGTCCCTGAAGCATGTTCTGACCTTGTTAAGTCTGTCATTTCCTTTAATGCTCCTGATTCATGGAGTCAAACTATGCAAAAGTTTGAACAAATGATCACAAACCACTGTTTAGGGATGCATATTTTCATCTTTGTTGTCATTTTGCGTTTTGTAACGTTACATTTCCTGTTGTGAAACTTTTTAGACTTGTCTGTCACTTTAAACAATGGCCACCCCGGTGCACTTTCCGAGTTTAAATAAAGATTTGACTTAAACTGAGAGCTGCATCTGTCTTTTGTGAAACACATGCCCCTTTTCTCTGTTTATTAAGCAGACGCTAACATTGTATACTTGTCCAGTTTAGCTCTCTCGATCATGTACGATAACTCACAGATCTCAATGCACAGTCTGACAGCTGACACGCCCAGATGGATATGGTCGGTGCCTATAGCGAGGACCGAGCAAACACGCCAAACTGCATTCAAAAATCATGTTATACACAGTTTATTAATAGAAAGGTACAGCGTACTGATTTAAGAGAGATCTGATGATTCGTTAGGATCCTTTTTGGACATTCGGCTGAAACATTATATCCTTCTAGCCTTTTTATTTTCAGTAAAATGTAGGATTTGTAAGCGTGGTGCCACACAGTGGGGAGGTTTCGGGGCTATCAGTGGATGACGTCGTCTCACGGTGCTAACCTTAGCAGGCACCTTTATTAGATACATGTCGAGTCAAAGTAAAACATTCGCAGTTTTTCAGTTTTTAAAGTGGTCTGTCCTTGACGTACGTTAACATACCATTAGTTAATTCACGCAACTTTCGTGGAAGGAAAACTAACGGACCAAGCTGTGGGAGCTACATAACGTTACTAAACGTTAGCTAACGTTACAGCGACCGTCCAGAAAGAGAACTCGTTCACGTTTGTTGGGTGTTTACTAGATAACGCGTAACGGCAACTGACTAGTATCTAACGTAAGCGGACGGGTCGACGCCTGAAAAGATTTCTAACATACCTAACATAACGTTCAGTAACGTAGCTTCGACAGTTTACGTTACTATTTCAGTCCTTTGAGTAGTAACGTTAGCTAACTAAACATTTATATTAATATTTATGGTGACAGCAAAAAAAGACGCAACGTAAGAGTCTTTATTTTACGCCTTACCTCCGTAGATGAAAGTGCTGTGTGGTTTGGTTTATAGCAGGAACAGAGGAGCTGGCTCGCGCTGCAGTGGGCGGTGCCCAGTGCGCTCGTTTTGCGTTAAAGGGGCACCCGTCAGCCGGAGTGCAAAACAAAGAAAAGCTGGAACAACAAATGGTGAAATGCTATAAGCACTCGGTTCATAAACTGGTCACAAATGCAAACAAACAAGTTTAATGAAATATTAATGATTTAAAGAGACTTCGGGTGGTTACACGCTTGGACAGTCATTCAGTGACAGAATCTCTAGCCTCGATGTCATGGAGGCTTCAGCCAGCATTTTGTCAAAGCTGTGACAGTCTGACAAAAAGGCATGGAGATAGATGTGTGTTATTATTGGCGATCAGTGTGTTAATGTGTAATCTGTGAATATAAAATTGCTTTTACAAATACAAAAAAAAACAACTTGCAAATGTGAAACACATCGGCTAACACGAATTCCACAAATTTAAAAAAAAAAAAACTGTAAATACATTAAATGAACAAATAAAAGCATTTTGAGTATTTTCTTAACATTAACAACTGTCAAACAGTTGTTTGTGAATCTAGTTTTCACTTCTGAATTACAATTTAGGCACAATGAATCTTTTTTTAAAATGTGTGGAATTTTTGTATTCACAGATGTGTTTTGTGTGAAAAAATATTTTTATGAGTTTACAAATAATGCTTATATTTGAGGAAGTTGCTTTACTTTTACAGATTACACATTTGCAGAACAATTGTCAAACTACGCACACAAATAATACTGACACTAAATGTTCTCCATAAAAAGGGAACATCAACAGAACATAAATATGCAACATAGATTGGACTTGGACATTTATGGACACAACGGCCAGATTCAGACATTCAAAGTGTGAAATCAAGAGTTACTTTTGTTATTTATCTTTAAGGCTGTCTTCCTGCCCGCCATCCAACCTGAATCCCCTACTATCCTGGTATAAGAGTCCAAAGACTAAAGATACACATTCATTTAATGGTAGTGCTAGTATGTTGTTTTTTTTATTGATATTTTCTTATAGTGTGTAATATAGTTTGTTGGAAAGCTACAGTTGTTAAACCATAGTATAGCTTGTAACAACTGGTTGTGAATATGACTCACTCCTATGTGAAAATGCATGCAGTATGTCTTTAAAGGCAGTAGCAACAGAAACAACAAAAAAGCTTTAAAAGTATATAATACTTTTATTTCAAAAATATTGATGAAGAAGCTGGCTATAATGTAGGTTAAATTGATATTTTTTTTCTATGCATTACATATCTTACATAACATATTAATAAAATCAAAGTCTATGACAAAGACAAGAATAAAACATAATGCAGTGCCACATAGATCGGTGCCAATAATATGTCTAAACAACAAATATAAAAAATACACATGGTGAAATGTATTAGGCCATTTTCATATCAGTCAGAAAAGTGAAAAGATTTACTTCCTCCTTTTAAGACAGAGTGAGTTTACATTGATGTAAACTCTCCTTGTTTAACAATGATGATGTTAAGTCAAATATTAAACAGATTAAATATTAGCATAAAGGTGTACAAAAGCATGCACATACACATAAGGAGCATTAGGTGCTGGACCAGAGATCATGCAAAAAACTGACCACATACTAGACTATGATTGCATAAATATTTAATTGGATTACCTTTCAAGCTTGTTACTTTTCATCAGACTCATGAAGACCTTCATCAGTCTGATAAGTGTGAAGCTCAAAATGGCACCTCCGTGGTAATCCAATTAAGTGTCTATGAAAGCACAGTCTGTGCAGACCGTTACTCTGAAATATAGCGGAAACATGGAGAGCACTTTAGCCCATTCATGCAGATATTCTGACAAACTAATGAGATGTCTGTTATTGGCTGCAAGCCAGGTTCATTTGAAGTTTGGTAGGAAGATTGTAAGTATAAAATAAACAAATTTAGAATAATAATAAGATAGATAAAAATGCAAAATAAAAATTCAACTTTAATTAAAAAGAGGTAATTAACATAAAAGTATTTGGCCTGTCAGTTAAAGTAGTTACACTTTGTGCAAATCTGAGTTTTTCTGTCAGTTTGTTCTAATACATTTTTTACAGTCATCTCAGTTTTGCTGAGTTTTTAGGAGAGCTAAGAGAGATAGGAAATATGGCAGAGAGAGGGATCTGGCATGCAGCAAAGGGCCACAGGCCGGAATCAAACTCGGGCTGCTGTGGAGGACTCAGCCTATAGAGGTCGCCCCGTGAAGCCACATTTTTCCCAATTTATGCCACAGACTGTGCAGTTCAATCAAATAAGAAATGACATAAAATCCTAAAAAATCTGGACTGAGAACTGCTGGGATTACACTTTACTGGATTATACTTTATATGATTACATGTATCAAATACAAATTGATTCACTGACTGACTAACTTGGAGTCATATAAAGTTATATGTAAGTGTAACATTAAATATATACGTAAAGTACATGTTAACCAATGTTAGAAAGTGTTTGACTTCAAAAGTGACTATGGCTTCATACAACTGTTATAAAGTATTTACAAGTAATAGCATACTGCCAGACTAGGTGTTACGTACTGTCCTCAGGACACATCACCAGGAAATGCAGATGCTGATGCTGAGAGGTCAGAGAGAGGCGTGTCCCTGTGTGGTGGCCTCAGTTTCATGGTATTGAAGAAGCTTGCCACCTGACGTGAGACATTTGCCAGGATGCTCTTAGCAAACATTTCTTGAGGACACTAAAGAGAAGGAGTAGAGACAGAGTAACAATGTGAGTGTGGTGAATATATATACAAATAAGAGAGGCGGGGGCCGCAGAGATAACCAACATGAGCAACAGGTGTTTGAGTATTACATGATGAATAGTATTGAGTATTGAGTATACAGTACATTTCAAATTTCTGTGCGAACAGTGATTTTACAACACTGACAGTGAACACTACTGTTTCCTATCTTATAATGCTGCCAGTCTTATAGAAACTGAGTGTGTTCCCATGGTTACAGGTCTAAATATCTATTTTATTAAGACACTAAACTGCAAAATATCCTGCAATGATATTATAGTGACCTGACAGAAACAAGAAACCTACAAGCCACTGAGGGACTGCTATACTGGTACTTGCCTAATTGATGCGTCACCTTTGAGTAGCATGTCAGTGGAATAATTCACAGTTCACAAATAGGCACACTCAAGTGAATTTATTTTTACATTTTACATGGCCCATCCACAGTTTAGATTGTGATCCGCATGAACTTATATCCATTAATAACCTGCATGCAAACAAGCACATGGCTCCATGGCATGCTACATGTGACAGTTGAAAAACTGTCTCTTCCAGTAAACATCACACCTGCTCTGTAATGACAGCTTCCCCTATTTCCACACACCACCTGCTGTGCAAAGAGGGAACTGCCACAGGTGAAAACACAATAAGTCATATAGTATAGACACCTACTGATGAACAGAGCATGCAAAAAGCTCCAACATACCGGCCCCTGATTGTTCATGGAAGGCAGACATAACTAATAAATTAAAAGATGCCAAAATCTATGCACCACGCATAAAAACTGTATGAGGCAAAACAGGCCATGTATAAACCTCACCTTGTTTTAGTTCAATATTTGAATGTCCAGTCCTGAGACTGTCAATGCCTAATCACAGGTGTCTCTAAGATGGCTTTGTCCACAGACACACAGAGCGCACTAAGCCTGTTTTGTCTTAGAAGGTTCCCAGAGCTCTGCCAAGCAGCCAAGAGCCCTAAGGAGCTGCAGAGCTGCAGAGTGAACCACAAGGACAAGTAGAATCACAATTCTTGTGATTCTACTTTTTTTTTTTTTAAATCTTGGCGCATAGGAAGGTACTCCTGTATCCATTTTTTGCAGAAAATATCTGCAAGTACTGAAATTGTCTCCAACTCCTTGTGTCTCTTCAGCAGCTGATGTGTTTGCATGAAGTACTAGTTTTGGTCTCCCTTGGTGGACTTGACCTGGGCTCCAAAAATGGACGGAAAGCTGTTGTCCTTTCCGCCCCTTGTATGAGCACAAGTTTCTAAGGAAGCTGTTTTAGCATTGGGATGTTTTCCTTGTATTGTTCTATGTCTGTCCTGGCTCCTTAGTGATATAAAAAACATTGGGATAAAACATTTGCAAAAGCATGCGTGTCCAGCTGATAATAATTAGATGCTGAACAAAAGACAAAAAGAAGTCCGCACACTATATTATGCTTCCATACATATGAATAAAGTTACCACAGAGATGACGTTTCAAGCTACATGCTCTTCATCAGACAAAATACAATATAAAGACACATCTACAAATACCTGTTTAGTCAGGTCACCTGACAGAGCACCTGACAGGTTATGATTTTGGCCACAAAACTTGCAAGTTGAGCACTTAAAACAATCCTATTACATGTTTCCAATACACAGGAAGCCAGAACAAATCCCTTTCTACTTTAGGATGACATTTAGTCACCATGCTTCTTCGCTTTTGGCTGCGGACGCTCTTCCAAAAATCATCCTGAGAGCAGCATACACTTTACCAAGGGTCACTTTGCCTCTGGGTTGAGCTTTTTGGGAGATGTTGTTGTCCAATATTCTTTTTCAGACAGAAGTTCATCCAGTCAAATAGTGTAATGATGTGATTCATTAAGACAGTTTGATACAGCTTGGAAAACAGCTCATTTAGCTCATGAAGGTATTTCAGCATAATTTTCAAGCTGCTCCTTTTTTCCTCTCAGCTGCTCCTCCTGTGTCTCCAGCTCATGTTTTTTCCTCTCAGCTGCTCCTCCTGTGTCTCCAGCTCATGTTTTTTCCTCTCAGGTTTCAGCATGAACAAGAAGTGCAGCTCTGTCTGCCTCTGCTCTAATGCGTTTAGAGGATATGGTTTCCCCACTTTCATTACTTCATGAGCTCTGTCTTTTAGAGCGGGCGCTGACAACATTTAAGATACAGTCATTACAGTTGACATCATAATTTACATTACTATAGTCATTACTGTCAACAGTATTTTAACCATTTGGGGATGCACAATATTGGCTTTAAAATGAAAAATCAGAATTGGCCAATGTGCTGATTTCTGCTGATACAACAAGCTATATATATATATACATATATATATATATATATATATACATATATATATTGACATATCTGTTGTTATTGACAAAGTGAATATGAACAAAACAACAACACCAAGTTGAAGTATTTTTTAGCAACTTGACAACAGGAAATTAGTCAAAAGTTATTATTAAAAACAAAAGCAAACAAGGAAATGACCCAAAAGTGCTGAATGCCAGGAGTGTTTTATAAGTTATATATATCTTAAAACAAATTTTTCTACCCTACCCTCACCCCTCCCTTTTTCAAGTAATTTTGAGGTCATTTTCTTGTCATCTTTTTCTAATTTCTCGAAATTTGCAGGACATTTCTGCCAAGTTGCCTTTTATTTCTTTTTCTTTAAAAAAAAAGTCAAGCCAGTTTTCTCAGGTTTCAAATGGTTAAATAGATTGTGAAAGGTGTCTGAAAGCAGCACAAGAGAACTTATGCAGTTCTACGTTTCGAAGGGTTAAAGGTATACTATGCAGGATTTGTCAGTTACTGTTTGTAAACAGCATCACCAGCGAAAGTAAAAGTCAAACAGAGATTTACTGTGAATGACATTTGGCCTCATTATAATTCTTTAAATAGTCATCTCATCCAGGCACGTTACTGCTGGTGTTACTGCTGTGTTTTTATTCTGCTGTTTATGTGCACTATAGAAGCACAGCATTGTGTCTTAATTTGTGTCCTATCAATAACAGAGGTAAGGTACCAGCATGCAGGAGTCTCTCCTGTAGCTACAACAAAGGAGGCACATTTTATGGGTATGCATGCCACCAACAGGAAAAGGAAGGAGCATGGAGAATTTCACAACCAAGTGCAAGAACTCAACCGTTACAGGGTAGCTTTTTTAAACTACTTTCGCATGAGTGTCAGCCTGATGGAGACACTGCTTTCTTCTGTTTGGGAGGATTTAGGAAGACAGACAACAACATTTCAGGAGCCTGTCAAGCAGATGCAATGGTTTGGTGTTGGTCTGAGTTAATTAAAACAAGACGTTTTTCACTCCTCAAAAGCAAGGTTTTAAGGTCTTTAATCATCTGGCATCATGATTATAAATAAACATGACAAACTGCATTTTTTTGCAAAACAGAAGATATTAGGTTAAATGTGAAGTGTTGTAGCAAAGACAGTAAAAGGGAGATATTGTTTTCTTTAATATTGATGCATATAAAGAAAATTTTACATGTATTTACATAACTCTGAAAATCAAAACAACAGGGGCCCTTTAACATTATTGAAAAGCAAATTCAGTTGCCTGTTTTGTATAATTTAACAGTGTATAAGCATTGAATGCCACACATTTAAATTTAGTTTAACTTTTTATTTCCATGCCAAGGGCATGGGTCAGGCATACTCAACTTGTTTTACTTGAGGGCTTGTTTTGCAAATGACAGGATGCTAGGGGCCACTTGCAGCAGTCCTATACGTGGTTTAAGGATTTTAGGACATTTAATAATTTTAGGACGTTTCTAGGATTTAAGGACATTTATATGATTTGAGGGTATTTCTAGGATTTTAAGACATTTATATGATTTTAGGATGTTTCTGGGATTTCAGGACGTTTATAGGCTTTTAGTACATTTAGGACATTATGGACTTAGCTAGGATGTCTGTTGGGGGGTACTAGGGATCCTCCACTGGCATTTTTTGATAAACAAGCTATATTTTGATGCTGTTTTATGCATTCTGGCCCCTTATGAATACTAAAAGTACGAAAGCAATTTCCAGTATGAATAACTTTACTTTTATTGCAAATTGGAAAATGGTTGGGGGTCATCCAGCACCCCAATGGGGGCAATATTTAATGCAGTTGCAATAAATATTGAAAATATAAGGAGAGAGTTCTGGTCTGATTACTATGAGATCTGAATAGAATAAGAATAGCCTATTTTACATTGTTTGGTGGGTGATTAAACTGATTTTGTGCATGATGAAATTAAGATGACAGAGATTATAAGTGGATTAAAGTGATTTTAGAAGACAAGACAAGACACAATGCTCTCTTTCTGTCTACACATTAAATATATGGAAATGTTGCTAGATCTGACCTATAAGAAAACTGCCGTGACTTTTACCATCAGATTGGGTTAATCAGGGTTGCATGTGTGAAATGACTTATTTGCTACAGAAACAAAAGCACACACACACACACACACACACACATATATATATATATATACATATATACATATATACACATATTTGCTGACTTGCTGCACTGTGGTAATGTACATGTACTTGTATTATCTATTGTACATTTCAGTGCATACAATGTTTTAGATACACAGGTAGGGTGCAAAATCATAGGTTATTTCTATCATAGGTTTTTGTTTAAGTCACCTAAAAAACTCTACACCCTGTAGCTGACTTCAGTTTGGAAATAATAAATACATAAAACTGCAGTACCTTGCATTTTTTATAATGATGATACAAGACTTTTGGTATATAGGAGCACAAACCCTCCCACATGCATGTCAGAAATATACATACAGTTTACATTATATATACTGCAGTATGTACATGCACTTACCAGCCACTATATTAGGCACGCCTGTTCCACTCCTCGTTAATGAAAATATCTAAGCGCATAATTATGTGGCAGCAATGTAGTGCATTTAGGCATTTAGATATGGTGAAGAGCTGCTGAAGTTAGAACCAAGCATCAGAGAGGGGAAGAAAGGTGATTTGACTGACTTTGAACGTCAGTTGATCAAATTTATTTGTCACAAGAAATCATAAAGGGTGTAATTTCAGTGAAATATAATCCAGCCAGTCCTTAATTAGTGCATTAAGAGTAAGGGTAAATGTGGGGTGGGGTGTTAGCCTGTGTCTTCATTCAAGATGCATGTGGTCTGATGGGAGAGGCTCTATTACTGCTGGTCTGGTGTGACTGATAAAAGGCTGTTATTTGGGCATTTGGTATCCTTACTGGTTCTCGTGGCTTGCTCTTGCAGCGCCTGGTATAAACATCCATTAGGCAGGGTGGAGTGGCGCCTATAGTGTATTCAGCTGAAGAAATCCCTCTTGTTTGCCCAGAGGAAGGGAAAATCTTTGTCCAGCCCTTTTCTCTTAGACATAACTAAGTTCAATGTAACATTATTTTGACCATTTACTTCTTATATTCAGCCCCTGAGTAATATCCTTCCTCTTGTTTTTTTCTCTCTCATTTCTTTGCTTGTCTGAAATAATTGGTTGTTGAGATGAAAGTATGATCCAAAATAAAACTTGACTGGCTTAGAAGTCAGCCTGTACAATTTCATAAATTTGTCACAGTGGTCATATTCAAGTCTAGACTCTGTATTTTATCTATTCTCAGATTTGTCTCATTTCTGAGAGCCCTATGAGCACAGCAAAAGAACTGCTGATTTATTCTTTTCTCCTTATTTCTCCCTATGGAGGATTTAGGAGAAACAGAAGAGAATTCAGTAATCCATATAAAACAAAGACCAGAGCACAACAGTCAACTGCACAGACAGTTACACTTGTTAACAGGGTTTTATGACACACTAATATCTATTAATAATATCTGTTAATATACTATAATTTGGGGTGACCTCTAGCTCACCTGGTAGAATGTGTGTCCTATTCAGGCTGAGTCCTTTGCAGCTGCCCAGATCCAATTCCAACCCGCAGTCCTTTGCTATGATTAAAACCTCCTTGTCTCTTTCACCTTTCCTGCCAACAGCTATGCTATTATTGCAAGCAAAAAGGCCAAAAATATATATAAAAAAAGAATCCACTGTCCTTATTTTCTTCTCTCCATCAATATAATATTAAGCTACCAAGCTAACCATACAATCCAGATTCTAGTGGGGGAGGGCTATTTAAGAATTATGCATCCATTGAAAAAAAAGAAAAAAACAACAAAATCATTGGCTGAGATTCAGGTGACCATTGCTTAACTGTTGTTTCAGGACCATGGACAGCGCTATTTGTTGTGTATAGGTGTGGCACTGTCCGTAGTACTGTAATGGAGTAGAGGACATAATAGCAAGATATTAAGGAGCAAGAAAGAGATGAAAGTCGTAAACAAACACATTTTGCTTCCTTTGTTAGTCCCTAACACATTTTACCAAATAGGAATATCAATATATTTTTAGAATACTTTTGTTCATATTATATTCAGTCAGTCATTTTCTGTAACCACTTGTCCTTGTAAGGGTCGCGGGGGGGCTGGAGCCAATCCCAGCCGTCATTGGGCGGAACATATTATATTCATAGTTTTTATTATACTTGTACACCATAACATGTTTATTATCTTGTATCTTTAGCTATTTGTTTTCTATTACAGTTTGTTGTTTTGAATGATTTTTTTAGTTCTAATTTGTTTACTTGTTGATTGGTTTGTCTTTGTGTCTTTCATAGTCAGTATCATTGAAAATGAGGATCTCCCTCAGTTGATTTCCAGAGTCTTAAAGGTTTGAAAATTAACATTTTGTATAGTGATAGACTTACAGACAACATATTTGTTGTTCACAATGTAGCATTATATAAGTACAGTATGTACAAACACACACACACACAAACACTGATAGAGAGCTCACCTCATACGCTTGTGATCCCTGCTGCATTTCAGAGAGTGTGGTCTCAAATAATCCCATATGGCTGTGAGATCCGCTGCTTGTAGCCATAACACTCTATGTGGGATACACAGAGAGTTCAGAGAAACAATATAGATCCTGTGAGTTCTCTTAGCAAAACATATTTTTTCATTAAACTTATAAACTATCATCAGTGTGAAAACCAAAGCAGATGAGATAAAAGCATGCTTTGCTTTGGGGGGACACTTCAAATGTAAGGCAACATCCTCATATTGAAAAATCTCACAGAAACACAAGTCTTGCCAGGATCCAGAACTCGGAATGACACGCAGGACTCGCATCTGGGCCGCTGCAGAAGCTTCAGGCATATGGGGCTCGACTTTCAAAGTAAAACTATCATGACTTTTTATTCTAACCAAAGAGGGTTAACCTGTCCCAAGATACACTCCAGTTGCCCCAAGAATTAAGCATCTTTTAGACTGTGGTCATCACTGTCAGTGTTGTACAATTCAAATTTCAGCCTCTGTACCATCTCAAAGTAGTAGTCAATGATAAAAGTCTTGGAAAACTTGGAATTGAGGCAGTTCTCAATTACCTCGGTCCGTCCGATCTGAGTAAAGGACTTATTTGTACAAAGTTCCTGTCAAAGACACTCTGACATCAAAGTGACATCAAATTTAGCTGAGGTAACTCCCTTCAAAAATGTCTCCCCGTAATGGAAATACATGAAATTCTCAGGGATGAGGATAATTCTGGCCTTTTAGATTGACATTTTAACCTACTTACCTCACACCCATTCATGAGAAACACACACAGTGGGTCAGACTTTGAGAATGTTTTCACATCAAGCAGATTCTCAGATTCTCAGGAGATACTCAGTGCCATCCTGGTCACACCAGCAAGGGCTCCTCCATCACAGCCTGGATGTCACACACAAACTTACAAACAGAAACACAGAAAAACTGTTTAAAAAAAACTGAACTGAGACATACCCAAAGTCATCCAAATTCCGATTGAGCTTTAATTTGTATCGAAAGTTGTGTTGCTTCATCCTTGTGTTTATTTAGCAAACAAGACTTAGCAGAGGCCATTGGCCAACTGATAGAGTTTTTGGCTCTCAAAGGTACAATTTTCCAGTTTCCAAACAGCTCTGCAGTGTGTGCAAATGAAAGGTATCTGGCCCCTTATCCATCTGACCCCAGGATGAGCAGGAAGCTCCTGGCAACATGGAGGTTGACCATTTTGCATTTGCACACAATCCTTCACTGAAAAATGTTTTCCAAGATTATTACTTATTATTTATTTTACAGATTTTACAGTGTACTGTCAATATTACAAAGGCACAGAACTCATTGAAAATTGTCAAACTTTACATTTAAAAGGCAAAAACACCTTAAAGTAATGAGTGGCCATGTTTTTGATTGACATTTTGGGCAGGAGTAACAAAATTGCTTGCTGCAAATGAAATATCTGAGCAACATGTTTTTTCATACAAATGTAATCACTTCCAGTATGAATTCATAGGCATTCATTATTTCTCTTTTCTTTCACAATTGTTTTTTTATACACCAGCCCATAAAGCTACTTTCCTTAAATTTTAAATGACAATTTTGTTTTTTAAATAATTAATGATGAATGAAAGACAGGGAAATAATGAGTAGCTGTTTTCATCACGTCACAACTGTTTAATCAAATCACACAAAATGAATCAATATGATGATTAATCCTTTTTCTTTTCATACCCATTTATCACTATTGTAATTCACATGCATTTTCATCACCTCCATCTTTAATGCAGTACTAAGTACTAACATAAGCTAATAAAACATGCTGTAAAAAAAAAAAGTCTTAATTTTACATTTCCCAACTTACCGTGTGAGCTACTTCACTGCAAGTGCTTTTTGTGGTTTGTTTTGGAACAATGAACAGATGAGATAAACTATGCTGGGATGGGCGGAGCCCAGTGTGCTTGTTTCCAGTTAGAGGGACACCCCTCAGTCAGACAAAACCATTACACTCATTTTTTAAGTTTTAACAAAATACAGTGAAGCTGGTTCACCCTTTGAAACCTGAGCAAATTGCTTGAATTTATTTTAAATACATTGGAAGAAGGCAAGGAGCAATTAAAGTGATCCAAAAATTAGCAAATTCACAAAATGAGTAAATGTACACAAACATACATGAAAACAAAACAAAACATATATATATATAATTAATTTAAATAAATAAAATATAATATTGTAACATAATGTAATTGTGATTATTGTTTTTCCATAGCATTTTTTCTTTTTTCCCAAGCTTTTATTTATTTATTTATTTATTTTTTTTTACAAAATCTACTTATTTCTTGCAATTTGTGGGAAATTTCTTACCAAGTTGCTCATTGCGTTTTTTTCCATATTTTTGAAGGAAAGCGATTTGCTCAGGGAACAAAAGGTTAAAATACTTGTGAAAGGCATCTGAAAGCAACATAAGAAAAGAAATGTCGCTCCAGGTTTCAAAGGGTTAAAAACATGGAGAAATATTATACATTACTGGACTTGAAAAATGGTCCCAAAACAACTACAAAGAGGCAGCCCTGGTTTAAAGATCCCAACAACTACATTTACACAGTTATTTAATTATAGTTATTTTTGATTTGTTATTCATTTTTTTATTTGGGAAACTCCTTTCACAGTGGGGTGCTTCAGATGCTTTTATTGATCTCCCATTATACAATAGCTGAAGCTGGGATTACTCTTTTTTAACCTCCATATGTCCCCTAAAATTCAACGTTCAAAAAATAAAAAAAATCAGGAAACAGCTCAAACTAAATTTCACATCACACTTGAAATTAAATCATCTGATAGAATGCTCTCATGTACAGAAGCAACCAGGACTTGTGTCACCTAGGTCTGAAAGGAGTGTCACATCAGTGCGATGGTGTTGACACGACCTGTCCAGCGCCTGACCACGACCTTTTCTCAGCTCACTGCCTGGACAGACAGAAAACACACCACACGGCACTTCAGGTGATTTGAGGATAAGGACATGAGTATGGGTTAAAGCATTAAGAGATTGTAAAGTAACTGTAGAAAAGAGGTGATACGGGGAAAAGAAAGAGAAATAATATATTTAATCAACAAAGCCATTCCAACATGTCAAGTGTTTACATGCATTTTACAAGCTATCATGTCTCCTGGTCAACGCAACTCTTCTTTTATCTGTAAAATGTGACAAATCACATGTAAAACATTACTGAAAATTCCATTCACGGGTTTGAGGTTAATTACACATATTTTGGCATATTTTTGAACCTTGTTCATTTCTTTGCATACAGTAAATACAGAATGAAGGTTCAGGAGATGCATATAAGGAGTAGATATGAGGTATTTGGGTTAATTCAACCCACTTTTCTAGGATGGGTCAGGAAAATTATAGACATTAGGGGGCTTCAGTTTGTAAGAATTGAAGAAGGACGACACTTGATCAGGCAGCTCTGCCAGGACACTCTGGGCAAGGGCCACACTGTTTCCCTGAAACGACAATGTTACAAGAATGAGAGGAGAATCAGAAATCTGGATTGCGAATGTATGACTTCACATATATATACACATACATTTTCCTCCATATCAATAAACACCTGTTAGACAAAATGATATTTGATTATAAAATATCCTTAATTATAAATCCCTTGTATGTACAGACGACAGCTTTCAGGGCAGTATAAAGGTATGCTTACTTTGAAATCCCTGAACGGCACAAACTGGACGATGTCTCTAGCGGCAACATCACCTCTGGGCGAACTCAGTAGTTTGTCATCACTGTCGAGGAACTCCATTTCGCTGAAGTCTGCCCCGCCCACACCCACTATGATGATAGACATGGGCAGACGAGAGGCCTCCACAATGGCAGTGCGTGTGTGGTCCATGTCTGTGATCACTCCGTCTGTGATGATGAGCAGCACAAAGTATTGCTGCAGATAGAGAGATGAAATAAATCAAACAGGGACGCAATCATTTCTAAATTTCTTTAATTTAGATCTTATACCGAACCCTAGTAATGAGTCCATAAACCTGGATATAAATTAGAATTTCATCACCTCCAGTTCCCTTGTCCCAAAGTCAAGGGTTTGTTTGAATGGTTTTTGGTTAGAAGCCTTATATAAGGTCTGTGGATAGCACAAGCTTAAGAGAATTTAATGTTTTGTTCTACGACATATAATATGTCCGTAAATACCACACTTGTAAACCTTAAAGCTTTTATGTTTCTTCACAAAGGTGGTTCTAACAAGTGGCTAAATGAGAAGACAGAATACCATCAAGCCGAACAGTGCCAAACATGGCTTTACAGCCTTGTAGTGGTGGCAATGCAACCACAGATTAGTTGTTTTGTAGCTTCATATAGCCTAGCATTAGCTTTTTACTTCCAGAGATTGGTAGTAGCACATTCTGGTCGACATTTGTGGCTGACAGAATGACCTTCACATTATTCCAGGCAGTATTCCTGTCTGACAAATACTTGTGCCTGACAGAATGGCCTACACTGCATTTACACAAGTTATAGTCCATTCCAAAAGATATTTTGTACCTGACAGAATGGCATACACCCCTATTTCTGCAGTTCTGCACTTCTTTTTAAGTGTAGTTTAATATGGAGTAGGTCATTCTGTCAGGTATAAATATCTATCAGAATGTACTGCTTACCTGTATGAATAAGGGGATAGGTCATTCTAAATATACAAGCAGTAGTCTACTACAGGTAGTAGTCCATGCTGATCAATATGTATACCTGATGGAATGAACTACTCCATATTTATGCAAGTAATAGTCCATTTTGATAGATATGTGTATCCGACAGAATGGCTCACACCATATTTAACTACATTTATAGAGGTAGTAGTCTATTCTGATTGCTATATGTTCCTGACAAATTAGGCTTCTCAACATTTAACCCCTGTGGTAAAACATCAACTTGTGGATTAGGAAAACAGTTCTCAACAACAACAAGACATAGTTTTTTTGTCATCTAGTCATGCCCTCAGAACTGAGTCTAACATATTTTTTTTGAGGAGTATCCTGTGATTTCACATTTGTGATGTTTTTTTGAGAAAAGAATATGGCGACTTACTGAAGCCACATTCTGCCGAAGAGCTTGTCTGGCAAAGCAGGCCACGTGGTTGATAATCGGAGAGAAATTGGTGGGGCCCCAGAGCTTCAACTGGGGGAGACACTCCTGGTAGGCCCTCACAACACCCTCTATGCCTGCATCGCAAAACACAAATACATACAGTATAAAGCAACACGAATGCAACATTACCGTACAACACTGGACACTCAAACCCAATCTTTGACTTACCCTCACAGAACGGGTTTGCTGGATCGAAATTGACAGGAAACTCGTGGGACACCTATAAACATAGATAAATATATAAGTTTTACTGTACAGTTAATGACAATTTTACACAAACTTCCTCCGTTTGAGGATGTTCATGACATAAATAGAGGCACAGTTTGCTTGTATACAGTATGTGTGTAGTCTGACTGAGTCAATAAATGTCTGATGTCTAGTCTGTAATGATGATTTTAAAGGATTTCTATAATTTTTCATACATGCCATAGGGGAGGGACCTGGGCTCCAAAACCAAAGACAGGAAACCTCTTGTTACTATTTAAAAAGAATACAGATATAACATTGGTTACACTTATTGATCAAGGCACATCGGTCAGTACATTAAAGGGATAGTTTGGATTTTTTGAATTGGGGTTGTATGAGGTCTGTATCCATAGTCAGTGTTTTGAATACAATAGATGCAGTAGTACAGCCACAGGAGACAACAATGTACTGCTGAGGATGTCAGCAAAAATTATTCTAGCCACCTAAAAAACATAAGAACGACCTAAAAAAAATCAGTGTCAGTTGAAGTGCATGCTACATTTAGAATATTGTCTCCGCTTTATCTTACCTTCAGACAGCAATTTCCACCAGGGAACTAAAGCTGTTGTATCACTCTCACTTTAAAGCAAGATGCTATTGAGAAAAAGAGTAACTTAACATCGCTAAACACTGGAGTTGCTGGTCTACAGCTGCCTTGATCAGTTCATTTTTTTGTTATTGTGTGACTTAATAAGCTAAATTGTTTTGTAGCATAAAACTTTAAATGTCACTCATTAGAGTCTCATTGGGACTCTACTTAGGTGGCTGAAATGTGCTTTGCTGCTGCCTCCGTCCACAGCCATACATTGCTTCGGTGTCGGTATTCCTGCCTGCTTCTCCAAACTGGGGGCATGCTGACTGACATCTACTTTCCGTAAAACAGTGACTATGCATACAGACCTCATACAACCCCAATTCAAAAAATCCAACAGTAAACAAACTGCAGTATCATCATTGTAAGCAAGCAGACATAATGATATAGAAGTTTTCAAATCAGAGACACAGACAGAATTAAAGTGGTAGAATAATGCAGGATGAAGCAGAGTTAAGAGATTACCTGTCATAGTCCTGGATGACATTACCCACTGCCCAGATGGCCGTCAGGTACTCATTATAGCCTTCAGGGTTGATGTAGTGGAGTGACTGGGGAGACTTGGGATCCCCGTTGGAGCCTGTAAAGTCAATGGCAATCTGGCAAGGGTCCAAGAGAGGATAAGGATTTAGATAGCTGCTCGGTGACCAAATGCAGCACAGAAATACTTTATGTGGTATGTTATATACTAAACTTCTGCAAGGTCAAATAAAAAATAATAACTTTATTTATGTTTGGTTGAAAGATGTGATCATGAATAAAAGAACTGAAGTAACATTTTGCATTTGACATTTCTAAACTCACGGTGAAGTTGAACTGACACCCCCCCATGATGTAATCCAGGAAGGTGTACTCCCTCACCACCTGAAAGAGTAAACACTATGTTACCTGCGTGCAGCAGTGCACAATGTAGTGACCCAATACAAATTGGCGAGACAAGTTATGTTTGAATCAAGAACACTTATTTCTGGCTGTCCTAAAAATGCATATTCTAAAATTTAATGAGAAGACACAGTCGCTTAGTGAGAGAAAATAGAGTTAGATGGCCTGAATTTCTTAATCATTACCTGGCAGCTCTTGACGGCAATGACCCCAGAGTTTTTATAGTTTCTCTTCCTTAACTTTTTTGGGGAAACGCACTCAAATTCAGCCTGGGAATGAGAACATGACACATACTTACGTCAGTTAAAATAAACATACCTGGCCTTTTATAGTTGGAATCTCTCACACACACACACACACACACACACACACACACACACACACACACACACACACACACACACACACACACACACACACACACACACACACACACACACACACACACACAAACGTCTTACCGGGCAGATGTGTGTTCCTGTTTGCATCTCTGCAAGTGTGGTTCTAAAGCTCCCAATGAGGGCATGGGAGCCGTTGACACGGTGGTCGTAACAATCAACCTGAAGACAAACATCTGTTGTTGGCTTTTAGTTGGTGACAAATAAAAGCCAGAAACTAAATAAGCTTCAAGACAGGATGAATAAATTAAGGTGGATGTAATTTTCATAAGTCATCATTACCATTTTTGCTCAAAGTCATCACAACATGCATTTCAATTTTTATTAAAAAGCTTTAATATAAGTAAGTGCTAAGTAAATGCCGGCATGTAAACATCTTTTGAAAGGGGATGTAAATAGCATGTGTTTTTTTACACTACTCAAGAAAACCCCTCTAAACTACAATGATAAGGGACTGTTCATTATTTTTGAGAGGGGAGGGGGTGGTGCAAAATGTGTGAGGGACATTCAACTTGAAATGTTCATGTTTTGTATTTATTTTAAATATCCCCAGAACCCCAAATCCTGCAAGTGGGTTTGAAAGGCATGTTTTCTTCAAAAATCTCCAAAATCAGACCATTTATCATAGACAGAAAGTGTGAAATATGGTTATTTGTGGTGAAGATAGGGTTAAGCAAAAATATTTGTAGCTCCATGTTATGATATATATAAAAAACCCACAATAATAATAATAATAATAATAATTAAGTCACACCCCTGACAACCCCCTATTCAGATAAATAAAGTGCAGTCCCTACATTTATCTAATTATAGAGGTGATATACAAAAAATTGAAACATTCACTGCAGTATTCACTATTTATGCTCAGCAAGGAAGCTTCATACCAGTCGATCGTATCATAAATTACACACCTCACATGCACAAATTATCAATAACATTTCATTCTTATTTATCAGTATAAAAAAGTCAATGCAATAGGAGTCACTTAATTAACTAAAAAGAACAAAGCAAAAATGCACACCTTCAGGGGGGCACGTTATGCGGATGACGTGCATACAAACACACATCGCTTATCCAGCTGCGTCGTAGAACGTTTTAAGTTTGGGAGCATTGTAAAATAAAAACAAAATTCAATTACAAGATGAATCATTAGTATGTTAGAGTAGCATGGACAACAAAAACTCTACTGTTAGGGAAGAAGTTAATGGGCTGCATTTTACAGGGCTTATTGACTCAAATGGTGGGCCAAATTACCTTTACAGGTTTCTCCACGTCACCTCCACAAAGAGCTCGCAATGAGATGCGGAAGGGTCTCCATATTGGGTTGAGGTTGTTGTATACCACCTACATAAATGGGTTTACAATGAGCCACAAGTGAATGATAATTCTATGCAAACAGAGGATGTGTTGCTGGTAAATATGTGTACCTCTGTTCTGTGGGCCAGCTGCCATCCAGTTTCTGTTAACTTGAAGAATTCCAGGAAAGGGTCGGACCACCACAAAAACTGAACAACCATACCCAATTAATGATTCACAGTACTTCACAATATTTAAGTAAATCAAAAGGTAAGGTACAAATGACTGTTTTTGTCAATGGAGTCTGGCTTGGAGGAGAGAAAAGAAATGTTTCACTTTTAGTCCAGTTCCACTGTCTGACAGCAAGGTTGTGTGTTTGGGAAGTCCTGAGCATAAATGAGACTTGGATTACACTGCACGAGTTCTGTGAAAGCTTGTAAACTGATTTTTTAATATAGTTTTGTGGATGTTGAACACTGCCCCCTATGACTTCAATTCATTTGAAATATTTAAGGTTTTGGGTTCTTCATTCACTTGAGGCATGCAAGATAATACTGCTTTTACAAACTGAAGAAAACACAGGGTGTGAAATTGATAAATAAATGGTCATTTGGGGTTTGGGGTTGGGGGCGGGAAGTAATCATTTTATTATTTAAAAGACCTTCATTACCTTTGTGTCCAGTCTGCGGGCTGACACCTCAAAGTTTGCCACTCTGGTGTCTGTTATTTCCTCAGCACAGATCTATTAAAAAAAGGGAGAGACAAAACTCAAAACTCTTAAAGGTTTGGGGATTTTGTACTTGAAAGTGGACCGCAGCCTATTTTTTGTTTTCCTTTTCAAGCCTGAAAGTGCGTAAAATCATACAAAGTTTTGTAACCCAGTTATGACACATTAAATTATATCAAACGAAAGAGAAAGGAGCAACAAATCAAAGCTCAATACATCCAACACCAGACAGACTGTGATGTTTTGCCACTATCTGGCTAATACCAAAGAGTGATTTCCTTGATCAGACATAGCTGTGATCCTGGTTATTTACTATGATCACATCAACAGTATTAATCTTTTAATAAGCCTTTAGAATTTTAACTACATACAACACTTAAAAAACTGCATGCTAGTTTTGACCACATCACCACTCACAGGACCGTAGATTAGAGTTTGTGTGCGCATAAATCTACAGTGAGCAACTTTATCTGTTATTATAAATACTGTCTTCCTGATATACTTGTATCACAACTTCCAAAGCACACTGCAGCCACTCTGTCTGTGTGTACATCCACAAAGAGAGGTCCTCAACGCAACTCAGGCATAGATAATAATTTCTGTGTCTTGAAATGAGAAAATGAGAAAAGAGTATACTCACTGTGATCGTCCCACGACCCGCAGGCTTCTTGTTCTCCAGCAATAAAGGTCGAGTCATGTGCCTGTTAGAAACAATCTGGACACAAAATAGTGCCACACAACCATGAGTAGGTGGAGAAATGTCCAAAGTTTTCTTTTAAAATTGTACAAACTGAAGCTAACCTGGCCCAGGGTGCATTCAATCTCCCCCAGAAAGTCATCGTCACTCAGGTCATAGGTGTCGTTGTCAATATCATACACGCAAAACTTCAGCCTCTGCACCATCTCGAAATAGTAGTCGAGCACAAACTTCTTGGCAAACTTTGGGTTCAGGCAGTTCAGGATCATCTCCGTGCGTCCTAACTGATTGACAAAAGCAAACAAACAAACTAAAAAACCAACACGATGTAGACAATGTCAGATAGCTTTGGCAAAATCAGAAGCCAAATACATACACTGAAACACATAAAAGGGAACAACATCAGCAGTTGTACCAACAATGCATTCAGACACATCTGTGTCACATAAACTGCTTGTTCAAAATAAGGTCTTAACTCATATACATGCAGTACTGAGCTAAAGTCTTAGCCCACCTTAAACTTTGTTATTTTAGCAAGGTTACAGTAATCATACATATTCATTTCTCAGCAGTCTCTCTACTAAAATACATCCAGAACATGCAGGAAATATGTACACAGAATTAAAAATGGGAAATAAGCTGAAGTATTTAGTGTGACTTCACCTTCCAGCATGTCTTGAACTCTCTTGGGCACACAATATGAGATTTACTGGTATAACCTAAGATTATTTAAGAAAACTTCAGGATAATCAGCCCAAGAGAGTTCAAGAGGTGCTATGTGTGAAGGGAGGTCACAGTAAATACTGACTTCAGTCTGTAGAAGTCTTTTTTTGGTGTTTTATTACGTTCTACATGTTCTCTGTATTCTTTGTTTGTATCTTAATGAAAACACTGAGAAATAAATAAATACACACACATATATATATCCTGTGTGCAACTTTGCTAAAACAACAAATCTTTAGTGGCCTTTAGCAGCACTGTAACATGGTTTTTTTTTTTTAACCCTTCCCCTGGGACCTACTACACACCTCATACCAGTGGGAGCCTGATGTGTTGATGTACAAAGCACACAGAGGGTCGGACTTCGAGAAGACGTCCATGTCCATGAGGTTCTCACAGGAGATAGACAGCTCCACCTTGGTGGCAAAATGGGTGGCCCCTGGCCTTGGGGGCCCACCTGCGGCCATGGCAGCTTATTGTTCTGATGATCAAACAGATTCACCACAGAAAAGAAATATTATCAGAGGTGAAAGTGACTAAAGGACATACACTCCAGTGCTGTACTTAAGTGCAATATTGCGGTATTGTTCTGCTGTTATATACTTCTCCTCCACTACATTTGAGGGGGGGAATGTACTTTTTGTACTTCATTAACAGGGGCCACTCACCATAATAACTGCTTGAAAGGAACTGTGTGTAAGGTTTAGGGGAATTTAGTGGCATCTAGTGATGATGAGTGCAGATTGCAACCAGCAGAAACTTGTCCCAATTAGGCCAGCTAACTATGGTGGCCAACAAGAACCATACAAATGACCCTATCTAGAGCGAGTATTTAGGTTGTGTGTTCTGGGCTACTGTTGGTGCAACATAGCGATCTCTGTGAACGAGGACCCACTCCCTATCTAGATATAAACAGCTCATTCTAAGGTATCAGAAACATAACAATTCTTTTTTTCCAGGTGATTATACACTAAAGAAAACACGCTTAATACATTATAATCCTTTTCTGCCAATATTTCCCCCTTTAAGGGGCCTTTCAGGGACTATACTTTTTTTGGCCAGGGTGTGACTCCTGAGTGACTTGCATGACCCCACCTTCATCATATTACAATAACCATACTTCACAGTTTCTGGCTCTGGTAAATTATGATTGGTAAGATTTTTGAAAAAAAAACCCATGCCTTTAAAACCAACTTGTGGGGTTTGGGATTCTGAGGGTATTTTAAAGAAATACAAATACAATATACTGAATGTCGCTCCCTGAGCCAAATCAAAATTAGAATAACCCCCCCCCCCAGGGCTCACAAAATTACCTAAAGTGCCTCCATGGACTTAAGTCATATCTAGACAGCGGACGAAATTTATGACAATGTAGGTGCTCGCCAGGCACACACGGCAAAAAAGTTTTCAACCTTCCGGGTTTACTTCTGCAGTGGCCCACTAATATGCTCAGTAGTGTTTCTCCCACTGGCCCCGCCTGTAAATTCCCTCTTGGCACACAGATTTTACATTGTTGCAGTTTTTTAAATGTCTTTTTTTTGAGCTCTAGGAAAGTTTTAAAAATTAAAAAAAACTCCATGGATCCATAGTTCAAGATGTTCTACCAACAGCTGTACAGATGTCTCCTTTACAGCGGTGGCGTATGGGGAAAATCCCATGTTTTGAGAAACATGCAAAGAAATCAAGCCAATTTTCAAGTTTCGAATGGTCAAATAAGTCACAAATGTGAGTGATGTTACTTCAGAATCAGAATCTAGTTTTATTGCCAAGTACATTTACATATACAAGGAATGTGACTTGGTGTTTGGTGCAAAACAATTAACATAAAGGAAGAATAAAATAGTGAATTTAAATAGAATAGAACATAAGATAAAAAAAATAAAATGCAATATAAATATATTAAACGCCAAAATATTCTATATTGGCATTTATTTTGAGGTCCTGGGTGATGATGGTTCCCAGGAGGCAGAATGACTCCACAGTGGAAACTGGGGATTCCTGCTGAGTCCAGATGCTTGAGGATGAAGTGGAGGTCCAGGTTGACTGCGTCATCTACAGACCTTTTGGCTCTGTAGGCGACCTGCAGGGGGTCCAGGAGAGGGTCTGTGATGTGTCGCAGGTGTAAGAGTACAAAGCGCTCAAAGGACTTCATCACCACAGAGGTCAAGGCAGGTCTGTAGTCATTGAGTCCAGTGGTCCTTGGGTTTTTAGGGACAGTGATAATGGTGGAGGCCTTGAAGCAGGATGGCACGTGGCATGTCTCCAGCGAGGTGCTGAAAATGTCTGTAAACTCTGGAGACAGCTGATCGGCGCAATGCTTCAGGGTGGAGGGGGAAACAGAGTCTGGACCAGCTGCTTTGCAGGGGTTCTGTCTTCTGAAGATCTCATCTCTCTCCAGGATGGTGTTGCTGAGGTGAGGGGGGAGGGGTAGCTGGGGTGGATGTTCATGTTGAGTCCTGGGCCCCTATTGTGATTGGGGCGGCCGGGGTGGTGACTTGTGGAGTGGAATCATCATGGGGGTTGGTTCCAGGACTGTCCCATTGTTTTTCAAAGTGTTAGTAAAACTCGTTCAGGTTGTTGGCAAGGCGTAAATCATTTACAGAGTGGGTATCTGTATCTGGTCAGCGAGTGCGCGCTGTGCCTCGTGCACGTTGACCTGAAGTGGAATGTAAACACCGACCAGAATGACTGAAGCGAACTCACAGGGAGAATTAAATGGTATGCAGTGAATGAAAAAAAGTTTCTAAACCAGAAGAGCAATGCTTTTTTATCACCGTCACATCAATACACCAGCCACTGTTGACAAAGAAACAGATTCCTCCACCGCCAGTGGCATCTTGAACACACCACATCACACACGCCACTTGATATTTTACGGTGGGGGAGAGCCGGAGTATTGTTCATGATGGTGACAGCAGTTGGGAAGAAACTGTTCTTGAGTCTTGAGGTTTTGGTCCTGAAGGACTGCAGCCTATTGCCAGAGGGAAGGGTCTCAAAAAATTTGTATCCGGGGTGAGAGGGGTCCGCCACAATTTTACCTGCATGCCTCAGGGCCCTGGAGGTGTACAGGTCATAGAGAGATGGCAGGTGGCAGCCGATCACCCTCTCTGCAGTGCAGATGATACGCTGCAGCCTGTTCTTGTCCATCGCTGTGGCTGCAGCGTACCAGACTTAGATGGAGGAGGTGAGGATGGACTCAATGATGGCAGTGTAGAAATGCACCATCATTGTCTTTGGCAGGTTTAATTTCTTCAGCTCCCGCAGGAAGTACATCCTCTGCTGGGCTTTCTTGATGAGGGAGCTGATGTTCAACTCTCACTTGAGGTCCTGGGTGATGATGGTTCCCAGGAGGCAGAATGACCTCACAGTGGAAACTGATGATTCACAGAGGGTGATGGGGGCGGGGGCTGCAGCGATCCTTGCTAAATCCACAACCATCTCCACTGTCTTCAGAGCATTGAGCTCTAAGTTGTTCTTGCCGCATTAAGTCACCAGATGGTCAACCTCCACCAACACCGACCAGAATGACTGAAGTGAACTCAAGGGGAGAATAAAATGGTATGCAGTGAATGAAAAAAAGTTTTCAAACCAGAAGAACAATGCTTTTTTTTTTTTTATCACCGTCACGTAAATACACCAGCCACTGCAAAGAAACAGATTCCTCCACCAAGAGTTGGAATCCTGCCAGCTGCAGCGCAGTCCGGTATTAGGTCACACAGACAGGTTTCCGTGAAGCACAAAATACAGGATGAAGAAAAGTCTCTGTTTCTTCTCATCAGCAGCTGGAGTTTATCAAATTTGTTGCACAATGAGCGCACATTGGAGAAAAATATGATCGGGAGCGCTGTGCGAAGTCAGCGCAGCGCTGATGGAGAAGCACGAACGCGCCGGCCCTTTTTCCTCCTTTGAGCGCACCTTTGACCTCAATGTCCAATATTTCCACGCATTCCGTAAGAAACATGGGAAACAAATCCGGTGGCGTTGAAGCCGTTATGTTCATGAGCTCTTCTCTGGTGAAAGAACTCTGTGTTTGTTTAAAAAAACTAACATTAACACAAAAAAAAGCCAAAACAATGCGCACCAATTCATCGAAGTAGCCATCCGCGGCACTATCTTTAACACACCACACCACACACGCCACACACGCCACTTGATATTTTTCTGTGAGCACCTGTATTAGCAGTAAGTATCAGTAAATGCAGGAGCAATACCAGGTTGTAATGTTGAGTTTTTACATTTTTAACAATGTAACGTGACCGTTAGTCCACCGTTAACCTTATCTTTACCTTTTATAACCGTAGCAGTTATCACACAATAAACCTTCAACGGGACACGATGTATGAAGAGTCTGTAGGAAAAAGTGAGATAAAGACAACAATTAAAATTTGTACAGTGCCCATAATATAATAAAACACATAAAACTTGGACTAAGTAGGAGTTTTCCTCCCGTTATATTCGCTAACGCCAGTTTTAGCTTAGTGTTAATTAAATCAAACGGGCAGTGCCTGTCAAGTGGGTGTGGCAACGCCTGAAGCACTAAAGCTAATAACAACCTACATATTGTCCACCAAAGTTACACGTATTATTTCATTATAGCAGCAGAAAGCTAGTCTAGACTTATTTACCTGTGTTGTTGTTGAAGAAATATAAAATTATGCCCGCCTCTGGTGATTCATATGTACGTAACGTTTATCGTTATCTGAGTATCTGACAAGAACAGCTGAGCAACCCGGGGGAGGGGCCGACTCACAGCGGGCTCAGCTAACTGACATTAGCAACTCAGCTACCTAACTTATTCTGTCCGCTTTGGTGTCACACTCGGAGCTAATTTATGTGTGGCAGACACATTTATGCTGATGAAATGCAACTTTGAAGTGACACTGTGATGTAAAAAAAGCTAACGTGAATTTACAGCGGAACTCTAATACGATTTGGTTGTTTCTAGTCGAGCACACTTCAAGGGGACAGCTATTTTCCGTGGTGCATTCAACAAAGACAGTTTGCAACAATATTTTTAGGCTACTATTTTAAGACGTTGAAGCTTATTATCATTTTAGACAGCATTTAGGATATCCCGTGTAAATGTTTACCAAGTTATGAGTGCGTTTATTTTGTTTTGTTTTTTTGGTCTTGAAACTAGTATTGACTACAACATTTGGGAAATGTAGTTTTTGAAAATATTGCGGTATTATGGGAAAAATGTTGTTTTCTGTGTTTTGTTTTAGGAGAGGCTGCAGTATTTGTAAACGTCTTTACGTTTTCTGAAATGTTTTGTTTGGGGACATGTAGTGGTTTAAGAAATGTTGCAGTATTTAGAAATGTTATGGTGTTATGGGAAATATTGCAGCGTTTTAGGAAATGTTATGTTGTTTCCGAAATGTACTTTGTTTGGGGAAATGTTGTAGTGGTTTGGGTTGTGTTATTTTGTTTTTGGTAAATGTTGTAGTGTTTTCTGAAATGATGAAATATTTTCTAAAATGATGCAGTGTAAACACCAAACAGTCCTGTAGAAGATTAGAAATTATTTAAAATTAGAAAATAGAAAAATATGAACACTACTCAAGATTAAAATTGAATATACATGTTGAAATTTCACTACATGTTTTAAGGCAAACCATACAATAAAACAGGCTATATTTTGTGTTTATTTGTTTAAAAGGATCCCCATTAGTTGCTACCACCATGGATCTATTATAAATCTACCACAGCAACAACTAATCTTCCTGGTGCCCCACCATAGGACAACTTCACACAAGAGCATATTCAAGAAAAAGCAGATTGTTAAATCATAATTTGTATGTCTCATCCAAAACCCAAATCCCCTGACCCGCCCAGTAGGCTATATTAGGGGTCAACCAATAATGATTTTTCAGGGCCAATGCCAATACCAGTAATTAGTGGTTAATGAGACTGATAACTGATATGCATATATAATAAAAATGATTTTTTTTTTGTTAATATTTAGAATTTGGAATATAACAAACTCCAACAAAAACTAACTTTGCTTAAATAACTTTAGCAATGTAAAATCAAAACTGAAATGTTCAACATCATATAGAGCAGGTTACTCGCAACTGTTTTTGATAATGTCAAGTGAAAATTTAAATTAAAAATGAATAAATAAATATTGCTCCCTGTGGTTTAACAAAGCAAAAGTTCCCTCCATGCTGACACTTTCTTTGCACTTTTTAATCAATTTTAATCTATTAATTAATTTAAATTTTTGGCGATCATTAAAATTAAACAATGATACAGATAATCATCAAGATGTCAAATATCAGCCGATAATTGTCCAGGACGGTAAATCAGTCGACCCCGTATATCACCCCATCCCTAAGAAACACCATCTATTTAGTGAAATTATTCCATGGCAACAACAAAAAGTAAAAACGATTCAGACTGGATGAATTAGAATGAAACTATTTTCATTAAGAGGCAAACATCCCCGATAATGATCGTTTTGCAACGTTTTCTGTTTGTGCTCTTGAATGCTCCCTGTTTGTATTTTCTGACCGGTCTCTATAAAGTTTCGATTTCGTCGTCAGTATTGGTGAGTGAGCGATTGGAGGTTGATTCAATGGCTGGGATAGTTTTAAAGCGATGTGTGAGCTGGACTTTACTGTCAACATCTGGTGCAAAAAGCATCAGGATCAGAGGGACAAACCGGAACTACTGGACAGCTTTAAGAAGGACTGCCACTGTTCTGACTGTAAATAGCAATGCCTTTCATTCCTGCTCACCATCAGTGCTATTATCATGCACAACACTATTAGAATCGGTCATTTTCGCTACTAACAGATTCTCTAAATTTGTTACTTTAGCCTACGCGTTGAAGAACAAGGAGGCTGATGTTAAAGCGATAGCTGAGCCTGTATGTTTACATAGGTGTATGTTTTGGTATGTAGGTTAAAGGGCAGTGAGACTTTACTGCTGCCAGAGAGCTGCCGATCAACACTGCAGCTTTGTTTCAGGATCTGTTTAATTATTACTCTGAGCAGGTACAGTCTGATATAGAGGAAGACTATGGTAACTAGTTATATGTAAAGTAATTAGGAAGTGCTGCAAAACGGGAAAGGCAATTCAAATAGTTTTTAAGCACTGAGGAGGGAGTTATGATTCTTTAGTTAGCTTCAGTGGGGGACATTCAAGTTTAAATTGTTGTATTTTATGTTTATTTTAAACATCATCAGAACCCAAAATCCACAAGTGGGTTTTAAAAGCATGTTTTCTTTACAAAAATCTCCAAAATCATACTATTAATCACAGCCAGGAACTGTGAAATATGTTTATTTATAGGAAATATGATTATTTATGGTAATGGGATGGTCGTTCACTTTCCCACAGTCACTAAGGGAGGTTCAAGGAAAGGTATTTGTAACTCAAAGAAGGGGCATGATCAGTATTGGGAAGGTTACTTTTGGAATGTAATAGCTTACAGATTAGTAGTGACTTTGTTAAAAATGCAAAGTGCTTAAATTTTGCGCTCAATTTTATCTCTTTGCTAACCGACAATGTCCAAAAATCTGCCAAAAGAAGGCATTCCTGCACGGCAAAAAGATGTAAAGCAACAGAATTAATGTTTTATTAAACATATAAACTTTTTACTGAAAATATTTTTTTCGTATGTAACCCTTTGGTAATCACCAACATGCTGATTAGTAACTGTATTTTATCGTAATCAGTTGTAGTTAGAGAGAAAATATATGCATTGTGTTACATTAGAATGTGTTAGTTTTGTTTAAAAAAATATATGTAGCATATATAACATTTGCATGTTATTGCCGTGCAGGAACCATAACCCTGTGAAACCTGCACTGTTCTTGTGTCACAAGTATTTAAACCTTTCAACCATTTTTTTCAAAAACATGGTTAAAAAATCAATTAGCTGTAAGAAACATTCCAGAAATTGCAACAACAACAAAAAAAGTTGATATAGAGAATTGGTTTTTTTTAGGTGAGTGCAATGACCTGGTGTCCTCACACCGTTTCTGTGGTGTGAGGTAACCTCGGGTCAACTGAGGATGATCACCAAAAATAACAGCCGTAAAATAGAGGAGATTTACGTAAATGCAGATCTATGGAGAGATTGACTTTATTCTGGGCTGTTGTGGGCTATTCTGGGTTCTCTTGCATTAAGTAATAACCACCTTTAACTCTGATGTAGTTTGCCTCATGTATAAGTTCCCTTATGCATGAGACATGGTCCCCTGGAGGAGAATTTGTGATATTGGGCTGTATGAATAAAACTGATTTGACACTTCTTTTCTTGTTTACAGAGCAGAAGAGCTGCATTTCTCCTGGGGCTCCCGACATTATCCTGTCTGACTTACGAAGCTTATCACAGAGTGCAGAGTTCAGCCGTGGTCCATGCTTTAGAAAAAGGTAGCTGGCAAACTGGGCTAAATATGAAGTATCTTTCAAATACAGATTTGATAAACAAACATGTTCTTTCCCCCCAGAATTCAGTTGAAGAATACCAAAATCCTAAACAGCATCCAAATGATAGACCTTAAGAGCTGGCAAAGTTATGGAGGCCAAAAGAATTCAAGATAACATTATAGTAGTATTTATAGAAAAAAATGAATACTTTACAGAGCCTCTAGAGTCCTAAAAGATTGATATTTTTTCATCTTGTACACAAGTTATTATTTGGCAGAAATATGTCATTATCTCGTGAGAACAAGTTATTATCTTGAGTGCACAAGTTATTTATTTTTCGGTAACAAGGTATTATCACGTGGAAAAAAAATGATCTTGCGTGCAAAAGTTGATTTCTTGTGGGATCGAGTTAATCATCTTTAGGGCCAAGTTGATTATTTTTTTGGGAACAAGTTCTTATCTTCTGCGAACACAATCTTACCCCGTGGGAACAATTTGTCATAATATTTTTTGGCATTTTTTATTTTTTTTTTTACAAGATAATGATTTCAAGTTTTGGGGCAGCTTAAAGGAATAAAAAGAGAGATGTAGTTGAATTTGGTAAAGTGCATTAGGAACATTTCCGTCTAAATGTAGCTGCTGTTTTGTGTGTTTGTGCAGTGGAGGTGTTGGAGCAGGCTGACTACCTGTACAGCTGTGCAGAAACAGAAAAGCTGTACCAGCTGCTGCTGCAGTACAAGGACAGGTGAGGAGAAAGTTCGGTCACACTCCGGACAAAACCAACTCTTCTCTGTTCTCACTTTTCATATTTCCTCTGTTTTTCCGTCTGTTCTCACTGGAAGTTAATGGAATGTTTTGGTACACTGTAATATTTGATATTTTCATCTGTTCCTATTGTTTTTATATTGAAAGTTAAGCACATTGCCCTCTGCCACATTTTCATTTTTATAGTTACCACCAGAAAGCACCAACATTTTATACACATTATGAGTCTAAGTTGTGATTTTTGTTTCCTACCAGTGATGACGCGGAGTTCCTGTGGAGGCTGGCCCGGGCGTCTCGTGACCTGTCGCTCCTGCCCAACATGGAGGCGGAGCGGAAGAAGCAGCTGACGTTTGAAGGCTTCGAGTATGCAAAGAAGGCACTGGAGAAGGATGACAAGTGTTTTGCGGCACACAAAGTAAGACACTGTATTTAATTCTCACTCCATCTGGTTTTTCATAGAAAAAGAAGTTACCTACCTCATAAGCACATCTGTGGTCAGGATGTTTGTGTCTTCACGACTGTTGGTGACAACCACAATGAAAGAAACTTACTTTTTGCATTGATTTGCTGGATTTTGCCAAGTTGATTAGCAGATTTAACACAGGGTGGTTTCTTTTAAAAGAGCTGTAAAGATGCACTGAGGTCAGATTTGACAAAGCCGTCTTCCCTCCTGACAGTGGTACGCAGTCTGCCTCAGTGATGTCGGAGATTACGAGGGAGTCAAGGTGAAAATTGGAAATTCATACATCATCAGGGAACATCTAGAGGTGAGAGGACATCTGGGTCAATGTCATAATGTCACATTTAAATGTTTTCTGAAGAGAAACATGTTGCTTTTTTTTTTAGAGAGCCATTGAGCTCAATCCCAAAGATGCCACTTCGTTACATATTTTGGGTTACTGGTGAGTATCTCTCTTGTTTTGTAATTTTTTTTTTCCAATTCTGTTGTGTCAGGAGCATCTAAACATTCAAAATACATAAAGCCAAACATGGATACAAACTTGCAGGGCCATAATCACATATTTAACACATTTTTGGCATTGGAGGGACATTTTTTTATCTATTCCTTCTGCAACCCAATCCTAGGAGAAAATTTCAGAAACTTAACAGCTAAAGTGACCATTTTCGAGTTTTAGGGAGCCAGTGTATGATTGCACAAACCATGACCTTCATATTAGCATTTTATGACACATTAACACAAAATCTATAACATTCAACAGTGATGTAGGATATGTTTCACTTATTCTAGTGTGAAAGTAATATAATAGAGGCTGTACAGGGTTTGAAACTGATGTCCCCACACATAACAGCCAACAGTATTCATAAGTCTCTCAATTATACATTCAAAAATATGTTACACAAAAACAGCACTTGTAGGGTTTTTATGCTTAATTTAAGGCAATTTCTTTAGTAATTTTTTGCTATTTTTGGGTCATGTCTTAAGAAATCAAGCCAGTTTGCTCAGGTCTCAGTCACAGAGGTATTATTTAAAATATTTATGTCTTCTCTTCCAGGTGCTTTGCTTTTGCTGAGCTGCCTTGGTATCAACGCAAGGTGGCTGCAGTCATTTTTTCATCACCACCCGTGTCCACATATGAGGAGGTGAGGACTGCTCCGTCAACACTGCTGTCCCTTTGTCTTGTCACTAACTGCACATTACTGACTGTTAAAACAGCTTCAGGCTGAAACAACCTGTTTTTTGTCATGTTTTTTTTTCAGGCTTTGGAATTTTTCCTGAAAGCTGAAGAAGGTAAAAGACAGGGTGCTAATAAAGTTACTGAGGCATTTACTGTAAAAACGGCTGATCTGTTGGCTGCAGCTCAGATTCTTAAATTAGGGCAGCGCTGTGCTTGTGCAGGATTTCTTTAATGGTTTAAAATGCTTCAATTAATGTGCATTTCTATTTTTTTCTCAGTTGATCCGAACTTTTACAGTAAAAACCTGCTAATGCTCGGAAAGACCTACATGGGCATGAAAGACACAGAGAGAGCTCGGCTCTTTCTGACCAAAGCAAAAGACTACCCTGCTCACACACTGGAAGACAAAGAGGTACACACGCTAAAGCCCCATATGCATGAGACTAGTATTACCAAGGGACATCATGTGATTTCAAAATTACTCCTCCACGTCTGTGTTTTGTGTGGTGCATCTGCACAGGACAAGCAAAGTCTGTATTTTAATCAAATTGAGATTATCCCTTGAATGTGTTGCACAGTTATGTGTAACTCCACTCTGCATAACTCAAACACACTACACTGCACTAAAAGCATTCATGCTACCCTCCTTTTATTTATTTCATAAATTTGGGTTAACCTTTTAAAACCTGGAACATCAGCTTTTTTTGTGCTGCGTTCAGACGTCTTACACAGGCATTTAAACCTGAGACCTGAGCAATTTAAAGAAAAAGGTTTAAATTAAAATAAGCAACTTGGCAAGAGATGTTCCAAAAATTGCAAGAAATTAGGAAAACCTGACAGGAAATTAGTTTTTAAAAAAAAGGAGATTATTTTAAATTGATAATCATTAAAAAGATAGGGAAAAATGTTCAGAAGATATTTGTCCCTTTTTTTTATTTTAGTTTTTTTTTTGAGGAAAATAGTGTGAATTCTTTAAAAACATGGGGAAAAAAAGAATAAGCAACTTGGTAGGAAATATTTTGCACATTACAAGAAATAAAGATTTATTTTTTAAAAAGCTAGGGAAAAAGCAAAAAAGAAAGAAAATAGGGAAAAACTATATTTATGGTTATTATAATACATTCTGCCACAGAATTATCACAAATTTAATAATAAAAAAACTAATGTTGAAAAATAGTCATAATTTTCAGGTAATTTTCCTGTTTGTTTTACTAATTTCTTGCTCATTTTTGGGTTATTTCTTCTGTCGCTCATTTCCCTCATCCCACGTTTTTGAAAGAAATCAATTTGCTGAAGTTTCAAAAGGTAAATCTCAGAGAATATTATAGATTGGCTAATACTAGCCTTAACAATGACCTATTTGCCCTAATCCTAACTGCCACTAGCCAGTGGCTAGTTGCTACGGCACACAGTGGGAGACATTATTATGTTGTGAAGGGATGGGCGTAAAAAGCTGCCAATAAATAGCTGAGGTGTGACTTTTCTCACCCGGTCATTCCACTAAAAATATCATGACAAAACATGGTAGGTAATTTGCAGGGGTTGACAAATCACAGACAAGATTGAACCTTTGAAATTATTACAGATAACTAAAAGTATAACAGTAAAACTAGTCCTGTGTGACAAGTGTTTAGGATTACTAACTGTAGATTTACTGTGTTTTCATAATTACCTGACACAGATGTGATATTTTAACTGCGCAGAAGATGTTGAAATACCTCCAGGTATCAGGATGCATGAATCACACGAGCTGATGTGAACACACTCATTTGGTTTACAGTACTTTTGTTCCTTTGCAGGTCCATAAAGAGGCTGTCGACCTGTTGAAGAAACTAGGATGAAGATGTTATTACCACAGATATCACAATATTTATGACCAAATGCCTTGATATTAATTTTGTGATATTATGCGGTTTAGAAAGTGGGTGAAGATAAATAATATAACAGCGATGGCAGTCCACGAAGTTCATAGAATTATATAACTTTACTCTAAAACAACCTTAGAAACCAGGAAGACAACACTAATATCCAAAATCTAAGATGTTATGTAGTCTTACTTCATGATATGGATATAATATTCATATACTGTACAGCCTTAATAACAGCTCAGTGGAACATGATGCATTTGGGGACTTTTGGACAGTTAATTATTGCTAATGAATCTTCATTTTTAAATCTGATTCTCTAATAATTAATAACACAAAACTGTCTAATCATTCAGCCTCTAGTTAACTTAAAACTACATCATGCAACATTTCACAGTGAGGTAGTAAACAGGATCTACGTGGGCCCTGCAAATCTTTTCAAGCCTGAATTTCTCCTCCACTGGCATTTCTCTGATAATGTTTAAGATATTTTCACTTTTAAAATTCAGATTTGTGTTCTGAAAACGGAAGAAATGCAATAAAGAGAAATGCAGGACTGTGAGAAGTAGATATTGACAGATATTGTGCTTCTGGGGAAAAGTTGCAGATTGTTAATTACATGCTTAGACGTGCTTTTAAGTAATGTAAAAAAAATGATTCCCAAACTTAAAATGAATACCAACAGCTCAAGAAATAATAACTGCCTTCTCATATCACAGGATTTTTTGTGTGTGTGTGTCTTGTTTTTGTATAAGCATTTACTGTGTTTTACGGGAATGCCGATTTTTTTCCAGATCAAAATAACAAATAAACCTTGGCCACAAATACAATTTAAATCTTAAATCTAATCTTAAATTTAATGTTTGCTGTTTTTTCACCAGCACAGGATAAACTGAGCTGGTTTAATGAGACAATAATAACCTGTTCCACATGACAAAAGTCCTTTGTTTGCAAGGAGGTGATTTAATTTTTTTTAAAAAAGTGTATTTTGGCCTGCAGCTATAGGATGCAATATCAAAGTTTGTTGGCATTACAGTCATAAACATACTGACTGAACTAAAAATAAAGTCAAACCAGCTGTAAAGATGGTAAGATACATTTATTAAATATGGTTCTTTCCACAGGCAAGATCCAATCCAAACAAAGACTAAACCAAAAGTTGTTGTATTTTCTTTTTTTTTAAGAACTGAAAAAAAGTCTTAACAGTTTTGTTGTAAAACCTGAGCAGGAGGCCTCTCGCCCCCCCCGATAATCACACAACAAAAGAAAGAAAGCATGGTCATGAAGGGGGTTTATTCACTTATTTATTTGTATCTCATAAATCCATCTCTCTTCATTAAAATGGGTGAAAGCAGATTAAAAATGAATCTTCTATACACATCGTCTCCAGTAAAGGGGCATTCTGTACAGTGTAGTTGGTGTTTACAGTGTGTATCTACACGCGATATGTTACAGTTTAGATGCGTTTCAGACGGCCTAAACCGCAGTCGGCACTCTGATGATCTCCCTGCTGCGTGATCACAAACTGAAATGATGCACAGTATCATGACTCAGCGTTGAGAGTACACACCTGTCCAGGTGTTACTTCATCTGATTGCTGGCTACAGTGAAGGCGACCTGAAACATCCCATTCATTTCTGATAAGAACAAAGGCATCACAGATTTCCATCAATGGAGCGGCGGCTCTGTGTAATTAATTATAATA